>NC_047508.1:2608221-3208221 GCF_902827115.2 Pseudochaenichthys georgianus
CGTTAGGCTCGTGTTGTGTTCAAGGACCATGACCGTTGCCAGGAAAAACAGGCACTCGCTTGTTTAATTATTTTGCGGTCTAGATTTCTTTAACTGTTTGCGTGTGTTTATAAATTACCTCGAGGGCCATACCAAATGGTCTCGCGGGCCGTATACGGCCCGGGGGCCGGAGGTTCCCCACCCCTGCTCTAACCGCTGGAGTTTCACCGCGGCTGTCAGCTGTGTTTACTCCTGTCATTCAAACAGGACGCGCTGGAGAGGGGGCGGGGCTTATATCCATGTAAATACTGTGGTGGAAACCAACTACGACCAAATTAACCTATGTTACCGTGATTTAATTGTAATACACGTTTCAAAATGATGCCGAAGTAACTAAATACTGATAACGGTTAGTAAAAACCATGCTTTAATGCTTTGACAAGTGTGCAGACAAGACGGCATGCAACAACCTTTTAAAATGTGCGTTTTGTGAATGGAGATTGGATCGATCAGGCTAAACCAGGGGTCAGCAACCTTTTTGACCAAAAGAGCCATTTTGCTCCTTTTTCCAAAAAATGTTTTGTCTGGAGCCGCAAAACATATTAGTTTTTTATTGTTATATCAGACAAAATCTACAGTATTTTTGCATTCATTAGGCTATTTATTACATGATATAAAACTGTTAACCTCTAATAAGAAACAAAGAACTCTTATAAGGAGAATTAAAAATAATCAATCAATCAATGTTTATTTATATAGCCCAATATCACAAATGTTACATTTGTCTCAGTGGTCTTCACAGTGTGTACAGAATATCAGTATGACAATACGACACCCTCTGTCCTTAGACCCTCACATCGTACAAGGAAAAACTTCCAAAGAAAACCCAGTTTAAAGGGAAAAATGGGAGAAACCTCAGGGAGAGCAACAGAGGAGGGATCCCTCTCCCAGGACGGACAGACGTGCAATAGATGCCGTGTGTAAATTGAAAAGATAATACATTTGCAACATAGGTAGTCCAAATGTTTGGAAATGCATGTGTGTATAATAGGAAGATGAATCCACGAGGATATCCATCCAGGACCTATGATCCAGGACCACAGCCACGACTCAAGATCCAGCGCTCGCGATCCAGGACACAGGACCGCAGGATCATCCATGACTCCGGATCCCAGCGTATATAGACACCAAAAAGAAAGACATTTGGGGAAGCTGGGTTAATCGGAACATGAGAGTACACAGGTATAGACAGAGAGAAGGAAGAAGTAAGATGTCCCCCGACAAACTACGCCTATATCAGCAAAACTAGGGGCTGAATCTAATCAGCCCTAACTATAAGCTTTATCAAAAAGGAAGGTCTTAAGCGGCACTCTTAAAAACGGATAGGGTGTCTGCTGCCCGAACACAAACTGGAAGCTGATTCCACAAATGTGGAGCTTGATAAGAAAAGGCTCTGGCTCCCATTGTACTTTTAAAGATTCTAGGAACAACCAACAACCCTGCATTCTTGGAACGCATGCCCTAGTAGGACAGTAGGGTATAATGAGTTCTTTAAGGTAAGATGGCGCCTGCCATTAAGGGCTTTGTAGGCGAGAAGAAGAATTTAAATTCTATCCTGTGTTCTATAGGGAGCCAGTGTAAGGCAGCCAGAACAGGAGTAATGTGGTCCCTTCTCCTAACATACCCTAGGGACCAGAGGGTACAATGGTTGGACATTTACTACCGGCCGCGGTATGGCCTAGTGTACAGGTCCATATAACCGACTTAATGCATAGCGGGAAGTCGGTTATATAGACATCAACAGAATAAGTGTTTAACGGTGATTTAAACTAGTTTATGCGGGGAAAAAGAGTGCTCAAAATCGGATTCAACAGGCCATCCACACCGACTCCCATTAAAAGTGATTGAAATGTACAGGAATCTGTCCATTTCAATCACATTTGATGACCCGTCCAGGGTGACTTTCTTCCCCAGGAATTAGTGTCTGAAAGCTGGCTAACATTACTTTAAATACAGTGTGCACATGGCTTTATTACCCATGAAATAGTGTGTGAAAGCTGGGTGACTTTGATGTGAATTTAAGGAAGATATGGCCATTTCATCCACACCTCACGACTCCCATTAAAAGTGATTGAAATGTACAGGAATCTGTCCATTTCAATCACATTTGATGACCCGTCCAGGGTGACTTTCTTCCCCAGGAATTAGTGTCTGAAAGCTGGCTAACATTACTTTAAATACAGTGTGCACATGGCTTTATTACCCATGAAATAGTGTGTGAAAGCTGGGTGAGTTTGATGTGAATTTAAGGAAGATATGGCCATTTCATCCACACCTCACGACTCCCATTAAAAGTGATTGAAATGTACAGGAATCTGTCCATTTCAATCACATTTGATGACCCGTCCAGGGTGACTTTCTTCCCCAGGAATTAGTGTCTGAAAGCTGGCTAACATTACTTTAAATACAGTGTGCACATGGCTTTATTACCCATGAAATAGTGTGTGAAAGCTGGGTGAGTTTGATGTGAATTTAAGGAAGATATGGCCATTTCATCCACACCTCACGACTCCCATTAAAAGTGATTGAAATGTACAGGAATCTGTCCATTTCAATCACATTTGATGACCCGTCCAGGGTGACTTTCTTCCCCAGGAATTAGTGTCTGAAAGCTGGCTAACATTACTTTAAATACAGTGTGCACATGGCTTTATTACCCATGAAATAGTGTGTGAAAGCTGGGTGAGTTTGATGTGAATTTAGGGAGGGAGAGCAGCAGCAGCAGCAGCAGCAGCCGCCGCAGCAGCAGCAGGCTGTGACCCTGGCGGAAATACATTGATTGTTTTAGCCAGGAATAAGTGTTTAGAAGGCGGGTAAAGTGTTTCCTGCAGCTCCTCCATGACGGTAATAATGATTAGATATAATTGCCAGGGCAGAAAGCTGTTTTTAAAAGTGAAAAAACGATTTGAAACCGTTTGAAATGACTGGCGGGTGCTGATGGAAAGCAGGCGGAAATAAATTGATTGTTTACCCAGGAAAAGGTGTTTAAAAGGCGGGAAAAGTGTCCCTGCAGCTCCTCCATGACGGTAATAATGATTAGAAATCATTTACAGGGCAGAAAGCTGTTTTTAAAAGTGAAAAAAACGATTTGAAACCGTTTGAAATGACTGGCGGGTGCTGATGGAAAGCAGGCGGAAATACATGGATTGTTTTACCCAGGAGAAGGTGTTTACAAGGCGGGTAAAGTGTTCCTGCAGCCCTTTAAATACAGTGTGCACATGGCTTTATTACCCATGAAATAGTGTGTGAAAGATGGGTAACTTTGCTGTGAATTTAAGGGAGATATGGCCCTTTCAAACAGGGAGATGTACAGGCCTTTATTACCCACGAATTAGTGTCTGAAAGCTGGCTAACATTACTTTAAATACATGGTGCACATGGCTCTGTTACCCATGAAATAGTGTGTGAAAGCTGGGTGAGTTTGATGTGAATTTAAGGAAGATATGGCCATTTCATCCACACCTCACGACTCCCATTCAAAGTGATTGAAATGTACAGCACTCTGTACATTTCAATCACATTTCACGACCCGACCAGGGTGACTTTCTTCCCCACGAATTAGTGTCTGAAAGCTGGCTAACATTACTTTAAATGCATGGTGCACATGGCTCTGTTACCCATGAATTAGTGTGTGAAAGATGGGTAACTTTGCTGTGAATTTAAGGGAGATATGGCCATTTCATCCACACCTCACGACTCCCATTCAAAGTGATTGAAATGTACAGCACTCTGTACATTTCAATCACATTTCACGACCCGACCAGGGTGACTTTCTTCCCCACGAATTAGTGTCTGAAAGCTGGCTAACATTACTTTAAATGCATGGTGCACATGGCTCTGTTACCCATGAATTAGTGTGTGAAAGATGGGTAACTTTGCTGTGAATTTAAGGGAGATATGGCCCTTTCAAACAGGGAGATGTACAGGCCTTTATTACCCACGAATTAGTGTCTGAAAGCTGGCTAACATTACTTTAAATACATGGTGCACATGGCTCTGTTACCCATGAAATAGTGTGTGAAAGCTGGGTGACTTTGCTGTGAATTTAAGGAAGATATGGCCATTTCATCCACACCTCACGACTCCCATTCAAAGTGATTGAAATGTACAGCACTCTGTACATTTCAATCACATTTCACGACCTGTGTAGACTGGCTTTCTTACCCATTAGGTACACCGACAAAGGCACCTCTTCGGGGCCGCTCCAAGACCCCCAAAACACGGACTGAGGAGCTCCAGGATCCCTCCCATGTACCTCCAGAACCTCGAGCACCTTGGGTCCCCGGGCCCCCGAACTTAAGCACTCCCCCACGGACTAAACCAAGATGATCACACCCTCAAGAATCTCGTGCCCCTGGCTACACTTAAAGGGGGGTGTACTTTTGCGGTGCTTTACCGTCCGCCCATAGGCACCCATAGTCGGCCTTCTTCACAGCAGCAGCACCCAACCTCCATGGAGGATTTTGCTCGTGCCCCTGGCTACACTTAAAGGGGGTCCTGCTTTGCCGTCCGCCCATCGGCACCCATAGTCGGCCTTCTTCACAGCAGCAGCACCCAACCTCCATGGAGGATTTTGCTCGTGCCCCTGGCTACACTTAAAGGGGGTCTACTTTGCGGTGCTTTGCCGTCCGCCCATCGGCACCCATAGTCGGCCTTCTTCACAGCAGCAGCACCCAACCTCCATGGAGGATTTTGCTCGTGCCCCTGGCTACACTTAAAGGGGGTCTACTTTGCGGTGCTTTGCCGTCCGCCCATCGGCACCCATAGTCGGCCTTCTTCACAGCAGCAGCACCCAACCTCCATGGAGGATTTTGCTCGTGCCCCTGGCTACACTTAAAGGGGGTCTACTTTGCGGTGCTTTGCCGTCCGCCCATCGGCACCCATAGTCGGCCTTCTTCACAGCACCACCTGCCCTGCTGGAGGTTCACACTTTAACTTTTTTTACCCTCTTCTACCTTACAAATCATCCCACACTTGAGCACTCCTCACTCGGACTAAACACCTCCATGCTACCACCAGAACCAGAATATCGTGCCCCTGGGGATCTTAAAGGAAGAAAACCCATAGTGGGATTTAAAAACAGAAGACTTAGTAATTTTAACAAACTTTATTTACAGTAATATTGACAGTAATAAATACATTCAAACAGGATATAACGTATTTACAAGGGGACTGATTACAACAACACACTGCATATTTACAAGTTGATCACTGGCAACAGTGGGTGAAGTTGGGGCAGAGTATGGCACCCTCTCTTCACCCATGTCTGAGGGGTTGTGTTCGGCCAGTGACTGGTCCCTCTTCGGGACATGTCTTGGTAGGGAGTCTTGGTAGGGAGCCGGGCTGTGCTCCTCTCCAGAGCTGTCACTGTCGATGTCAATACCCGCAAAAGTGTCTTCATTTCCCGCTGCTGCTGCTGTCGATGCCGCCGCCGCTGCTTGCAGTGACTCTGTGAAGAGCAACCGAATGTCCGCAGCCTCCTTCAAAGAAGGATTATTCGCGTAAAATTTGTCCGCAGTTGCAGTGTTGTGACACATGAAATCACTCACTCTTTGGCGGTTGCCTTTGTCTTGAAACCTCTTCGCATTATCGGCGTGGACTGTGCGGAGGTCGGTGAAGTTAATGGGACTGCGGAGCCCCACATCAGCCCATGCCAACCTCAGGGAGTAGGCAAGCTTCCTGAACGGGTTCTTCCCCTCTGTGTACAGAAAGTAACGGCTCTGGGTGCAGGTCAGCGTACCCTTAATTTCCAGCCACCTCTTCATCCATCCAAATTCTTTTACGGTGAGGTACAGCTGCGCCTCCCCGAACGCGTTGGCCGTCTTGTGGTTACTTACCTGTTATGACAGAGATAGAGAGTGTCAATACAATGTCAATCATGCATATAACTGCCAGAATAAATACATTGATTAATAGCACTCACATGAACCAGGTAGCCGAAGGCAGTGCCAGTTGTATCCGCCTTTCGGACCTCGGCGTTGGTCATGTTGGAGTAGACCCCCGGACGGTGGCCATAAATGCAGCTCCAATGAAGAGTCATATACCCATAGAGCAGTGTCCGGGTCGCGGTAGTCGGATTGCTGGCCATCACATCCAGGAGCTGAGGGATGCGAGTGGTGGTCGAAGTCAAGCATGTCATTAGGTCGTTGTGGCTCGGCAGACCTTCCATCTTGTCACGCTTCACTTGCATCTGGTGGATAAGTACTTTTCTCTTCAGGGACTTCAGGATGGCAACTACTTCCCGTTTGATTAAAATCATGTCGGTTTGGCTGAGCCTGCTCCCCTTGCACGGTGTGTCGGCCATGTACTTGAGAAAGTGTGATATATTCTTGATGTAGAAGTCGGAGGTCGTGACCTGAAGGCTTGACTTCATCAGGCTCCGGGACCACCCGCGTATCCTCTTGAGATCCCTCAAAAAGAGCCAGTCAGACAGGCGATTGAAACCGTGTGCCATGAAACTGAGGAACGACTTCACTCTGCTTAGTTTGGAGACTGTGTTTTCCTGGAGCCTCACTGGTGGGTCGATACCTGCATAATGCTCCCGGTATCCTTGCAGATAATCCTCTGTGAAATATAAACAGTACTTTAATGACAACACATGATGTGTTACAGAAACTGCATGTGTCACATAGCCAAAACACTTACCCATGATCCGTGGGAATGTTATGTCCCGCATTATATTTCCCCGGCCCCTGCCCCGGAACCAGGGGGAATTTATGGGAGGGGAGGTTGACGAGGCCTCGGTATGGATGGATGCAGGCTCTGAGGAGCTGGATGAATGGGTGTGAGAGCCAGTGGGGGACTTGCTGCAGGCGGGAATGGGAGACGTGCTGCAGGCGGGAATGGGAGACGTGCTGCAGGCAGGAATGGGAGACTTGCTGCAGGAGGGACCTTTCGACTTGGACAGCCTCGTTGGTGTCGACTCTGGTCGGGGTCGTTTCTTCAGAATGACCCGCTCTCGTTCCTCCCCATCGAACGCGGGCATGTCCCCGGCCCGCTGATCCATCCTCTGTCGCTTGTCCTTTATCCTCTGCTGCAACTTGCAGCGCAGGGATTTCACCTCAGCAGCATATATGTCCCGCTGAGCCCTCACTGCGTTAGCCTCCAGCCTCCATTCTTTGCAGTCCGGGTTGTCACATTCATTCACCGGGGACAAGGGTGGAGGTTGTGACAGTATATCGTCGTCTGCCACCGTGTCAACAGCCCAAGCGGTAATCATTTCTATGGTGGGGTTTGTCATTCGGAGTTCATAAAGCTCCTTCTTGGCCACTGTCATTTTCATTTGATTTTGAACCACATGTAGTTCCTCCCGGGCCAGCTCAACATGGTCTCTGGCCAAGTGGCGATCCAGCCTTGTGCCGCGGTACTCGCATCCCAGAATGGTACAGGGATGGAGCCTAATGTTGGTCCGTCCGTTGGCCAACAACAGCAGAATTTTTCTTTCATCCAAGTTACGCACACCATGGTTCCTCTGTAGGTGCTTGCTCAGGGCACGGTAGGAGCTATTGCAGATCGGACAACGGACCGCCATTCGACCTGTATTCTTGAGCATTTCGGTACCGGGAAATGTCACCAGAATCGTGGGTAAAAAAGAAGGAAGCGTGAAAAGACTCACGAAAGACGCACTCAGCTTATTTTCAAATCAGTGTTTGTTTTCATTTGCATCATGGTGCGGTGTCCCATTTAGGCACTCGTTAGGCGGGCAGAGATCCCTGTAATCTCCCCTCACGTTCCTCCAGGGTCTGATTCTCCCAAAGGATACCCGACAGTTTCGGGTACGAAACCAGAGGGCGCACGGTGGACGGCCAGGGCGAGGCCGCCACACCGCGCTGGAGTCAGGGTCCCGGTGAGGCGCAGGACGGAGCACCCGGCAGTAGCCTCCAGCAGACCCCCGCGCGGTTCCCTCGTCCCTCAGAAGAGGTGGAGAGGCGGAGGGGTGGGTCTTTTCATCTGCTGGCGGGTTGCCGGGATAACAGTATCCTCCGGGGAGGCATTGAACCCCTCTCAACTGCCCCCCGGAGGAGGCAGGGGAGTCAGGTACCCAGAGGGTGGACGGCCAGGGCGAGGCCGCCACACCGCGCTGGAGTCAGGGTCCCGGTGAGGCGCAGGACGGAGCACCCGGCAGTAGCCTCCAGCAGACCCCCGCACAGTTCCCTCGTCCCTCAGAAGAGGTGGAGAGGCGGAGGGGTGGGTCTTTTCATCTGCTGGCGGGTTGCCGGGATAACAGTATCCTCCGGGGAGGCATTGAACCCCTCTCAACTGCCCCCCGGAGGAGGCAGGGGAGTCAGGTACCCAGAGGGTGGACGGCCAGGGCGAGGCCGCCACAACCAGAGAACCAGAGAAAAGGGGTGAAAATGGGAAAAAAGTACCCCAAAATAGTGTTCCATAAGGCGGGTAGAGTCCCCTGACAACTCCCCATACCTTTCTCCAGGGTGGGAAAAAGTACAAGTCAACTTTTGGAAGAACCAGAGAAAAGGGTGAAAATGGATAAATTGTATCCGAAAATAGTGTTCCAAAAAGCGGGTAGAGTCCCCTGACAACTCCCCCTACCTTTCTCCAGAGTCGGAAAAAGTCTAAGTTAACTTTTTGGAAGAACCATAAAAAGGGGTGAAAATGGATAAAATGTATCCCAAAATAGTGCCTCTTGAGGCGGGTAGAGTCCCCTGACAACTCCCCTTGCATTCCTCCAGAGACCAGTTTGAAAACTTAAAGTTTTGTGAGAACCATGATTGGGGGTCCTCCAGGCAACAATTTCATCCGATCCAAAGTGCTCATGAGGCGGATACATTCCTCCATGATTTCCCCATCATGTGAAAATAGCTCGTTTTTTTCTAAGTGCTCTCAAAAACCGGGTTTCCGATTTCGTGCAGATGGTAGCTTGGAAAAGATGAATGAATTTTTTGGACGGAGGAGGGGAGCTCTCGTTTCCCCTCTCCGTTGTAAATTGCAACGGGGGAGTGCAAAAGTCTTCGGGGCTTCGTTCCGAAGCGCCGAAGACTTGACCCCCTCCCCCGTTGGCACTTAGCCGTTTTTCGAGAATTTTCAAAAACTTCATTTTTGATTATTTTAACATATAATTGACCGTTTTCTTTACTTTTTTTTGCTTTCCACGGGTGGAGGCGCATGGCAGGCCGCATATGAGCTTCCAAATTCGGCCTGGAACGTCCGGGAATTATGGGTTAAGCTCCATATACTGACGACTCCCATTAAAAGTGATTGAAATGTACAGGAATCTGTCCATTTCAATCACATTTGACGACCCCATTAAAAGTGATTGAAATGTACAGGAATCTGTCCATTTCAATCACATTTGACGACGCATGCAGGATGACCCTGGCTACACTTAAAGGGGGTCTACTTTGCGGTGCTTTACCGTCCGCCCATCGGCACCCATAGTCGGCCTTATTCACAGCAGCACCACCCAACCTCCATGGAGGATTTTGCTCGTGCCCCTGGCTACACTTAAAGGGGGTCTACTTTGCGGTGCTTTACCGTCCGCCCATCGGCACCCATAGTCGGCCTTATTCACAGCAGCACCACCCAACCTCCAGTGGAGGATGTTATCATGCCCCTGGCAACACTGGTAAACACTGGTAACATCTGTCTAGCCGCTGACAGGAACTTGACATCGGAACTTGACATCGCATTTCCATTGAGCGGACTCCCGTACATGTGAAGGGCAAGTCCCACGGTACCTCCGTTCATAAGGCTGACATTTGCCTTACACTTCATAGGGACCTTGCCACGATGCCAGGAGTCTGTGTTCTGTGGTGGGGACCAGGAGAAGCACTTTATCCCCGGGCAGGAACTCACGCGGTTGGGCACCTCTGTTATACACTTTCCTCTGGGCTTCTTGGGCTTGAGCCATGTGCTCTCTGACCATGGGCCAAACATCTTTCATATGCGTCTGCATCGTCTCTACATGCTCAATCAGGCTCCGATGGGGGCTTGGTTGCTCCTCCCAGGCTTCCTTCGCGATGTCGAGAAGTCCTATGGGCTGTCGGCCGTACAGCAGCTCGAAGGGGGAGAAACCGGTTGAAGCCTGTGGAACTTCCCTGATTGAAAACAGGACATAGGGCAGAAGCTGGTCCCAGTTACGACCATCCTTGTCAACAACCTTCTTTAACATGGATTTCAATGTCTTGTTAAAGCGTTCTACCAATCCGTCTGTCTGAGGATGGTAGACAGATGTACGAAGCTGCTTTACCTTGAATAGCCTGCAGAGATCCTTCATTATCTTGGACATGAAGGGAGTGCCTTGGTCTGTTAGTATCTCTTTAGGAATCCCAACTCGGCTGAATAGGTGAAGCAGCTCCCGTGCAATCACTCTCGTTGTCATGTTCCTCAAGGGAATGGCCTCCGGGTACCTGGTTGCATAGTCAAGGATCACAAGAATATACTGATGTCCCCTGGCAGACTTCACCAGCGGTCCCACTAAGTCCATGGCAATGCGAGAAAACGGTACATCGATTATCGGTAGGGTATTGGGGGATTTTTAAAGTGTGGCTTGGGACTCATCTTTTGACATTCAACACAGGTGCGACAATAATCCTCTATAGCTCTTACCACCCCTGGCCAGTGGAACCGGCTCCCAATCCGCTGCCTTGTCTTCTCAACCCCTAGGTGGGCCCCTAGGACATGGCTGTGAGCCAGATGCAACACTGTGGACACATATTGCTTTGGGACAACCAACAAGTCTCTTCGCTGACCTTCAACCTCTTTGGCATAGTATAACAGATTATTTTTGATGAGGAAATGAGGACATGTAAGCTCACCTACTCCTGGAACAGGTTTTCCCTCTATTTCCGTAACATTGCTGCGTGCATGCAGCAGATTGGGGTCTTCCATCTGGGCGGTCCCGAACTGGCCCTTCAAACTTGGAATCAATGCGACTTCACCCTTCTCATCCCCTGTGCTTAGGTCTCCAGTGAAAGCAACAAAAGGGTTATCATTTGCCTCGTCTGCACTGGAAGATTGGTTGCCTCTCTGCTCCTCCGGCACAGCACACACAACTTTGGGGAACTGCTGAGGAGACGTACCCGGGGTGGCAATTTGTCCTTTCTCTCGCTTTCCTTTGGCACGCCTGGGATTTTTGGGCCTCCCCTCCTTCTGGTGCCGCAGGCGCTTGTATAGTGGACAGTCTCGCCCCACCAAGACTGGGACTGGTAGGGAAGGAACCACCCCCACTTTCAGCTCACAGCTGCCTTTAACTGTGGTAAGGTGGATGAGGCAAGTGGGGTATCATTTAGTGTCCCCATGGACACAGGAGACGGCCACAGTCTCTTCAGACGGCAAATGGTCGAGGAGGTGGGGTTGAATGAGGGACACCACACTTCCTGAGTCCACTAGCGCCTCTGCATCTTTTCCATTTACCTTGACTGGTATCATTTGAGCCAAGGAGCTTTCCTGTACCCAGCAAGAGTTAAGAACCCTGTATGCAAGGGCTGGTTTGCTTTCACTAACTGTACGGAGGCTCAGTCACTGGTACATTTTTATATACAAAGCCATGTAAGGAAAATGTCTGCCTTATGGACAGAGTTAACGTGGGACTTGTCCTTCAAATGTACACTTGTCTGCACAATGGAAATGTGATGTCAACTTCCGATGCAAAGTCCCTGCCAGCGGCAGGACACATTTTACCAACTGTGCCTACACACATGCAAGACTTGGGGGTGCTCTATGCATGTGTCTGAGGGTAAAATAATGGCATTCCCCCATTTGTTTTGTTATTCAGTGTTACCAGGGGCACGAACTTCTGACCGGTGTTCCCTCTTGGTTTAGTCCGTGGGGGAGTGCTTAAGTGTGGGTACACTGGTTCGCCTGGTGCCCAAGGTTATGGAGGTGCTGGTGTCACCCCATATTCACATAACTTTTACCCGCCTTAAGAGACACTATTTTGGGGTACAATTTATCAGTTATTTAGTCTGTGAACAGTTATTTAGTCCTGTACATTTCATGTACTTTTAATGGGTCGTCAAAAGTGCATGAAATGGACAGATTCCTGTACATTTCATGCACTTTTAATGAGTCGTCAAATGTGGATGAAATGGACATATCCTCCCTATATTCACAGCAATTTTACCCAGCTTTCACACACTAATTCCTGGGTAAGAAAGCCATGTGCATCACCCTGGATGGACAGATTCCTGTACATTTCATGCACTTTTAATGGGTCGTCAAATGTGGATGAAATGGACAGATTCCTGTACATTTCATGTACTTTTAATGGGTCGTCAAAAGTGCATGAAATGGACAGATTCATGTACATTTCATGCACTTTTAATGGGCAGATTCCTCCTCACTTTTCCGAGTGAGGAGTGCTCAAGTGTGGGAGGATGTGTAAGGCAGAAGAGGGTACAAAAAGTTAAAGTGTGAACCTGTGGGTGGTGCTGCTGTGAAGAAGGCCGAATATTGATGCCGATGTGCGGACAGTAAAGCACCACAAAATCCACCACCTTTCAGTGTTACCAGGGCCATGAGAACATCCTCCACAGGAGGGCAGGTGGTGCTGTGAAGAAGGCCGAATATGGATGCCGATGGGCGGACAGTAAAGCACCACAAAATCCACCACCTTTAAGTGTTACCAGGGCCATGAGAACATCCTCCACAGGAGGGTGGGTGGTGCTGCTGTGAAGAAGGCCGAATATTGATGCCGATGTGCGGACAGTAAAGCACCACAAAATCCACCACCTTTCAGTGTTACCAGGGCCATGAGAACATCCTCCACAGGAGGGTGGGTGGTGCTGCTGTGAAGAAGGCCGAATATTGATGCTGTTGTGCGGACAGTGAAGCACCACAAAATCCACCACCTTTAAGTGTCACCAGGGGCATGATGTTCTGGAGGGTGTGAACATCTGGGTTTAGTCCGTTGGGGAGTGCTTAAGTCCGGGGGTCCTGGGTCTCACGGTGTGTGAGGTTATGGAAGTATGCATGATTTTCGAAAAAACGGCTAAGTGCCAACGGAGGAGGGGCTGCAAAAAGCAAATGTCTCCGGGGCTTCCACCGGAAGACATTTGCACTCCCCCGTTGCAATTTACAACGGAGAGGGGAATCGAGACCTCCCTTCCTCCGTCCAAAAAAAATCATTCATCTTTTCCAAGCTACCATCTGCACGAAATCGGAAACCCGGTTTTTGAGAGCAAAAAACGGGCTATTTTCACATGATGGGGAAATCATGGAGGAATGCATCCGCTACATGAGCACTTTGGATCGGATACAATTGTTGCCTGGAGGACCCCCAATCATGGTTCTTACAAAACTTTAAGTTTTTGAACTGGTCTCTGGAGGAATTCAAGGGGAGTTTTCACGGAATAATGAGACACTATTTTCGGATACATTGTATCCGTTTTCACCCTTTTCTCTGGTTCTTCCAAAAGTTAACTTATACTTTTTCTGACTCTGGAGGAATGTAGAGGGAGTTGTCAGGGGACTCTACCCGCCTCAAGAGACACTATTTTCGGATACAATTTATCCATTTTCACCCCTTTCCTCTGGTTCTCCCAAAAGATAACAGAGTAATAGATAATTGACTCTGGAGGAATGTAAGGGCAGTTGTCAGGGGACTGTACCTGCATTTAGATGCAGTATTATACATTTGGCCGGTTTTCATGGTTCTCCCAAAAAGATAACATAGTATTTCCCAACACACTCTCACTCCCTAAGCGTCCAATAGCGACGTTTGGTCAGTGTCCGTGGCGTCCAATTGTGACGCTCCTAGGCTCCTTCAGCGTCATAAAGGGACGCAAATAGCTTTCAACTGATTGCAATGTATTCCCATCTGCGTCGGGATTTGACGCTCATGGAAGCACGGCATTCGTTTATGCCGGCTGCCCTTAAAGGCAATGTGAGCATCCATTCCCATTCGATAACGGAGAATTTTACACCCGGAAGTAAGTACTCCTCTTACTGTCGATTGATTTTACAGTGATATCTGCACTACTCATCGACTAAAAAACACCAGATTATCCTTGTTAATTACACAACATTGATTGGTTTAAATTGTGTACAATGCTTTTGTATTTTTCCCCTTCGATTCGGAGAAACAAATATGTTTTCTGAGTAAAGGATGGCAGAAGACACTACACTACCCAGAATCCCCAGCTATCGTTTGGCCTACACCATGTGCTCTGTTTGACAAACCCCGTTTTTTTCACCATTCATTCCGATGGCTGGCGTCTATGTCACGTGATCTTCAAATGTCTCCCTGCAGAAAAAGAAAACATGGCCGAACTTCGTTTTATTCTAGGTGTAAAATGCCTATTTTAAAGTTAGTTTGGCCATTAAAATGCGTTTTGATGTCATTTGATGCGAGAAATATGAGTTGTTATTTCAGATTATGTGTGCAGTGGATGTACATGATCTTTAGTTTGCTAGTTATTACGAAGATTACTTCAGGAAATCGCGACGTTTTCATTGTTACCAAGGTGGTTGCTAGGGACGCTGCTATCGATATTATTTCTGTTATGTTGTGTAACTGTTTAATGGTGTTATCTTTATTGCTACCCCCTTCCCCGTCAATGTATAGTGTTGGTCCACAGCCTAAACATATTAGTTTAACAAAATCCGCATCTAAAGATAGCCTACATTATTTCCCCCCTGTGCAATTCCAGTCTCACATCTCAGAGCACACCGTCATTAACAAATACCGGAAACAGACCGAAATAATAATAATACCTTATTCCGAGTGTGCTTGCTTTTCTCTTTGAAAGTCATCACATAACGGCATTGTAATACACGGTTCGGCTGCATTACATATTACATATCTGCCGTAGTTCTGTATTTATAGCCCTGATGAGAAGAAAAACATGAGGAACTGAAAACGTGACGTGGATCATAAATATATCAGCCATTAAATAACATCTCACATTTCTTTTCACACAATGCGTCTCCTTGCAGTATCAACACTAATTCGGCTCACTTTTATATTTGATCCAATTGGTAGATAGGCTGTATTTACACCATAAAGGTGCACAGCTCATATAAAGGGACACCTGATGGTTAAAGCATGTTATTGAATTTCAATATTTTTATTATTAGATATTAATACGATCCCTATAAAGTATATTCATTACTCGTTATTCTCTACTAATTGTTAATTAATTAAAGACTGTATGTAATGACTATTTTGCACATCCCTTTCAAGATTTCAAGATTTTCTAAGGTTTATTGACATATCATATAGGCCTACACAACCTCAATAGTTTCCTCATTACAAGACATCTATCAATATTTGTGCATACCTCCAACAATGTTAACTATGTTGAAGCACTTATTTTAACTGATATTATACATAATGTCACGATCACAGGTACAGATCAGAACCCAATAGCACGACTCAGATACAACCAATATAGTAATGTTCAGTTTATTCCAGGTCAAGGACAGGCAGGGTCAAAACCAGTAAATCCGTCAGACAGGCAGGCAGGAATCCAAAACTGGGCAGGACAAAACTCGGGACTAGAGCACAACACTCACTTGAGAGCTTGGCGGAAACGACAAGACAATCTGGCAAAGGACAACTGATAATGAGGTGGTATAAATACTGTGGAGTGATGAGGGAATGAGTAACAGGTGAGGGGAAGGGCTGAGGAGACCAGGTGAGGGAAATGAGCTGATTACAAGGGCCTGGAGGAAAGCGGGATCTGAAATGACAGGAGAGTTTAGATGAGGCATCAAACAAACAATAATAAAAGTGTCTAACTTGTGACACATAATGTATTATACTCTTATAGATGTATGTAGATATTTCATCTCCGGCCTTGTCAGGTATTGAACAATCAATAAATAAAGAACACAGAATTGTTGAATATAAAACACAGAATTTATGTGATTATACTAAATGATTTTCAAATAAACACAACTGCATATTTAACTGTTACACATGCTGATGTAACGCAAATGTTCCAACTTGGGATCAATAAAGTATATCTTATCTTAAGCTGATCGATGGCTACTGCCATATTTGCACAATGTGCCTCTGAACCTTGACAAGTGCATGTTTCAGGCTTATCAATTAATGTAATGTAATGTTATCCCTTGAGGACTATCACGGGGTTTGTCAAGAGCACATGGTGTAGTCCAAACGATAGCTGGGGATTCTGGGTAGTGTAGTGTCTTCTGCCATCCTTTACTCCTGGGAATGGACGCTCACATTACCTTTAAGGGCAGCCGACATAAACGAATGCCGTGCTTCCATGAGCGTCAAATCCCGACGCAGATGGGAATACATTGCAATCAGTTGAAAGCTATTTGCGTCTCTTTATGACGCTGAAGGAGCCTAGGAGCGTCACAATTGGACGCCACGGACACTGACCAAACGTCGCTATTGGACGTTTAGGGAGTGAGAGTGTGTTGTATTTCCAGACTCTGGAGGAATGTAAGGGCAGTTCAATCAGGAGAGACGTGATGTATGGAATACATGTTTATTATCGGTCACATTATATAAATGAAACATAATGATGACAGTTTATAACAAGTGAATGAAATGTGTTTTGGCGATTAGGCCCAGGTTTTGTAGGACATCATTCGGGAAGGGAAAGAACCGTTTCCGATGAACCCCCCTGGGTCTAGACCTGGTGGTGGTGATAAGTGGTTAGGTCCGGTTGGAAGGGAGAAGGTTGAGCTTGGCCCTGAGTTGGAAGCAGGAGGCGAAGGGGTGGAGGAGGGTTGCGCGTTGACGCCTGGAAGACAGCTGATAGAATCAATCAATCAATCAATCAATGTTTATTTATATAGCCCAATATCACAAATGTTACATTTGTCTCAGTGGTCTTCACAGTGTGTACAGAATATCAGTATGACAATACGACACCCTCTGTCCTTAGACCCTCACATCGTACAAGGAAAAACTTCCAAAGAAAACCCAGTTTAAAGGGAAAAATGGGAGAAACCTCAGGGAGAGCAGCAGAGGAGGGATCCCTCTCCCAGGACGGACAGACGTGCAATAGATGCCGTGTGTAAATTGAAAAGATAATACATTTGCAACATAGGTAAAAAAAGGGGGTAGAAAAGGGGAGAGCATATATAGAGGGTTTAACAGGTGCGATAATTAGGCGTGTGAATGGAGGGAAGTGATATGTTGGCTAAGGAGTGGTGCTCCCTGTCATCCAGTGGAGGGAGCGAGTATTGCCATGACGAGCAATACGGAGTGATAGGTCTTCCTGCCTGAACTTGCGCTGAGCTTCATTTCAATCAGGAGAGACGTGATGTATGGAATACATGTTTATTATCGGTCACATTATATCAATGAAACATAATGATGACAGTTTATAACAAGTGAATGAAATGTGTTTTGGCGATTAGGCCCAGGTTTTGTAGGACATCATTCGGGAAGGGAAAGAACCGTTTCCGATGAACCCCCAAAAGAAGTGAAGTATGAAGTACTGAACGTGAAGACATCTTACCTTGTGGGATGCAGTGGAAATCTATGGATGAAAATGAGAGGTTAATACATGTGGGAATTTAGACGTACTGATGCCTCCCAGGCGTCCTTCCTGGCCGTACGGGGCATCCCGGCCGTACGGGGCATCCCGGCCAAACGGGGCATCCCGGCCGTACAGGGCATCCCGGCCATACAGGGCATCCTGGACGTGCGGGGCATCCCGGCCATACGGGGCATCCCAGCCATACAAGGCATCCTGGCCGCACATGGCGTCCCGGACGTGCGGGGCGCCCTGAACGTGCGGGGCAACCTGAACTTAGCAGGGACACATTTATACAGACCCGAAGGTTTACTACCTGGCATACAGGGTTAGATATGGCAATAATATTAAACATGAACACAGACCCGGAGGTCACAACCTGACGTGCAGGGTTAAACATGAACACGGACCCGGAGGTCACGACCTGACGTGCAGGGTTAAACATGAACACAGACCCGGAGGTCACGACCTGACGTGCAGGGTTAAACATGAACACAGACCCGGAGGTCACAACCTGACGTGCAGGGTTAAACATGAACACAGACCCGGAGGTCACAACCTGACGTGCAGGGTTAAACATGAACACGGACCCGGAGGTCACGACCTGACGTGCAGGGTTAAACATGAACACAGACCCGGAGGTCACAACCTGACGTTCAGGGTTAAACATGAACACAGACCCGGAGGTCACGACCTGACGTGCAGGGTTAAACATGAACACGGACCCGGAGGTCACAACCTGACGTGCAGGGTTAAACATGAACACAGTGACACGTATGCTGACGTGCTATGAAACCACCACCACCAGTATAGGCATAATTACCATTTTGTTTAGTGTTTGAGGGACCTTTGGATAGCCAGCACGGCACTGATGTCCGGGCGGATGTAGGATGTGAAGGCAGAGGAGGACCATCGTCCGAGTTGTTGCAGGGATGAGGATGAGACGCCTTGATTAGCAGCGGAGGTAGCTGCGCCTATCCTGAACGAATGCCCCGAGAATAATTTGGGCGATAAGCCGGATCTAATGAGAAATTGCTTTAAGTAATGATTGAACTGGCGTTGAGTTAAGGGAATATCCCCTGAAATAAGAAATAGTGGTGAGAGAGGATTAATGAAAGGTCTAAGATACAGAATTTGATCATGGATTTATAAGGGCAGAACGGGGAATCGTTGCGATTTTCGTTTTTTAGCAATATACATGACATATAGCCTATTATAGATGTCTCCGGTACCGATAAAAGACCAATACGTTGGAGCTTAACGGCGCATAAAACACACGTGATGACATCACCAATGAATCGACGACTGAATAAGTTGGCGACTAATTTGGTAATCAATTTTGATCGATTAAGTCGATTAGTTGTTGCACTTCTACTGCCGAGGAGATGTTGTTGTAGCAGATTCAGCCGTTGGTACACCGAGAAACGGAACTTTATTTTTTTTGGGGAAGAAAAAAGAGAAAAATACGATCATTTAGTCAATAATCATTAAATTAATATTGGGAGTGAATTCCTAATTTATTTAGTATCTGGTCGTGTCATAACCAGGATAATGTGCAGCGACTTGTCATTGAGGAGAAGAAGCCCTACGAAACACCATTCATTTCAGGTAATATTGTGTTGAAGCTTGAAACTGCGTTAGTTACTGAGCATTGTAATGGGTAGTAATTACCCGAACTGCATTAGTAATGCATTACGTTCTTCGTACGCAAGTAATACGTTACTGAAACTCCATACTGTAACACGTTACACCCAACACTACCTGGAACTCACCTTAACCCTGAACTAAAGGTAGAAATGTATAGTGTTGAATTTCCTTTCGGCTCCCAGACCGTAGTCGTGGAAACGGGGGGGGGGGGGTTGACTCTCTGTCGTCTCCCAGCAGAAGCAACACGCTTCGGGTTCAATAACCCATGTTATCGGAAAGACTGGAGAGAGGCGAGCTCTTCTTGGGAGGTCGTTGCATTTATTTAGCTCTTCTGTTTCGCGAGATAGATTCGCAAGATCACAGACCTTCCTTTTTCTGCTGCCTTGTTTACTTCTAGAAAACATGTATCCCGCTCGCTCGCTCTACCATACCCACGCACACATGCACGCGCCACGCCCCTCTCTTAAAGGGGTAGAAACATCACGTGAATTTGTTGCAACTGCCTTTTGCCAGTGCTACCCTGACGCCTGTTTTAGAGGTGAGGCGCAGGAGGAAGTAACTTCAATGGGATGTAGCTTAACCCCTGCCTGCCTGCCTGCCTGCCTGCAGGAGGGGTTGTGGTTGAAGCCAGAATGGGTAAAGCTTCGCCTGCGATGAGGACCGTTCCGCGTGAAGCCGGAAGCGCCGCATTTGAGCCAGTGATGCCCTCTCGAGAGACTGAAGGCGTGCGTCAATTGTTTGCGTGAAGAAGCCCATTTCGATTAAGCCCGGAGGAACTTCCGTGGAGCCCGATTCCCTTGTCTTTTCCTCCCGCGTCCGGGTTTGCGGGGCGGCCGGCTGGACCCGCTAGCCGACTGGGGAACGCCGTCTGTAGCTTAATCCACAAGACTGCGGAGCTGATGAATAATGCCTGGAGCTGGGACGAAGCCCTGCTGCTGCTTGCGCGTTGACGCCTGGAAGACAGCTGATAGAAAAGGGGAGAGCATATATAGAGGGTTTAACAGGTGCGATAATTAGGCTTGTGAATGGAGGGAAGTGATATGTTGGCTAAGGAGTGGCGCTCTCTGTCATCCAGTGGAGGGAGCGAGTATTGCCATGACGAGCAATACGGAGTGATAGGTCTTCCTGCTGTTACTGGCCCTGGCATCCGCCAAGCGGGTCAGCGATATTCATGCACTGTCTGTACATCCCTCATGCACTCAGTTCGCCCCAGGGCAAACGAGAGTGTTGTTGAAACCCAACCCGGTGGTTGGTTTGTGTACCCCAATTGACATTGAGGCATTTCCTCCGCCGCTGGTTTCCTCCGGGGAGCAGCAGCAGGATCTGTTGTGTCCAGTCCGGGCTTTACACACATATATGCACAGATCAAAAGAGCTTCGTCTTAATGACCAACTCTTCGTGTCCTGGGCTAACCCTCACAAGGGTAAGCCTGTTACTAAGCAACGGCTCTCCCACTGGATTGTGGAGGCAATTGCTGTGGGGCCCGTACAAGTCAGAGCTCGCAGGCACCCTCGGGTTCGCAAGTTTTTCTCTTGACTCAGGGTCTGGCGGCATCCTGGGCTCTGTTCAGGATGTCTCGCTTTCAAGACATTGGTGCAAGCTGCGAGCTGTTACTCGCTGCTCACTTGTGTCCGCCTTTTAATAGTCTGGGCGTTCTACTCCCAGGTTGACTCAAGCAGTGCTGGGCACCTGGTTGAGTCAGAGTCCTACCTGTTAAAATTCTGATCGGTTGGCGATTTTCGAGATAAGCTCGTCTGGCAATACGGGAGCTACAATATCCCATAGTGAGACATCTAACGGAGTGTTATGAATGAGAACTATGGGTTACTTACGTAACCCCAGGACTCAGAGTAACATGAAGTGAGATGTCTCACCAGACGGCCCTCCTTGCTATGGTGAAGCGAGAAGAGGTGTTTATTTTGAATGACGCATGCGTTGTGGCGCAAGCTACTTATAGGGGGTGATTTCCCCTGACGCTGACGTCAAGATCACCAGCCAATCAGGATTGGCGTAATGAGATTGATACTTCTGTTTGCTCCGCGATGAGGCGCATCCCATAGTGAGACATCTCACTTCATGTTACTCTGAGTCTGGGGTTACATAAGTAACCCATAGTTTTACTCAGGTGTAACCAGGCCCGGTTCTACGGGGGTGCATAAGGGTGCATTGCACCCTCAGTTGAGTCGTTATGCACCCTCATTTGAAAAATGAAAAGTGAAAAAAATAAATAATGAAAAGTGAAAAATATTACATAATAATAATAATAATAGTAGTAATAATAATAATAATAATAATAATAATAATAATAATAATAATAATAAGAAAAATAATTTAGTTGAAATAACATAAATTGTAATTGTGGTTAAATTACATTGTCTGCATTTATTTGGTCAATTTTAATGGTAAGTAACTGTCACGATCTGTCTTTATGGTGTCTTGTCTATATCTGTTTTTGGATTTCTGTCTGCGTTGTGTTTTGTCTTGTTTAGATCTGTCTGTGGTTCCCTGTCGTTAGTTTCCCTGGTGTGTCTGATTACCCGATTGTGTTCACCTGTGGCCCCTGTGTTTTCTCCTCCCTCCTCACCTGTGTCTTGTTTGTGTGATTAGTCTTGTGTGTATTTAAGTTCTGGTTTTTCTGTCTGTCTTTGTCGGTTCGTCTTGTGTCATGACTAGTTCGTCGGTGAGTGTTCTGTTTTGTCTTTGTTTATCACCTAGCCTTGAAATAAAGGAATGTTCACTTTATTCTGCATTTGGGTCCTGCCTGCTTCACACACCGTAACAGTAACATTATTATGTCAGGTGCGTGTGACCTGTGCCGCTGCACGTTCGTCATCTGCAAGGTGCTTACACAGCAGTCAATGATGGACATCAGAAAACGGTTAAAACAACCAGCCCTTATCGCCAGCAGTAACACTACATCTACTGCAGGTAATAACAGTTCAGATCATGTGGACATTACGTTACCCGCGGCCACTGTCGTGGACACTAACGCCCGACTGTCCGGCTTTGCCCGCCTCGCCCACGGAGACGGAGCAGCCGCAGCCATCTTCGTTGCCCCAAACACCGCCACCCCTCGGCGGCCCGCAAGTGCCAGAGGACTTCGGCAAAACAGAGCCTGCACAGGTATATTTAAAAAAGTACCCAACTCACCTGTACAGTGGGGTAAGGCGCTCATTTTGCAGCTCATGGTTTCAAAACAGAGATTGGCTGGAATATCCATGTAAAAAAGATGCGGTCTTCTGCTATGCATGTAGACATTTCGGTTCAAGTAAGTCAGATGCCTTCACCACAACTAAGGGTTGTTTATATTTCACATCATTAATCAGAATCTGTAAAGTAACTCAAATAAATAGTGGAGTAAAAATACCAGGTTAACCTTAAAGAAAGCCCTCAGGATTATAAAAGACCCCCATCACCCCAGCCACAAACTGTTCTGTCTGCTGCCGTCTGGCACAAAAGCCGCATTCTAGGAGAGGATGTGGCTGTTGTGGAGGACTACAAGTACCTGGGAGTGCACCTAGACAATGGGCTGAACTGTAGGATCAACACTGACGCTGTGTACAAGAAGGGGGTGAGCAGACTCTATTTTCTGAGGAAGCTGAGATCCTTCCACGTGTGCAGCAAGATGCTGGAGATATTCTACCAGTCTGTTGTGGCCAGTGCACTCTTCTTTGCTGCAGTCCGCTGGGGGGGGCAGCATCAGAGCCGGTGACACCAGCAGGATCAATAAACTGATCAGGAAAGCTGGGTATGTCATCGGCATCAAGCTGGACCCCTTTGAAGCTGTGGTGGAGAGGAGGACACTGAACAGGCTGTTGTCCATGATGGATAACCCCACCCATCCTCTCCACCTGCAGCTGGACAGTCAACAGAGCTCCTTCTCCAACAGACTGCTGCAGCTCCGCTGTCACAAGGACCGATACAGGAAAACATATATAATCTGTTTAATATTTAATATTCCATATGTCATATATTTTTGAATATATATATTTGCATATATAATATCTACATGTATATTTTCTATTTCAACACGTATATTTTCTATTTTCTTTCTTTCTATTCTTGTTTATTTGTAGTTTTGTTTTATTGTAAAATGCCTTGTCTTTTATGCTTCTGCAACAAAAACAATTTCCCAAATTGGGATCAATAAAGTACCTTTTCTTTTTTTTTTAT
The DNA here is from genome assembly GCF_902827115.2 of Pseudochaenichthys georgianus. Classification (NCBI taxonomy): domain Eukaryota; kingdom Metazoa; phylum Chordata; class Actinopteri; order Perciformes; family Channichthyidae; genus Pseudochaenichthys; species Pseudochaenichthys georgianus. The sequence continues at coordinate 2,631,501 of NC_047508.1, forward strand.
CCAGGAATGTCCCATTGAGATACAATATCTCTTCTTCCAGGGAGTCCTGACCAACACGGCACACAACAAGTTTCAACATAAAACAAGGGCATATAAACAAAAAAACATACAATTCAAATATAAATACAGAAGGCCATTTGTGCAGTGGCAAGAAGCATAATCACATCAGCAATAGCATCAGGTAAAACAGTTACATGTTTCATGAAGGGCTAATCGTAGCATACCTTTAAAAGCATTTACAGTAGGAAGTGCCTCTAGACAAAGTTTTACTTGCAGCGTATTCCATAAAAAGGGAGCATAGTGGGAGAATGCAGCTTTACCAAGCTCTGACTGCATCAAAGGAACATTTAAAAGCATCCCATTTGCTGCTCGTCTGGTATTAAAAAAGCAAGTATAAAAGGACAGAAGTCTGGAGATATATAAGGGCAGCTTACCTAGCAATGACTTAAGGATAAAAATCAACATGTGTGATTGTCTTCTTTGGTACAGAGAGGACCATCCTAAGGACTGATACAAAGTGCAGTGGTGGGTGCGAGAGCCTGCACCCGTTACAAAGCGTATAGCAGTATGGTACGCAGAATCCAGCTTTTTAAGCAGGGAGGAAGAAGCATGCATATATAAGTATCAATTTAAGGTAAAACCTAATAGAGGTGTCATACATAATAACCTAATAAAAGTAAATGTAACAACTACTACAGTGCAACAAAACAGGAAACTTAAATGTGGTCTCTTAAACATAAGATCTCTAGCATCTAAAGCAATATTGGTAAATGATTTAATATCAGATTATAATATTGATATATGCTGTCTCACTGAAACTTGGTTGAGACATGAAGAATATGTCAGCATAAATGAGGCCACTCCACCCAGCCATATCAACACTCATATTGCTCGAGGCACAGGCCGAGGAGGTGGAGTTGCAGCAATATTTGACTCAAGTTTACTTATCAATACTAAACCAAAATTAAATTATACCTCCTTTGAAAGCCTACTTTTTAGTCTTACGCATCCGACCTGGAAAACTTTGCAGCCAATCTTATTTGTTACAGTGTATCGTGCACCAGGTCCTTATTCAGAATTCTTATCAGAATTCTCTGAGTTTTTATTAACTTTGGTTCTTAAAACAGACAAAGTAATTATCGTAGGTGACTTTAATATTCATGTTGACGATGATAAAAATAGCCTTACTGTTGCATTTAACTCTATATTAAATTCTGTTGGTTTCTGTCAGAGTGTAAATAAACCAACCCACTGCTATAATCACACCCTCGACCTTGTTCTGACTTATGGTATTGAAATTGAGCAACTATTAGTCGAACCGCATAATCCTGCTTTATCCGACCATTTCTTAGTAACTTTTGAAGTACTATTACGAGACTACAAAGCATTAGTCAAAAGCTCTTGCAGCAGAAACCTATCTGTTAGTGCTATAGCCATATTTAAGGAAGAGATTCCACCAATACTTAACTCGATAGCATGTCTGCATGTAGGGGAGGAAACTTATACAAAATGTACACCACCCCAAATTGATCATGTTGTTGATAGTGCTATAGATGCCCTGCGAATAAAATTAGACTCTGTTGCTCCTTTGAAAAAGAAGAAAATAAAACAACATAGATTAGCTCCATGGCATAATGCCGAAACCCGCAAAATAAAGCAAAAGTCTAGACAACTTGAAAGGATATGGCGTTCCACTAAACTTGAAGAATCTCGTTTAATTTGGCATATTACTCTCAATGAATATAAGAAAGCACTGCGTAAAGCGAGGGCAGCCTACTACTCTTCATTAATAGATGAGAATAAGAATAATGCAACATTTCTTTTCAGCACTGTAGCCAGGCTGACAGAGAGCCACAGCTCGATTGAGCCTTCTATTCCCATAGCACTCAGTAGTAATGATTTTATGTGCTTTTTTAACGATAAAATTGTTACTCTTAGAAACAAAATTAATGACCTCTTGCCTTTGACCAGTATAGTGTTATTAACAGCTCCCGGAAACGTAAGTTCTAATATTACACTAGATAGTAAACTAGAATGCTTTTCAGCCATAAACCTTGAACAATTACATTCAATGATTCTCTCTTCTAAACCATCAACGTGCATGTTAGACCCAATTCCAACTAAGCTGTTGAAGGAAGTTTTTCCATTAATTAGCACTTCTTTATTAAATATTATGAATATGTCTTTATTATCAGGCTATGTTCCACAATCATTCAAAGTAGCAGTCATAAAACCGCTTCTTAAAAAGCACAACCTCGATCCAGAGGTTTTAGCCAACTATAGACCTATTTCTAATCTTCCGTTCCTCTCAAAAATTCTTGAGAAAGCGGTCGCAAAACAGTTGTGTGATTACTTAAAAAACAATGATTTATTTGAAGATTTTCAGTCTGGCTTTAGAACACATCATAGCACAGAGACAGCTCTGGTTAAAGTCACAAATGACATTCTAATAGCCTCAGACAAGGGACTTGTCTCTATTCTTGTTTTGTTCGATCTCAGTGCTGCATTTGATACTATCGACCATGATATCCTATTGCAAAGACCAGAGCACTTAGTTGGCATACAGGGAACTGCTTTAGGCTGGTTTATGTCCTATCTATCTGAACGCTCTCAGTTTGTACGTGTTAACGATGAATCTTCCACGCAAACCAAAGTTAGCCATGGAGTGCCACAGGGCTCAGTGCTCGGACCTATTTTGTTCACATTATATATGCTTCCGTTAGGCAATATTATAAGGAATCATTCTGTAAACTTTCATTGTTATGCGGATGATACTCAACTATATTTATCAATCAAGCCTGATGAAATTAACCATCTAAATAAAATTCAAGACTGCCTTAAGGACTTAAAAATGTGGATGACCTTAAACTTTTTGATGTTAAACACGACCAAAACTGAAGTTATTGTACTTGGCCCGAAGAATCTACGAAACAAATTATCTAAAGATATACTAACTATGGATGGCATTAATTTGGCCTCCAGTGAGACTGTAAGGAATCTTGATGTTATATTTGATCAGGATTTATCCTTTAACGCCCACATAAAATCAATTTCAAGGACCGCCTACTTCCATCTACGTAACATTGCAAAAATCAGGCATATCTTGCCTCAAAACGATGCAGAGAAACTAGTCCATGCATTTGTTACTTCTAGGCTGGATTATTGTAACTCTTTATTATCAGGGAGTACCAAGAAGTCAGTCAAGTCGCTTCAGCTGATTCAAAATGCTGCGGCTCGTGTACTAACCAGAGTTAGGAAAAGGGACCACATTACTCCTGTTCTGGCTGCCTTACACTGGCTCCCTATAGAACACAGGATAGAATTTAAAATTCTTCTTCTCGCCTACAAAGCCCTTAATGGGCAGGCGCCATCTTACCTTAAAGAACTCATTATACCCTACTATCCTACTAGGGCATTGCGTTCCAAGAATGCAGGGTTGTTGGATGTTCCTAGAATCTCTAAAAGTACAATGGGAGCCAGAGCCTTTTCTTATCAAGCTCCACATTTGTGGAATCAGCTTCCAGTTTGTGTTCGGGCGGCAGACACCCTATCCGTTTTTTAAGAGTGCGCTTAAGACCTTCCTTTTTGATAAAGCTTATAGTTAGGGCTGATTAGATTCAGCCCCTAGTTTTGCTGATATAGGCTTAGTTTGTCGGGGGACATCTTACTTCTTCCTTCTCTCTGTCTATACCTGTGTACTCTCATGTTCCGATTAACCCAGCTTCCCCAAATGTCTTTCTTTTTGGTGTCTATATACGCCGGGATCCGGAGTCATGGATGATCCTGCGGTCCTGTGTCCTGGATCGCGAGCCCTGGATCGCGAGTCGTGGCTGTGGTCCTGGATTATCGGTCCTGGATGGATATCCTCGTGGATTCATCTTCCTATTATACACACATGCATTTCCAAACATTTGGACTACCTATGTTGCAAATGTATTATCTTTTCAATTTACACATGGCATCTATTGCACGTCTGTCCGTCCTGGGAGAGGGATCCCTCCTCTGTTGCTCTCCCTGAGGTTTCTCCCATTTTTCCCTTTAAACTGGGTTTTCTTCGGAAGTTTTTCCTTGTACGATGTGAGGGTCTAAGGACAGAGGGTGTCGTATTGTCATACTGATATTCTGTACACACTGTGAAGACCACTGAGACAAATGTAACATTTGTGATATTGGGCTATATAAATAAACATTGATTGATTGATTGATTGATTGATTGATTGATTGATTGATTGATTGATTGAGATCACATTGCCATAGTCTAATACAGACAGAAAGGAACTCTGCACAATTCTCTTCCTGGCTTCAGACGGGAAATATTTCCTTAAACGAAAGAAAAAGCCCAGTTTAGGTCTAAGTTTTCTCAGTAGGTTCCCAATATGAACATCAAAAGCCATCTTTTCATCAATCCATATGCCCAGATATTTGTAGGATGCTACTTTGTCAAGGCATGTCCCTTCCAGTGTCAGAATCGGAGGGACAGCTGTATTAGCTCGAGAGCGAGAGAAGGTCATGTACTTGGTCTTTTTTGCATTAAGGACTAGTCTTAGCCTTAGCAAGGAGTGTTGCAGTGTATTAAAAGCATCCTGTAGAAGCTCTATGGCCTGAGTTAAAGAGGAAGCCACTGTGTAAACAACTGTATCATCGGCGTATAAATGAAACCGTGCTGGGTTTATCCCATTTCCTAGTTCATTTATAAAGATGGAGAATAAGGCAGGGGCCAAAATAGAACCTTGTGGAACACCTTTGTTTACAGTAAGAGCAGCTGAGGTATAATCTTCTACTGAGACACACTGAGTTCTTTCAGATAGATAGTTTTTAAATCAGCTCAAAGCCATTTTGCCAAGACCTATGCAGCCAAGCCACTGCAGTAGCAATGCATGATCCACAGAATCAAAAGCTTTAGACAGATCAACAAACAATGCTGCACAGTGTTTTTTCTTGTCTAGTGCTTCAATTATGTCATTTGAGACTAGCATAGCCACTGAAGTAGTACTATGGCCTGATCTGAAGCCTGACTGAGACTCGTTAAGAATATTATGGTCAGTTAGAAACTTTTTCAGTTGTTCGTTTACAAGAGATTCAAAGACTTTGACCATTACAGACAGTCTGGAAATAGGGCGATAATTATTTAGGTCAGAGGGGTCTCCGCCCTTTAACAAGGGGAGAACCATGGCCGACTTCCATGAGCTAGGTAATTCACCAGCACAAAGACTGAGATTAAAAATAGAGGTTATGGGTTCTGCAATCAGATCTGCAGCAACTTTGAAGAAGAACGGCTCTATCTTGTCTGGGCCTGAAGATTTATTTACATCTAGGCTCATTAAAGCTTTGTGAACCTGAGAGGTTCTTATCTTACCGCAGCATCCGGACTAAAACCACCAGACTCAGGGACAGTTTCATCCCACAGGTCATAAGACTATTAAACACCTGAACTTTGAAACAACATCCATAACATTCATCTGGCTCCATCCATCCATCCATCCATCTTCTCCCGCTTATCCGTGGTCGGGTCGCGGGGGTAGCAGTTCCAGCAGAGAGCCCCAAACTTTCTTTTCCCTGGCGACATCAACCAGCTCTGACTGGGGGATCCCAAGGCGCTCCCAGGCCAGCGAAGAGATATAATCCCTCCACCTGGTCCTAGGTCTACCCCTTGGTCTCTTCCCAGCTGGACGTGCCTGGAACACCTCCCTAGGGAAGCGCCCAGGTGGCATCCTATCTAGGTGCCCGAACCACCTCAACTGGCTCCTTTCGACGCGAAGGAGGAGCGGCTCAACTCCGAGTCCCTCCCTGATGACCGAACTTCTCACCTTATCTCTAAGGGAGACACCAGCCACCCGGCGGAGGAAACCCATCTCGGCCGCTTGTATCCGCGATCTCGTTCTTTCGGTCATGACCCATCCTTCATGACCATAGGTGAGGGTAGGAACGAAAATGGCCCGGTAGACAGAGAGCTTTGCCTTCTGGCTCAGCTCCCTTTTCGTCACAACGGTGCGGTAAAGCGACTGCAATACCGCTCCCGCTGCTCCGATTCTCCGGCCCATCTCACGCTCCATTGTTCCCTCACTCGAGAACAAGACCCCGAGATACTTGAACTCCTTCACTTGGGGTAAGGACTCATTCCTTACTTGGAGTGGACAGTCCATCGGTTTCCTGCTGAGAACCATGGCCTCAGATTTGGAGGTGCTGATCCTCATCCCAGCCACTTCACACTCGGTTGTTCATTCATCTGGCTGCTACATATAAATGATTTATCTAATATATCATATTCTAATCACTTGTATATAGACTCTTATTGCACTATTTCACTTTTTACTATTTTTCTATGTATGTTTGTATTGACTTGCACTATTTTTTCTGTGTATCTGTTTTATTGTGTTGCACTGTTGGAGGAGCCTGTGACCTAATAGTGGAGCAGATAACAAGGTCAATCGTTCAAATGATGATACAAGCATGAAACTTGGCAGGAATATTTATTTTATGTCACTTTATGAGAAAAAAGTGCTAGCCACTTGAAATTCCAAGATGGCGGCCATTTTCCAAGATGGCCGCCAGATGACCACCCCATAGGTGACATTTCCTGATAACTTTGGATAGATCTGTCCAATTCAGTAGGTCATGGTGGCGATTTATATGTTTTCAACACTGGCGAAACCGATTATGATATCAAAACACATGTATGATGTGGTATTAACCCCTTACCTGCCATATGTGGCTTTAGGTGCAAAAGTATTACTTTAATATACAAGTTTAGATTCACCCAAATTGTCTTTTTCTGTTTTGTTCAGCACTTCCAGTTATTGATGCTGAATTATCACTTTAAATTTGCCGTTATTATTTTTAAAAATTCTAGTATTTCCTAAAGGCAATTTGATAGGCAAGGGGTATCATGCCATCAACAAAATCTGCACCTCGTTCGTAATGCGCCTGGGGTGAATATAACACGAACCGGTCCCAGTTATATTGCAATGTTTTTCTGCCCTGCAATGTTCATTGTTCTGACTAGCTAGGTCTGACAAAAACAACTGCATAGTGGAGTACAACTTAGTCCGAAACGGAAGCATTTGCACCTTCCACTACATTGTGTCTTGCATCCACATTTCGTTAACTCCTGGCAGCTTTTAGCTATGGGAGCAAGGGCAGTCCAGAAGAGCTTCCACGAGTCATCTTCTTTGAACCAACCCCACTCGGACGGACACTGAGGCTCTGGCTGGCGGACTATTGCCTGGCTCCAAATGTGTCCTGCTTCATATTCAGCTCGCTTGGCATGTTCCTTGAGTGCTCCTTGTGTTGGTGGAATTAAATCATATGACCTCTGCTTTCGTGCAAAGAGAGCAAGCCTCGCCTCATTCACAGACGCAACTGAACTTGATTTGTCATACATCAGGACCACACATTTCTCCAGGATTTGTAGATCAGATTCCTCAATCTTTGATGGGCACTGACTGAGTTTCGTGAAGATGACTGATGCTTCATTGAATACATTCCATGTCTGCCATGCTGTCTTTTTCCCTTTGCCATTGAAAGATGATACAACATGACAACCGGTGAAGGCATGGAAGAAGAACATCCCACTCGTTTTCTCTGGTCCTATGGCAGACACAAGTTCGTGGATAGGGATCCATCTCCTGTGCTCCCCTTTGCCAAATGCAACCCACATTTTCTCAAGACCTGTTGCGGCAAGAGAAGGCATAAGGGATATGGCAATAACTACAATGTCCGTGTCATTAGCTTCAATCATCAGAGACTTGTATCCCTCGGTGGCTGCATGCCGAGCATGTACGAATGTTCGCGTGTCTGCTTCCTCATGGGTACATGGGGCCACTTCCTCCAGGTTAACGCTGGTGTCACTGGTGGTGGTGATGGCATTTTCTCCTTTAATCATGATAACTGGATTGCCCGTTGTCATTTCAGCCACTTTGTCGGCAAGGAAATGGAATAGCTCTGTTTTTTTGGTGCTATCTCTAAGGAAGCTCTGCCAATTCGAGGGAGTTTTACTTGTCGCTGTTACTCTCCTTCTGATGGCCTTTCCTCGTTTAGATCTTGCCTCTGCCTTCAGGCTGGACTGATGATACACATCAAAGATGATGTCGGTTATTTTGTGTTTCGTGCTGTAGTACTCGACTTTAGGAAGAATGTCCTTTCTGGCATACTCTTCAAATGTCTTTGGTGTTCGTGGTGCTACTGTATTTACCAGCGCAGCTCCATCTACAATGAGTACGTCAGACTCTGGCTTTGTCTCTGGAAGCGTAACTTTGGCTTGTAGTACATCCACTAAATCCGATTTCGTACATGTGTGTAGTTTCCCCTTGTTACTGAGTGAGGCCGGAAAAGACTGATTCTCGTGTTTGAAGAACTCTTGCAAGTCACACTGTCTGTTTTGGCAGGAGATGAAGAGGCGGGAAAACAAATTGCAGTCTTCCTTCAGTAACTTTGTCTCGGATTTGCTTGCAGACTTTGGCTCATTTGTGAAGAAGGTTATCCTGTTATTTTTGATAGGCTGGTAGAAGGAGCAGTCATTCTCACATTGTAGATTAGCCATGAAGGAATTTAACTTTTCTTTCCCTCTCTCGTGATGCGTCGCAATTAGCTGAGCAGCAGAAGGATCCGCGATGTCCTTGGTGTCGAGCGTAAGAAGATCTCCTGACTCCTCTTCAAAGGGATTACCCATTTCCTCCATTACCATTGTGAGCTGTTTGACTTTCTCAAAGAATGCCCTCTGAACTGTCTCTGTTTGTTCATGGTGACGATTGCTTTTCTTTGCATCTTTGATTCCTGATACTGTTTCATAGTTGGCAACTAAACGACTGATTTCTGGTCCAGCCACCATCCACCTTCTGAGAGCTAATGGGTCCTCCGTCACACCTATGGCTCCTCCATCACCTTTGATGACTGCATTGTTCTGTTCGTGGGCCTGGTCAATGGCCATTGCGGAGAAATTCCTGTCAGATTTGTGAACGACAAAGTTTCCTTGATGAAACTCTCTGGCGACATCTGGGTGTTGCTTCTCTAGGCACATCATGTCTCTGAGGTGAATGGGAAGCCAACGCGCATAATTGATGTTGTTGTTGGCGAAGAAGTAAGGTATCAATTCAGACAGTGATTCACGGTAGAGTGTGAAGTTTCCTTCTCTAAATGATCGAATCAACGTGAGAATAGTCAGCTCCATGTTCAAGACGGGGGACCAGAACTGGAACTGTGGACACTCCTTTTTACGGGCACCACACCAGTCTTCAAAGGAGATATCTTTGTCATCATTGTTTGGATGTTCTGCGAGATGGACACTGTAAGCTTTCTTCATGAGTTGGAATAAACTGCATGCTGTGATCTGATGTGCTTGGCGAGTTCTAGTCACATTTGTAGCTGATAGGAACGAATCGTTCATCCAATGTCATTGAAATCCCGTGCGATCTGTACACCATCCGGATAACTACATGTAGAAGCCCCGTTATCCTTGGCTCGGCTCTCCCGCGCTGGCACATCCTGTCGGTTCAGGTGCGGCTATCTAACATCTGAGGGGTTCATTAGATAGCATTTGGGATACTAAACCCACGGTTTAGCTGACAATGAACCCCATGCTGAGTTGCACAGCAGTGTATGCCACCAGTGTGCCCTGGTATTGCATGACATACACTCTCTTTTTCTGTGTTTAGTTGATATTGGCTGGTGTCCACCATCATCGCTGGTTACACTGTGATGTCTGGGTCCTATATATCCTTGTGGCTGCATTTCGGTCGCAAGTGGTTTTATTTCGGAGTTTTCCATCTCCTAGATCAGGGGTCTTCAACTAAAATTCAACGAGGTCCACTTAGAGAAAATGTCCCCATGCAAAGGTCCGGAACATAAAAATGTCTAAGTTGCTTCATGAATTAGTGTGATATATATTGAAGTGACCTGTAGCTTATCAACGTCTGCATGTAATCAACAACTGACTGCCAATCAAATAAAGAAAATACAATTCATAAACAACAATATGTATTGTCAATTAACATTACTTAAATACTGTGGATATGTGTAATGTTCCTCTCGGGCTGTCGGGAGACAATAAATGAAATAGCTTTTGAAAATATGTGCATCTTAAAAGTGCTTAATTTTAGATAAATAAAATAAAGTGTAGCAGCAGCGCGAGTTTCCATTTTTCTTTGTTAACCGTTTCACATCATGACTTAACAGTTTCAGACGATTATAGAACAATATCAGTCTTTACACATCATAACAATTGAACAGTTTTAAAGTTTCTCTTTCTTTCCCTCTTATATTGCAGTCCCTCTCTCACTTTTTTTAAATTCAGTGTGAGAATTGAGCTTGAGCTTGTCCTGCCAGGAGTTTGTAAATCTGGGCCGACATGGAGTCAGGGACATTCTCACACACATGCAGGTGCTCATTGGTTACAGTGATGAAAACACAGGTATGGTGAAAAAAGAGAGAACTATTCGAAGCAGAAAAAAACCAGCGTAATATACCATCTGACAAAGGCCTGTACTATAATGCTTCAATGAACTGGCTATTCTTTATAATATACTCAGATCAATAGGAGACAGAGATGTTAAGTTAAAAATCAAGGGTTTTTATTATTATTTACAGCAGGGGTGGGGAACCTTTTTCCTTTCAATTTTTACAACATCCTCCGAGGGCCGTACAAATGATTGAACTCAACCTCTGCTTAAAAAAACTAAAATCACAGCCCATTAATTTGGCCTTTCTTTCATGCTGTGCAAAGAAAAAGCAACCTCTTAATCCAGATATCTCACCATGACTCTCGTATGCATGCATGTGCACGGTGTGGCATGACCACCAAAACAGAAAGATATGGACACAAGATGTGTGCAAATGTATTTAGTATCCTATCCATGTGAACATGATTTAAGTGGGAGGGGGGACCTAACCTCCTCTAGGGGGGTCCGGGGGCATGCTCCCCCGGGAAGATTTTTTTTTTTTTACATATTGAAGTTAAATGCCTCAATCTGGTGCACTTTGAGAGCAACATTAAGAGATCTATGGATACATCTCTCCACACCCATATGAAACAGAACTGTAAGCAGATTTTTCTTTTTGGATATTTTACAAATCACACCCCTTTTAAACTCTATTCTTGTTATTTTTAACAACTTTTTTGTTACTGTCATATAGTATTTTATACCTGTTTTTCATTTAGTCTCATTAATAACTATAATGATCATATCAAGGTGTGCCTTAACCTCTCTTCCACCTGGTCCACCTCTCTTCCACCTGGTTGTAGAAAAGCTCTTTAAATTCGTTAGCATAGCTAGCTAACCAGATGCTAATAACAACAGATCGCCACTGTGCTTACAACTAAAGACACAGCCACGCAAACACTGCGGCATGTGTACGGCTCCTTATGGGTATTGCAATATTTGAAGAGCTGGAGCGGCGTTCCGGTGCTCTCTGTCAGCACTCCTTTCAGACGAGACATATACCACGTGAAGACACGTTATGCTCGTGTTGTGTTCAAGGAACCTGTACTTGGCCAGGAAAAACAGGTAGGCTACTCGCTTGTTTAATTATTTTTGCGGTCTAGATTTCTTCTTCTTTTTTGAAGTGAGAAGTTGTCCGTCAGTCGGACTGACGGACGGACTCCCCCCACCCCAAAACGAAAACTCTTCGGTTCTCCACGAATTACACAAGTCACCCATATCAGCGTTAAAAAAGCGGGAGGCTTCGAAAAATCCCCTATTAATGTATTGATTATAGCTCCGGGTCCGTATAGGTCGGCGTCTGGGTCCGGATCCGGACCGCGGTCCGCCTGTTGCCGACCCCTGTCCTAGATGAATTGCCTTTACCTGGCTAATGAGCTTCATCTGCCCAGAGCTGTCTGGTTTTCAGGCGCCAGAGACTCGCCTTTCGCACCACCACTATTTGTGGAAACACCCCCGCCACGAGAAGGCTAGGGTTGGAGCTTGACTGCCAGAGGCTTTGTTTCGCTTGCCATTTGGGGCATTTAGTAGGCAAAGAGAGCTCATCCTCTTTGCCACCCCGGCATTAGCAGTCCTTTGGAGGGGCAATTCTAACCTTCCCCGTCTATAACGAGAACCAATTTACTTGTATTCGAAGCCTGCACAATAGTTGTCATTTGACTTCTTTATTGTTACACAACTCCTAAACTTGATTTATTGGTTCAAGAAATCGATCAATACACTCAGGAATCAGCTCTAGCATGGTCAAAAATTGTTTTTTTCATACCCTGGCGGCCATCTTGGAAAAAATGGCCGCCATGTTGAAAATCCACGTGGCTAGCACTTTTTTCTTGCAGAGTGATCCTAAAGGAACGTTCCTACCAAATGTCATGCTTGTATCACCATTTGAACGATTCTGCCAAAAAATCACACTTATCTGCTCCACTATAAGGGAGGGGTAGGAGACGTTCGATTCCTGTTTTGAATAGTGTGCCGTCGATGGGTTTCATTCCATTTCAAAATGCTGTTTGACGCTAGGCGTAAACTTCGCGCACTGCCACTCCAACATCTAATCACAGAGATTGAGGACAAATCACGGGGTTTGTCAAGCAAAGCACATGGTGTAGTTCCAAATGATAGCTGAGGATTCTGGGTAGTGTAGTGTCTTCGGCCATCCTAAACTGAACAAATATTTGTTTCTCCGAATCGAAGGGGAAAATTACAAAAGCATTGTACACATTTTAAACCAATCAATGTTGTGTAATCAACAAGGATAATCTGGTGTTTTTGAGTTGATGAGTAGTTCAGATATCACTGTAAAATCAATTGACAGTAAAGAGAATACTTACTTCCGGGTGTAAAATCCTGCGTTATCCAATGGGAATGGACGCTCACATTGCTCTCCGTAATACAATAAAGGGGACATGATCAAATCAAATATAATGTTCTTTTAAAAAACATTAATTAAAGGGAACAATCTATTTGCCACAGCTGAAGCTCTGGCCTTCCTTAAAAACTAACCAATTTAATAAAAATCACAGTTGTATTACACACAATGCACTGTTTTTTGAGAACAACAATTCGTAACTAATGCACCATAATACATTCTGACGAAAAATAAATATGATTATCAATACAAATAAAATAAAAGAAGCCTCCCGTTACTACAAGCTATAAAGTAGATTTTAAAAACGTTTTATAGAATAAAAGCTCACTGCTGGACATTGTAGAAATGCGTGTGTGCACCACAAGAGTCGTAGTGGAGTCACGCATTCTGGTGGGATCAGGTTGGTTATTTGGTGTTCTTTGGTGTCAGTTTGGTGTGTAAGGACCTTTAGACCATGCCGGACACAAGCAGTCGTTTGCTGAGAGCTGGTGTTGGAGTTTCTCAGAGTATTGTCGTTTGGCATCTCTCACCGCCTTGCTAAAGACATACTTCGACTCTCTAAAGGCTCCTACACACCAATCTGACACCAAATAACACGTCCCGACGGACCCAACTGTTGTATCGCCTCACGTCTCCTGCGTCTTGGCCAACAGTCGCACTGGAACACACCGCAAAGACTTCAGCTGACGGCCAAGTAGCACATACGAACTGCGCATGCGTGAGGGTCCCTCACTTCCGTTTCACTTCTCATGCGCTGAACAGCCAATCAGAGTGATTTATTTAGCTGACGGCCTTGTACCGACAGCCGGCGGAGAGAAATATTCCAGGTAGCGACGTGCGAAGTCCGCAGCTCCGGAGGCGCACGTTTTCCTCTCCTGTGGCGTTTCAGTGCTCGGATGCACGTGAGGGTACCTTTTACAAGAATATCCAATAATTCCACGGAAGAACAGAGAAAAGTGGGAAAGTAATCCGCTGAAGTTGTTTCTCTAAGTCTAATGTTTAGGAACTCTTCCCTGGTGAAAGAGTTTGATGAATTGTATGTAAATACTGAATTAACGCACAAAACAAGACAAAACAGAGTGCACCAAAACACCGAAGCAGCCATCTGTGGCACCATCTTAGGACACATTATAAATGTGTCTGCAATGGCAATTAGATGTGATATAATACAGTACTGAATATTAGATATAATCATGTCTGGAGTCACCAGTCTAGACGTGTGGGCTCCCGGCATCTATGTGCTAGCTCCAAATGAAATCCTTCTAAAGCAATGTCATTGACCTTGAGTGGGAGACCCACATTGTGGACCCTGTGATAGTCTCCAGGGCATTCCCCGGGCAGGAAATTATTTCTCTTTTGCTGAACTGGAAAGTAAAAAAGGTCACTTGGGTGTAAGAACTCAGAGAAACTTTGTGACCCCCAAATATTTAAATGTTACATTCATAGCCAGTGGTGCAGATCCGGAAGTGATGAAGCATTAGAGAGTTTCTAGTTTTCTAGAGTTAACTGTTTTAAAGTGTATAGTAAGGGGAACAAAGTTAAACAAATGAGAGCATGGTAGAATGATATGTGCTAAAAAATAGTATAAATATAGCATCAAGGTAAAAGTCATTTTCAGATGCTGCTATCTTTCTGACATCTATCCAAACAGTTTTCAAAGCTTGGTTGATATCATATTGTTTAATATTCTTGTTTGGATTGACATTGGGCTTCAAAAGCTATGATTATTTGATAAAACATTAGTGCTATAAATCAAGCAAAAATAAAAGTGAAGTTTGATTCTTGAATTTCTTAATACCAGTGGAACTTTTTCACACATGGTTCATTTAATGTGACATTTAAACATGATCTTACCCGGGTAAGATCTCACAAGGATGCAGTCTTAGATGATGTCACACTTAAGTGTTTTTCCACCTTTCGACTTCAACATTATTATGGGGTGAGTAACTTTTTAAATGATCTTCTTAGGGAATGGGTGAGTCACTGTTTGTGGTCCACACAGGTACATTAGTGTGGTAAATTGCTATGAACGTTTCCCTTCCAGGATTAATTACAATCTTTATTCTCTATGAACTGAGGCAATTTGTAATTAATATTTGGCCCATGTGCTTCTCAACATTTCAGCTTAAAACTAATTCCTGCAAGCTTGTCCCATGTAACCTCATTAGATCATGTTTTGTGTGTGTGTGTGTGTGTGTGTGTGTGTGTGTGTGTGTGTGTGTGTGTGTGTGAGAGAGCGAGAGAGAGAGAGAGAGAGAGAGAGAGAGAGAGAGAGAGAGAGAGAGAGAGAGAGAGAGAGAGAGAGAGAGAGAGAGAGAGAGAGAGAGAGAGAGAGAGAGCAAATGTAGGTGTTATTGCTGGATGAAAGGGCTGGTAATCAATCTTTACAGCCCACCTCCTAACTTTATTTTCAAACGACCCAAGGGTTACAGTAAGTCATGTGAATGTGTGGTTCAACACTTTGTATTTTAGTGCCACGTGAGCAATTCGGTTTTTCATAGTTAATTACAACCTGGGTGTTAATTGTGTAGCTCCTGACATTTGATTTCCATTAATTTTAACACTGTATTTACTAAAGTAATTGCTGAAATGTTTGATGACATTACTACAATCATAAGGGTGGAAAAAAGGTGACGGTTAGTTAAACCTTAAGAGAAGTCATGTGTTTGTTCTGGCATAGTTTTTGATAGCTGCGGGTGTAGCCTCCATTGCTGCATCACACTTCCATAATGAGTATAAATGTTGCATTTCTCGAAAATCAGTCCCACTCAACAACTTTATTTCATTCACAGGCACATTTAAATGACCAAAGATATTATGTCCTGTGTCAAGTCAGCAAGTAACCTGCTAGCTGCACTGTTCTTGTCTGCAAAGTGAAGCCATTCAAAAGAGCTTTAAACTTGAACTTTTGAATGGCCAATAGGGCTACTCCACCAGTTACACAAATACATTAGAAAATGACCATTCTTCTCACCTTGATGGATTACCTCAATAAATATTTCCTAATGAGTTTATGGTCTCAATCATTGAGTTGAATCTTTAAAACAACATAAAGTAAATCATCGTCCCAATTTAGAGTAAAAAAGCCATTAAATAAGTGTATGCTTTGGAGTGTTGGTAAATTGTGATTGCCAGGTTGCAACCACACAGTTTTGTCCGGGTGCCCTCAATATTTACTTCTTACAACTTTCACCTTTCAGTCTGTTTTAATTGTATCTTTGTTTGTCCTTTGTTGCCAAAGACCAAAAACGTCTTGTTTAGCTTTTAGTTGTACTTTGCTCCACCCTCTTGAGTTACTTCTGATTCCAAATAACCACGATAACGATGACCAAAAACCAAATAAGAGACTGCCAAAATGCCAGTCTCGAGGCTTCAAAATTGTAGTCCACAAACAAATGGTGTTCGTCACAGTGACAGGATCTAGCTACTAGCTAATTTTACTAATCTAGCTGCCTGAAGGATTCTTAAAACCAGTCAAAGTATTTGTAGTCTGCTGTGTCTGCTCGGACATAGATAATTATCCTTTTACATTCTCACAGTACTGTAATATGTGGGAAACAATGCACAACACCAGCTGGCAATGACCTTATGCTTGTTGTGCAATTCACACACTCACATCAAAAATACGCTGATTCTCTGCTGGTCGATAGAGGTGTATCATCACATGCCAGCTTTAGTTTTGTCCTCCAGTTTTTCCCAGAAACTGTCAAGTTGAGCAAGTGCATCATATACATTACTGTCTCCCAACAAAAAGATACCATGATTTATGTTCAGGGGATTCATAAGGTTGTTGATCAATAACAATGACTCAATAATGACTGAGCCATCCACAGAGATGTATGACTTACAAAAGCCTTTCTATTCTGCACTGATGCCATGTAATCACTAATGGAGGATACAAATGCTGTTTACATGTCAAGCATTTTTCTTATCTACAATTGTGTTTCTTATTGTCAACCTGCATGGTAGAACGATGCCTTAATATGTTTGTTTTAATTCAGATGTCTTATGGACAGCAAAACAAATAATATATTACACTTTGTGTATCAATAAAAGCAATAACTCTACAACTTTTTTTCCCTGACAAAGTGATATACACTGTATAATATTGTAAGTTATTAACAGGCAACACATGATAACTTTTTTTAGCCAAGACAAACAATAGTGATACTGTGAAAGGTCACCTTTACCCCCTTAAAACATAATTACTTAAAAATGACCAGTGTTGTTGTGTCTATGTATCAATTTTTCCTCACTTTATCTGCACCAACTGCTGTTGTAATCATGTTAATTTCCCCGTTGCAGGATTTATAAAGGATTTTTGATTCTGATTCTGATATATTTAATGGTTTCTTAATACTTTGCATAGGTAGGTCCACATATTTCTGACTATGTAGATACACTTCTGCATACACATTGTCCACAACATGCAGCATAGTTACTCATTGGTGCTAATTACACAGCGTGCTGATCCCTATAATGAAACAGTATGTTATTATTTATGCCATGTATTCTTCAAAGCTGCTTTAAAGTGTCCTTAAAGCCCTCTAAAGCTATTACAAACTGAAAGGCCTATGGCAATACTAAAATAAATGCATGATAGCGAAAGCAGTTTCATGTTTTTAACAAGCAGATAAAAACATTTTGAACTCAGGCAAATTCATTTCTAATTAAAAGACAAAAATAATGTTTAATTTCATCTTTTGTGACCAAGTTAAAAAGGGTGCATCATTTAAGGAACACACACACAGCGTGAAACTGTTACATTTTTTAAAAGGCAAAATGTCTTGTAATGTAATTCTCACTTATGCAGAGTGTTTGTCTCTTTCTTGATGTGACGGTTAGTTTTAAAGCACTTAAACACAACTACGGTGGGCAGGATTTCCCTGGGCAACAAAGTTGTCTTTAATAGCATGGTCTGCACTCATTAACACACAGCCATCTGGGAGGATAACTTAACATATCTTCTATATAAAAAATAGATTGTGTATATAGTTAAAACAATATAATATGCCTTGTGTTTTTTTGCGTCCAGCATTGTTTTGAGTCTTCGTTTCAAAGCTACATAGCATGCCTTACAATCGACTGTAGTCAAAAATAATTAGAGTAAACCATGAAAGAAATGGCACATCTGTTGTCATCACAAGCACTTCCCTTTAGGGGTGAATCACATGGAAATACAAATAGAAAAACTTTTAATGTAAATGGATTTCATTGTTCACAGCTGAGGTGAGGACTATGCCATTAACTGATGGCACTTTAACAGCTGCAGCTGAGACAAAAGCCTAACCAACTCTGACTGATGGAGGGACGCAGTTGCTAATGGACTTAGAAATGGACTCTGAGAGGTTAGCCTCCATTGTCAACACAGCAATCACGCTTGTCAGTGATACCTGATAACGAGAAGGAGAGGTCAGAAAATGTAGTGGGGAAAAGCTCTGCTGTGGAAAATTCTGCCATCATGTATTCTTCAATCATTCGTCTGACACTGAGACACTAACACAATGTATTCAATATATTTAAATATCTGCTCAGACTCAAAGTAACCACACAAAAAAACAAGTATGTCAGGTGGAAACCTTACAAGTCCCTATCCACACAGCAGACACTGATTTAAATGTGTGGTGCACGTTTTTATATTGACAGCTATACAGTGTTTTGGCAATTTCAAGTGTTGTTAATGTCTGGATTAATGCTGAAGAGAGCTCCATTTATTTTCTGTATGTGTTGTACATTGATGCAGTGCTTGTTTAACAGTCACTGAGCTGTATGCATTGCTGCAGTGCCCCTCACTGGGACAACACAGTACTCACTGTTATAAGGACAAAAACACATAATGGAGAAAATATCTCAACACTGTTTCAAAGGGATGTGAAGACCTCTAAATGCTTAACAATTAGCGATAAGCCAATAATGAGTATGTACAGCTTGTAAACTGTTAATTGTTCTTAATTCTAATACTACCACAATAAAACAAGGTCTTAACATTTCTTTTTAAGGCCTTGCCACTTCCTTTCTTCCCTGCTCATTTGAGTGCTTACACAAATGCTAAAGAAGCAGGTGTCATTTATTATTTATATTCAGCAGGAAGTATGTTGGAGCAACATCTGGCCACATCGCACACTTATAATTAATCTGGACACTGATTGGGGGGCGTGGCTGCTAGCGTCAGCAAGCTAGCGAGAGCAAACTGCTTGACAAATTGCAACTATGTTAAACAATTAATTAACAGAGAATAAACAGGTGTTTGACGACAAAAAAAGAGATGACACTTGTCCACGCGCACACCCACTGTTTCTCATTCTGCATGCACAGCACATCCACACAATCTCGGGCCTATTATGGAAGCTGAAGAGACAATTCACAATGTGCTAGTGTCACCGCGTACACACTGCGAACAGCTTCTGCTTGCAACCCCCACAATAATGAAAAGACAATGATGCGACAGGCCTCATGGTGTGTCTTTGGCGGCCTTCTCACAATTAGCCCAACTAGCAGATCAGAAAACCAAAGCTGTTCTTTTTTTTTTGTTAGAGCTGGGCTCCTCTGTATGAGCACCAAGGACAGAGAGTGTGATGGCATCTGACAAAACAGCCAGTGAGAAGAGCTTCATATTTTCAAACAGCCGCTGTAATTAAAGACAGAGTCTGACATTAGCTTTGTGTTCGCTCCAAACTCCTTCTGACAAGCAAAGGAGCTGGATAGAAGCAGACTCATTTTCCATTGTTCCTCTGCCCCATTCTTCCTTTCTTTTCTTCCTGTCATCTGTCTTTTTGTCATGGTAAACAAGAACAAAAGGCATGGTAAAGCCAAAAAAATAAAACAAACAAGAAACGCTCTCGGCTTGCCTGCGGTTCTTCATCCATCTAAACCTGACTTCACGGTGGGCCGCCCTTGAAAGTACCATAAGGTGCAATCTGCCTAGCACCCCGGTGTGTGTATTATTATCTTTGATGTGGAATGTAATTAATGGATAGTAGCATTGCGACCTTCTAGGACTTGTAATAAAAGCCTCCCTGCACGGGGTCTCAGATATGACAGGTTTTATGCAAGATTACACATGATTTGATGTCATGGCTGCTAATGAGGGTGACTGCCTGCATATTTAAAAAGTGAAGATGAATCTATTCTTATCACTAAAATGACTACTGATCGTCTGTCTTCAAGGCAAATCAATCTGCCACCGTTGTACACAATCTTGCAATATATACCCAATGGAATATATTCCTACAACAAAGTGTGTAAAATGTTGAAAAGAAAAGTCAAACGGGTCACACGAAGAGGCCCGAGAACATCTTCAACAAGCTTGTGATTAAGCTACAAGTGCTTTGGAGATTTCTACCCGGAGAAAAAAAGACCTTTCAATCTTCATCTTTTCAATCAGCAAACCACTGCATATGTGCACGAGGGCTGCAGGCGCTAATTGAAGGTTGAAACATGTGAATTAATAGCCACAAGACCCAAGAGAGAAAAATAGCCCACCCTTTTGAAAAGGGCTATTGAATGTGAGTAAACTCATCTTTATTCTGCAGTCCATTATCAGAGTGCATGGCATCAATGGAAAGCATTAACACACATGAGTGCATCGTCCACACACTGCATTTCAGCCGTGTGCTTCACAGTGTCACCTATTTTTTCTCATTATGATGAATAAACAGACCCGCTGAGAGCTAACACTATCTCCTCTCTCAGTGCACAAGGTTCCTTGGTGCCAGAACACCGGTAAGGGGCCTCAATGTGTTGAAAGAGATACAGCGCTCACTTTGGCAGCGGTCCCGTCTGTAACAAGGGTCCCTTAACTTCACGCTATAGCAAACCATTTTCTTTATGCAGTCCTGTGCATGCAGTGTTTGAGTTGTTACTAGAGTAGCAGCATATAGTTAGTTGACAAAGTAGCTGGCAGAAAGTAAAACCTCCCTCTGGTAAAAGCAGCCATGACTACCAGCCTGTCAGAGCCAACACATGACATATCGCAGCAGGGAGAGGTGTGAGATACTGGGTACCATGAGCCGGAAGACCTGGAGTCAACCCAAGTTAAACAACTCATCCCTAAGTGGGAGGAAGGTTGGTTTACACAGTGTCAGCTGGCGTGACATTGCCTGACTTGCCCAAAACAAATGGGACCACCCTTAAACAAAAGCTAAAAATACTGTGCTTTGTCTGTAGAAAAACAATATTTATTTTTGCTATGTTGTCACTTCAGGGTTCACAATGTGGTCGGAATTTGCTAAAGAAAAAAAAGGAGAGACAGTAGCATCCACCCAGGTTAAAATGAACTCCCAAATCAAGCTTGAAGCTGACCAATGCAAGGACATTTCCACACAGGTTTGACCTACAGGAGTTGGCGGATCATTCTGCCCACAAAGCGCCGAGGAGAAGGCTAAACCAGACAGAGCTTAGACTTCATGAATCAGTGAGAAAAGGTCCTGTATGACGACGCGAGTGGAAGGACACCTGTCAAAGTTGTACGCTATAGGGAATATACTGCTATTGATTTTGCCAGAACACACTGTGGAGGTGCTTTGTAGCGTAGAGGGCAGTCAAAGGCGTGGACTGATACACCCACTGTTATCCTGGGACTCTCCTGAGGTTTCATCAGGACTGGAGAGGAGGACAGCACAGTGGAGTCTGGCATGGCAGAGTCATGAGACTAAATGGAGGTCAAAGCAAAAAGAATGACCAGAAAGATCTGGTTTTACAAAAAAATTACAAAAAGGGTAACATTTTATCTTGTTAATAGTGTCCTTTCAAATGAAAACATATCATTTAATGGAAGGGAATGTGAATGTAACTGAATAGGGAATAACATTTGGTAAACGCACAAGGTTGTAACTACACTCAAAATGTATTATCTGTTATTTCAGTGTATATTAAATAACCTCCATTAGTTGCCGTTTAGCCCTGAATCTACTAAACCATCGTTCAGTGTTTATGCAGATTAGTATAAGATTCAGCACGGACACAAGAGCACCTAGGCTAGTCCAATGAGCGAGAGACAAGTTGGACATACTGTATATCCACTGGTATTTCAGTCTCAAAGTCAAGCAATTACCCAACTCAGGCAAATAATAAAATCCAAGTTTATTTTTCAATCAAATTGTAACCATGACTTTCACTACATTTCGACTTCAATGTCGTACCGCATACTTTAAATAGCTTTTATTCCATGCAATGACTATATAATAAAATAAAGACCCATATGTCACAACATCAAGATAAATATCTGGATATGTACGCATTTGTTTTGTATTTTATCTCTGTTCATCTACATATCTTTAATATATCAGTACTTCCTCCCAATGATATTTTCCTAATTAAATGAGGTTGATTATATATATATATATATAGATATATATATGTATATATATAGATATATATATACTATCCCATCAGATAACTGCTTTAAAATGTAAGATCTGGCCAACAAAATTCACCAAAGTATTAGAATATAAATGAAAATGATATGCAAAATAAGAATATCACACACACACACACACCCACACCACACACACACCACACACACACACACACACACACACACCACACACACACACCACCACACACACACCCACACACCCCACCACACACACACACACACACACACACACACACACACACACACACATCACACACACACCCCACACACACACACACACACACACACACACACACACACACCACACACACACACACACACACACCACACACACACACACCTTGCTGATCATATGGCATCGGGAGTCATTACTCTCAGCATCTCAAGATGCCCTTGGGTCAGCTGCAACAATCTGTTTATGTCTCTGGACTCCTCAAAGTGTGTTGTGTGTGTGTGTGTGTGTGTGTGTGTGTGTGTGTGTGTGTTTGTGTGTGTGTGTGTGTGTGTGTGTGTGTGGTGTGTGTGTGTGGTGTCTCAGAAAGAGAGAGAGCGAGATATGGAGGGAGCCTGAGAGACAGTGAGTAATGGGTGGGGGGAGGGAGAGAATAATGAAATCTGTCAGTCCACAGAGGGTACCACCCGACTCTCCTCACACTCTGTCCTGATTCTAACACTTCTAACACTTAGTGGGACTCTAACTTTCAAGCAAGCAACTCTCAGAATTTGAGAGTGCATTGCTCTAAATAATTTCTCTGACTGTTAGATCAACCTGTCAATCCGGTCGTTCCCCCACAGCAATACTATGGTTCTTATTGAATGATATAATGTTCAATGTTTATTTGACATCTTAGGCACTATTTGATATGTAGATACATTTTATTATTGAGAAAAATAGACTTCTCAAACAATAATGTTCATTGTGTTATTACTGAATTAGTTTGAATACATGGTCAATATGCTTGTTTCCTGTAGAACCCCAGCATGTTGTATCATGTTTGACATATCTCTGAGTTCACTCCAAAGAAGTATAAAAACAGTTTGACATAATAATTTGAGATCCCTGCTGAGATCAGCTTCTCACTTATCTCATATTTGTACTCCTTTATAATTGCTCTGCGATTCATATGCGAGGGCAATTTAGGGAGAAAAATATGAGATGGTATATGTATTGAAAAATGATCACTTGTGCACTGGAGGATGGTGTAGTTTGTGTGCTATTCCCACTTGGCCTAAGGGTGGCAGTGGTGATTCACCATGTAGCTGCTCGCTGCTGTGGTCCTGCATCTATATTCTCATCAAACTGTATTCCATAAATGAGAGATCACATTGACATAGAGTAAAGTCATAATTCATAATCATATCTTACGAGAAACATATAATTTCCCTAAACATATCAATTGAATAATACCAATTAGTTTCATTATGCGGAATCACCGCAGAAGGAAATGTTTTCTCTCTTTTTTTTAAAGGATTGAGGGGTAATATCATGAGAGCATCAAGTACTGCTCTAAATAAGGTTTCATTTCACTCTTGTGGATAATTGTGTGATTTTGCTGAGAGGTATACAGTGGTACTCAGGAAGTGGAAGAGCCTCTTGAAGCAGCTCGAGCCAGCACACAGCAGGGGGCAAACCAGCGCCTGGAATAAAGTGCTGCTCGTAGGTGGAATATACTGTAAGAAAAAAAATCAGCTTCTCTGTGTTAAAAGTGTATAATGTATACAGTACCAGCATCAATTAATATATGTGTGTTGTTGAGTGACAGGGGATAATGTGCTCTCAGAGGTCCCGCTAAACCCAGTCCAATCAGCTCTGCTTCCCCCCCTGAATTAACCAGTTCCTTTAACAAGCCATTTAATTTTCATCAAACTCCTATAGCTCTCCCCTGATTTACAAATGATCATTTATACATGAAAAAGCTCTGCTGCCTCACAAATCAAATGTTCATAGAACATCACCTCTAGAAATGGAGTGTTTTCTGGCATCGTGTTTTCTCTACTTTCCCTTTGTGTGAAAATCTTCCTGATGAGTGATTTTCAAATTGTCGGTGTCACATCTGTGACTCTGTACTTTGCCAGTAAATGATGAATGGAATGTTGCATGAGCACGCTTATATAAGTTATGTCTTGTGAGTGAGTGAGTGAGTGAGTGAGTGATTGACGCGGACGGAAGTTAAGGGGATATTTTTTCCTTTTTAAGTCAAATGTAATTAAAAAGATACCATCTTCCTACATGCCTCAGTGGAAATACTAATTCAAACACCTTTCAAGTGTTGACCTACAATTCTGTTCACAGTAACAAACTGTAAAAGCATTTTATCCACCAGATATGAAGGACATGCTAGTCTTGAAAAATACAAAAACATGCCAAGGACTTACAGTGTTCTGCATAAACTGCTGACCTAACCAGTGACTCTCCTACAAGCTCATGACAAATGATCCTATGACTTTTTGACTTTGTCGAAGTGAAATTACCAATCTAACTTTGACTTAGAGAGACATGAAAAGACGCGACATGAATATTGCAAGGCAAGACTCCGAACAAGGGCGCCAATAAAAGCTGCACGGCCCATCTGCTACAAAGACTTCGCAGGCCAGGAGACAAACGTAAGCTCTCCAGTTGTCTTTGTGTCTCACTGCTCCACTATCTCCGCCTTTTGTAATGGTAATCAAAGATTTATCCTGAAAAAACACTGGCAACTTTCAGTGTATTGTTTGAATATTGGAATTTAAAAGGACTTGTACAGAGCAGCTGTAATGAGTCCAAATTTGGAGATGAGCAGTGTAGAACAACGTATTTTCTCCATCTCCTTCGCTTTCCCCCGCTCTCTGTCATGGCACCCTTTTTAATCACCCTTCAACCCTGCAGACCTGCCATTCCCCCTGCACACCTCTCCAGGCTGCCAGCGATCACGGCCCCCACCTCTCCTTATTCACTCTTTGATGTATACTCCAGAAATTGGCGTACCTCGAGTGCAGGAGAGCAGTGTGACAGAGCCTTCCAGTCTTCCTTCACTGTTTCCACTGTGATTAATTCACGAGTCCAAAACAGTAACTTCCTCTGACACTAATTTCCTATGTTACATGACATCTCTGTAGTTGGCAGGCCGGGTGGGTCCATGGATGCTGAATTATTTCCTGTAATAAATCATTAGTCATTAGGGATCTATGTGTGCCCCAAATGACTTAAACAAATGAACTTGTCTGCTTTAATAAGACCTTCCATTACCTGTATGTTCTGTTTAAAGGCAAGGGTTTAGAAAGAGAATTAGAGTTGACTATACAACTAATAACATGTTTTTTTAACGGACATATGCACTAATGAAACAGTTGCTTTTTTGCTTTTTTAGGAGTTGGATAAAATATCAAAACAGTATTGTTTCCAAATTTGCTTTGTGATACTTTATATATTATTAAAAACTTCATTGCATATTTAATAATTAAGATGCAACCAGGGTTGGGAGGGTTACTTTGTAAATGTAATCAGTTACTAATTACTGAACACATGGCTCTGAAAGTAATCTGAATACAGTTACAGTTACATTCCAAAACCTCTCTCGATGAGGACCAGAACCTCTCTCCATCAGGACCAGAACCTCTCTCCATCAGGACCAGAACCTCTCTCCATCAGGACCAACACCTCTCTCCATTAGGATCAGAACCTCTCTCCATCAGGACCAGCCCCCCCCACTGACACTTTACCTCAGCCACAATGCAGACTCTATGTATTACATAATGGAGATCACAGGATGGTAAATAATGCAATGTTTAAATATTGCTTACTGCACATATGTTATATTCTATAATTTATTACATTCTATTTCGATGTAAATTACTGCTTAATTGTATTGCTATCTTACTATATTTGTATTACAGTGTTCTTAATATAGTTCGCTATCTGTGTACTTTTTTTGATTATTTGTATGCATGCACCACGACACCTAGTCAAATTCCTCGTACGTGTGAACCTACCTGGCAATAAACCCGTTTCTGATTCTGATCTTTTTGTCCTCTTGGTTGCACTGCCACGTCTACAGTAGCGCAGAATGGACAGAGGAAACATGATTGGGCCTCAAGTTTTTTGCAGCCAATATAAATTCTCCTACAAACTTGGGATAGGAGGGTGAGTGAACAAGTTATCCATTGGTTGGAACCTACATGCCCATTGTTAGACGTACTAAATCCTGCACACTACTCCTTCACATTGACAATGTGAACATATGTTGCCATTTTGTAATTTCTGTTATTTTCAGTTGAGTTCAAGTTTCAAAGTACTCTTAAAAAAATTCAACTTACTTTTTGTTTCTACTGTTTATAAGTATGATGTTTAAATTAATGCTGTCAAAATTATCGCGTTAACGGCGGTAATTATTTTTTTGAATTAATTGCGTTAAAATATTTAACGCATTTAACGCATGTGCAGAATGGCCCGCCCCATACATCCCACCAGTGGCAGCGCCAGGGTATGGCTGGGGTAGGCTACACCCATACCAAGAAATGGCTTAGCCCCACCATGAAAAATGATGTTAAAGTAAGCAAAATAAAGTCCGCCAACTCGCGCGGAGTAAATTGCACAGACAGCAGTTAGTAAGATTGATTTCAGTAGCCACTTGTCTGGAAATACCGAAGATCAGAAAAGGTTTTGAAAACTTTTGTCAGGTAGTGATCGTCTTCTCAATAGAACATCTTTGATAATGTCTTCTGGCCAATCAGAATCAAGATAACAGTGTGGTGTTGTTGCAGGAAGTCCCAACGGAGAATACTTTTGCTGTAGTACAGGGGTGCACATAACTGGTACGCAGTGGCGGCCGGCCCATAGGGGCGCTAGGGGTGCCGCCCCACCTCTTCCCACATACAAAAACAAATATTAAAAAAAATATTAAATTAAAAATATATATTTAAAAATTATATATATTTCATATTTTTATTTTTAATGAACAAGGTAAATATCATACAATTGGTATCAGTAAAATGTATAATCTACAATAAAATCTCGTTTAAAATTGTGTTACGATGTCTAAAGTTACTGATAAATCACATGTTTCCTGCCTGGCCTTGCCCGTGGCATTAGTTTATCATTACCGGGCACCGTGCAAGGAGCCCCCGAGCCAAACAGCAGCAACCAGCACGTTGCAAAAGTCTCAATAGTAAACTGTGCCACCGAAATTTCAGCCAATCAGCGCCGTCAAATATTTTGGTAACGAGGGTGCTCACGTCGGCGCCCACGTTGCTTACGTGCGTTTACGTGTTGTTTTTTTAGACCCGTGAGTGACCATGGTGGATGGATGAGAATGGCTTCGTGTGCAGGTGGAGTCGCCGGACCTCGGTCCCCGCCCAATTCCGTTCAAGAGCTAATCTCCAATCCTTTCGAAAGGAGAAGTTTGGGAGATAAACTGTTGCTTAAAGACCTTGGACCGGACCAACCCGATTTGTATATATCGCAGCAAGCTCGTGAAAAAGACAAAATGTATCAACGAGGCTTCTCACGTAGCTGGTACACCAGAAAGGCATGGCTAGCTGGATGCAAACAGGTAAATGCTGTCTTTTGTTTCCCATGCTTGCTCTTCAAACAGCCGGGGACAGATACGATCTGTTCAGAAACTAGACAAAAGTTAAACAAGTACAAACCACAGACTGTGTCATGGAGAATACAGTCGCTGGTTTATTTATGTCTGTAGGCCTATAGGCCGATGTTGTGAGTGTGGACGGTCGGAGCATATATAACGTTAGCTTAGCCAAGCTCCATTTAGAAAACATGCATTTTAAAAGGATTTTTCGCCTGCCGTCTGTCTGCAGACTTGTCAAAGCATTAATTCATGGTTTTTACTAACCGGTATCAGTATGTTGTTAATTCGGCATCATTTTGAAACGTGTATTACAATTAAATCACTGTAAAATATGTTCATCTTGTTGTAGTTGTAGCTTGTAGTTCATCTTGTTGTAGTTGTAGCCCCCTTGCCAGCGATTCTCTCTCTATCATACTCAGCCCGACTCAGCCTGGTTGTTCCTGGCCCTAGAACCACGATTTTATGGGGCCAGAACAACTGTGAATTAGGACCCGCCAGCCGGTACTAGGCCAAGTGGAAACGCAACCAAAAACGGGCCCCGCACGGCTCGGCACTGTCTGTGTCATGGCGAATACAGTCGCTGGTTTATTTATGTCTGTAGGCCGTTGTTATGAGTGTGGAGTGAGCATATACACCATTAGCTTAGCCTGGTCGACCCAATCTCCATTCAGAAAACAAGCATTCTAAAAGGTTTTCGCCTGCCGTCTGTCTGCAGACTTGTCAAAGCATTAATTCATGTTTTTTACTAACCGGTATCAGTATGTTGTTACGTCGGCATCATTTAGAAACGTGTATTACAATTTAATCACGGTAAAATATGTTCATTTTGTTGTAGTTGTAGCTCCCGAGCCAGCGCGTCTTGTTTTGAATGATGCGAGTAAACACAGCTGGCAGCCGCGGTGAAACTCGAGCGACTAGTGCGATGCGATAGGAGCGTTTAGAGCGAAGCGAATATTCGCATCACGTCCGGTCTGAACGCAGCATTAAAGCGAGCTCCGCGCTGCACTGGCAACACGCCATTACATCACCAGAAGTCCTAATTTACGGGGTCATTTTTCCCAAAAAAATAATTTGTACTCACTACAACAGCCCCACCAAAAATATTTTCCACCAGCTGCCACTGCTGGTACGCAGGTTATGTGCGTAATCTGAAATGCGTACCGTCACTTGTGTCACTTGTGAAGTTTTCCAGAAGGCGGTTAGATCACCGGACGACAGAGTCGGTCTCCGTGTGCACAGACAGGGCTGCTGTTAACGTCGGTCTGTACAACGGAATTGTGCCAAAACTACGCCAACCGGCTGCGGAGGGAGACTCCCCCCCTTCACTGGAGAACTGCGCTAAAACAGCTGATCACAACGTTCACACTCTGTGGTCACGAAGTACTTAAAGTAAACAGATATTGTTCTAAACTGTATTAAAGTAAACAGGTATTATCTTGAACTGTATTGAAGTGAACATGTATTATTTGGGACTGTTTTAAAGTAATCCTATATAAACCTTCTCACTTACACTCAATGACCCAGATACCCTGCTACACACACTTACACCTCTTTCTACCAGCACACACACATATTTCTTTGCTCATCTACACTCACTGACCCAGATATCAGCACACACACACACACACACACACACACACACACACACACACACACACACACACACACACACACACACACACACACACACACACACACACACACACACACACACACACACACACACACACACACACACACACACACACACACACACACACACACACACACACACACACACACACACACACACACACACACACACACACACACACACACACACACACACACACACACACACACACACACACACACACACCTCCTCTCACCAGCACACACACATGTTCTTGTCAAGGTTCTTTCCGGGGCCAATATAATCTCAAGCACCAATATATCTGTGTACAATGTTTGATACCAATATATCTGTGTACAATGTTTGATTGTTTAGGAAGGAATAGTTTGTGTGCAATCTTCCTTGGGAAAGTAAAGGAGTTAACCCAGGTGTAAGATAAAAAGTGATTCTGACCTTGTATAGTTCCGAGGCTCTCACGCTCTGTTCAGAAGAAAAATACTTTTTCCCAGAACTCTGATTTGCTGTATTGGGCCCGACCCAAAGTGAATCCAACCAGTAAGAACACCTAGGGGAGTGAGCAACCGACTCAACTCCTACCCACGGACTCCTACCCAACTCCTTATTCGCTTAGGAGTAAAATGGGACGGACACACATCTCCGCCCCAAATATGTCCATATATACTGTTGTTTATTCATGCAAAATGCCCCCTGTTTCTGACTGGCTGGTCCCGATACCTGTATCGCACAGCAGTAGAACTGGGAGTCCAGAGTACTCTGTAACTTGTATTGGTGTTTTTTACCATTAAAATTAGATTATTGTTGTAACTTTTATGCCAGTGTTTTGAACTCCTTCTCTTATTAATCTGACCAGGCTCATCTAACGGACGGCACGGAGCAGAGGTGGGCTTTAAGCCACCACTACTGTGTTTGCTCCTACAACTGGTGACCTCCCGACGTGATGAGTGCTGGTCCCTAGAAGGACCACCGACAGCCAGCGGACGGATTTCTGTCCAGGGGAGGACACCCCGGACACCGTTGACAACTAAACCAGGACGTCCAGATACAAAAGGTGAGCAGACACCTGTTGATTACCAAAATCTGTGATTGGCTATACTACAACATTTTAGAGTTGTCAGCGGCGTTCTCAGTGTTCTTAATCACGGTAAAAAATACAATAATATAGAAAGTAAGAAAGTGCTTAGAGTCAGGTAGGACATTCCGGACCTAAGGCACTAAGTGTGTGTAAGAGTCTGGTTGTGCATTCCAGTACCTTAACTCACTAAAGAATAAAGTGAACCAGCGAGGTCCCCTGCACGGCTGACTCGCTGGGGAAATTCTGTAGACTATAGGCTGACAAAAAGCTGAAGTCGATATTATATGTGGGTATTCAAAAATCAATTTGAAATGACCGGATCTCGCACAAAAAAAGCCGGACACAAAGTTTATTCCCTTATACATTCTGTCCGGCTTTTTTTGTGCGATGTATTATTTCAACAGATAATTGTGGCTCCTGAGGGCGCTTCAACACCTCTCTTTAGAGATGTGACCCTCACATGGAGATTAATCCCAAGCCACAAAAATCCTTTATCGTCACGTTTAGCCGTTCAGATCAACCCCGTATAAGGGAATAAACTTTGTGTGATCTTTTACGTCGAATCTGTGTAATAATTGAGAAGAGAGAGCATAGTGACATAGTGACAGGAGACAGTTTGCAGAGCTGAGAGCTTCATCAGACAGAGGAAGCTCATTTGTGGTCAGCTGCTGCCCTCTGGTGGCGAACAGGGTGTAACAATATTCTGTGTTGTTTTACGCTGGAAGACTGTGTGCACGTCTGAATTTAAGGACAGGGCATTCAAATAAATAGAATCAGGACATTAAGAGTAAAGATTTGTCCAGTGTATTAATAAATACAAGTGAACACATATCAACCTAGTCAGATAATAGATACAAAGTCAAATTATGGAAGGAGAGTTTGAAAAGAGTGATTTAGGCGTTCCAATTCCCGGAAGCTTCCGCGAACAGACTGAGAGATTGATTCTCAGTGGAATCAAACAGAGAGACAAGAAAAAGGCTTTTGCAGATCTAAGGTTCCTAAAAAATAAAATGATGGAATTGGACAGGGTAGGAGGAGATGAGAGTTTAGGAAGTTTAAGCTCAGCGCTAAATGTTTATGAGCGACAGCTTGTAAAGAAACTTGGAAACCTAAACGGGCAAAAGCCCGGATTATTTGGCTGTAAGAAACTAAACAAAGAGAAAGAGGCGGTAGATAAATTAAGGAGTATTTGCCATAACGCAGCACTCGCCATTAACCCTCTGGAGTCGGTGGACGCGCCGGCGCGTCCAAGTGCGCATAATTTTACGTAATTAATCATATATTTTCGATTATAAGGAGTAGAAACATGATTCAGATATCCGCGGAATCGCCGGAAGGGTAGCTTTCCAGCAGTATCTCCTGTGAGACTGTAACCAGGGCACAACAGCCAATATGGCCGCTCAAAGCAGCTTGACTTTACACTGTGTGGGATTGGTGGATTCGTGTGTCCGTCAAGGAAATCTCAGCCGGCAGACATCACGGTCTGAAATGACCAATGGACATCGAGAAATCACTAAGGACCTACCCACCAAGTAAAAAAAACATAAACCACGTTTCTCCCATCAGTTTACGTCAGTGTGGAGAGAGAGAGAGGGACAGAGAAAATGGCTAAAAAAAAAGTTGCCGACTTCACTCGAGATTTTTTTCGCTAGCAGCAGTAGAGCCTCAGATGTTCAGAACCTGAAGTCTTCGACTCTTCTGAAGAAGAAGAACACAACGACAACAACAAGGATCCATTTGGACATGGGTAAGTGTAAATATTACAGCAATAGTGTACTAGCAATGTGTGGGGAATACCGCGAAAATGAACAATAGGTTTATTGATATATATTTGTTATCGATAGTCATGAACTTTTTCTTGGGACAAAATAGACTCCATTAGCAAACGTTTACTCTGTGTTAACGTTATTTTGGTGTGTAAAGTGAGATTACATGTGTAGATGATTAAATTAATCATTTATTCGTCAGATGAGACTTTGTCATAGATTTATTTATGTGTGCCTGTTATTATTTTACCGTCCTGTACAGATGAGACTTTGTAATCATATGTAGCCTATGTATATATGTGTGTGTGTGTGTGTGTGTGTGAGAGAGAGAGATCGAGAGAGACTCCTTTTCCAACCTCCCAAACTTTATTTGTATGTGTGCATTGTTATTTGTGCTTGAGCAACATTTTACTTGAACTATATTTCAATGAAATTAGTTGTAATTATTGTCCTACATTTGTATTTGTTTTACAGAGATGTTTCACAGCTGTCTGGGCCTAGTGGCCCACAGGCGGCGTTTATCCAGCAGCCACAACATCCATCTGTGCCGGCCCCCAGGTCAAGATCTACTGTGGCTCAAGGGCCTTCACTAGAGCCATCACCACCAAGGACCAGCAGACCAGCATCACTACAGCTGCCTCCACCTCCATCTGCGGCTGCCACCAGGTCAAGATACACCTCAGCACAAAGGCTCCACCACAGCCATCACCTTCAACCCAGCCAGCAAGGAGGTCTCGTGGAGGTCTCGTATAGCACTTGTACACCCCACCTACACAGCAGCCCATGCACCATCACCCCCACCTACACAGCAGCCAGACCCACTGTCTTGGAAGACAGACAAAGACCTTGACACTGTCTTGACATTTATAATGAATAGTTGGTTGAAAGTTCTGATGTTCAATATTGTAAATAGTTAGATTTTCCAGTTTCTTATATTTATATAAATAGTTGGTTGAAAAAAACATATTTATAATAAATTGTTGGTTGAAAAAAAAAGGTTTAATGCTCAATTTGTATTTGTACACATCACATGAACCTTGGTATGTAATATGAAGTCATTATTCAGTCCTGATGTATCTCAGTCCCTGCTGTGCTGAAAATAGAGTGATAAACACTTGTTTTACTCAAAATTCGAATACATTTGTTTTCATTTTAGACATGAATTACACATTTATATACAGTGTAATTCAAATATTTCACTGCTTTTGTGATCCTAAGACTTTGGTAACCAAATCTGAAACACCAAAACATTTCGATCACATGAGTACATTTGTGTTTTCACAAGAGTTTTGAAGATTTTCCGAAAATCGGATGTAACATTTTAAGCTTTTGAGCTACTTATCTCATCAAACAGTGCTCTAAGGTGAGTAATTTGCATATATAGCAATGCCAGAGATTGTCCTGAACATTTTGATATTTAACACATGGGGTGCCATGTGAGAAGAAATACATTTAAAAGGGGATTTAAGAAAACATCAAAAATTCGAGAAAATACCCTTAGACTCCAGAGGGTTAAGGGAGCAAATATTACTACCCTCCCAGCCAAAAATCCCCAAACTATGATAGCAGCCCAAACACAGGGAGGGGAGTTTCAACGCTCTAGTGACGTTGGCACACTCCTGTTCCCTCAGGACATTAAATAAACACCAGTGTCAACACATGCACCTACGGATGGAGAAATATTTGACTTTATTGCAAAACGCGTCAATTTTTTTAGGGATATAAATAAAGATGAAACCTCTGCCTCTGATAGAGAAGACATAGGGAGGCAAACTATCCGCAGTGCTGTAAATGAGGAGGGCACGGCACAGAAGGCTAGCTCAGAGGAGAGGTCTCCAGCAGGACCTATAGGGGACCCGTCTGCTCCCATCTTGTCTACCCTCATTTACCCGGACCTGGCCGATCAATCTAAGAACCCACCCCCTTATGCTCTCCCTACCCCAAGCGCGCCACCCGTGACTAATTTACAAATGATGGTAGCAGGCACATCATCCGATTCAGAACAGGAAATAGCTGCTATAAGAGGGGGACATTTTAAAATAGTGGGAAATGTAGCATTGACTCCTTTAAGGAACACTCCCACTACAAAGACAAGATCAGAAGGTCAGAGGAACTCTGCCTCACTTGGAGGGAATGAAGGACAAAGGGAGGAAATAAATGAAACCCTACAGACAGCTTGCACCACCCCAGAACAGATGCTCTTTTCCTCCGAATCCGAGATCGAGGAACCCAGCAATGCTCCTCCAGGTTGTAACCCTCCCAATCCACTAAGTACTGTAAGCCCCTACCCCGTCGTCTAGCATCCAAGAGTCGATGCACGGTATAGGCAGCATGATCATCAATGACTCGGGGGGGAGGATGGGGAATGGCCGGAGGGCACAAGTCACTGGTGTGAACTGGCTTGAGTTGTGCAACATGAAAAGTGGGATGGATCCTGATGATCCTGGGGAGCTTCAGGCGGACAGCAGAGGGGTTGATTATGCGCTCAATGGGGAAGGGGCCAATAAACCGGGGAAACAGCTTCTTGGACTCGGTAAGGAGGTAGATATTCTTGGAGGACAACCAAACCGATTGTCCAGGGGTGTAAAGGGGAGCAACAAGTCTGCGGCGGTTGACTGATTGCTGGGTCTTGGCGGAAGTTCGGAGGAGGGCAGATCGAGTGTCTCTCCAGATCTTACGGCACCGACGAACATGATGATGGACGGATGGAACAGCCAACTCAATCTCCTCTTCGGGAAACAACGGTGGCTGGTACCCTAGAGAGGCTTCGAAAGGAGAGAGTCCTGTAGCTGATGACGTGAGGGGATTGTGAGAATATTCCACCCAAGTCAGATGAGAGCTCCAGATCTTCTGATTCCGGTTTACAACACAGCGGAGGGCAGATTCCAGGTCCTGATTGGCCCTTTCGGTTTGACCATTAGACTGGGGGTGGTACCCGGAAGTTAAACTGACCGACGCACCCAGTGCGAAAGGTCTTCCAAACTTGGGAGGTGAACTGAGGTCCACGGTCGGAGACGATGTCAGCCGGGATTCCATGTAGGCGGACAACATGCTGGGTGAGAAGTTGGGAGGTTTCCAGGGCTGAGGGGAGCTTGGGTAGAGCAACAAAATGAGCACACTTAGAGAAGCGGTCAACAACAGTTAGGATTGTCGTATTACCATGAGAGGGGAGCAGACCGGTGACAAAGTCCAGAGCAATATGTGACCAGGGTCGACTAGGGATTGGAAGGGGTTGGAGCAAACCTGCAGGTTTCTGATGAGAGGCCTTACTCCTGGTACATATTGTACAGGCTGAGACGAATTCCCTTGTATCCTTGTCGACTGTTGGCCACCGGAAATGTCTTTTGAGAAGGGAGAGTGTGCGGTTAGCACCGGGATGGTTGGAGAAACGGGAGCTGTGAACCCACTGCAGGACTTGGGAACGGACTGAGTTTGGGACAAACAGACGGTTAGGCGGACCACAACCAGGTCTGGTTGTTCCAACAGTGCCTCCTGGATAGCGTTACTGATCTCCCAGGTGACGACTCCCACTACACATCTCTGGGGAAGAATAGAGTCCGAAGTAGAGACTGGAACCTCAGACGTCAATGATCTGGACAGGGCATCGGGCTTAGTATTCTTGGAACCTGGGCGATAGGTGAGAGAGAAGTTGAAGCGTCCAAAGAAGAGAGCCCACCTGGCTTGTCGAGAATTTAGCCGTTTGGCTGACTGAATGTACTCAAGGTTCTTATGGTCAGTCCACACCAGGAATGGCTGCTCGCTGCCCTCAAGCCAGTGCCGCCACTCATCCAATGCCATCTTAACTGCCAGCAGCTCCCTGTTGCCCACATCATAGTTTCTCTCAGCTGGGGAGAGACGGCGAGAGAAGAAAGCACAAGGATGAAGCTTGTTGCTTGGCCCGGAAGTCTGAGACAGAACAGCACTAACTCCGATGTCAGAGGCGTCAACTTCGACCACAAATTGTCTGCTTGAGTCAGGCTGGATGAGAATGGGGGCTGAAGTGAACAGGGACTTAAGTCTAAGAAAAGCATTGTTAGCTTCAGGGGTCCAGGAGAACTTAATCTTGATAGAGGTGAGACTGGAGAGTGGAGCAGCAACCTTGCTATAATCATTGATGAACCGGCGATAGAAGTTGGCAAACCCCAGGAACCTTTGCAACTCCTTCCGAGAAGTGGGGACTGGCCACTCTGAGACTGCGAGAATCTTCCCTGGATCCGCCTCCAACCTGCCTTGCCGGATGATGTATCCAAGAAAACTGATCCGTTCCTGGTGAAACTCACACTTCTCTGCCTTGACGTAGAGCTTGTTCTCAAGCAGCCTCTGAAGAACCAGACTGACGTGTCTTTGGTGTTCCTCCAGGCTCTTGGAGAAGATCAGAATATCGTCGATGTACACAAAGACAAACTGGTTGAGATAATCACGCAAGACATCATTTACCAGGGACTGAAAAACTGCTGGGGCATTGGAGAGTCCAAAGGGCATGACGAGATACTCAAAGTGGCCAAGGGGGGTGTTAAAGGCAGTCTTCCACTCATCACCTTGGCGGATACGAACCAAGTGATAGGCATTTCTGAGAAAAAGCTTTGAGAAGATGGTGGCACCTTGAAGTGGCTCAAAAGCAGAGTTGATCAGGGGAAGTGGGTACTTATTCTTAACTGTGATGTTATTTAACCCACGGAAGTCAATACAGGGTCGAAGAGTTTTATCCTTCTTGTCCACAAAGAAAAACCCTGCACCCAGAGGGGAGGAAGAAGGACGAATTATTCCAGAAGCCAGGGAATCACTGATGTATTTCTCCATGGACTCTCTCTCAGGCAGGGACAGATTATAGAGCTTGCTGGTGGGTAACGGAGCCCCAGGAAGTAAAACAATGGGACAGTCATATGGACGGTGAGGAGGGAGAGAGAGAGCCCTATCCTTGCTGAAGACCTCACCCAGGTTGTGGTAAACGTTAGGAACGTCGGATAAATCTACATCTGGAGAGACACATGAAGCAGGTAACGGGTTAACAGGAACTGGAGGCACAGCTGACTGTAGACAGTTAAGGTGACACTTCTGATTCCATTCAATGATCCTTCCTCCAGCCCAATCAATATGAGGATTGTGGGTGCGAAGCCAAGGGTAACCAAGTACCAAAGGAGTAGTTGGAGAGGAAATAACCTTAAGCTGGATTTGTTCTCTGTGATTTCCTGAAATAATCAGAGTAACAGGTTGTGACTGCTGAGTTACTCTAGAGATGCGTTGACCGTTTAAGGCATAAGCAGTCAAAGGATCCTGTAATAATTCCAACTTAAGTCCCAACTGGTTGGCAAGTTCTAGGTCTACAAAACTATCTTCAGCGCCTGAGTCAATGAGGGCAGAGAGGGGCAAGGTCTGAGAGCTTGTACAGAGTCTGGCAGGAATGAGAAATCGGCGCAGGGTTGGGGCAACAATAGATGGGGAAAGTGAGCTCGTCAGGACTCCCAAACTTACTGACGAGCTTCTGCGTTTGGGCGGACAGGACAACCAGCAACGAGATGGCCAAACTTGCCACAATACAGGCACTCACCCAACCTCATACGTCGAAGGCGTTCCTCTGGAGATAGTCCGGTACGTCCCAACTGCATCGGTTCCTCCCTAGCCAAAGGAGGCACGCGAGGTGAAGAGGTGAATCCAGAGGGTGTGGAAACTGCAGCATCTGATGTTTAAGAAGTGTGTTACATTTGAAATGGCAGAAAGTCTTGTTGCAATTTCCAGATATTAAAAGAGGTCCCTTGAGTTTCTCTGGTAATTATCAATAGTAGCAGTTAAGTGAATACTGTTCAAACAATACTTGTGTTTGTGTTTTATATTGATTTCTCTGTTTTATCCTTACATAAAGGTGAGGACTAAAATGGCTCTAAACAAGGGCTGTTTAGAGTAAACAGGGTTGTATTGCCCTGTGGGGGAGGTGTAGGCATGCAGGACAGGGTGCTAGGTGGGGGGAAGAGTATATTCTGCTTAAGATCTCTAGCATGTCATGTTTCAGGGAAGTCTACATATCTTGAATAGTATATGTGTGGGTTTAATTACTTTGTATTCTGTGTAACCAGAAGTTGGAGATATGACAGATGAAATATTTGTGTTAACTTAAATATCCTTTAAGACACATCTGAGGTCTCTGGAATGTGGGGGGTGTGTGTGTGTGTGTGTGTGTGTGTGGAGGCTGAGTAAACTCCACCCCTTCCTGTTTCTGTTGGTATGAAAGCCTATTCAGCTTTTTGTTCTGTCTCTCTCTTCTCGCGCTGCCCGGACCGGAAGGTCGTGGCAGCCCGTGAACAAGGGCCAGGAGTAGGCATACTCCTGACATTACGCATATGATATGATATGGCTTTGTATGGTAATGTATTGATTGTATTGCATTGTTATATTACCATTAAAATAGATTATTGTTTTAACGGATACTTGTATGTTCTGGACTCCTTCATGTATGATAACCAGCTTGTTAGGGACGCGCGGAGATTTGGAAAGCGGACCAGTTGTCCCACAAAATCTCTATCAAAACAGAAGGAGCAACTCTGGGGGAGTAGCTTGGTTTACTTGGAAAAGCAAAAGGAGAATGTTGCACTTTCTCCGCTCCCGCAACCGGCTGTCGAGACGAGACACCAGAGTAATTAAGGCTTGGAGGTCTGCAGGCACGTCTCGTGCAGCCAACTCATCCTTTAGTTGATCCTTCAACCCATTAACAAAAACTGCCCTTAGAGCCGCCTCGTCCCAACGGGCCTTTGCCGCCAGTGTGCGGAACTCGATAGAGTAATCCGCCACACTTCGATTCCCTTGTTGTAGTGTTAGCAGGCGATTCTCAGCAGAGCCGGAGTAGTCAGGGTGATCAAAAACAATGGACAACTGTTCAGAAAAAACTCCAAAGGAAAGGGTGTCATAATCCACAGATGAACTCAGTGCTTCAACCCAGTCTAATGCTCTGCCACGAAGCAAATTCAAAACACAATTCATCTTGGTTATATCTGAAGGAAAGGACAAGAAACGCTGACGAAATACCTTATTGCATTGAAAAATGAATCCCTTGCATTTCTCCACCTCTCCATGAAAAGGATCTGGGTCGGTGATGTGGAAATCCCGGCATGGAGTAGATACAGGAGGAGGACTTGAGGTGACAGGGATTATAGCAGAATATGTCAGGGTTGAAATCTGGGCAGTAAGGTTTGTGATGCTTTCAGTCATGGAAAGATTGCTTTCCACCAAAACTTGGATTAACCGTTCATGTTGGCCAAGAAGATTTCCCTGATGAGACAGAGCCTGCTGAACAGTGGAGGGATCCGATCCAGTGCTTGAGGGGTTCATATTGACCAGTTCGTACTGTTAAGCTCAAAGAGCGCTTACAGGCGGAACCCTCAATACAAGCACGGAAGAGAGGAGACGTGAGTATGGAAGTACAATGATTTATTTCCAATTCAAAACTCACACCATACTGCTGGGGAATTACTAATCCGGATCTGGGAATTACTAGGGGGGGGGGGAGAGTGGAGGTCCGTAGTTGATGATCCGGAGGATGTCGGAGAGAGCAGGCTGGAGCCGGGGTTCGGAGATTTGCAGCGGAACACGGGTGAGATGAGCCGGGGAATCAGAGTTCAATAGAGTGAGCAGGCTGGAGCTGGTAGTGATAATAATCCAAGGTTCGCTGACGAGGTGGTGTTGGCTGGACGTGGCAGGCAGAGTAGTTGACGGATTCAGTGTATCTTTCACGACGAACTGGTGAATACTGGATGAGCAAGCCGGGTATTTAAGCAGGTGTGGGTGAGTAGATAATCAGGAAGATGAGTAGCAGCTGCGGAGGTGAATTGACGGGAACTGACAGTAGGTCAGCCACGCCCAGCCAGGAAGACAGACAGATAAAAAAACATGAAACAAAAAGAGAAGCAGAAGAAGGGAAAACTGTACATCCTTACAAAGACACAGGACACAGAGATAGCTATCAGGACACTGTTCAGCAAGGGCCAATAGAACAGGAAGAAGACAACTGCAGAAAGCGTAGGAACAAGGTTAAGAATATATCTCTGACAGGAACAATCACTGAACTGCCTGAAGAACAGGTTCTTACACTTCCCCGTAGGATGTTAAGATCCCAACACACCTCAGAAAACCCCACGTCTCATGCCTTTATGTGCCCAGCATTACAGGCGCCTTTAGTGGTTCTCCCCAGTGGGAATATCGCTTACAATCCTTTCACACTAGGAGACATATATGCTATAGTTGACAAAATGCCCCTACCTACTGAGGGAGGGAGACATTGGATGATTAGGTTTTCTGATATGTCAGTAGGACAAACAATCTGCCTTGGAGATTTCAGGAGGATATTAGCACAACAGACTTCCCACTATGAGGTAGAAAGAGTTGAGAAAAGAGCAGGAACAGAAAAAATGAATGATGACAAGCCCATCTCTGCCAACAACATACACAGCTTGCTGAGCATGGAAATGAGAGAACATTTCCCACAAACAGGAGGAAGTTACGGTTCACTGTCCTTCACATTCACACCTGGAGAGGCCGCAGCAACCATGTTGCTCAGGTCACGCCAAGAATACACAGTGGCCACTGACTGTAGTCCCGATAATAATGACCAACATGTGCAGATGTTCCGTAAAGCAATAATGGCAGCAGTACCTGCCGAGATTAAAACTCTTATGGAGGACAACCCAGAAATAGATCACATAAACACACAGACATGGGAGCGTCATTTGGCCCATCATTTAGGCAAATTTAACAAATAACTCACAAAGAATAAAACCGAGGAGGAAGAGTTGAGAGTGCAACTACTCCGTACTCAGCTAGAAATAGCCCGTAAAACAGTTCAGAATGAGAAAAAGAGTGTCAAACAGCTGATTGTTGATCCGATGTCGCCAGCAGAGCAAGCACCGGGGCCGCAAAACCAACAAGGGGGTCTTCCCCACCCAGGTCCGTCATATAACCAGCCCCAATATGGCACAATAATGGTTTTCAGCAACAGAGGGGCGGGTTCAGAGGCACAGCTAAAGGTAGAGGAGGGTTTGGAACAGCTCCTGGAGTGAATCAATATCAGCAGAAGGTGTGCTTCACCTGTGGACAGGCCGACCACTGGTACAAAGATTGCCCACAGGGACCCCCACCACAGAGAGGGCGGGGACAAGGGGGACAGAGAGGGCATGGACAAGGGAACAGATCAGACATGCAGTATTTCCAGAAGCACCATGAGGCAGCCCCACAGGCCCAACACCAAGACCAAGGTCACATTGCACCCAACGCGAGGGCCACCCCC
This sequence comes from Pseudochaenichthys georgianus, assembly GCF_902827115.2. Lineage (NCBI taxonomy): Eukaryota > Metazoa > Chordata > Actinopteri > Perciformes > Channichthyidae > Pseudochaenichthys > Pseudochaenichthys georgianus. The sequence continues at coordinate 2,672,981 of NC_047508.1, forward strand.
TATGGCCAGTTTGTCCAGAACGAACAAGACTATAAACCACCACAATGAGGTCGCCCAGAGAACTCTGAATGTATGGGCTTAGCGGATCCATACATGGACATGACTGTAAATAACTCGAAGCTACCATTCCTTGTTGATTCAGGAGCTAGATATTCAACTATCAACTCCCCCATCTTCAACACGTGCACTTCAAGGAATACAGTCTCAGTCATAGGGATTTCGGGAGAAATAGAGCAAGTACCGCTCACTACGCCATTAAACACCAGAATAGCAGGCCAGATATTTTTAACCTCATGGGAAGGGAAGTTCTTGTCAAAGCTAACGCCTCCATCCTCTGTTCCCCCGATGGACTAATAATATTGTTCCCAGATGGCACTCGACTCAATTGTTCATTATTCAACATAAAGTCAGGTTCTCAAATGATGTTGGCCCAATCCACTGAAGCAGAAGCAACTCAGTATGCCACTATACACTGGGGGTTGCTCGACCGGCCCCGAGATAATATACCAGGACTATTTTCCATTTTTCAACAATGGAAGCCGTGGATTAACCTCCTCAGGCCTTATGGTTCCCCTCCAGACCCTCCCCATCTGACGCTGAATTATGATAAAAAAGACGACCAAAGTTATGAATATGCGTATGAGACAGAGGTGTCTATGTCCGTTTGGGATGTAACCACAACCAATTTATTTGTGGGACAAGCGGGGGTGGCTGCATCTGCTGACCTCACTGATGAACAACTCTATTGGTACCGTATGTCAGCTGAAGCTACACCACACATTTCATTAGCTATCAGGAAGGGCTATGAAGCTAAGGAACTTGGTCCTATGGTCAAAACACTGCTAGAAGTCGAGGATTGGGAACCAACACAGATAGCAGCACTCACATACTCTCCCTCACACAAAGCTCTAAAAATCTGCACTCAAGAACGCATCTTCATGGAAAGATACGAAGTGGATAGACATCATGGTAGGGAGAAGACTGACCATTCATTCACTGATGACATGTTGCGTGACCTCCCGCCTGACCTGTGGTCATCTGACTCTCATGACGGAGGTTTCTGCTCAAAGGCTGCACCAATAACATTTGAGGTGAGCAGCTCTATGCCTGTAAACCTATCACAGTACCCTGTTAAACCACAGGCCAAAGGGGGTATCAGCAAGGCAGTTAAGGGACTAAAGAGAGCGGGGGTGTTGGAACACTCACAAAGCAAGTGGAAAACTCCAATACTCCCGGTATCAAAACCAAGCGGGGAGTACAGAATGGCTCATGATTTGAGGACCATTAATGCTATCACGACTACAGCTCTGATACCAGTTCCTAACCCATACACAGCTATCTGTAATATCACACCTGAACATACATGGTTCACCTGTATTGACCTGGCCAACGCTTTCTTCTGCATACCTCTAGCAGAGAGTATGAGACCTATTTTTTCATTTACAATGGGCGGGGAAAAACTGCAGTACACAAGACTACCACAAGGCTTTAGTCTGTCTCCAGGAATATTTAAGAAAATACTCAGGGAACAGCTAGACGGCGTTTCATTGCCAGAGGGGGTGGTATTGATCCAGTATGTAGATGACCTTCTCATTGCAGCACCCTCCGCAGCCTCTTGTTTAGAGGCCACCAGGAACCTACTGGTTTGCCTCCACGCAACAGGGTTCAAAGTCTCTAAGAAAAAGCTACAATGTACCCGTAAAGAGGTGACATTTTTGGGCAGAGTAATCTCTCCAGCAGGTACAGGCATGTCAGCAGCACATCAGGAACATATTTTAAACCACCCCAAACCCAAGACAGTCAAATACATGCTATCTTTCCTGGGTCTCACAGGCTACAGCAGACACTACATCCCAGAGTATAACCCAAGAACAGCTGAACTCAGAACACTGATCAATGAGAAAGGCATGCGCAATCTCACTGCCACACTGAACTGGACACAAGCTGCAGAAGCTGCGTTCATTTCTCTCAAACAATCCATGTCCCACGTCACCTCTCTCGCCGCTGCATCCTATGCATTGCCATTTTTCCTTGATATTTCTGAAAGTGAAAACACAGTAAATGGTATTCTATTTCAGAAAAAAGGGGGATGTAGGTCAATACTGATGTACATTAGTATCACCCTGAACAGAGTGGAGAACAGAGAACCTCCATGCACGAGACATGCAGCAGGTACAGCACGTATCTTGAACAAGATTTCACACATTGTGATGAGACACCCATTGACAGTACTGACAACACATAGCATTGTCTCTTTAATGAACTCAAGTGTATTCACAATGACTTCCACCAGACAGACCAGGTTAGAGAAATCACCTACACACATGAAGGAGTTAACAGCGCAGACACCATGGTTAGCGGAGAACCCCATAGGTGTGAGGAAAGAATCATCCAGGATGTGAAGATAAGAATAGATCTCAGAGATGAGCCTATGCCACATGCAGAAAACCTGTTCACAGACGGCTGTTGTTTCAGACACCCCACCAACGGGCTCCAAGCAGCCTACGCAGTGGTGGGTCAAACAGCTGAGGGACAGTTTGAGGAAAAAGCAGCAGGAAAAGTAACAGGGATCGTCTCAGCACAGTTGGCAGAAGTAATGGGAGTCATTGCAGCATTAGAGATATCAAAAGAAAAATAGGTAAATATCTATACTGACTCAGCATATGTTCATGGTGTCATACATGTGGAAATGTGCCAGTGGATGAGAGCAGGATTTGTAACATCCACCAATACCCCCATCAAACACGAGAAAGAGATCAAAAAGCCTGCAGAAGCAGTAATGTTACCCAACAAGCTAGCTTTACTCAAGTGCAAAGGTCACAGCACGGCAGACAACTACTTGACTTGGGGTAACAATGCAGCAGACAAAGGAGCTAAATCCAAAGCAGGGTATACACCCTGGTTTCAAATGCTTGTTGCAAAATCTGCTGACTTACTGCCCGCAGTAACAGATGATACTCTCAAAGAAGCTCAAGCAGCAGGGTCGCCTCAAGATAAAACAGTATGGTTAGACAGAGGAGCTACCAACAAAGATGGGATATGGTACTCCCCAGATGGGAGACCAGTGATACCCCCAGGATGAGCAAGATCAATGCTTAAAGAAGCACACGGCCCAACACATTGCGGTAAAACTCAAATGAGCAGACACCTGACTCACTGGTGGCACCCTTACCTACCTGACATGCTAGCTAATCACCTGGAAGCATTTATAATTCGTTTAACCCACAACATCAGAGCTACTGTAAAACCACACCAGGGAAAGTTCCCTTTACCTAAGATGGCAGGAGAATAAATCATCATTGACTACACTGACATGATTGACAAAGTAAGAGGGTTCAGGTACTTACTAGTTGTGGTAGATGCATACACAGGTTGGCCAGAAGCTATGCCATGCAGGAGAGAGGATGCAGACTCAGTGATCAAATTCCTAGTCACACATTACATTCCACTACATGGGTTTCCTAGGAAAGTGAGGTCAGACAATGGCAGCCATGTCAAGAACCATGACCTACGCACAGTAGAACAGTCCTTAGGACTGAGACACAGTTTTGGAGCAGTCTACCATCCACAGTCACAGGGAAAGGTAGAAAGAATGAACCAGAACATCAAACATAAACTCAGCAAAGCATGTGAGGAGACAGGCATGAACTGGCTAGAGGCCTTGCCTCTAGCCCTCATGTCAATCAGAAGCTCCAATAACAGAGGGACAGGTTTCTCCCCATTTGAGATGACACATGGCCACCAATTCCCAGGCCCAGGAGCCTTGAGCATAGGAAAGGAAGTAGAGGTCATGTGTTCGAAACCATACTACCGGCAACTTAACCTGTTAAGCCCCGAGCCTGTTTTTCAGGTTTCAGGCTCGAAAATGACATGCCCAGAACAAATGACTATAACTTCACTTCTAAAAGGTTTATATGAATATTCTTTGTTATCAAAGCAAGGTTACATCTGTGAGTTGGATGTAGAAGTGTCAGAATCAATATATATTTTTCTGTGTCAGAATAAATTCAGATGGAACATAGCAAACAAATGTAAATTCCTGTCTCCGCCTAAAGAAAACCCATTACTTATAGTGAAGACCAACCTTGAATGATGGGTTAGTAGCCTAAAAGCTTTAGAAATCTAAAGTATAACATATAATAAGTACCCTGTATAGATTGAGGCAAAATAAGTAACATTTAACCTTTTTAGAGAGGTTTATGAAAATAAAGTCCAGGCGGAATAAGCTTTGGGCACATTTGGTTCCATCAGTGCCATTTGACCTTTTTCAGGTACCAGACTATACAAATCATTGTATTACATTGAATAATCACTATAGGTATTCATTCCACCCAAACAAATAATAAAAAAAAATTCTTAAAAAAATTAAAATATTTCTTAAAAAAAATTAAAATATTTCTTAAAAAAATTAAAATGTTAAAAATATTTTTGTAAGTGTAGGTGTGTGTGTGTGTGTAGGTGTAAGTGTAGCTGTGTGGGTATGTAAGTGTAGCTGTGTGGGTATGTGTGTATGTGTAAGTGTAGCTGTGTGGGTGTGTAGGTGTAGTTGTGTGGGTATGTGTAGGTGTGTATGTGTGTGTAACTGTACCAACGCACTATACAATAAAACTACACTGTAGGTCATTGCGTGTAGGTGTACTTGCACAATAAAAAAAACGGAAACATAGGTAACATTTGACTCCAACTGGGGCAGATTTATTTCAAACATTTTACCAACACACTATAGGGATGTAAAAACAAACATTTTACCAACGTACTATACAATAAAACCACACTGTAGGTTTGTAAAAACAAATATTTTAACACACTATACTATAAAACCACACAGTAGGTCAGTGTGTTTAGATGTGTGTGTGTGTGTGTGTGTGTGTGTGTGTGTGTGTGTGTGTGTGTGTGTGTGTGTGTGTGTGTGTGTGTGTGTGTGTGTGTGTGTGTGTGTGTGTGTGTGTGTGTACTTGCACAATACAAATTAGGAAACATTTGACTCCAACTGGGGCAGATTTATTTCAAACATTTTACCAACACACTATAGGCATGTAAAAACAAACATTTTACCAACGTACTATACAATAAAATCACTAATAAACACTCGCAAAACGTTATACCTACCTGAACTTTATACCTACCTGAATGTTCCAGTATTTAGGTCGTGCCACTCCCTGAAACAGTTCCTTTTGACAGTGAAGCACAGAGGGACCTGGCACTTCCTGCAGTACACAGGTCTCTTCACCCTTTTGAGTCCAGCATCTAGGCACCTCCTGCAGTTCTTCCTGAGCTTGGTGGCATCTTCCCCATAATACTCGGGCATGCATGTGAGTGGTGGAGGAGGGGGTGGTGGAGGTGCAGGGCCTTCAGCAAACTCCAACAATTCTGCAGCAAGCTGCTCCCTGAAGGACTTCTGGGTGTGTGGCTTTGTCCTGCTGGGGTCACTCCTCATCTTGAACAGCTCCTTGTGGAGAAGGAAGCTGTTCACCACTGCAATGTCCATGAAATGGAAAAAAAAAAGTCTTGTACCATTTCATGGTTTTGTGGAGAACGCTGTAGTACCCGATCAAAGCGTCGGACACATCCATGCTTTGGTTGTAGTCCACCACAGCGTCAGGAACGGGAACGTTCTTGGTTTGCCACATGCCAGCCCGTTTCACTTTCCGCTGGACCGTCTGACCGCTGAATGCCTCGTGCACGGTGGAACACATGGACACTTCACGGGTGTCCTTCCACTTCACAAACAGGAGTTTGCCTTTCCTTATCCACCGCAAATCTCCCCTTTCAGCCTTCTTCGGAAGGGCGTTCAACTGAGTTTGTGGAAAACCAACTCGATTTTTACGAATGGTCCCACAAGAGCCAATGTTTTTAGTGGACAAATCCCCAAAGAGGGTGGGGCTGGCGTAAAAGTTGTCCACAAAGAGTGTGTAACCCCCACCGAGCAGACGGAGTGGCAGGAGGTCCATCACGGAGGAGTAGCTGAGTCCCTTGCCTTCGGTGAACTCACTCTTCCCTGTATACACAAAAAAATTCCAGGTGTATGCCGTTGAGGAATCCGCCAGCACAAACAGTTTGTATCCCCACTTTGTTGGCTTGTCTTTCGCGTACTGCTTCATGCTGATGCGGGCCTTGGAAGCAACCATCCTTTCATCGATGGAAATGTTCCGATAGGGCTGGAAGTGGGCTTTGCAGGCAGCAATGATGTCAGTGTACAGGGGCTTGATTTTGAAAAGTCTGTCGTACTCTGCGGTGTTCCTTTTGCGATCGTTTTCCTCGTCTTCTTCAGGGTTGCTCAGGTGCAAAGACCACATGATGGCTTCAAAGCGTTGCCGGGACATCCTATCAGTTGGGAATGAGAAGTAGTACGGCCATTTCTTCCTCCAGTAGTCCGATCGTTGGTGAACGTGGACGAGGCCTGTGAAAATGATAATGGCCAGGAAAGTGTAAAAATCCCTTGCAGTCAGCACTTTCCAAAGATATTTCTTTCCTGCCTGTAATCTCCTCAGGGCGTGGGCGTTCGTGTTCGCAATGATTATATTAACCACGGCAGTGCTAAAAAAAAGCCTGAAAATGGAGAGGGGAGACCATGCTGCAGTGCTGTCAACGGTTGGGCCTGGGATCCTGGCTGGTATGAACCTCAATGGCTCTGGTCTTCGGTCTTTATCCTCTCTGTTGTGCCACCTGAGTTCTTCCTCGGTTGTTCTGGAAGAGGAAGACCCACCTCGGCCACGCTTCCTGGGTTTTAGAGTTGTTTTTCCTTTCCTTTTGTATGGCAGCTCTTTGGGTGTCTCAGAATCAGAAGATGATGGCTGAGGAGGGGGAGCAGAAACCATTCGAGTGGAACGGCCTAGCTGAGTGGAAGCAGATGTTGATGGATGTGAGGGTGGGGATGGCTGAGTGGATGGTCGTGGCTTTGTTGAGGCAGGCTGAGTGGAAGTAGACGGCTGTGGATGTGAGAGTGGGGATAGCTGGGTGGATGGTCGTGGCGTTGTTGAGACAGGCTGAGTGGCATCAACTGCATCACTGAAAACAAATGTGGAAAAACAAAGAGATTAGATTAATTCACTGGCTTATACTTATAGGATAATATTGGACTATAAATGAATAATATTACACCAAATAGATAAGTTAACACATGTATATTCATTCACTGGCCATTCATTTAGAAAATGTAACTCCAAAAAGACAAGTAACACCATTTAGCATTTTTCCTAATCATTCCTGGAGCTTCTTGGCTAAGCTAGCACTGTTACGCAGTGTCACCAAACACAAAAGTAATATATAAAAAGGATAATATTGGACTATAAATGAATAATATTACACCAAATAAATAAACACATATATATATTCATTCACTGGCCATTCATTTAGAAAATGTAACTCCAAAAAGACAAGTAACACTATTTAGCATTTTGGCTAATCATTCCTGTAGCTTCTTGGCTAAGCTAGCACTGTGACGCAGTGTCACCAAACACATCATATATAAAAACAGAGAGATTACATACCTTTCCCGTGGTGGAAGTTCAACATCCGAGTCACTACTGTCCGGATCCAGGTCTGGCTGGAAGAGATCTTCATCATCCGACGAAGAGTCATCTGGTATGATCATAGCCCCGCTATCGTCAGCTAGCATCTCTAGCACCTGCTCGGTGGTGAACCTCTCCCTTCTGGCTGCCATTATTTGCTAAAATGGAAAGAGGATACACAAGAAAAAGATCTAAAAGCAAAGAAATCAACATCCTTGAAATGTGCTCTGTTACCTGTTACCTGCTATCGTCGCTGCGTGCTGTGGTGCAGTCCTGCTGTGGTGCTGTGGTGCTGTGGTGCTGCGGTAGGGTCCTGCTGCGGTAAGATCCTGCTGCGTAATGCGTAATGGAGCCGGAGCGGGCGTAGTTTATACCACGCAGGATCATATCTTTGGAACCCATTGGTCAATTTGGGTGATTGACACCTTTTCTGAACCGTTAGAGCCAATAGAATCGAGTGACAGTTAGTAAGTCCCACTAAACACTTACGTCAAGTAGAGAGAGGTTTGCGTAAACAGCACGTATGACAGCATTAGCTCAGGACTGCGAAACTTTATACCAACTCTGCTGTCATGAATGTAATGATAGATTATCAGGAACAATTCTAAAGTGACTAAGAGACATTGGATTAACTTTAAACAGCGTTTTTATTCCCTTGAACACGAGCTTTGATCACAAAACAGCAACGGTAAGACAAAATTATTGTTATGGTTTTGAAAACTATTGTTTTAGTTCTTCTCTGTTCTGGCTGCTAGCTCAGTAAGTTTGTGTCCTACAGTGATAATACTTATAACCAAATAATCTGTGGAGTATCAGCTTTCAGATGATATGTAGTTTGTGCAGAAAATATTAAGTTTTAAAGATCGTTTTTGTTAGTTAGCACCGGAAGTAGCATCTGCCCGTTTTAGCTAAGGGCTAATGCTAACGCTTTTTGTGAGACTTGTGTTTTGTTTCTGTAAAAACAGTTCGTATTGTCAGTTAGCTGAGATTCGTCTCGTTAATCTGGTATAACACATTAATAGTTTTTAAATATTAAGATGCCCTGAGACACAGTGTCGTGAAAAAAAAAACCAGGGTCCCCGTCGGCGGTGACCTTCGTGGTTAACAGGTTAAGGGCTTGGTATCAGGTTTCTCCACACAGGTTACGGACGCCAAAGGGGGACCCGAGAAGCACGAGGCCAACACAGCAGAGTTCGTCTGGCTGAAAGTCATCAGGCCTAAGTGGCTCAACCCCAGGTTTTCCGGCCCCTACCGAGTGGGATGTGACCCAGAGGACATCCCATGCCATCCGCCTAGAAGGAAAGGGGGACAACTGGTACCACTGGAGCCAGTGTGCGGTCGGGAAAACACCTGTGAGGAGTCCCTAGACAACATCAGGACAGACCTGGCCCTCGTCAAGGAAATCGACCCGGGAGGCGCCATCAGCGGGCCGGAGGATCGGGAGGACATCATCAGCGGGCCGGAGGATCGGGAGGACATCTCTAGCGGGCCGGAGGATCGGGAGGACATCTCTAGCGGGCCGGAGGATCGGGAGGACATCTCTAGTGGGCCGGAGGATCGGGAGGACATCTCTCCAGCAGTCGACCCGGGAGGCGTCATCAGCGGGCCGGAGAAGGAGGATCGGGAAGACATCTCTCCAGCATGAAACCGGAAGCCGCCATCAGCGGACCGGAGGAGGAGGATCCGGAAGACAAGGATCCGGAAGACATCTCTCTAGCAGGCAGCCCAGAAGCCGCCGTCAGCGGATCGGGGGGACAAAGACACGGCAAGCCAGGACGGCACAGGGGACTCCACTCTCCGCTGAAACAGGTTGATATAGCCGGTGAGGAGTTTGTTTTAAAATCCCATTTTTTGAGGAACTTTGTTTCAATATCCCATTTTTTGAGGAACTTTGCTTTAATATCCCATTTTTTGAGGAACTTTGTTTCAATATCCCATTTTTTGAGGAACTTTGTTTCAATATCCCATTTTTTGAGGAACTTTGTTTTAATATATCATTTCTTGAGGAACTTTGTTTCAATATCCCATTTTTTGAGGAACTTTGTTTCAATATCCCATTTTTTGAGGGACTTGATTTATCCCATAATTTAAGGGATTTGTATATTTTTAGCCCATTGTTTAAGGGATTTGTTTATTTTTATTCTACAGAAATATGTGTTAAAGGTTCCAGGAAATGTTGAAGGTTTTTTTTAGGGCAGACACAGTAATCTCTCTTCAGACTCCGAGCGAAACGAGTACCTTTCAGAGGCGCTTAGAAGACCTCCGTGAGATAGGTAATGAAACCCGGGTAGCTCCCTCACCCCTGCTAACTTGGATCAGTTGGTGGAAGACTACTGATATATGTGGGGACCCGCATTTACCATTAACAATCTATCGCTTAAAATCAATCACTAACCAAGATTGGAGTAACTCCTGTTTTACTTTCCAAATAGGCCCTTTTATCATTACTCAACATCTGGACGAGGGTAGATGTCTATTTAAATACTCCTCGTACTCAAGAGATGTTTTGGCATATCTGGGTCTCAATCTCCCTCAGGGGGCACGTTTTGTATTCTGGGGAACCAAGGTACGATTGCATTGACCATTGGTAATATACGGTTTAAAGATACCAGAAGAATTGGAGCTAACAGCATAATTATGTACGGGCACTGGAGAATGGTAGCAGGCATGGGCCTCCTACTTACCATTATGATAACGATCATTTTCATTGTCTGTGAAACTAATGATGTTCTTTCTCCAACCCCCGTAAGGACCAAAATAGGTACTAGAGTAGCGAGCCTTATGTCCCCAAAAATAACCTTCACTCTCCAAGAAGGTAGCAACGGAATAGTGGACATAGATCTGTGCGCGATCGCCCCATGTTCCAACTCATACTCAAGTCTCGCTAAAAATGTCTGCCTCACCCCAACAGTATGCAATATATTCACCGACCGAAGGTCCACAGGTGCAAGTTATGCCTCTGATTCTCCCTTTAACAGGGAAGATAAGGGATCTATTACTCACACCCGAGGATGTAAATGCGAATCCTGGTCTTATGTACTAGTTAACTCTGGTCCGACAGACTGGGTATATACGCCTGAATTCAAATCAGCAAGGATTGTTGCGTCACTAAAACGTAGAATGAAAGTCATTAGAAAGAACTCTACCTCTCCCTGTTCTACAGGAAGATGCAACCCTGTCTTAATTATCCTAAGAAGGGTTGAGATCGGCGATGCAGGTCTATATATTTTGGCAGCACATGCAGGAAACAAGTCACCCCAAGGTCTGTTTAAGATAGTTGTTACTCCGAAACCAGCAGTAACTCGCCCAACTACAACCGAGGTACACTATATGTCCAAAATCATCTGCGGAGATCATTGTACTAGCGAAGTTGGCAAACTTGAACCACTAGACATAATTCAAATGGCCACAGGTTTTACTGATTGTTTAGCTTGCGCGACCGCTCATCCCCACTTGATAACTGACCCAGCTCCTCTCTTCCCTTCAGATACCTGGGGTTACAACTGTATGTTAAAACTTACCCAAATGGCTAGCCCATCAAACTGTACAACCTTAGCCAGTCTTTTCCCACCGATTGATAATGACACGAAAACAGGACCCTTTACTCCAAGAAAAGGCAGAGGGGAATACACTTGTTTAAAATTAACCAGCGCCCCCCCTAAATTTAATCTGGGTAATGTTTCCTCTGACTGGTGCAACAGCACTCTAGCAGGTAATATGGTAGGTCATTGGGCCAGGGGTGGGCTTTACTATTATTGTGGCGGCCGACGGTTGTATACCAGAATTCCGGAAGCATCAATAGGACTTTGTGCAATGACCCGCCTCCATGCCCCTTTGACATTACTAGGGGATAGGTTAATTCCCCTCGATGCGAAACACGTCTCGAACGGTCAGTTAGCTAACCGACGGCGAAGACACGTCTTAAACAAAAGAGACGCAGAAGTCAACTTTGACCTTTCCAGTAACTCCTCTACTTACATTGACTCCATAGGAATCCCCCGGGGGGTCCCTAATGAGTACAAATTAGCTGACCAGATCGCGGCAGGGTTCGAAAATATTCCTATAATTTCATCTATTCTTCCCATTACCCCTAACAAAAATGTAGACAGGATTAACTTTGTACATTACAATGTCCTCCGTTTAGCAAACCTCACTAGGGACGCAGTAGAAGGCCTAGCTGAACAGTTAGGGCCTACCTCCCTTATGGCTGTACAAAATAGAATGGCGTTGGATATGCTTCTGGCGGAGAAAGGGGGTGTTTGCGCAATGTTCGGTGATATGTGCTGCACGTTTATTCCCAACAACACGGCGCCTGACGGTTCCGTGACTAAAGCCTTAGAGCAGGGGTCAGGAACCTTTTTGACTGGGAGAGCCATAAAAGTCAAATATTTCTAAATATATTTCATTGAGAGCCATATAGTATTTTTAACGTATAATACATTAAATATGTCTTACTTTTAATGCGACTTCTGGTGCTGCATGGTTTTGCTGATGGCCTTGTAGTCTGGTTCATACGTGGTGAGGTTGAGCTTCATGCAGGCGTTGAGGCTTCCATCAGTTAAACGTGAGCGTAGGTTGGTCTTAATGTTCCTCATATGCGAGAATGACTGCTCACATGCATATGTAGAGCCAAACATGGTCAATACGGCAATACTCACACGCTGCATTGTGTGGTATGTCACAGGAAGCTCGTTCCAAGTTTTAAGAATCAGCTGGTCTTCAGGTTGAAGATTTTTCATTTCTGTCCACTTGTGTTCCCTCTCCAGCTCTGCTCGCTGTCGCGTAAGACTTTCCAACTCTCCATTAAGTGACTTGAACTTACTCATCCACATGTCTGATGCCTTCAGGTCAGCAACTTCCAGCTCAAAGTCTCCGATAGAGACCCCGGGGATGCATGTCAGGTCGATTTTGTCCACTGCACACTCATGTGGATGAGTGATGAAATTGAAAAGACCAGTGCGCGCACGAAACTCTCCAAAACGTGCTTTGAATGACTGCAGGAGATTGGACATAAAGCCAGCTAGCTGCAGGAGATCCAGATGTTGAGTGGAGTCACTTGCTAAGCATGCATCTCTTAATTGTTGCAGTCTTTCAAAGTGCAGAAGACGACCTGTTTCAATGTCCCTGAGAAAGACTTCCAGCTTGCTTTCAAATGCAAACACTGCTTGTTGAAGGGATGAGATTGTATTTCCAATACCTTGCATTTTCACATTGAGCTGGTTCAGATGGCCAGTTATGTCCACGAGATAGTGAAACTGCAGGAGCCAGTCAGTGTTGTCTAGCTCAGGATGCTTGACGCCTTTCATTTCAAGAAAAGTCCGGATTTCACTCAGGCAAGCTGCAAAACGGCTGAGCACCTTCCCCCTTGACAACCAACGCACGTTGCTGTGTAAAAGCAGACCGGATAATGATTCACAACTTCTTCTAACAGAGCTTTAAACTGGCGATCATTTAAAGCTCGGGCAACAATAAAGTTGACCACTCGAATGACCAGCGACATCACCTCACCAAGCTCCTGGCCACACGTCTGAGCGCAAAGCGCCTCCTGGTGCAGGATGCAATGAAAACTTAGGATGGCTCTCTTTTCATGTTCATGGAGAAGCGCTACAAATCCTTTGTTCTTCCCCAACATACAGGGTGCACCATCAGTACAGACAGAAATAAGTTTATCCATCGGTCGTTTTTTTTCTTTAGCAAACTCCATAAAAGACGTGAATAAATCCTCTCCTCTTGTTGTCCCTTTCATTGGCAAAACAGCCAAGCTTTCCTCACGCAGTGTGTCACCTGGAGCATACCTGGCAATTATACTGCACTGAGATAGATGGCTAACGTCTGTTGACTCATCTAACGCGAGAGAAAAGTATGTCCCGGCGTTTATGTCCTTAATTTGTGTTTCCTCGACTTGATTTGCCATCATGATGCTACGATCGTGCACAGTTCTTGCTGACAGGGGCATGTCTTTTAGTCGTTTGATTATCTTGTCTTTATTTGGGAAGTCATCAAACAGTTCATTGGCCACATCAAGCATGAATGTTTTGACATACATCTGTGAATGGCTTTCCATTCCTTACTATTGCCACAGCACCCGCAAAGCTAGCGGAATTGCCGTCACCTTGCTTGGTCCACACACGTAGTTGCTGCTGACTCGTCTACACTCTCCGCTGTAGCTCCTCGCATGCCCTTTTCCTGCTGTCCCCCGCTGGATATTTCGATGCAAATGAAGCATGGTGCGTATCGAAGTGCCGCTTTATATTTGATCGTTTCATCGATGCAATTTTATCATTGCATATTAGACATACCGCAGATCCTGCTCTCTCCACAAATGCAAATTCCTCTGTCCACGCAGCCTGGAATGCACGGTAATCATCGTCTTTTTTTCTTTTCGCCATCTTTTCCGTTACAAGGGTTGAACCGGATAAACTTGATTTCTTCACCTTTACAATGACCCGGACATGCTCGCGAGCCATTGGTTCCCGACCCGACCCACAGGTGACCCGTGAAATTTATCTTCAAAACTAATTTCTGTTTACTTTAAAATGACACAGTATTATTAAGAAATATCACAAGTATTTTAAAATCAGTTCCAAACTGATCAACCCAAAATTGTCTGGGAGCCATATGCCGTCACCGGAAGAGCCATATATGGCTCGCGAGCTATAGGTTCCCGACCGCTGCCTTAGAGGGTCTACGCGCCCTATCTAAAACCATGCATGAACAATTGGGGATCAACAATCCTATGGAGGAATGGATGACAAATTAAAGTTAGTAAATGGAAAGGTAAATGGAAAGGTTTAATAATGTCTCTTCTAATTTCTGTGGCTACTTTTATTGCCATTTTGGTGACATGTGGTTGTTGTTGTGTGCCTTGTATCCGCTCATTGTGTGTTAGACTCATCAGTTCCACCATTGAGGGAAAAGCTGCACCTTCCCCTTCGTACCAAATGCCCTTGTTGGCGCGTCGGAGGGGGAAGAGCACGATGACTCAGCCGACAAGGACGAGTTTTTTTAACATATTTTGGTCTCCCTCCACTGTCATAAGAAGTTGTTATGGTGGACTGTTCCTAAAGGTTTAAAGTGCTCTGAATCCCAGCTTCTGATGGATTTATATAAATGTTGGGGAACAGACAGTAGAAAAGAATGACAGTGGTTATGTTTCAAATGCTGTGTATAAGTTGATCTCTGAAGGTGAGATCAAAAGGGGGATTAAAGTAAACATATATTGTTCCACACTGTATTAAAGTAAACAGGTATTATCTTGAACTGTATTGAAGTGAACATGTATTATTTGGGACTGTTTTAAAGTAATCCTATATAAACCACTTACACTCAATGACCCAGATACCCTGCTACACACACTTACACCTCTTTCTACCAGCACACACACATATTTATTTGCTCATCTACACTCAGTGACCCAGATATCAGCACACGCACACACACACACACACACACACACACACACACACACACACACACACACACACACACACACACACACACACACACACACACACACACACACACACACACACACACACACACACACACACACACACACACACACACACACACACACACACACACACACACACACACACACCTCCTCTCACCAGCACACACACATGTTCTTTTCAAGGTTCTTTCCAGGGCCAATATATCTGTGTACAATGTTTGATACCAATATATCTGTGTACAATGTTTGATTGTTTGGGAAGGAATAGTTTGTGTGAAATCTTCCTTGGGAAAGTAAAGGAGTTAACCCAGGTGTAAGATAAAAAGTGATTCTGACCTTGTATAGTTCCGAGGCTCTCACGCTCTGTTCAGAAGAAAAATACTTTTTCCCAGAACTCTGATTTGCTGTATTGGGCCCGACCCGAAGTGAATCCAACCAGTAAGAACACCTACAGATGTAGCACTCCAGATCAGACTCAAATGGGTGTGTCCCAGTCAAAAGCCCAGCGGATGCCAGTGGCTGGGGGTGTTGCCAAATTGCTAGAGGGCGTTGCCCAATTTCCCCATTTGTTCAATTACAGGATTTAACCATGAGATGGCGCTTCATTCACAAAATACACAATGGGTGTTGTAGAAACATCAATATTTTAGATCAAATAAAGTATATAGTTTGCTTTATGCAGTATATTTCTTGTAATATTGTACAGTAGATTGAAGTAAATCAACGTATACATTAAGATAAGATAAGATGGACCTTTATTAATCCCGTGGGGAAATTCAGTAGTTCAAATAGCAACAGGGTGAGAGTAAAAAACAGGACAGCACAGATTCACACAGATTAATAAAATCAAAAATAAGATGAGCGATACAAAATAATAATAATAATGAGAAACTATGAAATAAGAAATGAATAAAACTAAAATGTAATTATCATATCATATATTATAATGTATTGTATTATTAAGTAATATCATACATTAACCCCATTGTAGCAGATGCCACATTGAATGGATGAACACATGTATGCATCAATAATTACAACAGAGTATTTCTAAATACAAGTTGTAAAAATACTTATATGTATTTAATATTAACCCTTTGGAGTCAAACGTCACTCCGGCGTGATCAGATCACATGACCTGTTCAAGCCGGTGCCGCATAAAAACAACAGTCCGGACAACATTGCTGTGTGTTTCTGTCGAAAGTACTGGCTTGAAACTATATCCCAGTCTTTGTTTCATGCAAAAAGACCCAGTAAACACGGAGATACGATGATATCAAGTTAATACATTTCAAAAGTATGAATAATGGAAGCACATATTTTAATATCTTCGCCGCATTTTATCATTTTACGAAACGGAAAATACTGGAAACTGTAGATCCTGCTCAACAGGATGTATATGTGTATTTCTGTCGAAAGTACTGACTTGAAACTATATGCCAGTCTTTGTTTCATGCAAAAATACCCAATAAACACGGACATACGATGATATAAAGTTAATACATTTCAAAAGTATGAATAATGGAAGCACATATTTTAATATCTTCGCCGCATTCTATCATTTTACGAAACGGAAAATACTGGAAACTGTAGATCCTGCTCAACAGGATGTATATGTGTATTTCTGTCGAAAGTACTGGCTTGAAACTATATCCCAGTCTTTGTTTCATGCAAAAAGACCCAGTAAACACGGAGATACGATGATATAAAGTGAATACATTTCAAAAGTATGAATAATGGAAGCACATATTTTAATATCTTCGCCGCATTTTATCATTTTACGAAACGGAAAATACTGGAAACTGTAGATCCTGCTCAACAGGATGTATATGTGTATTTCTGTCGAAAGTACTGGCTTGAAACTATATGCCAGTCTTTGTTTCATGCAAAAATACCCAATAAACACGGACATACGATGATATAAAGTTAATACATTTCAAAAGTATGAATAATGGAAGCACATATTTTAATATCTTCGCCGCATTTTATCATTTTACGAAACGGAAAATACTGGAAACTGTAGATCCTGCTCAACAGGATGTATATGTGTATTTATGTCGAAAGTACTGGCTTGAAACTATATGCCAGTCTTTGTTTCATGCAAAAATACCCAATAATCACGGACATACGATGATATAAAGTTAATACAGATATATTTCAGAAGTATGAATAATGGAAGCACATATTTTAATATCTTCGCCGCATTTTATCATTTTACGAAATGGAAAATACTGGAAACTGTAGATTCTGCTCAACAGGATGTATTTTCCAGGGAGGGGGTGAGGTAATCAGGTAAACGGAGTGATACGAAACGAGACGAAGGGGGACGGCGGGAACCGAAGAGAGACGGCGGGAAATGGAGAGAGACGAAGATATACGAAGACAGGCGGCGGGAGATGAAGAGAGGCGGCGGGAGATGAAGAGAGGCTGCGGGAGACTGCGATTGAAGTAAAGTGATAGACAAACATTGAGAATTTAGATATAGTTAGATAGATTTTGTTATGGAAATCTGGGGCCCAAACACAGCTGGAGAGTACAAGTCAAATGATCAAAACAAATAAATGGTGAATCAAGCAAAGCTGTCTTTTGGTTATTTATTTGAAGCTTCAAATACACGATATAATAATATATTGTCACAGGTCGGACAGAGTATGGAAAGTCTGCCCGAGAGTGCGCAGAACAATGGGAAAGTAAAGGTTATATAGAACCCCAGTGGGAATGTGAGAAATCTGGATTCACACAGTCACATATTGTTATTAGACACCTGGCCTTCAAAGGGAGATAGCATAACGGTTCTCAGAGCAGGGAAGTTCGTGTGTGTCTGTGTGAGTCTCTTAGTAGCCAAAGCATCTCTTTGGCCTTGAAGGAGAGGAAGAAGAGATATATAATAATGGTAAGAATATATCAGGAAATAAGAAGCATTTGGTTTAAACATATGAAAGATATAATAAGGATAATAATAAGGATGATAATAATAAAAATGTCCACTACATTCTCCCCTTTTGATCATACTTGATCAATAGAAAAAACAAATGATAGGATAGACTGATATAACACATCAATGAATACACTCCATCGCTGGTTTAAGTAAACACATCACAAATATATCATAGAAAACTGGCTGTTTTTGTGGAGGACAGACTCCAATATAATGTAAGCATAAGAGAGGAGATACACACATGATTATATTGATAAATCGGAATCAGACTCTTCTGATTCTAGCTGATCTATCTCACTGTGGCGCAAAGGATTGTCTTGTAATGGAATAGTAGTATACTGAACGAAAGCTGAGGACACCATACTGGAAACGCATTTCTTCAGTATTGGGATAATCAAACAGGTACAACTGATTAATAGGCCAAAAATGATCGCCAGGGGTGTAACTATACTAGCCAGCCATGCTTTCCACCCGCCTGATGTAAGCCAGGCCCACCAGTCCCAGCCACCTAAGTTGGATATGTCATCAGCTTTCATGTCAGCTAACAGGTTGTTAAGATGCAGCACGGTGTCAGTGATGTTCTTGGTGGCGTCGGGAATGTAAGTGCAACAGCAGTCACCGATCACATGACACAGGCCACCCTTTGAGGCGAACAAAAGGTCAAGAGCGAATTGGTGCTGCATGAGCATGTTCCTAGAGGCTATTATGAATGGGGTCAATGCCTGGAAGCCTTGCGTCGTTTCGTAAGTGAGATTCTCTAGCCGGACGTGTAAGGTATCTATTTTATGGGCATTGTTTACTGTACCCCACCATGGGAACAGGCCACCCATGAATTTAGCTCCAGCGGACGTCATATCTCTTTTTACCTTGTGGTGGTCGGGGTGTTGGAACTCTGGGTAATGATGTGTCGTGTGCATTAAGGACGTGAGTACAGTGACTGCTGGATTCAAATCCACTAGAGTGCATGTCCCTATCCAAAGGGGAGCCAGAACTTGATAGAGCTTGTTGCCGCACAACCAAACGTAATCTTCTGGCGCGCTAAACCCAGCATCACTGGGCCACGCCAGTTGGAGGGAAATATGATTAACATCAGGGAATGCTACGTTAGAAAGGATTCTTTCAGGGGCACCGGATATGTGACAATACGAGATTTTGTAAGCACCGTCACCGCATGTGTTCCGTAGGATGCGAGTACAACCAGTAGTAGTGCCTAGGAAAAAATAAGGTGGTGTCAGAGACGTTTTGTGGTAAACTCTCTGGATGCAGAGGTTCATCCCTCTCAAATGACTGGGGTGCACATGGCTGACGGGTTGGTACTTTGCGTATGTGGTGTCAAGCGTGGATGCACGCAAAGAGGAGTCAGACCGATTGCTGCATGGTGGGGGAAGCTGCCTAGCATAACGCCACTCGGTTACACTGTCTTCACCCTTGATGGGCTTTGTCAGAGCCATAAACGCGCAGAGGTGTTCAACCTGGGTCAGAGAGCGCGGACGAACTGGCACGGACACTGATGAGTCCTGGGGGAAAGAGTGCATGCATAACATGACCCATTTTGTCCTGCGGCCTGCAAGAATGATCTCAGAGTGTGCCACCAGACGTTACCGGTGATCCCATTACTGGTCTGACCCACATCAATGTTGCTATCGCCTATGTATAGATTAAATGTAGATGTACCTATGGATGTCAACAGTGGCGTCAAAGGTTGCTTACGCTTTTCCGGGGTCTGAGTTTTGGGCGCGATGTCTATGTAAAATGTGCCACACGGGTCGGCGCCGGATACATACATACAGACAACAAAATAAAATAAATGTGGTTCGCCCTGCTTTCCCCATGTACCTCTTAGATACCTCGATTTTGGCTGACATGCTGTGTGCTGAAATGGATACATAAAATATAGGACTAGTCCTAACACAACTATCATGGCAAGTATGCAGAGGAACCATTCTATGATTGTCCAGGCTCTCCAGTAGCATTCACATTGCTCACGGTTGCGTTGTCGTCTCTCCAGGCGAGCCCTCATCACGAGGGGGAAATGTTCCATGGGGTGTGTGAGTGTATTCTCTCGGTCGATTTCGTGACACGGACCGTCAGACTTCGCACACTGATAACACAAACGAGGAACCAGAGAGCATATGGAACCGCTACACCTTGTGTGTAGTGTGTTTTGGTGTATGTAGTGCAAGTGTGATGCTGGTGGTGACTAGGACACGTCACTTGCTGTCATCTCTGTTGGTGACTCGGACACGTCACTTGTTGTCATCTGTTGGTGACTCGGACATGTCACTTGTTGTCATCTGTTTCTATCGTTTCTCCTTTCCTGTGACCACGACCTTGCAGTGGCTGGCGTGGACCCATGTAGCTCTCTCGGCGACCTTGACCGCTGTCTGGGTGACGAGGAGCACCTGGTAGGGACCTTGCCAACGATTGGATTTCCAGCTCTTTCTCCGGAAATCCTTGACCAGCACGAAGTCGCCCGGTTGAAGGCGGTGAAGCGGACCAGTGGCAGGGGTAGGCAAGGCTGCGGCTACCTGACGTCGGATGTCTGCTAAAGTGGATGATAGGTTAACACAATATGACAACATAGCATCCTCACACAAAGTTGTGGAGGGAAGAGGACATCCTGGAGCCTTGAGTCCAATCTGTGGAGGAGCCCCAAAAAGGATTTCAAATGGGCTGAGTTGACTCCGTGTTCTTTTCCGCATCCTCATGTACATCAGCACAATGGGCAGAGCTTGTGTCCATGACAGACCTGTGTCTGCACAGCATTTTGTTAGTTTGTAATTTTGCATAATGCAGATTAGCATGCTTCACAGTGCTTTTGAGCTGTTACTGTGAACCCCCTTGTGAACCACTCCTGATTTATAGACTCTAACATCCCTCCTTTTGACACATGATCCCACCCATGTGTCAACTTAGCGAAATGAGGGAAAAAATGTCTGGGAAGATATGGATTGGAATTTGGGCCAACCCAGATGCTGGATTTTGGGTCAAAAACAGCCCCAGCAGCCTTCCATTGAGCCTTCTCAACTGGCGTAGCTAGCTGCTGCATGGAAGTCAGTGATGACATGTTGTCAGTGAAGGAGGAGACAGGGATTTTAACAAATGAGTGTGCGTGAGGTGCGAGAGGAATCAGGGCAGCTGCCTTTGCGGCTGAGTCAGCAGACGCATTTCCTAGGGAAACTGGGTCTGTACTGCTTGCGTGTGCGGCACATTTACAGACTGCAACCTCAGATGGGAGCAAAATGGCGTCTAGTAAGCCTGCAACCAGTGCATAGTTAAGTACTGGTTTGCCATCAGATTTAAGAAATTGTCTACACTTCCAAATAGCCCCAAAATCGTGTACTACCCCGAAAGCATATCGTGAGTCAGTGTAAATAGTCAAGGTTTTGCCTTCTGCAAACGTGCAGGCTTCAGTTAGTGCGATGAGCTCTGCTGCCTGTGCTGAGAGGTGACATGGAAGCGGTCCAGAACGGAGAACAGCAGAATCTGAAACAACAGGGAAAAAAAAAAAAAAAACCCACCCGATTAGTGCCCCCTTGGTCGCGAGAGGCAGACCCATCAACATACAAAATGAGGTCAGCGTTGGTCAGAGGAACGTCTTTTAAGTCCAAACAATAAAACCCTGTCTGTCTTTTAAGTCCGGTCTAGGTGTGCACACAATGGAAAGTACGTCAACCGTCTTCAGGCAATGTTCAAACTAAATGAAGTCTCTCCTTTTGAAACATCATGTGTTGAAATAAACACCTGCAGTTCAAAAATAAAAAATGAATTGCCTAATATTTTTGTTGTGGAATCAATTAATTTCTTTCTTTAAAGGCAAAAACATGAAAAAGCTAAGAGAAAAACCCGATTGAATACAATATTATTTGGAGCAACTTAATTTATAAATAGTTGTCAACTTAAAAACATGTGTTCATGTTCAACATGTGGTAATTAAGTACATACAATTTAAGATTATATTTAAATAATACGGTAAAACAAGTTGGAACTTTGGAGTAATCAACTTAAAAACTTGTGTTTATGCAACCAATTATTAAGTAAGTGGTAATTGAAAACGCCTCTGATTGCAGAGGAAAAGCCTTCTCCCCTAACCCAAATAACTTTGTTGCTTTAACAACATTTCAATAGAAGTTGTCTTAACTCAATAACCATCGATGCAACCTATTGCCTTGATTTTCTTTGTTAAGCCAAGGCATTTGTTGTTAGAGTGTACGTAGACTGGGCCTCCCATATAACCTGGCTGAGCCGATATAAAAACCAATCAGCAAATAACTTTTCAATACATTATTGATTACTATTTTTGAGGTCCTTTTAGGTTGGAAGTGAACATAAGTCATAGGTACATGGTGTACTTTTCCTTCACTACATGTATGTAATACCTTTAGTTACTTCACAGATGTGGATGAATGATGTGAAATATAATCAAGTGTTAAATCAGACTTTAGTTCCACCTGGAGTGAATCCACAAGCTACCCTGCAGAATACAAAGCCATTCAAACTAGCTGCACCTTCACCAGCTTTGAGAACACTTTCATGATCAATCATTATAAAACATATCATATATATTATTCTGAAATGGACCAATCTGCACAACGACTACTTTTACTGTCTTTACTTTCACTATATTCTGATAATACTTTTCTACTTTTACTTGAGGAACATTTTGAATGCAGGACTGTTACTGTAACACTCTGGTACTTCTACTTTTACTCAAGTACAATATCTGAGTACTTATTCCACTTCTGGTAGTATATTAGTCTGAATTGTAGCTACAAAATCACACAGAGCTGCATAAAAATAGAATAATATGTACACGTGTGTACAATGATTTGTAGGTAATTTTGACTACTCAAGACACCTCACTTATACATCTTCAAAGTATTGGCTTTCAGAATATTAAACTTGTTTCGGCAAATTCAGATGATAAATACAACTTTGAAGCTTGTAACGGCATAATTACAAGCAGAGAACGGACTAATGTAACATCACAGCAAGCATAACAACAGCTGTGTGTTATGAACACATACGCAATAATGACATCATCTGTCGCTTAGTGACAGGTTTTGGCAGAGCAATGCAATACGCTTATCTGAAAGCGTTTTCCCCTCTCCTGAAATGACATGACCATTTAGCCTTAACACAAACGTGTGAATGTGTAAGGTTTACCATTATATTCAAATGTGAACAAAAATTGACTGTCTTTGTGTACCGGAACACTAGAAAAAATGCATTTGAGACATCTATGGCAGTAAATATGTTGCAGAGGCTGGAACTTGGGAAATAATCAGATAAGAATTCCGGACGAGCGTGCATGCACAGCTGCATTTACATCGTAAATCCTGGACAAATCTCCACTCGTCAGGAGGTTTGTCTCTGATCTTTTTGACAGGAAACACTGGAATCGTTACACGGAATAATGACCCCTTGTTTAAGCAGAGAGGTAAACACTGGCCATCAACAGCTTCACGTTTCAATGGGTACGGTACGTGAACGTGGACATTAACCCTACGTCATATCTGTGAGCTGCCCAGAGTGAGTATGGCACATCTGAAAGCGCGGCAGGAAGCTCAGAGATATGAGAATTACCTTATCCTCAACCAACAGCAATGTGCGCAGAACGGCTACGTTCGTGCACATTTTCCTTTGATACACGTCACGTGACATAGAGTACATGACATATTCTGTGTGTGTAGGTGCCCAATCAGTGACTGACTCCCAATCTTTAACGATTGGACCCAAATCCCTCCATCTATCAGTGGGGCCCCCTGGCTAGTGAAATGTGTGGACCGCCCCTGGGATTTGACACAGCTGGTTGTGTCTTGTGTGTGTGTGAGTCTAACAGAGATAGCGCTACCCAGCGAATTCCAATACATTTTTAAATATGAGCTCATCATTCACACATTCTAACAGTAAAACTCTCATCATAGCATTTACACGGATCTTTCAACCACGTTAGCAGTACAATGCAAAATGAGAAGTTTCCTACACAGCAGGTGGAAAACCATGTTGATCAGTCAAACGCAACAACTCCTGAAAATCAGGATATGTCAGCAGCCCATTGATACACATTCACCAGTTCTTTATCATCAAATGACACTTTTTGAACCATCGTAGGAGATGGCTGTCGGACTTTAAGACCCTCATTTGTGGAAAAATGAGGTCCAAGCCTAACCGGAGAATCAGATCTCTGCCCAGAAAATGTGTTGGGCAGGCAGATGATAAAATAACTGTTTTTTACTGATGTGGGAAATGGATTACTGTCAACACCGTTATCTGAAGTGGTACAGAAACTTCTCCTTTTCATAAACCCAGCACATGAATAAA
Source organism: Pseudochaenichthys georgianus (assembly GCF_902827115.2). Taxonomy (NCBI): domain Eukaryota; kingdom Metazoa; phylum Chordata; class Actinopteri; order Perciformes; family Channichthyidae; genus Pseudochaenichthys; species Pseudochaenichthys georgianus. The sequence continues at coordinate 2,697,207 of NC_047508.1, forward strand.
TCTATCACTAAATTTGCATTCAGGCAACTCTGCCCTTTTTTACCACAGAATGTGTAGCCCCAGAATCAACCAAAAATGTGTGGGACATTTCTTAATGCAAACATTCACTGTCATATTTCAAATATGTACCCTTTTTAATTACAGACATGTCCTCTAATTCTTCTAATTTCTCAATAGCATGTATGATGCGTGTGTGTCACTTCCCTGGTTAGATGCTGCTTGGCATGGGGTCCGTCTCCCCCGACCGAATTCCTTCCTCCTCCACTCCCTCCCTCGACTGTTAGTTTGAAGAATTGTCTTTGTTGTGGTCCGATTTATCCGATCAAAAGTTATTTTTCTTCTTCTCGTGTGGGCATTCAGCGAACCGATGACCCGTCTCTCCGCAGTTAAAACAGCGATTGTGGTTATTGCTCCGGCTTCGGAAACCCCCTCCTCTGCCCTGGCCATCACTTTGGGTCCAGGCGGTTGTGCCAGCCTGGACCATGGTCAGCTGGCCGGGGAAAGCGGGGCATGTAGTTATTCCTTTTTGGAGGTGTTCTTTTCTGTAGAGTTCAGCTTTCTTCGCGTCTCTTTTCTTTTTCTCTCTCTTGTCATGGATCTTTTTCAGTCCTGCTTCTTCTTCTTCATTTTCTTTTCTCTGTCTCTCTTCGTCTCTGCTCCCTGTCTGTGTGTCTTGCTGCTGTGCAGCTGCTCCAGCGGCGGCTGGTATGTTGACCTCATGGTCCAGCAGCAGCAGCAGCCCCTCCAGGAGCCTCCACTGCAGGTAGCAGACGGGGGGAGGTGGAGGAGGGGATGGAAATCCCGAGTCGAGGAGAGGGTCCCGCACGCCTGAAACCAGAGGATAAAGGGAAGCATGTGATTTATATTGTGGAGGTAACACAAAACACTTTTTCTCTTCCTTTGCACTTTTATCCTCAGCCTGTATCTTTTTTATTTCCGCGGCCAATTGCCTTCTTTCACGGCACTCTGCTTCATCCTCCCAGTATTTTAAACACTTTCTATGAGTGTCCAGTTTCTCTAAGTCTTTTACTTTAATTGTACTCCTCTTCTTCATTCCATCTTCACACTCTTGTAATTTATCCCTTAGGTTTTTGATTTTTAATTTACTCAAAGAACCTCCCTTAGGAAATCCGAACATTTCCGTCCATATATTTCATTTAGACAGACTTTCTTCACCATATTTTGCTCGCATGACATCAACTATCGGACCCTCAGGAGGCTGTACATACCCCCTCCCCTGCTTTGCCTCCATAGCAAAGTCTTTTAAAGTGTCACCAAAACACTCCGTGTCACCAAAACACTATTTTTCATCCGTCGATGCTAGATATGCCAAATATCTCTGTTTTCGAGCAGTCCCTCTCCTGATGTCATGGAGTTTTAATTACGTTTAACTTTAAACAATTTAGACTTTGCACATCTCACCGAGTATTGAAAGCCCTTTGAGTTCGTTGGATCTCGTGAAGTCAATTACAAATGGCGTTGTCGGCAGGATCTCTGTATGTTTGATCGGGGAAACCTCTGGACGCTGGTGGCTGCTAGCTCCGGGATCTTGGATCCTCCTCTACCCCGACATAAAACGTACGGGACGAGGGGACCAGCGCGAGGGGTGGAACCGATTGACTTCACGAGATCCTGCCGACAACGCCATTTGTTATGGAAATCTGGGGCCCAAACACAGCTGGAGAGTACAAGTCAAATGATCAAAACAAATAAATGGTGAATCAAGCAAAGCTGTCTTTTGGTTATTTATTTGAAGCTTCAAATACACGATATAATAATATATTGTCACAGGTCGGACAGAGTATGGAAAGTCTGCCCGAGAGTGCGCAGAACAATGGGAAAGAAAAGGTTATATAGAACCCCAGTGGGAACGTGATAAATCTGGATTCACACAGTCACATATTGTTATTAGACACCTGGCCTTCAAAGGGAGATAGCATAACGGTTCTCAGAGCAGGGAAGTTCGTGTGTGTCTGTGTGAGTCTCTTAGTAGCCAAAGCATCTCTTTGGCCTTGAAGGAGAGGAAGAAGAGATATATAATAATGGTAAGAATATATCAGGAAATAAGAAGCATTTGGTTTAAACATATGAAAGATATAATAAGGATAATAATAAGGATGATAATAATAAAAATTTCCACTACAATTTAGAGTTTTGAAGACTCAACTATGATGAAGAGAACTCTGAACGTGAGTCAAGCTTTAAGCTTGTTTTTTGACATGGACGAGGAGGAATATGTGATGTTGCCCTCTGTGTCGTAGTTGACAGAAACCACTTTGAAGCGTGGCACAGATAAAGACAGAAAAAACAGATTTTTGTACATAATGTGTATATATATATATATTTGTATTATATTTATAAAAACACTTTTGCCTTATCAGAATGAAATCCCATGCTACCTCAATCAAACTTTCACATTATCATAGTCACATCCCATGTATATATTTCCAGCTTTTAAATGGTTTCGTTGTGTATGTTTGTGTTATGAAAAATAAAATGATTTTCAAAATCTGTTTTTACGTTTTTTGTGTTGCCGCTTGAATCCCTGAATTATATTCAACATACAGTTGTGCCATGCAAAGTGCATGAACAACTCATGAAAAGATACTGTAAGCCCTGGTAAATAGTAAAGTAGAACCACTATGCTGCTTTTCCTCTGCAGCACTGCATAACCCCTGCCAAAACTCTGACTGAAGTGGAAATAGGGTCCTACAATATTTTATTTATAACTCAGGCTATGGGCATTCTTTCACATTGGTTTTTCCTGTCAAGAGTTAACTTCCAAATATGTTGTTGTTTTTCTTCGGGTGCAAAAGGGGATGAGCGAGGAATATTGGTGATGCTGCAAAACCAGCTTGCATTTTGTCTTACTCTGACTGGTGCTTTGGGAAAAACTTGTTGAAAGCATTTGTTTTCCTTTTGTGCGGGGAGGGGTGTTGACTTAAAATTCCCCGTAGCCAGTTAGTAGTCATCAGCATATCAAGACACTTCAATTGTCAGAAGCAATGTATTTTCCACATCCTGCTTAATGGAGGCCTATAGCTACCATGTAAAATGTATAGCATCTGTGAGTTAATCTGTAGCACTGAACTCTTAAGCTCCATTTGAAAGCAGTATTAAAAGGGATTATTAGATGTTAGGATGTCACTGCTAATAATTGGCTCCAGTCACAAATGTGAAATTCATTAAGCCAATCCTCTACCACTGCATTACATGCAGATACTGTTATTAAAGCTGCAGGGCCTGATAGCTATCAGACGTAATTAAACTGATAATTGTGATTGCAAGATCCTCTTTGTGCAGTAATTATAAAGGCAGTAACATTGGACATTCTTGCTGGCCCATTTACAGGCAAATTACATGTGTCTAATGTTCATCTGTACTAGACCAATTTATAAATATTTGGACATTCACATTTTTGGGGGGTTCGTAACTCAACCTCAACTCTTTTAAGCCTGTCCCTTTGAAAATAATGTGACAATGAGTATGACTTATCAACCATAATCCTTCATTTAAGGTTATTTACATATTGGGTCTAGATATTGTATTCCATATGCATTGCCCCAAAATGGAAGGGGCTTCAGGTCTTATACTGTTTAACAAATGTGTGACTGATCATCCTATCATATTCTCAACAGTTAAAGTCAAATTTTGGTGGCCAAAAAGAAAATATGTAATGCTCCAAATACTAACACACTGCAATGTAATGATAAAGTGTTTAAAAACGAAGTGCATTTTTTCATGTGCCACAGTGTACACTCATGTGACATGGAAGGTATCTACTGTAGGAAGTTATTTGTTCATATATAGTATATTTTGGGTTAAGGTAAGGGTTATAATATACAGTAATGTATTTCATTTTAGTATTTTTTACTGTCTAGCTTTTGAAATGGCAAGAGATGGCAACCATGGAAAAGGAAACGTTGTATGTACAAGTAAATCTACAGCAAATGTTGTCATTGCCTTCTAAAAACATATTAAACACTTAATGGAGCAGCTGTTTTCATTGTAACATGTGGTCATCATTTGGTAGTGATTCTAGTAATATAAGTGCTAATTTGAAGTTTGCCAACTTTCCCAAACGATTGGCAAGGGTTAAGGTGAAAAAAGCATCCCACAGCACCCTTATATGTTAAGTTCAGTGTTGTGGTATGGTCTGGAAGTAAACCATATTTACACAGGTACAGTTGCTATATTTTCATCATAATGTTTTGTTCTCTCTGTGAGATGCTAACTGTCATTGATATTCAAATTAAATGCAATAATAGTGTTCAGTTCTTGATATATTTACATACAGTAGAGACATTTCCATCTCTCTAGACATCATCACTTTGTTGCCCTTTCTGACTTTTTGATATGCTGCAGTCCCTGGTCTCAGTAGACCAGATAATACATGCTTGTTCGGGGGGGTTGGGAGCTGCTGTCAATCTAGTGGTGTCAAACCACTGGTGTCACTCTGACAACCGATCACTGTGAAGTTCACTGCACCACAGTAAATCAGTGACAGCTGTATCAGTAAAGGTGCCACCAACAAAAAGGAAGAAACTGGAGATAATAGAATGAGTTAGAAGTTGTTTGACTCTAAATTAGTGTTAGGGCCCGCCTGAGCACATCCTTTATTCTCACATATGTTCTATACCAGATTTTGAAGCCGTGTGAGCTCACTTGCAAATTCCATAAAAAGAGGACCAGGACTAAGCTGTGAAATATGACTTTGGGGCAATGAAAAAAGTCTGTAGATCAAAAACGTAACCTTGTTGCAAAATATTATAACACACGCTTATAGAATAGATGTATATTTTATGGAAAGTCATTAAAGTATATTGCTTTATTAGGGCTTGAATCCTGCGCCTTTCCAGGTATTCTTTCAGAAAATCAAATAATTTAGGTTCTTTAATATTTCCCAACAAAGCAAAGCAATATCAACCATTCTTTCAGAAAGAATCGTCAACATTCAATATTTGACACTTTTTGGTGAGAAAATACATTATCAGCTCCAATGAAGGCTTTACTTGTCAACATGTATCAGTATTGGTCAGTGGCGGCGCCAGGGTATGGCTGCGGTAGGCTACAGCCATACCAATACATGGCTTAGCCCTACCATGAAAGTCTACCGGTCGTGTCCACACAACACACAAACTGATCCTGCTGTAACAACAAGTGCACTTTACTGACGCAATATGGTTGAGACCGTTCGGGCTTATGCTAGAGGGGTGCAAGGAATAGTCTAAGTAATGGGGGAGTTGTATACACTAAAGGTGTGGACATTCTCTGGCGTTATAATATCAGCGCGGCCGCGGTCAGATCAAAAAGCCTCCGAATGCAATTTGAACAGACCTACAGCCAATCAGAGCAACGAAACGTTGGGTCTGCTGCGTCATGCATTACTGATACATCACATTCACAGTGAAAAGTCCCCAAACTCGCGCAGAGTAAATTGCAGACAGACAGCAGAACTTCTAGGATTAATTGTATATTTCAGATGGATAGATTTGTTCTTAAACGCCCTCGCATTGAGGTACAAGTCGAACAGGTGCCAGAGTCACACGACCCACCTGAAGGGTGAATAGTGAGTTTTGAATATATTTTGTAATAATGGGTCATTTGAAAAAGTGTTTTGTATGACAATAGATATACAGGCCACCTGTTGTGTGCTGTGTCTGTGTCTCTCTCCCTCACTCTCCCTCTCCGTGTCAATTATATATGCCAACTTTTCTTGTTTCTGCCGCTGCGTAGCATGTTGTAACAACGTGGACTAAGCAGAATAGGCTATTGTATTGTTTAACTCACACCTGTTGCTCTCGATGTAATTTAGCTGATAAAAAAAACTAATAAAAGCCTCACGCGTGCGTTTCACTGTCAAGGGGTGCGATATAGCATGTATGTAATTACATTACAAATACTGACTTGAGCCCCACCACTGTATGGGTTAGCCCTACCATAGATTACCCAACAAAAATACTCTGGCGCCGCCACTGGTATTGGTGCACTGCAACCAATCAGGGTTTTTTTGCTCTCTGAAGTACTTAAATTAAATTTGTATTTCCAATGTGGCTGTTAGCCTTGCCAAAATGTCAATGAGTCTCTCAAACTGTTATCCAATAATGGAAGTCAGTACCATGATTGCATGAAGAAAAGCTGAGTGGATAAAGCCACTTAATCCAGTGCTCATGTTTGCTAGAACATTTACACCATTTATTCTGTGCTTGAAAAACTTCTGAACCTACACCCGCGAGAGCAACTCATGATGGAAGAAATAAAAGCCAGAAAGCTGAGAGTTAGTTCCTAAGCCATGAAGAATTGCTGTAATATCAACCGCTGTGACCAGGAAAACTACCTTATAACTGAGAATCTGTCAAGGAGCACCTCTTGCTGGGGATTGTTTGGTTTGACACAATATAAACTGTGAGAGAAGAAAGTGAGAACTGGTGAAAGCAAGATATTTAAACAGAAACTGGCAGAAAGACAGAGGGGGAATAAAGGTTCTGCTGACGAAAAAAGCTGGCACAGGGCATGGAGTGCAGTGAGAATAACTGAAAAACAACATCAAGTCAAATGAGAACTACAAGAGCCTCATCCCAATACCCCTCCTCGACTCCTCTCTTCCCCTCCTCCGGGACTTGATCCGGAAATCTATCAAGACAAGCCATTTTGAAGGACGTCCCAATAGCTGAAATGCACACGGAGGAGTCGAGGAGGGGTGAGGGAGGAGGGGTGCGGGAGGAGGGGTGCGGGAGGAGACGAAAGGGAGGATACACGAGAGCAGACTACGCGGAAGTGTTTTCACTGCGTATAAAAGCCCCGCCCCCACCTTCACAGCTGGTCTATTTCAACAGAGGAAAACCGACAAATGAAGCTTAGCGCAAGTTCAATAAGGAAGACCTAACACGAGTCACTTACACGTCACTCGATGGCTCCCTTCCCCCCTCATTAAATATGAGGGCGTCACCCTTCAGCAGCCAATAGCTGCACATGCTAAATTCCTTAAATGCCTGCTCTTCCTCCCTGTCAGTTGTCATTTGCAGATGACCGCAAACAGTAGCAGTACTACAATACTCCTCCTCGTGAGAAAAAAGAAAAGAAAAAAAGCACAAGAAAAACTAGCTCAAGATGTCCAACTCGGACAATTCAGATCACGAACCTGGTATGGAATTATTCGAGCCCGGTTCGGCTCCCCACAGCGGCCTATCACCAGAGGCAGACATCCTCATCGCCCGGCACCTGCAGCAGGGCATCCCCACAGCCCCAGGCCTCACTCTCTCGCAGCTCCGAGAGCTCTCGGATCAGGTCTCCAGCACAGCTCCCCAGTCCGGGGCAGCAGCTCCAGTCAGCTCCCCAGAGAGCAGGGCGAGGACGCTGCCGCAGCCGCGGAGGTAATAAAAAAAAAAGGGCAGGAAGTCGAGCCCTCCAGCCAGGATCCCGTCCACCTCCAAAATCCACCCCTTCCCAGGCTCGCCAGTCCGGGAGCGTCACTAACACACCCCTCATGGAGAGTAGCGTGGCCGGCTCCCTGCAATCCCTGGCTAGCTCCATGATAGCTATCGATGCTCGCCTCCAGGCCCTGGAAGACTCGTCACAGGAGCTTCGACTTCCGTGGCACTCAGGTCAGGTACTAGTGTTAACGAAAATGTTTGCACTCACCCACACAGGGTCGGGTTGTAACGGAATAGATGTAACGGCGTTACGGAATCAGAAATACAAAAAATCATGTATATTCAGCGGGCGTTACATTTGAAAAACGAGTAATCTGAGTCAGTTACTTTCGTAAACCTGAAGTGAATACTTATTGGAACTATTGGTTGAGAAGTTTCCTCACAAAATGTAATATTCATTACCAGCAGAACCGTGTGCACACTGCACAGCGCTGCAGCGTGTCTGTAAGCTAGAGATGCAGCGTGTCTGTGAGGCCCCGCCCCCGCACGCAGATGAGAGAGAGAGTTCTCTTTCAAAATATATTGAAAGGTAGAAACGGAGATGGTTAGATAAAACGTGGAAGATAACATTTATGTAGCATTTATTTATTGTCGAAATGATGACATTTATAACGGGATCAAATCAAAGTGAATGGCCTGCTGAATGTATAGGGCAAGTGACTGAAAAAAAAAAGAAATAAGTGATTACATCGTTTCAGATAATAAATAATAATGATAATTCATTCTATTTAGGGGCGCCTTTCAAAGCACCCAAGGACACCTTACAACGCATAACATATTCCAAGGAAAGGTTTTAAGACTGTACAAGAATGCAGTATGGGTGAGTTTTACGTGTGGTGCAGATGAGAGCTGTCCAGAATGACACTAAGATGTTGTGTTGTGCTCTTGATAAAACAGTAAAATACGTGTCACCAAAACATACCCATCTGTTATGGAAAAGAAAGTATTCCAAAGAAAAAAGAAGAAGAAGAAGAAGAAGAAGAAGAAGAAGAAGAAGAAGAAGAAGAAGAAGAAGAAGAAGAAGAAGAAAGGAACTTGGAAGTATTCTCAAAGTAATCTGCCAAAAATCTGGCCCACCCTATATTTTTACAGGCCCACCCTAAAGTACATTTCTGCCTACGCTACTGTTTTTTTTGCGAGCAACGTGACCAACAACCAATCACATGAATCTCTTGCCCCCGAGATACAAAGCAATAGCAATGTTAAAACGAAGTAAACTCCAACAGGCGAAAACCTACCAGTTTCACCCACTGTCTCTGCCACCTCCCTCCATGCCTCGCTCCTCTGGTTTGTATCCCGGTAGATGAACAGATACCGATCATTCAGAACCGGGTGATTCACTACCGCTATAATGAATTTTCCCTCCATTTTTTGAAATATGAGGTAATGACCTGCGTAGTCTCTCCCAGCATACACGCGATTTGACTGGCTAGCGCTTGTACTGGCAGATTTGCATAAACGGGATTTCATTGGCTGACGCTTCTGCCGAGGCGCCAACAAAATTGAACATTGCTCAACTTTTGAAGCGAGCAACGCCAGCAACGCTCCACGTCGCTTCCCAAAATACAGTCCTGCTAAAAGTGACGTCACCCTATTCAAAGTGAATGGGCAGAAGCGTTGGAAGCTTTAACGCGCGCCACCGTGTGGACGGGCCGTCACAGTAGCTCTGCGCCAGAAACCTTGTGGAGGAAGAAAAAAATAAAATAAATAAATAATAATAATTGGAATATCACCCCTCCACTCCCATTATCATCCCTCAGCTAGCAGCTGCGCTATCTACTCACCCAGATTCCGTGTTCGTTGACTATCTCTGTCAGGGCTCTCCCAAGGCTTCAGGGTAGGGGTCCTCCCATCTCCCACAGTGACTTTCGTAGCAAGAAACTTACAGTCAGCCGCTAAAGAACCCAACATAGTTTCCCAGCTCATCGACAAAGAACTTCTCAAAGGATATATAATCTGCCCTTTTAGCTCCTCCTCCTTCTCAATGTTCCGTTCAAATCCCATCGGAATAAGCCACACGTAAATAAAAGGTTGATTTTCGATCTGTCCGCTCCCCGCTCCGGCCATTCGGCAGCGTCAATAGCATCATCCCTCCAGATCAGTTCTCCCTTCACCATGCCTCAGTGGATAATGCAATAAAGATGATCAAGTTCACAGGGCACGGAGCTCGGCTCTCCAAAGCGGACATTACCGATGCCTTCAAAACCATCCCCATTCATCCGTCTCAGTGGAATTCGTTCGGTATTAAGTGGGAGTTCAAACTCTATTTTCGCAGAAGCAGCCCCTGCATCTTCAATTCCTTCTCGGAAGCGCTCTGCTGAATCCTGCTGAACATCGTCAGAATCCCCTCCGTCCTTCACCTACTGGATGACTCCTCCCCATAGACCCGCCACAGGACAGCTCAGGGATCTCACTGGCCAAGCTTAAACACTGCTTCAGGAGTTAGGTGTCCCTCTCTCCAAAGAGAAAATGTTAGATCCCGACACACGCTTAGAGTTCTTAGGCATCATCCTCGACTCCATAGACATGAAGGCGTATCTCCCCTTCGACAAATTGCAGCGCATCCGGGACATCACCAAGTCATACTGCGAGCAACACGTTATCACAAAACAACAGTTGCTCTCCCTTCTCGGACACCTCAACTTCGCCATGCACGTCATCCCCCAGGGGCGCTCGTTCATCTCCCGCCTCCTGGACGCAGCATCAGCGGTCGACAAACTCCATGACTGCGTTTTCTTAGACGAAGGCTGCCGCTCAGACCTACGTTTCTGGTCCCTCCTGCTCGCCCACTGGAACGGAGTTACTTTCTTTTACGATGACCTCGTGCGTTCCTCTGACTCAATGAGGTTCTTCACGGATGCCGCCCCATCCGTGGGTTTTGGGGGTTTCTTCCAGGGAGAGTGGTTTGCAGGGTCATGGCCCCTGTCAATTTCTACCTCAAGCAAGTTCTCATTAAATCCGGCCTATCACCTATATCATACCTGGGACATTCCTTCAGGATAGGTGCAGCCACCTCTGCTGCTAATCAAGGTCTCTCTACCTCATCCCTACAACAACTAGGACGGTGGTCCTCCTCCGCCTTCACAACCTACATTCGCCCGGACATCAGCGCCGTACTGGCTTCCCAAAGATCTCTCAGACCCTGACTATGGTATCTATTCATATAACTGGTGGTGGCTCATAAACACATTCACAAGTATACATGTCTCAATAAGGTACCTGATATTCAAACTGCATTCCTGTCCTAATTCCGCGGGCCCCGCCCACAGGGAATAATGTCTCGTCTCACGCTGCAACTACATGTAACGGGCTTCATCTCCGGCACACAGGTATTTCATTCCCAGGCCTTGCTCAAACGTATCAGTGTAAAATGTATTTCCTGCAGTCAGGCGTGGACTCGGGCCACCGTACACCCCCGTGGCAGTTACAAAACAAAGGAAATAAAGAAAGAGAAAAGAGTAAATAAAAATATATATATATATATATATAGCCTGCGAAGTCAGGCGTGGCGGAAGGCCACCGTACACTTCGGTGTCAGTTACGAAAGAAAGAGAAAAGAGTAAAGAAAAATATATATATACACATATATATAGCCTGCGAAGTCAGGCGTGGCGTGGCGGAAGGCCACCGTACACTTCGGTGTCGTGGACGTTGGGCCACCGTTACAAAACGAAACCGCTCGCTCCTCGGCGAAGTCAAGCCCTGCTGGCCAGGCATGCGACCCGCAGGTCGTTTTCAGGTAAGACCGGCACTGATTTCGGCAGTCAGAGTCTCAGCATGACCCGTAAACTCCGGCAGTGATTCCGGCACTATGTCGCTCATATACGTGTTAATCTATTATCTTTCCTTCCCAGATCACCAGTCACCCCACAAGGTAAACAACTCAGTTCATCTCAGTATTTCATACTTCACTGGTTTTGGGGATTTCATCGGAGCGGTGCTTTCCCTCCTGAATGATTATCCTGCAAACCGGGGCCTAATCGCCAAACACCATTACATTCTCCTGTTGTATTATCATGGCAATCATTTCATTCATATGACGTGTAAACAATAAATATGTCATTCTTACATCACGTCTCTCCGGTTTGAACTGGAAGATGAGTGGAAAAGCGTCACATAAATGTAGAAGTGCTTACAGCTCCATGGGAATTATTATGTGCAATTCATTTCTAAAAGGCTTTCACAATACTATAATTATATTTGTATTTAAATGTAGGCTACATTTTACACCAAAACGGAACACAAAAGCAGGACCAACCATCATTGAATTCCTTGACTAACAAGAGAAAGATTCATTCATTTAAATAAATATTTAACCAGAAATGGGCCGGTTCTAAAGGGTTATTCAGTTAAGCCCGATGAGAGGGGATACAGCTGTGCACATGTCATCATTAACAGACGTCGTTTAAGAGTGACGTTTGAGTGAACGAGGACATCCCAATTAATACCTGAGGACTCCTCTGTCCTCGCATCACCTCCTCATGCCTCTCGCTCGCATCTTACGGAGGCGAAGCTAAGATGCAAGGAAGGGACACGAGTGAGGGAAAGGAGGAGTCGAGGAGGGGTATTGGGATGAGGCTAAGGTAAAAAAGCGGAGACTTTCAGTGTAAATGAAAACTGTGATAACATTCCTCATTATTCTCCACAGTTTGTGGACCTAAATAAATGACATATGTATTATTAAATTGTATATCTGCCATAGAGCTACAACTGATGCTACATTAAGGGACACTGATATTTATGTGGGTCTTGAACTTGCTGCCATTCTGACTATGGGTCATGCTAACTTTGCACTAACCATCTCCATTGTACAGATTACAGGTATACAGACTGTGGCTGGGTGGAAGCAGATCCAAATGCAGTTTGTTTCAAAAGCTAATCTAGGGTCCGCAATTCCAGGAGGGATTTTTGACACTATAAACACTTAAAATTACGTATTTGAAGCTGAAGTCTAATAAAAATATTTTAACCAATATCACACTGTTAAACACTGTTTCCACATTTTTTATTTCTACATTATTGTGTATGTTACATATATCTCCTGCCCTGGTTTTCTGAGATACATAGCCTGAGTCATCACAATGAGCTGATGATGCTTAAATGGCCGTTCAGTGCTAAAAAAAAAAAGGACACAATTGCTATTGGGCATGAGATTTCTAGAAATGAATCCCTCAAAAGAGCCTCGCTACAGTTGATTGGTGTGAAGATGATCAAACTGCTCACTACAATGTACATTGTTGCTGCTTTCTGCGATTATAAAAAGTAAATCAACAGCAATGACCTTGAAGTTAGCCTGACGCATAATCAGTTGGAAAATATACTGTACCACAATACCACGTTATATGTATCCGTTTAAGAAACATACAGGTATATTGTGGGAGTTCTGGCATGTAGTTACAAAAAAAAAGGAAATGAAGAAAAGGCATAAACATATTGATATAGAAAAAGGGCTTGGCAGCTTATTAGACCTAATTAACTGCCAAAGAACTCAATAAGTAACACTTTAAGAGCTTAAGTCTGTGATTCCTGACCCTTGACACAAAGCTGTGACTGAGCTTAATTATGCCAAGGACTCTTTAAAGAAGCCTACTCGAACTGAATACGAATTTCTTTCGACTCAGCCACTCAACTGCAGTACTCTAAATGTACAAGACATAAGTGACGCTACATATTCAGGGGGTTCATAATTCAATAACAATGGTCATGCTAGTGCTAATAGGGATCCTTAAATGGGAAAAAAAGAAAGAAAGAAAGAACAGTATATGCCGCAGGATTTTCAGACGCTTTATTATTTCAATACATAACTAGTGTATGCTTGGGGAGATCAGCCAATTATCAGCAGGTGCTACTAATGACCCCTATACATGCTCGCCGATGTTTGTACATAATAATCTTTGTTTGAAGCCTCACTATAAAACCAGCTCCTAGCCAAAAGGGAAAAACTTCCCTTTAATTATTCATAACCCTAATAAAGGAAAAATGATTTAGGAAAATAGAACAGGTCATGTTTCCCTTTGGAGCAGTTTTTAATTAAGTAATGCCCATGATTTAAGATCAGCAAGTGCTACTGGCCTTAAAAGTGTATTTATTTTCTTGTTAAGAAATAACAAAACCTTCTAAATCCCCCTGTACTGGAAACTACTGTCTGTTGACTTCTCTGAACTATGACCCCCCAAAAAGTAAAGATGTCGGAGCAGCTGTGGTTAGTGGATGCAATGTGAGTGTGTATTTTATGAGAAAATGAATAATTGGTGTGAAGATGATCAAACTGCTCACTACAATGTACATTGTTGCTGCTTTCTGCGATTATAAAAAGTAAGTCAACAGCAATGACCTTGAAGTTAGCCTGACGCATAATCAGTTGGAAAATATACTGTACCACAATACCACGTTAAATGTATCCGTTTAAGAAACATACAGGTAAATTAAACCTGTATAGCAATTGACACGTTTAATACACCTGGAGAAAAATAAGGGGGACAGGAGCAGAGTGACAGGGGAAGAAGGAGGTGAAGTAGAAAGTCCCAGAAAGCAGAGTGGGCAAGCGTAGCCACACAGCAGAGGCATATGGCACATGTTGTAGTCCTACTTTACCCAGGCGAGAGACACACAGTCTGGAAGGCTGGGCCAAGCTGTCTAGATACAAGTTTAAGTAGGCTACTGTAAAGTGAAGTGGTGAACAGTAAGAACTAGTGTGAGATCCCCACTAGTGGCAGTTCCTTGTTTAGGTAACAGCAGCACAGCATAGGGCTGTGAGATTATGGCAAAAATCATAATCACGATTATTTGGGTCAATAATTGATATCACGATTATTTTGACGATTATTCATTGACCATTTATTGAACTTTAAAACAAATAATATTTTACCAATAAACAAGATCAACAAATATGTTGGAGCGCACTTCCAAAACCATACTAAACATATATTATTAATATGATAAATACAAATAAATTAGACCAAAAATAAATTAAATCAAATATGATGCAGTGCCTCTCTGAAGAACCAGCACCTTACCGTGGTAGAGAGGTTTGTGTGCCCTGATGAACCTGGGGGCTGTGTTGTCTGGAACCTTGTGTTCCTGGTAGGGTCTCCCATGGCAAATTGGTCTCAGGCAAGGGGCCAGACTAAGATTGGTTCAAAATACCTCATGAAAGGAAAAACAAGAAGTGAGGATACCCGGCCCGGAGGAAGCCCGGGGTCCCTTTCTGGAGCCAGGCCCAGAAGGAGGACTCGTCGGCGAGCGTCTGGTGGCCGGGCTTGCCACGGAGCCCGGCCGGGCCCAGCCCGAAAAGGCAACGTGGGCAACATCTCCGCTTCTCCCTCCCGCGGGCCCCCCACCTACGGGAAACAACGATGGGGTCGGGTGCGCTGCCAGAAGGGTGGCAGTGAAAGCGGAGGGTCTCGACGGACCAGACCCGGGCGGCAGAAGCTGGCTTTGGGGACGTGGATCGTCACCTCTCTGGGGGGGAAGGAGCCGGAGCTTGTGCGGGAGGTGGAGCGATACCAGTTGGATCTGGTTGGGCTCACCTCTACGCACAGCGTCGGCTCTGGAACCTTACTTCTGGATAGGGGTTGGACTCTATTCTTTTCCGGAGTTGCTCAAGGTGTGAGGCGCCGGGCGGGTGTGGGGATACTCACAAGTCCCCGGTTAGGTGCTTCGTTGTTGGAGTTTACCCCAGTGGACGAGAGGGTCGCCTCCCTACGCCTGCGGGTTATGGGGGGGAAAACTCTGACTGTTGTGTGTGCTTATGCACCCAACAGCAGTTCAGAGTATACGGCCTTCTTGGAGACCCTGTAAAGAGTCCTGTATGGGGCTCCTGAAGGGGACTCTTTAATCTTGCTGGGAGACTTCAACGCACATGTGGGCAATGATGGAGACACTTGGAGGGGCGTGATTGGGAGGAACGGCCCCCCTGATCTGAACCGGAGTGGTGGTTTGTTACTGGACTTCTGTGCTAGTCATGGATTGGCCATAACAAACACCATGTTCGAACATAAGGATGCTCATAAGTGTACGTGGTACCAGAGCACCCTAGGCAGAAGGTCCATGATCAATTTCGTTATCGTATCATCGGACCTGAGGCCGTATGTTTTGGACACTCGAGTAAAGAGAGGGGCGGAGTTGTCAACTGATCACCATCAGGTGGTGAGTTGGGTCGAGTGGCGGGGGAAGCCTCTGGATAGACCTGGTAAGCCCAAACGTGTAGTTTGGGTGAACTGGGAACGTCTGGAGGAGGCCCAAGTTCAGGAGGCCTTCAACTCGCACCTCCGGCGGAGCTTTTCGTGCATTCCTGTGGAGGTTGGGGACATTGAACCAGAGTGGTCGGTGTTCAAAGCCTCTATTGCCGAAGCCGTGGCGGGGAGCTGTGGTCTCAAGGTCATAGGTGCCTCAAGGGGCGGTAACCCTCGAACCTCCTGGTGGACACCGGTGGTCAGGGAAGCCGTCCAACTGAAGAAGGAGGCCTTCAGGGATTTGTTATCCCGGGGGACTCCCGAGGCAGTTGCAAGGTACCGACAGGCCCGAAGGGCAGCAGCCTCATCCGTGGCCGAGACAAAGCAGCGGGTGTGGGAGAAGTTCGGAGAAGACATGGAGAAGGACTTTCGGGCGGCACCAAAGTTGTTCTGGAAAACTGTCCGACACCTCAGGAGGGGGAAGCAGGGAACCATCCAAGCTGTGTACAGTAAGGATGGGACATTGTTGACCTCAACTGATGGAGTGTTGGGGCGTTGGAAGGAACACTTTGAGGAACTCCTGAACCCGACAACTCCGCCCTCTATGTTAGAGGCAGAGCTGGAGTATGACGGGGGATCAACACCAATCTCCCGGGGGGAGGTCACTGAGGTAGTCAAACAACTCCAGAGTGGCAAAGCCCCGGGGTGGATGAGATCCGCCCGGAAATGCTGAAGGCTCTGGGTGTTGAGGGACTGTCATGGTTGACACATCTCATCAATGTTGCGTGGAAGTCGGAAACAGTGCCGAAGGAGTGGCAGACCGGGGTGGTGGTTCCCCTTTTTAAAAAGGGGGATCAGAGGGTGTGTGCCAATTACAGAGGCATCACACTACTCAGCCTCCCCGGGAAAGTTTACTCCAAGGTACTCGAAAGGAGGGTCAGGCCGATTGTCGAACCTCAGATTGAGGAGGAACAATGCGGATTCCGTCCTGGTCGTGGAACGACGGATCAGCTTTTTAATCTCGCAAGAATCCTGGAGGGGGCTTGGGAGTACGCTTATCTGGTCTACATGTGTTTTGTAGACTTGGAGAAGGCGTATGACCGAGTTCCCAGGGAGTTACTGTGGGAGGTGCTGCGGGAGTATGGGGTGGGGGGTCTCTACTCAGGGCCATCCAATCTCTGTACTCCCGAAGTGAGAGCTGTGTCCGGGTCCTCGGCAGTAAGTCGGACCCATTTCCGGTGAGGGTTGGCCTCCGCCAGGGCTGCGCTTTGTCACCAATCCTGTTTGTAATATACATGGTTCGGATTTCGAGGCGTAGTCGTGGGGGAGGGGGTCTGCGGTTCGATGGACTAAGGATTGCACCACTGCTTTTTGCAGATGATGTGGTTCTGATGGCTTCATCGGTTTGCGACCTTCAGCACTCACTGGATCGGTTCGCAACCGAGTGTGAAGCGGCTGGGATGAGGATAAGCACCTCCAAATCTGAGGCCATGGTTCTCAGCAGGAAACCGATGGACTGTCCACTCCAAGTAGGGAATGAGTCCTTACCCCAAGTGAAGGAGTTCAAGTATCTCGGGGTCTTGTTCTCGAGTGAGGGAACAATGGAGCGTGAGATGGGCCGGAGAATCGGAGCAGCGGGAGCGGTACTGCAGTCGCTTTACCGCACCGTTGTGATGAAAAGGGAGCTGAGCCAGAAGGCAAAGCTCTCTGTCTACCGGGCCATTTTTGTTCCTACCCTCACCTATGGTCATGAAGGATGGGTCATGACCGAAAGAACGAGATCGCGGATACAAGCGGCCGAGATGGGTTTCCTCCGCCGGGTGGCTGGTGTCTCCCTTAGGGATAAGGTGAGAAGTTCGGTCATCAGGGAGGGACTCGGAGTTGAGCCGCTCCTCCTTCGCGTCGAAAGAAGCCAGTTGAGGTGGTTCGGGCACCTAGTTAGGATGCCACCTGGGCGCCTCCCTAGGGAGGTGTTCCAGGCACGTCCAGCTGGGAAGAGACCAAGGGGTAGACCTAGGACCAGGTGGAGGGATTATATCTCTTCGCTGGCCTGGGAGCGCCTTGGGATCCCCCAGTCAGAGCTGGTTGATGTCGCCAGGGAAAAGAAAGTTTGGGGCTCTCTGCTGGAACTGCTACCCCCGCGACCCGACCACGGATAAGCGGGAGAAGATGGATGGATGGATGGATGATGCAGTGCACTGTCACAACCTACTGAAAACTCCTTAACATATAGCCAACATTTTGGTAAAACATATTCAACATATTCCACTCAGTTAAACGTTGAAGGCTGGCCAACCGTCATGGTCCAGAAGTAACAGGAAATAAATGTTGAACTAAGACCAAATAAAAATGTTTAGGCCACCATGGCAAATGCTGGTAGGGCTGCTCATGTCATCTCTTAAAGATTTTTTGCAAGAAACATCAGCCTGTTTACATGGTCTGGTTTCAGAGATGAGCGCAGGCAGGTGACAATACTGCCACCTGTACTGAAGACCCTCAGCCACGCCCCGACACATGGGGTGACGCTGGCCAATCACAAAGCTTTGATGCGTTCAAGGGCATTAGTCTGGCACAGGAAGATTATGTTACAGGACATTAACGATAAAACAGAATATTGTTGGTCTATTTTTAGACACATCTCGCGATCGACTGGTTGGGCACCCCTGGGCTAGACCATAGGTCTGTTGTGGTAGCAAAGTAGTCAGCTGAAGCAACATCTCTCTCAACTTCCCCACGGCATTTGTCATATAGTGCAGGCAGCGCAGACCTGCTGAAATGATAGCGAGACGGCATCGCGTAATGCTTGTCCAACGTGTTGACAAGTTGCTTGAAGCACTGGTTGCTAACAGTGCTAACTGGGCACATATCTTTAGCGATGTTAAATGTAATGACAAAGTACTTGCAAATTGTGGAAATAGTTTTACCCTTCTTTTTAACGAGTTGCTGCTCTTGTTCTGACATCTTCGCTCGCGCTGAACACTCACAACACATGTCACTCCCACGTGGCCGAGTGGGCTTTTAGGGAGGGGCGAAAGCGCACCCAGCAACATAATCGTATTTTGTCAATTATGCTGTTTTCATAATCGTCGTAAGCCATAATCGTAATCGCGATTAAAATACGATTAATTGCACAGCCCTAGCACAGCATATAGGGTAGAGGCGGACAGGATGTCACTAGCTGCTACAGGGTAAGCCTACAGGGTTGGAGCTGGACTTACGGACATGTAGCCTGCCACCACACTCCTGGATAATATAAGGGTACACGCAGTGTTGGGAAAGTTCACTTTCTACATGAACTAGTTCAGTTCACAGTTCACACATTTTAAAATGAACTAGTTCAGTTCATAGTTCATAATTCAAAATGTTGAACTAAAGTTCATGGTTTCAAAAATGAACTAATTTATAGTTTATAGTTATTTTTTCAATACGTTGCTGCGAGCTATTATTTGTCTCCTGTACGATGTTAATGGGCCATTTCAATTTTTACAATATCCTCAGAGGGCCGTACAAGTTATTGACCTCTGCTTAAAAAAACTAAAATCACAGCCCATTCATTTCATTCTGTGCAAAGAAAAAGCAACCTCTTCATCCAGATATCTCACCATGACTCACGTATGCATGCACGTGCAGGGTGTGGCGTGACCACCAAAACAGAAAGATAATTTATGGACACAAGATGTGTGCAAATGTATTTAGTTTCCTATCCATGTGAACATGGTTTAAGTGGGGGGGACCTAACCTCCTCTAGAGGGGTCCGGGGGGCATGCTCCCCTGGCAAGATTTGTTGCACTTTGAGAGCAACATTAGGAGATCTATGGACACATCTCTCAACACCCAAACACAACTGTAAGCAGATTTTCTTTTAATTTATGGATATTTGACAAATCACTCCCCTTTCAAACTGTATTCTTCTTTATTAATAACTGTCATATAGTATTTTATACCTGTTTACTTTATTCTCTTATTTTTTTTAGAACTATAATGATCATATAAAGATGTGCCTTTGCCTCACTGGTTGTAGACAAAGCTTCTTATATTCGTTAGCATAGCTAGCTAACCAGATGCTAATGATAACAACACAGTTATTGACTGTCTGATCAGTGTGACAGATGAGCAAATCGCCACTGGGCTTCCAACTAAAGACACAGACATGCAGAAACTGCGGCATGTGTATGGACTTATCGGTACTGCAATCTCTGAAGTGCTGGAGTGGCGTTCTGGTGCTCTCCGTCAGAACTGCACCCCTGTCAGTCGAGACATATACCACGTGATGACACGTTAGGCTCGTGTTGTGTTCAAGGACCCTGACCTTGGCCAGGAAAAACAGGCACTCGCTTGTTTAATTTTTTTGCGGTCTAGATTTCTTTCATTTTTTTATTTTTTGCGTGTGTTTATAAATTACCTCGAGGGCCGTACCAAATTGTCTCGCGGGCCGTATACGGCCGGAGGCCGGAGGTTCCCCACCCCTGCCGTAGAGTCTCACTCTGAGCGAGTGCTGCTGCAGCTGCTCTCGGCTTCGTCCATACTAATTAATTAATTAATTCATTCAATGCTCGCCGGTTCCGCGGTTCCACATTGTTTGTTGTGAGGAGTCTGATATATTTAGTATATTTATATTTTAGTGCGACAGCCAGGGGTGACAGGCGCGTATGCGTCACAGGCAGCTTGCTGTTGCCAGATTGGGTGGTTTTCCGCATTATTTTGAAGCCTGTTTACGGTGTGTTTTAACTGGGTTTTCGGCTGAAAGGCATATGAAATCTGGCACACTTTTGAACGCCGTTATAATACAGTGCTGAGAATGAACGCACTTTTGAACGCCGTTATACAGCGCTGAGAATGAACGCGTTCTCAATTACGTTCATCTAGCGGAAATACAGTACGTTCAGTTCACGTTCGCCCAAAATATGAACGCGTTCAGGTACATCACTGGGTACACGGCAGTGGATCTGCAACAGATTCTGTGTTAAAAAACAACCTCTTCCTGCAAGGTCCACAAGTAAGTGTTTTACTATTTAACTGGGTAGCATAAAAGTATGAAAATGGGATGTAAAATTATTCAGAAACCATTACAATATCAAATCTAATATACCATAGACCAGCGGATCTCAAACTGTGGTCCGGGGTACTGCAGGTGGTCCATGGAAAAAAAGTGTGGGGGGGGGTGCAGAGTGCGAGTGAGAGGTGCCTGTCATCTTCCCTTTACAAGCTTCAAAAACACCCGAATAGGCTTATATTTTGTCAGGTTTATTGAATTGTGCAGGCCACACACGGAACATTTGGTTATTTAAACAGAGGCCAAACAAACACGTTGCAAAAAAAAAACATAAAATTGGCCTGATTGAGAAAATGTCATGCTCGGACACAAATTTCAAATCTAAACTATCTCTTAATTTAACAGTTATGAGTCGACATCAGATGATTAAAATATGTTAGGCAGGGAAACAACAAGCCACAGGGCACATAAATAACCCTATCCGTCCACCATTTTATTTGTTCCGCTTCACACTAACACATCCGACCAAAGATTGGTAGCCAAGTGGCTGTTCCTGAGAGAATGAGTCCCCCATGACCCTGGGAGAAGGGTGAACGCTCAGTCTCAATTCACCCGCAGTCGGTTTCAGGCTTATTACACAGTAATCTCCAGAACTTTCCTCCTGCTGGGAATAGCCTTGCCAGCATTTTAGCAGCAGGGCCCCGTAAGGGAGGAGTGGAAGTTAGAGTATCCTCTTTGCTGTGATGTATTACCTCCCACACTCGAAGGTTTCCTCTCGTGTTACATTTGTTTGTCTTTCTTGAATTCCCTTCCACTCTGTTTTGCTTCTTTGCCGTCTGGTCATCTTTATCCATTTAAAGTCATGACAAATAGACCTCAGGTTTGTTATCAAACAGAATCTGTTGAGGGAGCAGTGGGTTGCGATCAACTTTATAGATTATTGTGCCTTTGTAACTGAATGCTTGTTCGAAGAGAAACAAAAGATTGAAGGTAAGCAAGTTTAAATCCTGTATGCCCAAATCTGCTGTCTAGGGGGCACAGCAGGACAATTGTTTTCTGTCAAAAGGACCAGAATATGCATCTCGCATTTTTGATCATATCCCAGCGTAACACATATATATATATATATATATATGGATTAACTCCTGATGAATACTAATTTGAAACTGTTTTCATGGTGGCCCATCTCTGACTGGAACAGATTCCACTGTCAAAAAAGTCCGGCCAAGGTAAATTATAATGGATATTGGAATTATGGCAGGTGCCATGACTCATTGTTTTTTTCACCGGCCCTGAACCTTTCTGCATGAAGATGACTAATCAGTGTTTGTTTATTTCATAACTGGTGTTTACGCAGGATAGAAAGTGGAGCAATATCCCTGCATTCATAAACATGTTATGTGTACAAGGTTATCTGGATGCTTGTGGTGTTCAGCTAGCTAGCACTACTATTTATGTTAATGCATTTCACTATACGTCTTTACTACTCCATGGGTTGTTGATAGCGTAACAATTACATAAGTCAGAGTTTAGATTTGCATCAGAGACTGTATCTGGATCTACAAAAGAAAAAACAATATGTCAAGTGCTAATGTAACCCCCCCCCCCCCCTTTTGCACCACTTTTGTTTGGGTGTACAGGGAGGTTAGCATACTGAGCAACTCCCTATATTTACATATGCCAATGATATTAAGATTCATACTGAAGATGCTATTGGGAAGGCTGTTCTATCATATATGTGCATAACTCTTGACTCGTGCACTCGTTCATTTAGGCTGACATAATTGCACATGTTCATATGTCCTTTTGACCTCAGTGGGCAAGTGATTTGGCCTTTGGTGTTAAAGCAGCTTTAAAGTCAATAAATACACAAGTTTTGATAGCAGAAGGGGTGTTCATATGTTATACTCCAGTAGCAAGTGTACCCTTGGGAAAACATCTGTAGTGTTCAATCATATTTACTTCAATAGTAAGGCCATACTCTACACAGAAGATGTGGAAATGCCACAAACAATTACAACATTCTGGGCTTGGTTACTTACAGTAGTGAGATAAGATCAAGATTGTGTGTGTGTGTGTGTGTGTGTGTGTGTGTGTGTGTGTGTGTGTGTGTGTGTGTGTGTGTGTGTGTGTGTGGTGTGTGTGTGTGTGTGTGTGTGTGTGTGTGTGTGTGTGTGTGTGTGTGTGTGTGTGTGTGTGTGTGTGTGTGTGTGTGTGTGTGTGTGTGTGTGTGTGTGTGTGTGTGTGTGTGTGTGTGTGTGTGTGTGTGTATAGCAACCCAGTCTCATGGAATTTCGTGTTCACCAACATGATTTTTAATCTACCAAAATGTAATTATACCTCTTTTGAAAGCCTCGTTTTTAGTCTTACGCATCCGACCTGGAAAACTTTGCAGCCAATCTTATTTGTTACAGTGTATCGTGCACCAGGTCCTTATTCAGAATTCTTATCAGAATTCTCTGAGTTTTTATCAACTTTGGTTCTTAAAACAGACAAAGTAATTATCGTAGGTGACTTTAATATTCATGTTGACGATGATAAAAATAGCCTTACTGTTGCATTTAACTCTATATTATATTCTGTTGGTTTCTGTCAGAGTGTAAATAAACCAACCCACTGTTATAATCACACTCTCGACCTTGTTCTGACTTATGGTATTGAAATTGAGCAACTATTAGTCGAACCGCATAATCCTGCTTTATCCGACCATTTCTTAGTAACTTTTGAAGTACTGTTAATAGACTACAAAGCATTAGTCAAAAGCTCTTGCAGCAGAAACCTATCTGTTAGTACTATAGCCACATTTAAGGAAGAGATTCAACCAATACTTAACTCGATAGCATGTCTGCATGTAGGGGAGGAAACTTATACAAAATGTACACCACCCCAAATTGATCATGTTGTTGATAGTGCTATAGATGCGCTGCGAATAAAATTAGACTCTGTTGCTCCTTTGAAAAAGAAGAAAATAAAACAACATAGATTAGCTCCATGGCATAATGCCGAAACCCGCAAAATAAAGCAAAAGTCTAGACAACTTGAAAGGATATGGCGTTCCACTAAACTTGAAGAATCTCGTTTAATTTGGCATATTACTCTCAATGAATATAAGAAAGCACTGCGTAAAGCGAGAGCAGCCTACTACTCTTCATTAATAGATGAGAATAAGAATAATGCAAGATTTCTTTTCAGCACTGTAGCCAGGCTGACAGAGAGCCACAGCTCGATTGAGCCTTCTATTCCCTTAGCACTCAGTAGTAATGCTTTTATGTGCTTTTTTAACGATAAAATTGTTACTCTTAGAAACAAAATTAATGACCTCTTGCCTTCGACCAGTATAGTGTTATCAACAGCTCCCGGAAACGTAAGTTCTACTATTACACTAGATAGTAAACTAGAATGCTTTTCAGCCATTAACCTTGAACAATTACATTCAATGATTCTCTCTTCTAAACCATCAACGTGCATGTTAGACCCAATTCCAACTAAGCTGTTGAAGGAAGTTTTTCCATTAATTAGCACTTCTTTATTAAATATTATGAATATGTCTTTATTATCAGGCTATGTTCCACAATCATTCAAAGTAGCAGTGATAAAACCGCTTCTTAAAAAGCACAACCTCGATCCAGAGGTTTTAGCCAACTATAGACCTATTTCTAATCTTCCGTTCCTCTCAAAAATGCTTGAGAAAGCGGTCGCAAAACAGTTGTGTGATTACTTAAAAAACAATGATTTATTTGAAGATTTTCAGTCTGGCTTTAGAACACATCATAGCACAGAGACAGCTCTGGTTAAAGTCACAAATGATATTCTAATAGCCTCAGACAAGGGACTTGTCTCTATTCTTGTTTTGCTCGATCTTAGTGCTGCATTTGATACTATCGACCATGATATCCTATTGCAAAGACTAGAGCACTTAGTTGGCATACAGGGAACTGCTTTAGGCTGGTTTAGGTCCTATCTATCTGAACGCTCTCAGTTTGTACGTGTTAACGATGAATCTTCCACGCAAACCAAAGTTAGCCATGGAGTGCCACAGGGCTCAGTGCTCGGACCTATTTTGTTCACATTATATATGCTTCCGTTAGGCAATATTATAAGGAATCATTCTGTAAACTTTCATTGTTATGCGGATGATACTCAACTATATTTATCAATCAAGCCTGATGAAATTAATCATCTAAATAAAATTCAAGACTGCCTTAAGGACTTAAAAACGTGGATGACCTTAAACTTTTTGATGTCAAACACGACCAAAACTGAAGTTATTGTACTTGGCCCGAAGAATCTACGAAACAAATTATCTAAAGACATACTAACTATGGATGGCATTAATTTGGCCTCCAGTGAGACTGTAAGGAATCTTGGTGTTATATTTGATCAGGATTTATCCTTTAACGCCCACATAAAATCAATTTCAAGGACCGCCTACTTCCATCTACGTAACATTGCAAAAATCAGGCATATCTTGCCTCAAAACGATGCAGAGAAACTAGTCCATGCATTTGTTACTTCTAGGCTGGATTATTGTAACTCTTTATTATCAGGGAGTACCAAGAAGTCAATCAAGTCGCTTCAGCTGATTCAAAATGCTGCGGCTCGTGTACTAACCAGAGTTAGGAAAAGGGACCACATTACTCCTGTTCTGGCTGCCTTACACTGGCTCCCTATAGAACACAGGATAGAATTTAAAATTCTTCTTCTCGCCTACAAAGCCCTTAATGGGCAGGCGCCATCTTACCTTAAAGAACTCATTATACCCTACTGTCCTACTAGGGCATTGCGTTCCAAGAATGCAGGGTTGTTGGTTGTTCCTAGAATCTTTAAAAGTACAATGGGAGCCAGAGCCTTTTCTTATCAAGCTCCACATTTGTGGAATCAGCTTCCAGTTTGTGTTCGGGCGGCAGACACCCTATCCGTTTTTAAGAGTGCGCTTAAGACCTTCCTTTTTGATAAAGCTTATAGTTAGGGCTGATTAGATTCAGCCCCTAGTTTTGCTGATATAGGCTTAGTTTGTCGGGGGACATCTTACTTCTTCCTTCTCTCTGTCTATACCCGTGTACACTCATGTTCCGATTAACCCAGCTTCCCCAAATGTCTTTCTTTTTGGTGTCTATATACGCTGGGATCCGGAGTCATGGATGATCCTGCGGTCCTGTGTCCTGGATCGCGAGCGCTGGATCTTGAGTCGTGGCTGTGGTCCTGGATCATAGGTCCTGGATGGATATCCTCGTGGATTCATCTTCCTATTATACACACATGCATTTCCAAACATTTGGACTACCTATGTTGCAAATGTATTATCTTTTCAATTTACACACGGCATCTATTGCACGTCTGTCCGTCCTGGGAGAGGGATCCCTCCTCTGTTGCTCTCCCTGAGGTTTCTCCCATTTTTCCCTTTAAACTGGGTTTTCTTTGGAAGTTTTTCCTTGTACGATGTGAGGGTCTAAGGACAGAGGGTGTCGTATTGTCATACTGATATTCTGTACACACTGTGAAGACCACTGAGACAAATGTAACATTTGTGATATTGGGCTATATAAATAAACATTGATTGATTGATATTGATTCGTGTCACGATTTTCCCCTTTTTTTCGTGTTGCACAGCACGATTTTAAAAGCAATATATTTCTACTTGTAATGTAATGTGTCGGGTCGTGGAAGACCGGAAGCTGTGTGGTTCATAAAAACATGTTCTTACTAGGGCTGTCAAGTTAACGCGTTAATAACGCAAAAAAAAATGAACGCCACTCATTATTTTAACACGATTAACGCGTTTATTTTTTGTCCTCGGCCACCCGTAGTTTCAGAGCGCATCGAGTTTAAAATACCATCTACAAGCTGATGCTGACAGCCCCGCTCCTGCCGTCCACTTGCGACAGACCACACTTCCACGCTCACCGCCAGGCACCGACTGGCTATTGGGAGGACCGGGAGGGTGCCTGTAATGTTTGTGTGGCCCGAGCGAGTGAGAGAGAGACCTTACGTGCATTGTTATTGTTAGCATCTGGTGCTAGCTAGCTGCGCTAACGGATATAAGGAGCTCTTTCAATGAAAACAGAGGAGCGACATTTCGCCACAACTGCACCGAGCACTTAACTTTATGCAGGAAGCCAGACAGTGAGACATTGTACGAAAAGTCAGCACACTCAGCACGAATAGTGCGCGCAACATGATTGCATTGTCCAGGCAGCTCCCGTTGGAGCATATGCCTTGAGTTGCACATAGCTCTCATCACACACACACACACACACACACACACACACACACACACACACACACACACACACACACACACACACACACACACACACACACACACACACACACATACACATACACACACACACAATTTGTATTGTATTATTGTATGAGAGAGGTTCCAGGTTGAACTTTTATTTCCAAAATCACACGATCAATACATTTTTGAAGCTTGTAAAGCGACGAAGACAGGCACCTCTCACTCGCAATCTGCTCTTCCGCAGCACCGCCCCCCCTCCCTCCGGCTGAAATTATGAATGTAAGAGTATAGTAATCATAGATAACACAGTTTGTTTTCATCTGATTTCAATTAAACAAAGACTTGGCTTTCAGAATATTAAACTTGTTTCGGCAAATTCAGATGATAAATACAACTTTGAAGCTTGTAACGGCATAATTACAAGCGGAGAACGGAGTAACTTGACGTCACAGCAGGGATAACAACAGCCGATGTTTCTTGTGAGTGTTTTTGCCGGGAAATAAACACAATACACACAAAGCAAAATTACACAAACACACACACACACACGCACAGTATACACACACACTCGCGAGCTTCCCCTCCAAATGAAAATATCTTCCCTCCGTAGTATTTTGATCAGTTGCTCCACTAATAATCAATCAGATCGATGGATTCCAGGGAAGAGAAAACTTTGAAGGCCTTTTTCTCAAAATGATGACTCGGTGACAGTCATTATATAATGTGACATATTTTGCTCAATATTTGGAGTACAAAAACAATCCTGATATCATCAGAAAGCTAGGAATCTCCTCTTTCCAACAGTGTATACAACTCAAAATGTGTCTTCGGGTCAATGCGACTGATTTCGATAGAGCAGGTCACATATTTGTCCACTCATATGTTGAGTATTAAAAACTTGAAAAATATTCCTCTAAGGTACATTTAGAACAGATCAAAAATGTGCGATTAATTTGCGATTAATCGTGATTAACTATGGACAATAGGGCTGCATGATATTGAAAAAAACTGACATCGTGATTTTTCCTCCCCCTGCGGAAGGTTATATATTGCGTTTTTTTAACCTGTTAAGCCCCAAAGTCCCGGCGGGTACTTTACTTTTTTTTTTTTCACGACTTTTTTTGTGTCTCAGGGGATCTTAATATTGAATAACCTATTAATGTGTTATACCAGATTAACGGGAATAATCTCAGCTAACTGACGATACAAACCATTTTTACCAAAACAAAACACAAGTCTCATAAGAAGCATCTAAATGACCCCTGAGCGAAAAATGCTAACGCACTTTGGCACAGAACTCAAGATAAAAGTACCCTTATTACTTATCGTAGTTGCACATAAAAGATATTCGATTAAAGCTGAGGTTCCATAGATTATTTAGGTATATAGTATCTTCACTGAGTGATCCGAACTCGGACAGGGGAAGCAAACACAGACATCACAACACCTACCTTTACGTAGCTTCTAGGGGAGATGTCTCACCGTAGCTGTCAATCTGATCAAAAGACGTGTTCAATGGCATTAAAACGAGAAAAAAAGCGGCTGAATCGGTAATCCATAGGTTTTTAACGTCTCTGTATAAACAAATTATTTCATTTAAAATCCATAATTCCATTGTTATGTAAAAATCGCAGAGCAAAAGTTAGCTGCTAATGGTAGCCACCAGAGTGGCTGCTGCTTCCGGTCTTGGCTATGTGGCAGTCCAGCGCAGTCTAACACACACACATTATCAAATAAGAAGTGAGAGTGACGCGTAGCCAAAACCGGAAGCTACATACACTCTGGTGGCTACCATTAGCAGCTAACTTTTGTGCTCCGATTTTTACATAAAAATGTAATTATGGATTATAAACAATTGCTTTAAAGCCACAGATACATTATCAACCTATGAATCAACCGATTCAGCCGCGTTTTTTCTCGTTTTAATGCCATTGAATACGTCTTTTGATCAGATTGACAGCTACGGTGAGACGATCTCCCGTAAAAGCTCCATAAAAGGTACTTGTTGTGATGTCTGTGTTTGCTTCCCCTGTTGCGAGATCGGATCGCTTAGATACTATACTTAAATAATCTGTGGAGTCTCAGCTTTAATCGGATATATTGTATGTGCAGTTTCGATAAGTAATAAGGGTATCTTTATTTTGAATTCTGTTCTAAAGTGGGTTAGCATTTTTTTTTTTAAATGAATAAAACCGCACGTCCCTTCGGTGTGAATATCGCGCATGCGCATATCGCGGTTATCGCCATGACACGGTATATCGTTCAGCCCTAATGGACAATCATGCGATTAATCGAGATCAAATATTTTAATCGACTGACAGCCCTAGTTCTTACTCAATATCAAGCCACAATTATTGCTTTTATTTTAAATCGTATAATTTCGGACTTTTGTTGGAAAATAATTGGGGCTCAGAGCCTCAGGATACTGAAATCTGTATTTTTTAAATCTTTTTTTACTTCTAATTTGTTATTTTTTTCAAAATAACACTGTTATTTACTCACCAATAACACACAATTATCCTTGCTTTTATTTATTGGTTTAATTCCATAATCTCTTTTTTGGCGTCCGTCAGGAACTGAATTTCAAAATAAAAATAACCGGAAACAGACCTAGGCATTTCGAGTGATTACCCAAGCTGATTGGATGTTTTAGCCGCAATGCATGCTGGGATTTGGTGTTTATATTATATGAAATCCGGAAAACATTTTAAAAGAACAAAATAATACTTAATTCCGAGTGCTCTTGCTTTTCTCTTTGAAAGTCATCACATAACGGCATTGTAATACACGGTTCGGCTGCATTACATATTACAGATCTGCCGTAGTTCTTTATTTATAGTATAGAGCCCTGATGAGAAGACCTTTGGAAAAACTGAAGAAATGCCGCCGAAACTGAAAACTTGACGTGGATCATAAATATATCAACAATTAAACAACATCTTCAATTTCTCTTCACACAATACGTCTCCTTGCAGTATCAACACTAATTCGGCTGACTTTTACATTTGATCTAATTCATAGATAGGTTATATTTACACCATAACAGTGCACAGCTGATATAAAAGGACTTGTAGTTTTTAAAGATATTACTGATTTTCCTTGAATGTAAGAATGTAAATACTGAGTCTGAAATAGTATAGCAATATGCTGTACAATTATGTGAAAGCATGAATAAAACTACACATCTTCAGATGTTGTACATACATAAGTGTCCTACACTAATAATACAAAGTTATTATGGCTGTGTGTACCTTGTGTGCACCGCCTAGTGGTTAAAGCACGTTATTGAATTATTGTTTTTATGTGTTATATTTGATTAAAAAAATATTAAGAGTACATACTTTCATAAGGGGAAAGTAGAAGGTCTGTGATAGAAATATAGAATATAAAAAATCAAGAAGATACTATAAGTGTCACGATTCTCACGTTATGTCACGGTTGTAGTTTTGTCTGTGTTGGTGTTTTTCTTGTCTTTGGGTTTCCTGTGTTATTGTGTAAAGTGTTCACCCCCATTTCCTGCCTGTCTGCTTTATGTCTGTGTCCCTCCCTGATTACCCGATTGTGTTCACCTGCTGTCCTTGTGTTTTTCCTCCCCTGCCCAGCTGTGTCTTGTTCTGTGATTACCCTTCTGTGTATTTAGTCTAGTCTTCCCCTGTGTTCCATGTCGGTTCATTGTTTCCCCTCCATGTCATTCCACGGTCTGTGTTCCTTGTGCTGCTCGTTGGTGTTGGATTTTTGGATTCTGCCTTGTTTTGCCACAGCTTTAATTTATTTAATAAAGCTCGCTTTTCGTTATTCTGCATTTGAGTCCTACCTGCTTCACCCATTCGTAACAATAAGTGATCTCTACAATAAAACAGTTTAGTGCAGGATGTACAAAGATATTAATAGGAGGAGGTGCAAAACAGAAAAATGAATTAACCTTTATTTAAACATTAAATAACAGATTAAGGTCTTCTTTTAAATAAGAAAAAAACGTTGGGGGTATCTATCTACAGATAAATATTAAGCCTGACAAAGTACTTAACGTCTAATATATTGCTTTCCTGCAATGTTAACTATGTTGAAGCACTTATTTTAACTGATATTATACATATGAATTATACTCTTATGTATGTAGATAGAATAAGAAATGTGCAGAATATGACAGTTTAATGGTGGAGGTACACACATATTGATAGATGTCTTGCACTGTTGAGGAACCTGTGACCCAAGTTTTTCATTCATTGCATAACTACACCGTAGTTGTGTATATGATATATCAATAAACCTTTGCAAATCTTGAAATCTTGAAAGGAATGTGCAAAATAGCCATATTATACAGTCTTTAATTAACTATTAGTAGAGAATAACGAGTAATGAATATACTTTAGTACTCGTTTCCATTCATGTCAATTGCAGATACATGTTTAGTCTTCTCAAGCACCAACTATCAAATATCTCTCCTGATTGTTGGCACTTGACAATCACCTTACCTGAATTTTACTCAGGTGTAACTAAAGTCTGATTTAAGGGTTGTTTATATTTCACATCATTAATCAGAATCTGCAAAGTAACTCAAATAAGTGTAGTGGAGTAAAATTACCAGGTTAACATCTGAATTAGTGGAGTAGAATTACAAAGTAACAATGAGCTGTCATGTGGGTATATTAATGCTGCACATTATGGACACAAGCGATTTTCACCCATTTATTAATTATATGTTTTACATTTGATAACACCAATGTGTTTAATACTGGCAACTTCTAATTGTGGGAAAAACGAAAACGTTCAGTAGAGACATTGAAACATTTTGCGAAACACAATAGCCAGCATGTGTTGTTCTGGAGGGGCGTTCGATTCCAGTTTTGGATAGTCTGGCGTGGTTTCGTTCCATTTCAAACAGCTGTTTGACGCTCGTCGTAACCTTGGCGCACTGCTACTCCAACATCCAATCCCAGAGTTTGAAGATTAATCACGGGGACTGTAGTCCTAAACGATAGCTGGAG
Organism: Pseudochaenichthys georgianus; assembly: GCF_902827115.2. Taxonomy (NCBI): domain Eukaryota; kingdom Metazoa; phylum Chordata; class Actinopteri; order Perciformes; family Channichthyidae; genus Pseudochaenichthys; species Pseudochaenichthys georgianus. The sequence continues at coordinate 2,729,039 of NC_047508.1, forward strand.
ATTATGGGTAGTGTAGTGTCTTCGGCCATCCTAAACTCAGAAATGTTGACAATCGCAATGATGCTCGAAATGTCCCTCATAGGCCTACGTCTGTTTCCTGTTATTTTTATTTTGAAATTCAGTTCCTGACAGACGCCAAAAAAGCCAGAGATTATGGAATTAAACCAATAAATAAAAGCAAGGATAATTGTGTGTTATTGGTGAGTAAATAACAGTGTGTTATTTTGAAAAGAATAACAAATTAGAAGGAAAAAAAGATTTAAAAATACAGATTTCAGTATTCTGAGGCTCTGAGCCCCATTTATTTTCCTCACAGCTGGCAAAAAAAGTCCGAAATTATACGATTTAAAATAAAAGCAATAATTGTGGATTGATATTGAGTAAGAACATGTTTTTATGAATCACACAGCTTCCGGTCTTTCACGACCCGACCGGAGAAAAAGACGTGCTGCAGGCACGAAACACATTACCAGTAGAAATACATTGCTTTTAAAATCGTGCTGTGCAACACCAAAAAAAGGGGGAAATCGTGTTGGTGAACACGAAATGCCATGAGACTGGGTTGCATATAGAGATAGTTATCCAATACATGTTTGTTTAACCCTAACCCTTTGGTGCGGAGATTGGAAGCAGGGTTAACAGCTAGCCCAGATAACAATTTGGACATAATTATCTTAATTACATGTTGTACTTTGTTAGCAAGAAAACTTGTCGCTGTACATTTTGATTGGTTAGTAGTCTTAGGCAAGGCTTATTGTTACTCTAAGATAAGACTTATGTTTTGCTCCCGTTAGCCACCCTACCCCAAGGCTAACTCAGATCATGGTTCCATAGTAACAATTGGAGACAGCTGACCAGTTAACCATAAGCCCCCAGGAAGAGCACCCTGCATTGAAACAAATCTTTGTGGTGGCCACATGGTGGTACCAGTAGTAGTAGTAGTAGTAGTAGAACCTTTATTTATCCAGGAAAATCAATTAAGAACAAATTCTTATTTACATTGATGACCTGACAGGAGGCAAAGGCTTCCTGAGGGGATGGGGTTTGGGAGGAAATAAAAAGACACACTCCGGGCACTACAGAACCCAGGAGACAACACAAACACATAGAGCAAAGATGACAGGCATAGCAGTTGAACATATAAAAACTCTAAAACAATATTGCTGTGGTTCAATCAGTCATTAAAATCAGCATCAGGCAAAGCAGCTACATGTGTGCACCAGGGTGTCTATAATAGTAATATTGAAGGTGCGGGGGGAGACAAAGGTTTTAATTTGTAATGTTTTTTGAACGGTATTCCAGCTATCTGCCGCTGCAAACTGAAAGGCGGAGCGGCCAAAGGATGTATGGGCTTTAGGGATCTTTAGCAGGATGCTTGTAGCTGACCGGGTGTTGTGCGTTGGGGGTGTGCGGAGTTGCAGTAATTGTGTGAGGTAGAAGGGGGTGAGGCCTAGGAGTGTTTTGTAAACAAACATCAGCCAGTGGATGTTGCGTCTGGTCTCAAGAGAGGGCCAGTTAGCCAGAGAGTACAGGTCACAGTGGTGTGTCCTGTAGGGGGCATTGGTGGCGAAGCGGATGGCGGAGTGATACAGAACGTCTAAATGATCGAGAGCTCCTTTACACCCCGAGCGGTAGATGGTATCACCGCAGAACAACCCTGTCTCCTAAAAATTACGTTCCCACAGAACTAAACTGCATTCTCAATTACGTTTAGGTAGAAACGTATTTTCTCCCACGTTACGTTCGTTATGAACGTATCTTAAATACGTTTATTTTCTACATATCTTTGCCATTTATTGTCTTGCTTATAATAATGAAAATAGTCATTTATAAATATAATTTTAGAGCACACATTTGAAATCAGTAGGCGAGGCTGTAATTTCGCCAGCTGTTACTCTCATGAGCGAGGCAGAAAATAATAGTTTTAACATGCCAAAAAGCTGCTGTGTCATTTATTGCACCTCAAACATTAAAACAAATCCAGAGTTACGTGTTTCTGTACTTCCTCTAAGAAGAAAGGACAGTAACAGAAGATCTCTGTGGCTTCAGGCTTGATCGCCGTTCAAATGACTATTTATTCTAACGTAAATGACATGCCAGTGTTTTATGTTTTTATTTTAAATCGTATAATGTCGGACTTTTTTTTCCCGTCTGTGAGGAAAAGAAATGGGGCTTAGAGCCTCAAAATACTGAAATCTGTATTTTTGAAAATCTTTTCTTCCTTCTAATTTGTTATTCTTTTCTAAATAACACACTGTTATTTACTCAACAATAACACACAATTATCATTGCTTTTATTTATTCGTTTAATTCTATAATATTGGGCTTTTTAGCATTCTTTTTAGCCATAAATAAAGTCACCGGAAACAGACGTAGGCCTATAAGGGACATTTCGAGCGATACACACCACAAACCTACTGAACAGATTACCCAAGATCCTCAGTTTGAAGCTTGTTGATTGGATGTTTTAGCCGCAATGCATGTTGGGATATGATGTTAATGCATATGATATCCGAAAATATTTTACAAAAACACATCTGCCGTAGTTCATTATTTATAGAGCCCTGATGTGAAGACTTCTAGACAAACGGGAGAACTGCCGCCAAAACTGAATATGTGACGTGGATCATAAATATATCAACAATTAAACAACATCTTGCATTTCTTTTCACACAATACGTCTCCTTGCAGTTTCAATAGTAATTCAGCTGACTTTTATATTTGATCCAATTTGTAGATAGGTTATATTTACACCATAACGGTGCACAGCTGATAGAAAAGGACATGTAGTTTTTAAAGATATTACTGATTTTCTTTGAATATAAGAATATAAATACTGAGTTGAGAGAATAGTCAGGGGTTTTGGGTGATGGGAGACACATCTATGGAATCACAATTTCAATAGCTGACCATTAAATGACGGATATACTTTTCTGTCTGTGATGTTTTACAAATCAGATATTAATGTGTAGAAGTAAAACATGAGAAATAGTATAGCAATATCCTGTAAAATTATTTAAAAACATGAATAAAACTACACATATTCAGATGTTATACATACATAAGTGTTCTACACTAACAATACAAAGTTATTATTAGTATGCTATGTGTACCTTGTGTGCACCGCCTAGTGGTTAAAGCACGTTATTGAATTATTTTTGTTGAATAATGTTATTTGATGAACAAAATATTAAGAGTACATACTTTCATAGGGGGAAAGTAGAAGGTCAATGATATAAATATAGAATATAAAAAAATCAAGAAGATACTGTAAGTGATCTCTACAATAAAACAGTTTAGTGCACGATGTACAAAGATATTAATAGGAGGATGTGCAAAACAGACAAACTAATTAACCTCTATTTAAACATTAAATAATACTTTAGGTTAAAACCCTCTGGAGTCTAAGGGTATTTTCTCTATTTTTAGATGTTTTCTTACATCACCTTTTAAATGTATTTCTTCTAACATGGCACCCCATGTGTTACATATCAAAATGTTCAGGACAATCTCTGGTCTTGCTATATATGCAAATTGCTCACCTTAGAGCACTGTTTGATGAGATAAGTAGCTCAAAAGCTTAAAATTTGACATCCGATTTTCGGAAAATCTTCAAAACTCTTGTGAAAACACAAATGTACTCATGTGATCGAATTGTTTTGGTGTTTTAGATTTGGTTACCAAAGTCCTAGGATCACAAAAGCAGTGAAATATTTTAATTACACTGTATATAAATGTGTTATTTATGTCTAAAATGAAAAAAAATGTATTCGAATTTTGAGTAAAATAGGTGTTTATCACTCTACTTTCACCACAGCAGGGACTGAGATACATTAGGACTGAATAATGACTTCATATTACATACCAAGGTTCATGTGATGTGTACAAATACAAATTGAGCATTCAACCTTTTTTTTCCAACCAACAATTTATTATAAATGTTTTTTTCAACCAACTATTTATATAAATATAATAAACTGAAAAATCTAACTATTTACAATATTGAACATCAGAACTTTCAACCAACTATTCATTATAAATGTCAAGGTCTTTGTCTGTCTTCCAAGACAGTGGGTCTGGCTGCTGTGTAGGTGGGGGTGATGGTGCATGAGCTGCTGTGTAGGTGGGGTGTACAAGTGCTATATGAGACCTCCACGAGACCTCCTTGCTGGCTGGGTTGAAGGTGATGGCTGTGGTGGAGCCTTTGTGCTGAGGTGTATCTTGACCTGGTGGCAGCCGCAGATGGAGGTGGAGGCAGCTGTAGTGATGCTGGTCTGCTGGTCCTTGGTGGTGATGGCCCTTGAGCCACAGTAGATCTTGACCTGGGAGCCGGCACAGATGGATGTTGTGGCTGCTGGATAAACGCCGCCTGTGGGCCATTAGGCCCAGACAGCTGTTAAACATCTCTGTAAAACAAATTAAAATGTAGGACAATAATTACAACTAATTTCATTGAAATACAGTTCAAGTAAAATGTTGCTCAAGCACAAATAACAATGCACTAGGGGTGTAACAGTTCACAGAAGTCACGGTTCGGTTCGTACCTCGGTTTGGAGGTCACGGTTCGGTACGGTTCGGTACAACAACAAAAAAGCAAAAAAAAGTCCCAAATGCATAATTCCAGGTTTGTTGTTATTTATGTTTGAACAGTAGTGCAAGTTTCAGTTTAAAAATAAAGAACTCTGACATTTTGAATAATTAACTGTATTAAACAGTTAAAAACAACCCATACACAGTACACTCAGATGGTCATAATCTATAATGGCTGATGTCAAACAAAAAGGTTTCATCAAGCTGTAAAACTAAAAAGGATGTCTTTATAATCATAAATAATAAGAAAGTGTTTCAAGAGCGCAAAGTCGTTGAAAAACATATGCCAAAAGCTTCCGTTATTTATTTTTGGTCTCTCGGCTCTCATGTCTATTGGCTTCTTAAAAACAGCGGGGATCAGCTGTTGAACAGCTGTTGTCTTTTGCCGGGCTCCGGTGATTGGCAAATCTGGGTGATGCCTTCTGATATGATTTAGCATGTTTGGCGTGTGTTTCCATTAGCATACCGCACCGCTGTAGAACAACGCCGACACACCGTCCTCGTCCGATCCACCACTCGCACACATTATCGTTATTGTAGTCCACAGGGAACCCGAAATGTTCCCACACAGCTGATTTAAAAGAAGCAGATGGGTTCTAGCTCCTGTGTGTTATCTGAACTCACCATACTAACTTTTCTTCTTCTTGTATTTTGTTCGTTTTGTTGTTGTGTTTCTTCTTGTTCTTCATTTGTTGTTTAAGGGCGGCTGGCAAACAGCTTTTAGGCGCAATACCACCCCCTGGATTATATATAGTGTAGTGGATACTGCCCTGAATAACTTTTTTCCCAGTCGTAAAAAAAGGGGTAGTCGCCGTGTGACTGCATGTGCCGAACCGTGACGTCCGAACCGTGACGTCCGAACCGTGACGGTACGGGACGAATACGGATAGCGTTACACCCCTACAATGCACACATAAAAAATAAAGTTTGGGAGGTTGGAGAAGGACACACACACACACACACACACACACAACATCTGATTACAAAGTCTCATCTGTACAGGACGGTAAAATAATAACAGGCACACATATAAATAAATCTATGAGAAAGTCTCATCTGTACAGAACAGTATGATAAAATAATCGATGGCAAAAACATGTCACTGTAAATGTCTCCGTTGTGGGACGAATAAATTATTAATTTAATCATCTACACATGTAATTAGGGATGTCCCGATCACCTTTTTTTGCTCCCGATCCGATTCCGATCATTTGATTTTGACAATCTGCCGATACCGATTTTTCCCGATCCGATCTTTATGCAATGCATTAAGAGAAAAGGTAACAGATAACGGCTGGTCATCCAACGCGATGAATTCAGCTATCTTGGCAGTTATTGTGTTGGCCTTTTCACTGTTCTGGGGCAGTTTCTCTTTCCTTTTAAAAGCCTCTGAAAGTGTTGGTTGTTTCAGTGCCGTTACCTGAGTGGCCACTGTGTACTCGCCGTGTTGTTGTTGGTGTTTGTTTCTCAGGTAGCGTATTAGATTGGTCGTGTTGAACGTAGCTCTGTTATTTCCACCACGCGGAACCTCCGCCTTGCAAACATTGCATCTGGCTGTTACACTGCCTTCGCTTTCAATTTTATAATACTTCCAAACTCCTGACATTTTCTCTGTCCCGACTCCCGAGTCACCAGCTGAACGTAGCCTCTCGTTAGCTTACTGCTACTATTAGACACTGCGCCCACTCTGTTGCCAGATTTCAGAGAAATAAGCAACCAGGTCTATGATAACAAGCCCAAAGAAAGCAACACATACATGATGTTGTGTAATTTTAAACCAAAACTAAGTCCTCAGGATGACTTTAAGACGTGAACATGGTCATTTTTGTTTTGTAACATTAAAAAAAATCCCGATCCCCGATTTTTTTCTCCCGATCCCCGATTTTTTAAAAATCACGTGATCGGCTCCGATCCCCGATCACGTGATCGGATCGGGACATCTCTACATGTAATCTCACTTTTACACACCAAAATAACGTCTAGTCTATTAAGAGTCTATTTTGCCCCAATAAAAAGTTCATGACTCTGGATAAAAAATATATATCAATAAACCTATTGTTCATTTTCGCGGTATTCCCCACACATTGCCAGTACACTATTACTGTAATATTTACACCTACCCATGTCCAAATGGATACTTGTTGTTGTCTTTGTATTCTTCTTCTTCAGAAGAGTTGAAAACTTCAGGTTCTGAGGCTCTATCTTCACTGCTGCTAGCGAAAAAAATCTCTAGCGAAGTCGGCAAATGTAAAGGTTTTTTTAGCCATTTTCTCTGTCCCTCTCTCTCCCCTCACAGACCTAAACTGATGGAATACACGTGGTTTATGTTTTGTTTACTTGGTGGGTAGGTCCATAGTGATTTCTCGATGTCCATTGGTCACCATGATGGCTGCCGGCCGAGATTTCCTTGACGGACACACAAATCCACCAATCCCACACAGTGTAAAGTCAAGCTGCTTTGAGCGGCCATATTGGCTGGTGTGCCCTGGTTACAGTCTTACAGGAGATACCACTGGAAAGCTACTCTTCCAGCGATTCCGCGAATATGTGAATCATATTTCTACTCCTTATAATCGAAAATATATGATTAATTATGTAAAATTATGATGAACCCCCAAAAGAAGTGAAGTATGAAGTACTGAACGTGAAGACATCTTACCTTGTGGGATGCAGTGGAAATCTATGGATGAAAATGAGAGGTTAATACATGTGGGAATTTAGACGTACTGATGCCTCCCAGGCGTCCTTCCTGGCCGTACGGGGCATCCCGGCCGTACGGGCATCCCGGCCATACGGGGCATCCCGGCCGTACGGGCATCCCGGCCATACGGGGCATCCCGGCCATACAGGGCATCCTGGCCATACTGGGCATCCTGGTCGCACAGGGCGTCCCGGACGTGCGGGGCGCCCTGAACGTGCGGGGACGAAGGTTTACTACCTGGCATACAGGGTTAGATATGACAATAATATTAAACATGAACACAGACCCGGAGGTCACAACCTGACGTGCAGGGTTAAACATGAACACGGACCCGGAGGTCACAACCTGACGTGCATGGTTAAACATGAACACGGACACGGAGTTCACAACCTGACGTGCAGGGTTAAACATGAACATAGACCCGGAGGTCACAACCTGACGTGCAGGGTTAAACATGAACACAGACCCGGAGGTCACAACCTGACGTGCAGGGTTAAACATGAACACGGACCCGGAGGTCACAACCTGACGTGCAGGGTTAAACATGAACACAGTGACACATATGCTGATGTGCTATGAAACCACCACCACCAGTATAGGCATAATTACCATTTTGTTTAGTGTTTGAGAGACCTTGGATAGCCAGCACGCGCTGATGTCCGGCGAATGTGGGATGTGAAGGCGGAGGAGGACCACCGCCCGAGTTGCAGGGATGAGGGAGAAATGCCTGATTGCAGCAGAGGTGGCTGCGCCTATCTGAACGAATGCCCTGATATGCTATTAAGACGCCACAACCAGTTAGGCATTATTTACCATCGGTAAACTGAAGAGCTCTTGGATTGCAGCACGAGCCGATGTCCGGGCGAAGAGGGAGATGTAAATAAGTAAGCATGAGCTGTTAGGTGGAGTACAGTAATGCATGAATATCATAACCTGGATTGATGCGAGCAAACCCGAGAATATGAATGAAGTGCAGAATGCACGCAGAAAAGACGTACACTTAGTTAAATGCTGAGACATGACCCACGATATAGTATAGCTTAATAGCAGTTAAGTGCGCCAGGATGAGTCATAGATGCTGATAAACTGATTGAGTGATTAAGATTGTCTTCCATCATCTGAGTGAGGATGATGGGAGGAAGGGGAGAGCAGATTTAAAGGGGTTAGCAGGTGCGATGATTGGCTAGCCGGGGCGTAATGCCCCTGATCACTTATTGAGATAACGTGTGACACCCGATGATGTTGTCTTCCTGATTGAACTTACGCTGAGCTACATTTCAATCAGGAGAGACGTGATGTATGAGTACATGTTTATTACCGGGACACATGATATGTGGGAATAGTGATTGACGTATTACGACAAGTAACTGTAATGATGTTTTGGCGATTAGGCCCCGGGTTTGCAGGATGATCATTCAGGAGGGAAAGAACCGCTCTGATGAACCACCAAAAGAAGTGAAGTATGAAGTACGGAGCTGTGAGCAATCCTTACCTTGCGGCTGGCTGCGGAGATCTATGGATGAAAAGAGAGATTAACATGGGGACATGATGAGCGCCGGAATCGCTTCCGGGCTGCGGGGTTAGACATGCGCGGGCCCACTGGCCGCAACCTGCACTGCAGGGTTAACATGACGCAGACCCACTGCCGCAACCTGCCCCCGCAGTGTTAAACCTAAGCGCGGACCTGTGTCCGCAACCTGCACCCGCAGGGTTAAACCTAAGCGTGGACCTGTGTCCGCAACCGCAGGGTTAAACCTAAGCGCGGACCTGTGTCCGCAACCTGTACCCGCAGGGTTAAACCTAAGCGTGCACCTGTGTCCGCAACCTGCACCCGCAGGGTTAAACCTAAGCGCGGACCTGTGTCCGCAACCTGCACCCGCAGGGTTAAACCTAAGCGTGGACCTGTGTCCGCAACCTGCACCTGCAGGGTTAAACCTAAGCGCGGACCTGTGTCCGCAACCTGCACCCGCAGGGTTAAACCTAAGCGCGCACCTGTGTCCGCAACCTGCACCCGCAGGGTTAAATCTAAGTGCGGACCTGTGTCCGCAACCTGCAACCGGAGGGTTAAACCTAAGCGCGGACCTGTGTCTGCAACCTGCACCCGCAGGGTTAAACCTAAGCGCGGACCTGTGTCCGCAACCTGCACCCGCAGGGTTAAACGTGACGCGGACCCCGGAGTCATAGCCTGACAGATACAGAACCGTAGACACGTATACATGCTGACGTGTTACCACACCAGTTATAGGTATATTTACCATATTTAGTGTTTGAGGGACCTTTGGATAGCCAGCACGGCACTGATGTCCGGGCGGATGTAGGATGTGAAGGCAGAGGAGGACCATCGTCCGAGTTGTTGCAGGGATGAGGATGAGACGCCTTGATTAGCAGCGGAGGTAGCTGCCCCTATCCTGAACGAATGCCCCGAGAATAATTGGGGCGATAAGCCGGATCTAATGAGAACTTGCTCTTTAAGTAATGATTGAACTGGCGTGGAGTTAAGGGAATATCCCCTGAAATAAGAAATAGTGGTGAGAGAGGATTAATGAAAGGTCTAAGATGCAGAATTTGATCATGGATTTATAAGGGCAGAACGGGGAATCAAATGCGGAGCAAGCGCCTCCGCATTTGGAGTGCTTAATATTTAAACTAAAATGCTAGCGTGGAAGGATAGGTCGTGTTTTTTTTTAGCAATATACGTGACATATAGCCTATTATAGATGTCTCCGGTACCGATAAAAGACCAATACGTTGGAGCTTAACGGCGCGTAAAACACACGTGATGACATCATCAATGAATCGACGACTGAATAAGTTGGCAACTAATTTGGTAATCAATTTTGATCGATTAAGTCGATTAGTTGTTGCACCCCTACTGCCGAGGAGATGTTGTTGTAGCAGATTCAGCCGTTGGTGCACCGAGAAACGGAACATTTTTTTAAAAAAATTTTGGGGAAGAAAAAAGAGAAAAATACGATAATTTAGTCAATAATCATTAAATTAATATTGGGAGTGAATTCCTAATTTATTTAGTATATGGTCGTGTCATAACCAGGATAATGTGCAGCGACTTGTCATTGAGGAGAAGAAGCCCTACGAAACACCATTAATTTCAGGTAATATTGTGTTGAAGCTTGAAACTGCGTTAGTTACTGAGCATTGTAATGGGTAGTAATTACCCGAACTGCATTAGTAATGCATTACGTTCTTCGTACGCAAGTAATACGTTACTGAAACTCCATACTGTAACACGTTACACCCAACACTGCCTGGAACTCACCTTAACCCTGAACTAAAAGGTAGAAATGCATAGTGTTGAATTTCCTGTCGGCTCCCAGACCGTAGTCGTGGAAACGGGGGGGGGGTTTGACTCTCTGTCGTCTCCCAGCAGAAGCAACACGCTTCGGGTTCAATAACCCATTTTATCGGAAAGACTGGAGAGAGGCGAGCTCTTCTTGGGAGGTCGTTGCATTTATTTAGCTCTTCTGTTTTGCGAGATTCGCAAGATCACAGACCTTCCTTTTTCTGCTGCCTTGTTTACTTCTAGAAAACATGTATCCCGCTCGCTCGCTCTACCATACCCACGCACACATGCATGCGTCACGCCCCTCTCTTAAAAGGTAGTGATCTCGTTCTGCATGACCCAAATGTCATAACAATATAACGAAACATCTCGTGAATTTGTTGCAACTGCCTTTTACCAGCGCTACCCTGACGCCTGTTTTAGAGGTGAGGCGCGGGAGGAAGTAACTTCAATGGGATGTAGCTTAACCCCTGCCTGCCTGCAGGAGGGGTTGTGGTTGAAGCCAGAATGGGTAAAGCTTCGCCTGCGATGAGGACCGTTCCGCGTGAAGCCGGAAGCGCCGTATTTGAGCCAGTGATGCCCTCTCGAGAGACTGAAGGCGTGCGTCAATTGTTTGCGTGAAGAAGCCCATTTCCATTAAGCCCGGAGGAACTTCCGTGGAGCCCGATTTCCTTGTCTTTTCCTCCCGCGTCCGGGTTTGCGGGGCGGCCGGCTGGACCCGCTAGCCGACTGGGGAACGCCGTCTGTAGCTTAATCCGCAAGACTGCGGAGCTGATGAATAATGCCTGGAACTGGGACGAAGCCCTGCTGCTGCTTGCGCGTTGACACCTGGAAGACAGCTGATAGAAAAGGGGAGAGCATATATAGAGGGATTAACAGGTGCGATAATTAGGCTTGTGAATGGAGGGAAGTGATATGTTGGCTAAGGAGTGGCGCTCCCTGTCATCCAGTGGAGGGAGCGAGTATTGCCATGACGAGCAATACAGAGTGATATGTCTTCCTGCCTGAACTTGCGCTGAGCTTCATTTGTGTATATGATATGTCAATAAACCTTAGAAAATCTTGAAATCTTGAAAGGGATGTGCAAAATAGCCATTATATACAGTTTTTAATTAACTATTAGTAGAGAATAACGAGTAATGAATATACTTTATAAAGATCTGCAAATAAATGTTTAGTCTTCTCAAGCACCAACAATCAAATATCTCTCCTGATTGTTGGCACTTGACAATCACCTTTACCTGAATTTTACTCAGGTGTAACTAAAGTCTGCTTTAAGGGTTGTTTATATTTCACATCATTAATCAGAATCTGCAAAGTAACTAAAATAAATGTAGTGGACTAAAAATACCAGGTTAACCTCTGAATTGTAGTGGAGTAGAATTACAAAGTAACAATGAGCTGTCATGTGGGTATATATTAATGCTGCCCATTATGGATACAAGCGATTTTCACCCATTTAGTAATTACATGTTTTAAATTTGTACACACCAATGTGTTTCCTGTCGCCTAAACCTCCAGGGCTGTACACAGTTTAATACGGTCAACTTCTAAATTTGGGAAGAACGAAAACGTCTTTTAAAACTACAATTCCCAGTAGAGACGTGCCATAGAGAACATGTTGCGAAACACAATAGCCAGCATGTGTAGATCTGGGGGGGTGTTTGAATAGTCAGCCGTGGTTTCGTTCCATTTCAAAGAGCTTGACGTTCGGCGTAACCTTGGCGCACTGCCACTCCAACATCCCAGAGCTTGAAGATTAATCACGGGGTTTGTCAACGGGACTGTAGTCCCAAACGATAGCTGGGGATTATGGGTAGTGTAGTGTCTTCGGCCATCCTAAACTGAATTTGTTTTCAGATAAAATATTGCATTAACAACACCACATCTGGCATCACAGAGATCTTCTGTTACTGTCCTTTCTTCTTAGAGGAAGTACAGAAACACGTAACTCTGGATTTGTTTTAATGTTTGAGGTGCAATAAACGACAGCAGCTTTTTGGCATGTTAAAACTATATGTTCTGCCTCACTCAGGAGAGTAACAGCTGGCGAAATTACAGCCTCGCCTACTGATTTCAAATGTGTGCTCCAAAATGATATTTATAAATGACTATTATCATTATTATAAGCAAGACAATAAATGGCAAAGATATGTAGAAATATCTTAAGATACGTTCATAAGAAACGTAACGTGGGAGAAAATATGTTTCTAGAAGATATGTAGAAAATAAACGTATTTGAGATACGTTCATAACGAGCGTAACGTGGGAGAAAATACGTTTCTTGCTAAACGTAATTGAGAATGCAGGTTAGTTCTGTGGGAATGTATTTTTTAGGAGACAGGGTTGACCAGAACTACAATGTCAGTCCGTGACGTCAAACACGTGTTTTGGTGGTTGATTTTGGTGGGGTATTTATTGTACCCCAAGTTAGTCCATTTTTGGCTTCGCGCCACTGAGCGAATTTCAATCCAATTTGCGGCGCACCACCTCCAATGCTGTATTTTGTTCTCTTTATATATCCATGGTACCAGTGGCAAGAGAAAACATGGCTCATAGTATATGATATGCTTCAAATGCTATGTAATGAGAAAATAAAGAATATATTTTAATATTTTTTAGAGCACACCAGCCTTTTGGAAATATACAGCACAAACCGGAGACTTCCCTGAGCTTGACTGACAAGCACAAGTACAGCACTGAGCCATTCTACATTAAAAAGCCACAGCATCTCAGCTTGGGTTTAGATCTGCAATGCATTGAGATTTGATGCTACTGTACGTTTCTTCAATTGTTACACTCTTCATTAAATTCGAAATGTCCTTGTAACTGCAAACTTTTAGACAGCGTCAAAGAGGGTTGATATGATTCTTTTGTCAGCCATTTACAGTTTGAAAAAAGGACTCAATTAACCCAGTACAATATGGCAAATAGGTGGAATACTTGACAGCTTAGCATGCGATTCAGTTAGACAATTTAAGTCATACTTATAGTCTTATAGTACCGAGGATGGGCCCGTCACCAAGCAGGAACCCCACGCTGCCAGCGAAGGCGGACCGATTCCAGTCGACCATGACTGAACGGTCCTACAGAGCCGCAGCGTTGCCCGCCAGGGCTCTGAACGTTTCCTCGCTGCTAACCGTATACCAAGCGGAGCTCTGCGAGGATCTGTCGAGCAATCCTGGACCGGCCGTTCTGGATGAGATGGCCGCGGTCACAGACATTTGTCTCCGTGTCCAACGCTGCGCCGTCCAGGCCACGGGCACGGCAATGGGGATCATGGTGGTGCAGGAAAGAGCTAGATGGCTCAAACTCACCAACCTCCCAGACCGGGAAAAGGAGGATGTGCTTGACATGCCCATCGTTCCCGAAGGGATTTTCGGCTCCGCTCTCGCCTCCATGCAGAGGAGATGCGAGTCGAAAAAGAAGGAGGATGAGGCCCTCCACCTCTGCCTCCCTCGAAGGGTCAAGCTGCCTCGAACCCTGCTCGGTTCAAAATACCTAAACAGCAGAGGTCGCAGCCCGCCCCGAGTCCCCAGCCCAGGCAGGAGACGAGGGCGAGTTGGCCTAGAAAATCTCCGGTTCCGGCTGCAGCCCAGGCGCAGCCGACCCAGAATTTCGGCCAGCAGTCGAGGAAGAAGAAGCGGGCGGCCTGACAGCCCCTCCTTCTCCCCTCTGTGACAGAGCAGGAAGTCCACGGTTCCCCAGCTCTAGATGTGTTCCCGCCGCCTCGAGAGATGCCTCAACACCATCCTCAAGTCCGCAAAAACACATGTCACAAGTTTGTTGTTGTTTCTCAAATAAACCATTTTCCGCTGACGCATCCAGGCTTCAGGCCAAGGGCGCAGCTCAAAAAAATGAAAAGAAAAACAATAAAAACAATAAACAGTCCGTCAACTGTTCCCCTTCTGAGAGCAGCTACGGCCTCTCTCAAAAGGCGGATAATAGACGGGTCTGTGAAGGCACCACCGTCATGCGCATGCGCAGTGCCGGCTGGGGCTGTGAAGGCACCACCGTCACGCGCATGCGCAGTATCGGTGGGGATTGTCGAAATGGGGCACCACCGTGTTCAGACACTAGAGGGCCCCATAACACAATAAATAGAGACTCAGAGGGTAAGAGATGTGACATCTCCGCTGGCTCTAAGGAGCATACAGTGGAAGATGCTCACAACATCTGCTTGGGTTTCTCAAGACAGTAACACAGGGCTACAGACTCTAATTCGCTGTCACCCCCCCCTCACTTCTCGGGCATTCTGTATTCACAAGCCCGGGGAGAGTCAGCCCATATTTTAGAGAGAGAGATTCTCTCACTTCTAGAAAAGAGGGCTATATCTATAGTACCCACCGAGCAGAGTCAGATTACGCAGACAAATGTCCTCGTAAAGCACCTGCTCAACCTGGGTTTCATAATAAACACAGAAAAGAGCATGTTGTGCCCAGCACAGACTGTACTCTTCCTGGGTTTACACCTGAACTCTGAGCCCTTTACAGCCCGCCTGTCAGCGGAAAGAGTGAAAGCTTTCAGAGCTTGTCTCGCTCATTTCCAGCTGCGCAAACATGTTCTCTTCATATCATGCCTGCGGTTACTGGGGCTCATGACGTCAGCCATCCTGGTCATACGACTGGGACGCTTACACATGAGGGAGTTTCAGCGCTGGGTAGCCGCTCTAAAACTAAACCATGCGCGTAATGGCGCGCGGAGAGTAATGGTTACTGTGAAATGCGTAATGGCATGGACGCGCTCGTGCACGATTGGCCTCCGGGCCTTCTGTACTCGTTCCCACCCCTGGCTCTGATACCCCCAACTCTGGCCAGAGTGAAGGAACAACACCACACACTTATCCTGATAGCTCCGCCCTGGCCCGCAACGTACGGGCTGGCGGAGATATATCAGCTGTTGTGCGGGCAGCCATGGCAGCCCCCACTACGCCGGGACATACTGTCTCAGGCGGGGGGGGCGATCTTTCACCCACGCCCAGAGCGCTGGGCACTATGGGCCTGGCCCGTGAGTGGTACAATCTAAATACAGTGGGACTCCCTCAGAAGGTGATAAACACTATTCAGAGTGCGAGAGCTTCCTCCACCAGGTCTCTCTATGACTGTAAGTGGAGGGTGTTTGAGGAGTGGTGCCTTCAAAAAGGACACATCCCTTTTCAATGTCCTGTCGGGGTGATTTTATCATTTCTACAGAACTTGATCGATAAACACAGAGCTTTCTCTACGATCAAAGTGTACCTGGCTGCTATTGCTGCATGTCATGTGGGCTTTGAGGGTAAGACGGCTAACCAACATCCTTTGTTCTGCCGTTTTATGAAAGGGGCTCGCAGGCTCCTCCCTGTTTCCAGGTCACTGGTGCCCTTATGGGACTTGTTAGTGGTTTTAGATGGGCTCAACCTGACCCCATTTGAACCCCTGAAAGGAGCTGACATGAAGCACTTGTCACTCAAGACAGTGCTGTTACTGGCCCTGGCATCCGCCAAGCGGGTCAGTGACATTCATGCGCTATCTGTACATCCTTCATGCACTCAGTTCGCCCCGGGGCTATAGGTTACTTACGTAACCCCAGGACTCAGAGTAACATGTAGTGAGATGTCTCACCAGACGGCCCTCCTTGCTATGGTGAAACGAGAAGAGGTGCTTATTTTGAATGACGCATGCGACGTAGCGCAAGCTACTTATAGGGGGTGGATTCCCTGACGCTGACGTCAAGATCACCAGCCAATCAGGATTGGCGTAATGAGATTGATGCTTCTGTTTGCTCCGCAATGAGGCGTATCCCATAGTGAGACATCTCACTACATGTTACTCTGAGAACGTAAGTAACCTATAGTTTTTTCAACAACAAAGTGGAGGAGAGTCCTCTCCTGTCAGACTGAGAGACTCAGTGAGCTAAAGCACTCTGTCAGTTATCTCAGTGGGTCTCAAATGTTTTGGTCACCATTAATGAAAACAATTATTTCCGAGGCACACGTTTATATTATAGTTATACAAAAATAAGAGAATAAATGAAAAACAGGTATGAAATACTATATGACCGTACAAAAATAATAAAGTTTATAAGGGTGAGTTGTAAAATATCCATAAAGAAAAAGTAAATATGTTTACAGTTCTGTTTCATATGGGTGTTGAGAGAGGTATCCATACTCTTCATGTTGCTCTCAAAGTGCACCAGATTGATGCTTTTAACTTCAATATTTAAAAATAAATCTTCCCGGGGGAGCTTGCCCCCCCTATGTGAGGTCCACACACCACCTGTAAAAATAGCACTTTACCTCTGCTTACACCTATATGCCGTGAGCTGATTATCGAGCCTTCATTGTAACAGTCGCGGGTACACTGTGTATATGCGTGGGGATTGTTGCAGTAGAAAATTCCACTGTAGCGCCCGGTACATTAATGGGAAACCCTAAATGTTTGAGCACCCTCTATGAAACGTCAAGCTACCCCACAGCACCCCCAAAAGAAATCTCTGGCGCCGCCACTGAGCCTGACTATTTGTGTTGGGGGGGTCGACTTTTTTTCTCCAAAGGGGGGGCCTGACAGAAAAAGTTTGAGAACAACTGCCTTAAGGAATTGCTTGGCATTTTTTCAGATTTAGGACATGGCGCAGACAGCTCCTTGAGTAAGAACTGATGAACTGGGGCAGAACTCTATCCTGTCAACATGACACATTATCTCTTCATTCTGAAGAATCATTCTTGATTAATAGGGGGGTGGACTTTGATGGATATATGCAGCGATTCAGCCAGTACTTGGAAGAGACCATGAGAGACGCCCACACTTTTCACCAGAAACAAGATGACCTCTACAACAGAAAACTGAAGGCGTGTCTTGACTACCAACTTAGAGCTAACAAATCACTGATCACGTTTGGAAGCATGATAACACGTAAGATATTGATGGCTCAGTAACTTTGCCAGGCTGTGATGCTGAGGACTCTGTGTTATGTGGATTCCTCAACTTGAAAAATATTTCCCGAAGCAGTTGTTGTGTCTGCCGTAGACTGTATCTTCTATCGTTCTGACAATGAAAAAAAACATGATGCCAACAAAGCTTTGGAGGAGTAGTATGTATAATTATTATTGTAGCATTTTAAGAAATCACTCAACCAACCATTCTGTATGTTATGTGTCAGATGTTCTATTTATATACATTTTATATTCCCCAGATGTAACACTTTGACAAAGGTGGACTTGCTTTTCTCCACCAGCTTCACCCTCATAAAAGTGCTTTGTAAGTTCAAACAGGTGTAAATAATGTGTTACTTGGTACTAGGGAACACAAAAGTTGACAAAAGAAGAAAGATCAAAGGCACTCTGGCAAAAAACCTTTGATCAGGTGGCTTTTTTTAAAGGGAAATCATAGTCAAAGATTGTTCATGTCATAATAGAGCGACACAAACAGCCAGCTATCTTTTTTCAAATTTGACTTTTACCATTGAGTGCCTTTGGACTTTTTTTCTTTTTACATAAAAGTGCTTTTTGAATAGCCGCAGTTGGAAATAGTATCTGGAGAGTTTAATAAAGGCAACACTTCAGAGGTTGTTGTTGAACCTGAAAAATCCTAGTGCATTAATAGATTTTCATTATAATCAAGTCAGTGCATTATGAACTACGGTAAAGCAGATAAACTTAGTTTTAGATACCAATTGCAGACAGATTGCAGAATGGGAATGAAACTCTGCATGATTCAGGAGCTGAAGTATATAGATAGTGTTATAGGACCCCGAGCAAGCTGTTGTCAGGGGGCCTATAATTTAAAACAGCACCACTTATAAGTGTGAGATTTACATTTGTGCTGCGGGGCTGTCCACTTTTTCTGCAACCTCTCTACTTCAGTTGTGGATAACTTATATTTTCTGAAATACCTCAGAAATCTTAGATAGGCTGAGCAGAGGGTTTTATTGTACATGTAGTTGAGAAGATCAATCTGGCAAGTTCCCTGTCACAGAATGAGACATGCATCTACTCACTTGTCTTGTAGAGTCGTTCCCATTCTTCCAGTACAGCATCAGGTCCCACCTGTCGAGTACGGCTGTACTGAGGTGTTTTTCCTGCGGAGACGTCGCGAAGAGACGGAACGGCTCCACCTGTTGCTGCCTGCGATCTGCGATCTACGGAGGCCTGCTCGTCGCGAAGAGACGGAGCGGCTCCACCTGTTTGCTGCCTGTGATCTGCGATCTACGGAGGCCTGCTCCCACCTGTAGAGTACGGCTGCACCAGGGTTTCCGTTAGCCGGTAATTATCGGTTTTTAGCTGGTAAAATGTATTAAAAACCGGTAAATTCAAAACCTGCCGGTAAAAATGTCTGGTAATAATTAGGGAGGCTCCGATCGATCGGCCGCCGGTCATTATCGGCCGATATTCACTCTTAATAGTTTGATCGGTGCTCTCTATAAAGGCCGATCAGGAGAGCTGGATCTGATCGATATGGACATGAATGCGAGTGAAGTGTAACCGGACGCGAGAGAGAGATCAGATCAGCTGCTGAGTCTTACCGAGACAAGCAGCTCTGCATAATCACCTGAAGCCCCGCCCTCTGTTTAGCGAGCTGCAGGAGCTGCATGAGAAACTGACGGGCTGTCAGGAGGGAGAGGGAGAGAGAGAGAGGGAGGGAGAGAGGAAAAGAGAGGATCCGTTTCTCCCGTGTTATTGTTCAAAGTTAATTTAAACTTTTGAATAATGTACGTTATCTACTACAAGTAGTTTGTTTGAATGTAATAATTATGTTGTTTGTTGTTTGTGGAATCATTTATTGAAAAATTAATCTGAATTTTTCGATCCGTTACGATTATAAACTGAAGCAATATAAAAATGAGCCCCGTGAACTGAGTTTTAAACTGAAGCATATCTGCTCATAGTCCGGTAATAACCTGCTAACGTAAACTCTGCTACACAACTCTTATTATTATTATTGAAACATGACCGGTAAGTTTCAAATTTGTCCGGTAAAATAAATTCTGCCCGGACATTTGACCGGCGAGAAAAAATCCTAGCGGAAACCCTGGGCTGCACTGGAGAGGTTTTTACCCCGGAGTCGTCGCGGAGAGACGGAGCGGCTCTACCTGTTGCTGCCTGCGATCTGCGATCTACGGAGGCCTGCTCGTCGCGAAGAGACGGAGTGGCTCCACCTGTTTGCTGCCTGCGATCTGCGATCTACGGAGGCCTGCTCCCACCTGTAGAGTACGGCTGCACTGGAGAGGTTTTTACCCCGGAGTCGTCGCGGAGAAACGGAGTGGATCCACGCTTCGAGCTTGGCCTGCTTCCACCGGGCGTGTGCTGCTGTGCGGAGGAGGATTTTACCACGGCTGGGGCCTGCTTTCCATCTGTCCTGGTTCTGCTGTTGCAGAGGCCTGCTTTCACCCCGGGGATACCACGCTGCTGCTTTCGTCTGTCCTTTGCTGCTGTGCTGATTTTGCTCCAGGAACATCGTGGATTCTGTGTGCTGGTCTGAGAAAATGGCCCATATCGGGATTCTGATGTGCCTGTTAACTATTTTGGACTATGAGAAGATCTCTAGTCATTATGAAGAGTCTACTGGATTCAGGTCTGTTCTGCCACCCGCAGTGGGCATCCCCTGCAAAGGTTCGGATGTGTTACACAAACAATGTGCCTTGTCACAGTCAATCTGCTCGACAAAATATGTTTGTCTTTTTTGTTTTCCTGCGATGATGGTTCTTCAGGACTGCTTCTTAAGCTCTAATCACACTCTCGCAGACTTTTCCGGTGATTCTAAAGTAGATGACAATGTATGTGTACTGTCTATCTCCCGACAGTATGGGTGGAATCAAGATGGACGGAAACAACTCCTAGTTTTGATTATTTAATCAAAATCCAAATAGGTTGTTAACCTTAGAAGAAAAAGGACAACAACAATACACCAATTAGGATCACACATATCCCGTACACATTAAATCACATTCAATATAATAATCACACTTACTAGTGGCCTCTCCTGATTCCTCAATCTCAATGACATTAATGTATGTTTCCCCTCTATTTATACATCTCAATAAACCCCCGCGAATCTCCATCCAGATTTAAAGTCACACTCACATAAAATGAACCCCATTCATTTAACCCTCATACACCCAACACAAACCCATGAATTTACAGCACACCTCCCACTTGGCCTCCTGGTCGGATGACCCAAGGTGGCCACCAACCTAAATAACCTTGCTCTGGTGGTGGTGTCTGAAGAGGTTCCTTCTTCTTAGTTCTCCACTTCGGAATCTTCAACAACCCCGAAGCCAGGTTCCTCTGCAGAGGTACAGGTTTGACTTTTCTGTTGTCCAGGACTCTTGCCTCCCACTTTGCTTGACCCGCCGCTCGGCCTCTTCTAGTCAGCCATTTCTCTGCAGCTCGCCTGACCCATGCGACCACTCCACATAGCCTAGCCAGACTGCTGAACCTCTCTAGTTTCACCAGGTTCAGAACAGCAATGCTCCGAAACTTCCTTTCCGGTCTTCTCTCTGTCAAGACTGAAGATTCTTCCCTTTCTGAGGTTTCTGGGGATCCGCCAACCTTAACTAGGGACTCCTCAGCCTCTGCGTCCTTTCCACTGGTGTCGTCATGGATAGGGGTTTTGTTTGACTGGACTCTGGTGAGTATTACAGAGAATGCCTTTCTTTGACGCTTGCCCACACTCTCTCTGGCACCGGTTGCCACCTCCGCGGCCGACTTCATGGGCCATTCTTCTAGCTGCCTCACCAGGAACTCAGGTCCCCTCTGCCACTCTGAGCCCTCTCCCTGGTCTTCAGGAGTTGCTCCTCTTGTTACGATGTAAGTCTTTAATCGAGCTGCAAAGACCGCACCGCACATCTCAGCTTTGACTACGTCTCCCTTTTGGTCGAGAGGTGTTAGCTTTGCCTTTGACTCCACCAACCTGACCCCTGGCTCTGCTACTGCTCCAGCTTGGACCTGCTCCGCAGTCCTCTGCCTCCCACTTTGGCCTGACCCGACCCATGGTTTGAGGGAGGAGCCTCCGGTGCTCAGGATCTCTTCTACCCCCTCTGTGATTTCCTCCAGTCTCTTTGGGTCATTGTGGGACGTTAAGACGTCGTCCACATAACTGTCCTCCTCCAGGACCCTGCGATCTTCCACCATGTGCGCGAAACTGGGCTGCTTCTCTGTTTTCAGGAAGGTGGCCTCCACTCCTCTTCTGTTGTTTGGAAGTGAGGCTGGGTCCTCGGTCCATGGGTAAGATGCGTCCCAGTGCGGAGTCAGGCAGTATTCATCGTTGGCCATGTAGGACAGCCCCTCTTTAATCACGTCCAGCTCCCTTTCTTCTGCCAGGGTCATTTCCTTTCCTCCTGGCTGGCATGTGACGCAGCGACACCCACCACACATGGGTTCACAGGCTGCACCGATGCTGTCCCACTTCCACCACTCGAGAACTTCTCTCCTCGTTGCAGTTGTATCCCTGGTCTCCGCCTGTACTTCCTGAGTCAGACTCTTGGTCTCTTCTTCCCTCAGGATCTCAGGACTCTCGACTACTTCTCTGTACTCCACAGCAGCTGTCCTCATTGAGCGAGCGAAGTGCGTCTCGGACTGGTGCATAGTCACTTTTATATTCTCAAACAGACTGGGATGTGCTCCGCCCACTGTTTTACCCAGTGGGCCCTCCCATAAGACGAGGTCTCCAACTATCCTCAGTCTTTGTGGAGCAAGTCTCCCCTCTCTGTGACTGATGAGAAGTTCAACATGGTCTGGTCTCTTCAGTTCGTCCATTGCAACCTCTGGAAAGAACCTCTTTAGCTGTTCCGCTCCGATGCACTTTAGCAATCTCCTCTAGGCCATAACAAACCAGCTTGTGAGCCCTCACAGTACCTTTGGGGGTCTTGACTCTTACTCGCAGGAGGTACCTCTTCGTCTTGACTGTCACGGTCATCCCTCCAACTCCATGCACGACCAGAGTGACTTCTTCTCTGCTCAGACCGAGCCGGTCAGCCGCTACGTGAGTGATGTAGTTGGTGTCTGATGCGAGGTCAATCAGAGCTCCGATCTTCTGCCCAGCGTTGGCAGTGACTTCCAACAGCATCATGATGACAGGGTGCTCGGTCAGTCCATTATTTTCCAGAAGTCCACCTTCATCCTTCCTAGTGCTCCTTGTCACTGAAGTCTTGTTGCTGTTACTGAAAGCTTTCTTGATCTCTGCCGCCGCCTCTGGGGAACATTTGGACAAGGCCAGCTTTTGTTCTTCTGTTAGCTCTCTTACCCTCTCGCTGCCTTTTCCAAGTTTCCCCTTTGGAAGCTGTTCCCATTTTGGACAGAGGAGGTAGTGGTGGTCCGAGGAGGTCCTCTCTTGGCAGTCTTCCCTGTTGCAGAGGAACCTGTCTGTGCACTCTTCTACCCCATTGTGACATCCAAGACAAACGCGGCATGCTCCTACCTTCTCCACAGCAGTCTTTCTCTCAGCCAAGCCAAACCCCTTGAACTTCTTGCAGAAGAATAACTTGTTATTATGCTTATCCTCTCCACACACGACGCACTCACCTTCTGGAGTGTCCCTTCTGGTGGCTTTTGTGTAGGCATACTTCCTCTCGAACCTGTTTTGCGGTTTGTCCATTTTCTCAGATGTCTCCGTTATTTTCAGTTGTTCCAAGATCTCTAGAATTTCTTCTTGCTCCTTCAGGAACTTCAGAAGCGTATTGAAATGGTTGACTGGGGTGACACCGTTTTCGGGCTTAGCCCTGAAGATGACCCACTCTCGCTTCACCTGGTCGGGCAGCTTGCTTTCGATAGACCTAATCATCAGTGGGTGGTTGATGGCTCCAGGGTTCTCGAGGTCTGTGAGGTCTGCCAAAGCCTTTTCCACAGCTTGGATGAGGTCTATCACCTTCCTCGGCTGATCTCCTTTCACAGCTGGTATCTTCTCCAGTTATGCGACGATCTGCAGTGTAATCGTGGTCCTGTTTCCATACCGGTTCTCCAATACTCTGAACATGTCTTCGACTGTACTGTAACTGGCCAACTTGACATCAGTTTTTACCTTTTCTTCCATGCTGTCCAGAAGCTGGAACTTCTTGACTTCAGGCGACCCGGATGGTTCTCCCTGCTTCTGCAAAGATTCCCAGTCCTTTTTCCAGCTGTGAAACTCCCTCATACTGCCACTGAACTTGGGAAGGCTTACCGGCTTGAGTCGTATCTTTGATATCGCTCCCATCGGGTTGTATCTGGGTTCCGTGCCTGCCTCTTCCACTGCTTTATGCTGCGCTTTCATGAGGTCAAACCGTGCTTCTTCTGCTGCAATCTGAGCCTCGGCCAATTTAGAGCGTTGGGCCTGGTCTTGCCTTAGCTGAACCAGGGCGAACTGGGCGCGCTCATCCTCTGCTGCAATGCGTGCTTCCTCTGCAGCAATTTGAATCTCGGCGAGCTTCGCACGTTGGGTCTCGGCTAACTTGGTGCGCTCATCCTCTGCTGCGGTGCGTGCCAACTCTGCTGCGCCGCGTGCTTTGTTGAACTCAGCTTCCTTTTGACGCTTGAGTGCGTTTTTCCTTGTCTCCAGCTGGCGCACTATCTCTTCCACATCTTTTTGGTCGGTCACAGGAGCCCATTCCCTCCAGGTGCAGTGCACTTCCTTTAATTCTTTAATCAGTATTTCTAAATGTTTAAGTTGCTTTTCGTAATTCTCATAGCTCACCAGGTCAATTTGTGTCGCTTCTGCGTCCTCATAGACCTTTTCAGCTTCCCCGATGGCAAACATCACTTTCTTTTCTCCATGCCTAGACCAAAGGTTTGCTTTAATCACTTCACTGACCTCTTCAAGCCTTTGGCTGGTCTCTCCATCAGTCTTTTCCACGTCTGCCCTCAGCTCTTCTGGTACTTGGTCCTCGTCGCTATCAGCGTTCAGAATTAATTTCATCAGGTATTCACTGTTGGCCTCTGTGACTTTGGTGGCGGCCTTGTGGACTTCACTATATTCTTTCATCAACTCCTCCTCTAACATAGTGTTCACCGTCTTTGTTACTGAGTTCACCTTACGAACTAGAGCCACCTTCGCCCTCGTCCGCAGGTCTTTCAGATGCTTCACTGTTTCCTCCCCCTTAATCATCTCTCTGAATTTAAGGTTGAGTTTAGCTCAATCTGTTTTGTCCTGGCTAGCTAGTTGGATCGCTAGCTGGTTAGCTCCGTTTTCTAGCCAACAGCTTGGTGCCTTTGGCTTAGCTAGCTTCTCCTTTACTCCCTGGGTAGCTTCGTTTGCTAACCAATAACGTGGTGTCTTTGACTTTGATAGCTAGCTTGGGTTCCTAAGCTAGCACTCTTCAGTCTGCTAGCTAGTTATTGTCTTCTTGCTAGTTAGCTTTATTTTGTGGAAACCTTCAGTCTGCTGGATAGCTACTGCTTCGTTTTCGCTATGCTAACACTAGCTTCTTTGGCTAGATAGCGCCAAAATATTGTCTGTTACTCACGTGATCAGACCACGTTAGCTCCGCTAGCTTTGCTAGCCTCGGGCCTTCCCTTTCCGCCGACCGTTGCGACCACGGGGTTTCCTTATCGTCCGGTTGTCAGCTCGACTCGCGGACCGGCGCTCCTCGGTGCTTCGCGAGTTCCGGTAGCTTCGTTAGCTACGCTCCGCTAGCTTCGACGGTCCTTGCTAGCTTTGCTAGCCTCGGGCCTTCACTTTCCGCCGCTCGTTGCGACCACTGGCTTTCCTGCTCGTTCGGTCGTGAGCTCCTGTAGCTTCGTTAGCTCCTCTAGCTTTGACGGTCCTTGCTAGCTTTGCTAGCCTCGGGCCTTCACTTCCCGCCGCTCGTTGCGACCACAAGCTTTCCTGCTCGTTCGGTTGTGAGCTCCGGTAGCTTCGTTCGCTCCTCTAGCTGTGTCTCGCCATCGGTTGAAAACTTTATCCCTCCCGATGCGTTAGTTAACAACTGTACTGTCTATCTCCCGACAGTATGGGTGGAATCAAGATGGACGGAAACAACTCCTAGTTTTGATTATTTAATCAAAATCCAAATAGGTTGTTAACCTTAGAAGAAAAAGGACAACAACAATACACCAATTAGGATCACACATATCCCATACACATTAAATCACATTCAATATAATAATCACACATACTAGTGGCCTCTCCTGATTCCTCAATCTCAATGACGTTAATGTATGTTTCCCCTCTATTTGTGACCCGCTCTATCGAAATCAGTCGGAAGTCGCAACGGCTCATTTCAGAATAAACGTGGATTTACGTAAAAAACTATTTTTTCAGGGTTCGGGTGTTTTGTTTGATTTTAAACAAACCAAGTCTTGGCTTTCAGAATATGACACTTTTATTTCCAAAATCACACGATAAGTACATTTTTGAAGCTTGTGAACGTAAGAGTAAAGTAATCATAGATAACACGGCAGGATCCGTTACAGTTTGTTTTCATCTGATTTAAATTAAACAGAGTCTTGGCTTTCTGAATATTAAACTTGTTTCGGCAAATTCAGATGATAAATATAACTTTGAAGCTTGTAACGGCATAATTACAAGCGGAGAACGGAGTAATTTAACGCCACAGCAGGCACAACAACAGCCAGTGTTTCTCGTGAGGGTTTCCCCCGGGAAACAAACACAATACACACAAACGCAAAAATACACAAACACACACACGCACACACGTATACACACACACTCGCGAGCTTCCTCTCCAAACGAAAATATCTTCCCTCCGTAGTATTTTGATCATTTGCTCCACTAATAATCAATCAGATCGATGGATTCCAGAGAAGAGGAAACTTTAAAGGCCTTTTTCTCAAAATGAGGACTCTGTGACAGTCATTATATAATGTGACATATTTCGCTTAATATTTGGAGTACAAAAACAATCCTGATATCATTAGAAAGCTAGGAATATCCTCTTTCCAACCGTGTATACAACTCAAAATGTGTCTTCGGGTCAATGCGACTGATTTCGATGGAGCAGGTCACATTTATACATCTCAATAAACCCCCGCGAATCTCCATCCAGATTTAAAGTCACACTCACATAAAATGAACCCCATTAATTTAACCCTCATACACCCAACAAAACCCATGAATTGACAGCACAGTATGTGTGTCGCTTAAGAGGAAAAGATGCCTGCTTTTGTTGTTGTTATTACTATCAGGAAATGTACAACCTAACCCTGTTCCGCCCAGTAGTAGTAGTCAGATCGCTACTCCTGCTAATTTTAAAGCTAGATCTGGGTTGGGTTTCATCCACTTTAATGTGCGCAGTCTGTTAGGTAAACTAGATTTTGTCCATATTTGGGCGAGCTCGACTGACGCTGACATCATTGTTTTATCAGAAACATGGCTAAATAAATCTATTTTGGCCTCTGACATTGCCTTAAATGGTTATAATGTGTATCGTACCGACCGGCCTAATAAAGGTGGTGGCGTTGCCATTTATGTTAAGAATAAGTTCAGTGTATCCACATTAGTTTCCAAATCTATCAGTAAGCAATTTGAATATTTAGCCTTAAATATAGAAGTGGCAAAGGGTGAACAGGTCATGGTCGTGGGCTGTTACAGACCCCCCTCAGCTGTCAAAGACTCCTTGTCTTCGCTAGCAAATCTTTTATCGCAACTAGACTACAAGGAAATAGTGCTACTTGGAGATTTTAACTGGGACTGGTTAACTGCAGTGTCAGAGGATTTAAAAAACCTTTGTATCTCTTTAAATGTTACTCAGATTGTTGACAGTCCTACTCGCCCTAATATTAAGTCCCCAAATAAATCCTCCCTAATTGATCTCATTCTAACTAATATTCTCTATAAATACTCAGCTGTGGGAGTATTTGCGAATGATCTGAGTGACCACTGTGTTGTAGCCACAATTAGGGACACAAAAGTCCAAAAGGTTAAACCTCGTATTATCATCAAGAGAGACATAAAACATTTTGTGGAGCAGGGTTTTGTACATGATCTGTTTGGGTTTGATTGGGGGAAAATCGATTTGTGTGCTGATGTTGAGACTGCATGGTCTTATTTTTATCTTGGTTTTATGGAAATTATAGATAGACATGCACCCCTGCGTACATTTAGAGTGAAGGGACGAGACAATCCTTGGTTTTCTGCTGAACTGTCTAGTCTCCTGCATGAGAGAAACAAGGCCTGGGCAAAGGCTAGGAAATCAGGCTCAGAGGTAGAATGGCTGCATTTTAGGCAGCTAAGAAATAGATTCACTTCACATGTCAAAAGTGCTAAATCTAAGTATTATCTGTCAGTAACCACAAAGAACCTGAACAACCCTAGACAATTCTGGAAAGCCATAAAATCGATATCCACCGGTGATATCCGTAATGAGCTACCTCCGTGCCTTACCACAGCATCTGGCACTATATCGGATAGGGCTACCATGTTAAATTGTTTTAATGAGCATTTTGTGTCCAGTGGCTCTCTGTTTCATTCTGTTTCTAACTCTGCTTCTGTGAACACCACAGTCGGTGACACAGAACAATGTGGTCTGGAAAACCCTTTCAGTTTTACTCCTTTTACTGTTGATGTTGTTCGTGAAGTCTTAACCAAGCTAGATCCTAAAAAGCCGGCTGGTCCGGACAACGTAGAACCTTTCTTTTTAAAGATAGCTGCAGATGTTATTGCTCCACCTCTTACTACTCTTTTTAACCTCTCTCTCAGCACGAACAAAATCCCAAAAGTATGGAAGTCAGCGTATGTCCTGCCACTACTAAAAGGAGGGGAGGCCACCTTATTAAACAATTATAGACCCATCTCTAAATTGTCAGTTCTGGCTAAGGTTCTTGAACTCCAAGTGAGTGAACAAGTAAAGGAGTTTTTATGTACAAATGACATCCTGTCTAAACATCAATCAGCCTTCAGAAAGCAACATAGCACCATCACTGCCACAATGAAAGTGGTAAATGATATTACGAGTATTTTAGATAATAAGCAGAGTTGTGCAGCTCTATTTGTTGACCTATCCAAAGCTTTTGATACCGTCGATCATCGCATTTTGAAGCAGAGGCTGGTCAGTATTGGCATATCCAGCCATGCAGTGGGGTGGTTTGTGAACTACCTCTCTGAAAGGTCCCAATGTGTTCAGTTTGATGGGCTGTCTTCTGAGTGGTTAAACATTTCTAATGGTGTACCACAAGGTTCTGTTTTAGGACCACTTTTATTCTCCATATATATTAACAGCGTAGGTGATAATGTGGATGAAGCTATTTTACATTTTTATGCGGATGATACTGTGATGTATTGTGCAGGTCCCACCATTAAGGAGGCTGTTGTTAAATTACAGGCTGTTTTTAACATTATCCAGACTCAGTTCTCTGAATTAAAGCTTCTTTTAAATGTGGATAAAACCAAGGTAATGCTCTTTTCAAAAGCAAAAAAGACACCAGAGCCTGTTTTAGATATTGTAACTACGCAAGGAACAAAACTTGAAGTTGTTGCCTGTTACAAATACCTTGGTATCTGGCTTGATGATTGTCTCTCTTCTAAACTTCATGTCAATAACCTGCTAAAAAAACTGAGGGTTAGGCTAGGGTTCTTTTTCAGAAACAAGTCCTGTTTCTCGCTTGAGGCCAGGAAAAGGCTAATCACTGTGACCTTTTTACCTGTGCTGGACTATGGGGATCTGGTCTATATGAATGCACCTGCCAATTGCCTGGTCAAGTTAGATGCTGCGTATCACAGTGCACTGAGATTTGTGACAAACTGTGAAGCATTAACCCATCACTGTACCCTGTATGCAAGGGCTGGTTTGCTTTCACTAACTGTACGGAGGCTCAGTCACTGGTACATTTTTATATACAAAGCCATGTTAGGGAAACTTCCATCTTATATCTGCTCCCTGATCTCACGGAGAATTGTAAGTGGCTACTGCCTGAGATCGAATGCTGTGGTTTTATTAAATGTGCCAACTGCTAGGACTGTCTTAGGGAAGACAGCTTTTAGATGCGCAGCTCCTCTGTCTTGGAATAGTCTGCAAATTAAATGGAAACTGAACAATCTGGTGCCACTAAATGTTTTTAAAGCTCGGTTGGATGCTAGTCAATCAGAAGCTATTGGTACCTGTTTATGTGGATAATTTTGTAAATGATGCTGTATGATGTCCTTTTGTTGTTCTGTTTATGCTTTTATGTTTCATGTGGAACTACTTGAACAGGTCTCCCTTGGAAAAGAGATCAATGATCTCAATGGGATTTTATCTGTATAAATAAAGGTTTGAAATGAAATGAAATATATGTATTTATTTAATATTGGCTTAAATGGCATTCCATAAGAAGCAGGGTTGGGTTGTAACGGAATACATAACAGCGTTACATAATCAGAATACAAAAATCAAGTAGGCTAACTGTATTCAGCTGGCGTTACATTTAAAAAACGAGTAATCTGATTACAGTTACTTTCGTAAACCTGAAGTGAATACATTTTGGAATACTTATTGGAATTATTGGTGGAAAGGTTTCCTCACACAATGTAATACTCATTACCGGCAGAACTGTGTGCACAATGCACAGCGCTGCAGCTTGTCTGTGAGCGAGAGAGAGATGCAGCGTGTCTGTGAGGCCCCACCCCCGCACGCAGATGAGCGAGAGATCTCTTTTAAAATATATTGAAAGTTAGAAACGGAGATGGTTGGATAAAATGTGCAAGATAACATTTATGTATCATTTCTTTATTGTCGAAATGATGACATTTCATAACGGGATGAAATCAAAGTGAATGGCCTGCTGCTGCTGAATGCATGGGGCAAGTGACTAGAAAAAGTTTTAAAAGTCATTACATCGTTTCAGATAATAAATAATAATGATAATTCATTCTATTTAGGGGCGCCTTTCAAAGCACCCAAGGACACCTTACAATTCATAACATATTCCAAGGAAAGGTTTTAAGACAGTACAAAGAATGCAGTCCGGGTGATGTTTTTTATGTGGGGTGCAGAGGAGAGAGCTGTCCAGAATGACACCAAGATGCTGTGTTTGAGTTCTTGATAAGCCATGAAAACAGTAAAATAAGTGTCTCCTGTGCACCAAAACATACCCATCTGTTATGGAAAAAGAAAGTATTCCAAAAGTAATCTGAATACTATTTATAAAATGTTGGGCTATATAAAAATCGCTGGCCCGCGATAGTGTCTATTGGTTACATTTCGGCCCATGGACAAATGTAGTTGGTGATCCCTGTCCTAGAGTTAGACTACATGGAGGACGAAGAGGATACCTCTGAGTTCCTCCTGTCTGACTCGGATGAGCAGGAAGACGACATCTTCATGTCATCGGCTCAGGCTGGTAGCGGCTCACCTTCTACCAAAGGTGGGCCCGTCACCAAGCAGGAACCCCACGCTGCCAGCAAAGTCGGACCGTTTTCAGTCAGCAATGACTGAAAAGTCCCACAAAGCGGCAGCGTTGTCCGCCAGGGCCCTGAACGTGTCCTCACTGTTAACTGCCTACCAAGCGGAGCTCTGCGAGGACCTGTCGGGTAACCCGGGGGCAGCCACTCTAGACGAGATGGCAGCAGTCACGGACATTTTCTGCCTCCCTCGAAAGGTCCAGCCACTGCTCTCGCAGCAGCAGTCCTCTGCCCAAGCTGCCTCGAACTCTGCGCGGTTTAAAACACCGAAGACGCAGAGGTCGCAGCCCACCCCGAGTCCCCAGCACAGGCTGGAGACAAGGGCAAGTTGGCCGAGAAAATCTCCGGTTCCGGCTGCAGCTCAGGCTCAGCCAACCCAGAATTTCGACCAGCAGTCGAGGAAGAAGAAACGAGCGGCGTGACAGCCCTTCCTTCTCCCCTCCGTGAATGGGTTCCCGCCGCCTCGAGAGATGCCTAAACACCATCAAGTCCGCACAAACACATGTCACACGTTGATTGATTCCTCTGTCATAAAACATTTGCCACTGACGCATCCAGGCTTCAGGCCTGCACATTTAAATGCAGGTGTTGTTATGGCAACGTCAGTGGCCAGACAGCCACATTTACTGCTGCAAATACGTTCAAACATGCTGTCGACACGTAAAGCAGTGGCAACTATGCCACCATTTCAGCTGACTTTTTCTCAGAAATACCGTCACATAACATCCACATATATTTCAGTGCTAGGTTGATGCTTAGCTAAGCTAACTATGAAACACTTTAACTGGCAGGACTCAGGATCAACTACTCCTGTAAGGTAGCTTCTAGCTTCATGTCGAACACAGACAGTAAGTCAACATTTCACAGAGAGCTTTCTTTGAAATCACCAAGTAACGCTAAAAACACAACATTTAGATTGTATGACAAAGTGTTTATTTAATATATCTGGCTAGCTATAGCTACTTGCTAACGGTTTAGCTTACCCGCGCGATTCAAAGTAACGTCAACGTAGCTATAATTTATGCTTTGCTTACATGTTGACATAACTTGTAAGTTTACTGACAGGTACATACCTTGTTCAGCTGGCTCAGGTGGTGGCTCTGGGGTTGTTGTGTGAGCCACCACTTGAGAATTGCCGTCTTTTTTATTAAAGAAATGTCTAATGTCCATCTTCGGAATCTCCGCCTCCGGGGCTGACAGTTTAAAGTTTAAACATTGTCACAGAGGAGAGGTACGTACCTGTCAGCCAATAAAACACGTTTATTTCCATGCAACTCTCTGATTGGTCTGGTGGCGTCGTCTTGCCTCTGTGGTGCATTCACTGAACATGGGAAATTACAATTCTGCCGTCCGTCCTATAGGTAAAGTGGGTTAATGTATTATATTATTGAGGGAGAATTTGTCCGGGGCTAAAGAAAAAACATCCGGGGCTAAAGCCCCGGATGCCTACCCCAGGCGACGCCCCTGGCTCCTCTCTCTGAGAGCGACACAGGTACCGGGAGTTATGCACCTCGGGACAGAATTACTGTCCAGAGGTGCACCACTCTATGCAGACTGGACTCCTCATCCAAGGATCGGGAGTCCGCTGTGGGTGCGTTACGGCGGAGCCGCGTTAAGTCTGTTCGCAAAAAGAGAAAATGCTCAATGACAGCTGTTCTCTTTAATGCACGATTTAAACGCACTGTTAGGCGGGGACACACTCGTACACGATCGACATCCGGGTCCTCTGTGCGTGTTCCCACCCCTGGCTCTGTTACCCCCAACTCTGGCCAGAGTGAAGGAGCAACGCCACTCACTTACTCTGATGTTTCCGCCCTAGCCCGCAATGTACGGGCTGGCGGAGATATATCAGCTGTTGTGCGGGCAGCCATGGCAGCCCCCACCACGCAGGGACAGATTGTCACACGCGGGGGGGGGCGATCCTTTACCCACGCCCAGAGCGCGGGGCACTATGGGCCTGACCCGTGAGTGGTACAATCTGAATACAGTGGGACTCCCTCAGAAGGTGATAAACACTGTTCAGAGTGCGAGAGCTTCCTCCACCAGGTCTCTTTACGACTGTAAGTGGAGGGTGTTTGAGGAGTGGTGCCTTCAAGAAGGACACATCTCTTTTCAATGTCCTGTTGGGATGATTTTATCATTTCTACAGGACTTGATCGAAAAACACAGAGCTTTCTCCACGATCAAGGTGTACCTGGCTGCTATTGCTGCATGCCATGTGGGCTTTGAGGGTAAGACGGCTAGCCAACATCCTTTGGTTTGCCGTTTTATGAAGGGAACTCGCAGGCTCCTCCCTGTCTCCAGGTCGCTGGTGCCCTTATGGGACCTGGCAGTGGTTCTAAATGGGCTCAAAATGACCCCATTTGAACCCCTGGAAGGAGCTGACATGAAACATCTGTCACTCAAGACAGTGCTGTTACTGGCCCTGGCATCCGCCAAGCTGGTCAGCGATATCCATGCACTGTCTGTACATCCCTCATGCACTCAGTTCGCGCCAGGGCAAACGAGAGTGTTGTTGAAACCCAACCCTGCCTTTACACCAAAGGTGGTTGGTTCGTGTACCCCAATTGACATTGATGCATTTCCTCCACAGCTGGTTTCCTCCGGGGAGCAGCAGCAGGATCTGTTGTGTCCAGTCCGGGCTTTACACACATATATGGACAGATCAAAAGAGATTCGTCTTAATGACCAACTCTTCGTGTCCTGGGCTAATCCTCACAATGGTAAACCTGTTACTAAGCAACGGCTCTCCCACTGGATCGTGGAGGCAATTGCTTTGGCCTATACGAGTCAGAATCTGCAAGCACCTTCGGGTCTGCGGGCTCACTCGACTCGGGGGCCTGGCTACATCCTGGGCTTTGTTCAAGGGTGTTTCCATTCAAGACATCTGTGCAGTGGCAAGCTGGTCTTCGCCGCTCACTTTTGTCCGCTTTTACAGGCTAGACGTCTCCGCTCCAAGCGTGGCCCGAGCAGTGCTGGGCACCTTGTTGAGTCGGGACTCCACCTGTTAAATTCTGGTTGATCGGTGATCTTCGAGATAAGCTCGTCTGGCAATACGGGAGCTACAATATCCCATAGTGAGACATCGAACGGAGTGTTATGAATGAGAACTATAGGTTACTTACGTAACCCCAGTCCTCAGAGTAACATGAAGTGAGATGTCTCACCAGACAGCCCTCCTTGCTATGGTGAAGCGAGAAGAGGTGCTTATTTTGAATGACGCATGCGTCGTGGCGCAGGCTACTTATAGGGGGTGATTTCCCCTGACGTTGACGTCAAGATCACCAGCCAATCAGGATTAGCGTAATGAGATTGATGCTTCTGTTTGCTCCGCGATGAGGCGCATCCCATAGTGAGACATCTCACGTCATGTTACTCTGACACCTGGGGTTACGTAAGTAACCTATAGGTTTTGAATTGAATTGAATTGAGATGGCATTACGTGGAAGATTTTCAAAACCCATTTGACCCATTACACTTTATTCTAGCTACTTTAGAAATATTTGCCAACTTCATCATGTTTTCTTTCAGTCAGACAAATGGACTATGGAAAGCAAGGTTGAGAGGTTGTGTAAGAGTGGGCTCCTCTTTCACATCCTGATGACTAAAGGATTTTAAGTTTCTTAGTTCAGTCTTTGCTTGACTTCACTAATGTGGACTGAATTGTCAGACTAGACTCTTCACAGGAAATTGCAGAGCTGTTACAAAAAAAAATACCTTACAGCTGTGGGTCTTGTGTCATGGACACTGACTCATTCCAGTTTTTGTCTAGCCACTAGTATTTTCAATATCCCACGGAAACGCTCTTTCTTGCTGCTCTGTTTTTGTCACTGCTACTGTGATAACTCTTTATAAAGCTCAAAGAGAAATGTTTCAGCTGAAACAAGGGGCAAATTTGCTCACATTTTGACTCCGGTCCCATACACCATGTTCCACTCGAGTATGCATGGCTGATAAGGACTCTTTAACAGCTAAATGGATTACTGCACCAAGGACACTGTAACCTCAGTAAAGGATCAGGAGGAAATTGCTACCACTTTCCCTGTACACGCTGTGAGCAGAATCGCGACACCATGCAGCTCTAATAGTGTCATTCTCTAAAGCCATGCATGTCTTCATCGACAAGATCAACCTGAATGATGAATTTGAAGGTAAATATCAACTTAAACATTTTTGATTCATATCAATGAAACAGTGTTTTCAAAAATATATTTCCACTTGGGTTTAATTTAAAGGGGACACATCATGAAACATTATTTTTTGTAAGGGCCTACCAGCCCATTAATTGTGAAATAAGAAGACCAAGTCAGTTTTCTTGATAGCTAAGTCAAAAAACACCTGGTTCAACAAGCCATGTTTTTATTATATTCAGACAGACAGTATGAGAAAACTAACGTGTTTGTTTTAACATTGAAGCATCTTAACATGGCTAAAGGAAAAAATACAAGGAAAATATCTGAAAGTAAGCTTACCATCTACCCTTTAATAAGGTTTGTGTATGTAGCATTATGGCATAATTCACATATTCTCAAATCATTTAAAAAATAAATATGTACAAAACATAATTGCCGCTTGCAAAGATTGAGAAGAACATTACTTCCTGTGCAACAAAGAATTGTCACAGGAAAGGCCTTTATGTTTGATTTGCTGAAGTGTGACTCTCCTATTCAAGCATGTCACAGATTTCTTACTTTAATATATTTGTTTCTGAATCATAGGCCATTTTTCAACATACATCAAATAAGCAGCATCTCTTTCAACTGATTGAAGAAGAGAGAAAAGCACACATTTTATTTCTGAAAGGATTTCAAAGGAAGAAAGCAGTTCACTGGCCCAAGATAAAGATAACTGAAATGCTCCCATGTGAGTGAAGGAAGGAAACTGACAGGGACACGCTGGTAAGAAAAATCACATCGGAGATTCTGAAATGTTATTGACAAGACACTACACTAGAACAGTCTGATCTGATGTAACCAAGTGGCAAACTGTGGGGTAGAGCCGGGAAGCCAATACGGAAGTGTCACACACTGCAGTTCATATATTGGCCGATAGGCGATGGCTGCAGAAAGGAGCAATTTCCATAGACCCCCATGTTAAAATGCCCAACTTTACAGCAGAAAAAAACATGTTTTTACCCCTGGCTCCATACATTTTTATTATCGATATAGTTAGATTCCACCTTCATGATTATGGATCTGTGAGTGAATTGTTTTCTAACGCGACCCTTTTATTTATATTAGGTCTTAAAGTGTGTGCATACATTAGAGCGTGGTCACATTGAGTGACGGCTCTGTCAAGTGCCTGCCGCTGTTAGCTTCTTGTCTCTCTGCTAGCTGCTCCGTGAAGCTAGCTACAGGGACTCTGCCTGCTCAGGTCATCCAGGAAACACAACTTGTAGCCGGCCGTGGTTGTTTGTTCTTCATGCTTATATATCGGACTATTGTTACTCGCTCTGCGGTTGAAACAGACGGTGCATTAATGCGGTAAGTGAAATTCGAGTGCTTTATTTATGTGTTAATGATTTTAATCAGCTACGTAATGAATGGTAAGGCTTGGGTTAGCATGTAAGCTAGTGGTAGCTACATCGGTGCTAACGATTGTAATCGTAGCCTCCAAGTTAAAATCATAGACTGTATATATAAAGGTTAAAACGAAATAGACAAGTGTTAAGTGGGATAATACTGTTGAACAAACGGCTTCTGTTTGAGGTTGATAAAATAAGGTTACATCCTTGTAACTTAGAGATATTTTATTATGTAGGTAGAACTGTATGCATCGCTAAGGTTAATTTAAATTGGCTATGATCAAGTATGTAGACAAGCTAATGTCGAAGTAGTTATGTGAAATCAACCTCACAATAAGATGTGTGTTGTTAGAAATTAAAATCAATGTTGATATGGCGTAATTTGAGTTAAATACACTATTTAATTTAAATCAGTTTTATTCTGAAAAACCTGAAGTTCACTAACTATTAACTTAATACTTTTATTCTGAAAATGCTTCACTTCCGGTTAGCATTAGTATGTGGCGAAATGCTGCATTTTCAAACCATGAATCAACGGTGAAATGACATGTGATGTTGTACACTGAGCACACTGGGTTTAGCACTCATGTATTGCCGCTGAATAACGTTTATCAGGGAATGTTTAAATAACCACAGACACCAGAATGATGTAATTTAACAATACAACAAGGCAGGAATTGCATTTGACCCGCCCCCCCCCGACGACGTCGGCCAATAGGAGAAGACCTCAGATGACAACAGGAAGAGAATGCCAATGATTGACCTTTTCCTCCGGCTGACCCGGACTGACCGGGCGGATGAGGAGAGAGCCTCCACTCGCACATTTCATGTTGTACACCACCGCATATTTTGTGTAATTAAATGCTGTTAACTTTTATAAGCTTCCCTTGACTCTTTTCAGTCTCTCCTGCCTTCAGGGCTCTAGAATTCACTAACATTTGGCGTCACTGGGTGGACTCTGAAGCTGGATTGAGCTGGAATAGAGGGGAAGGCTGCAAGCTAACTAGCATCACACTAAGTTTTTGGCTAGCCCTAAACGAAAGGTGAGACAGTTACCTGTTTAATTCCGTGGTGATTGCAAGTGGTGTGGAGTGTGTATATAGTGTTTCTATTCGTCTCTGTTGTATCTTCGGCGCCGCCCGATTAATGTGAATATTACATAGTATTAAGACCTTCTGGGGAGGCACTATATTGTATCTGGGATACCTCTGTTTTACGCTGGACTGGGTCCATTCATGTTAGTCTATATGTTTGATGTGTTAAACCTGCGTAGTCTGGTTTAATAAAGTATATTGTGTGGAGTTTTTAAGCCGAAAAGTATATTCTTGTGTGATGATCTAAGCCGAAACGATTGTGTACAAGATTGGTATGAGATCAGCTTTTAAGGTCAGCATCTATAGAATTTAGAGCTAAGATAAATGAAGATTGTTTTGTATTGTCAAGCAGTGTGGTTATTTATCTGCAGATGTTGAGTGTTCCCATTGTTCCCCTTCCCCCAGTCACATGTGGTTAATGCTATACTGCTAAGCTAGTTAGCTAGCCAGTTAGCATTAGTAGATGGTGAAATAGTTTGAGTAAAGATACAACCGGTAACTACTGATTAAATATACAGGGATGGTGTAGATGAAGTAGATTGAGTTGTTTTGTTTTTCATGCTTTTCAAAGAAAGTAATTTGAACTTTATATTTTGAGGAAATAAACAGGAAGTAGGTTTATGAACCGGAAGTACTAGTTGATACATTTTAGAGGAGTTACAAATGAAACAGCTCCCCTAGCGGACATAATAAGTATTACAGTTAACACATTCTTCACCACACAGATAAAGATTACATGTGGTTTATTTGAATTTAAGTATTGTAGTTAACACATGTTATGACATTTGCATAATTTCATAAACTTTAGTATACACTGTAGGCCTACACGGTTTATTTGGATTTGTACCATATTCCTATTTTCATATTACAAAGTAAAAACCATACACTGTTCATTTATTTATTTAGATTTTAGAAATTTGCATAATTTTTATTTAATTTGTCTAATTTTGATTTTCCAATCTCAGTTTTACAACATTTAAATTTATTTTTTCAAATTCTGTAAAAAAAAATAAAAAAAGAATATCACCAGATTTTAAAGTAAAGACAAAAAGACATAGGATATCTTTATAAAGAATACAAAGGTACTATTCAGAGGATTAGTAATTCATTTTTGATAACTTAATAATATTATCCGTGTACTTAAGAAACATGTCGCCAGAAGACACCAAGTTAAGAGCACTCCCAGTGCCAGGCACAACTGCAGATATTAAGGCGAGAGTAAACACCTGGTCATATGCTGGGACAGTTCCCACTAAAAGACAGAAGACATGGAACCAAATAGAGGAACTGTTCAAGCAGTGGCAAACGAGAGGATTGATTCCAGCAGATGATCAACCTGGACCAACGGAAGCCCATAGAAAAGCTGTAGTTGAACATGAGAATGCTGAATACCTACAACAGGAAAAAGCATGGATCAAAGCCGGACAACCCCCTCGGTATGGACCTGCTAAAAACGCTATGAAAAAAGCTGAAAAAAGAAAAGTTATGGTTGCAAATCTGATTCTCTATCTAAAATATACCAGCCAGGGATTGACAAACAGCTTACATGTGGTAGCAGCAGAAGATCTGCCAGGAATGGAAGCAGAACTCGGCAGAAGAGTGGAAGCAGAACTCGGCAGAAGACAGGAAGAACTCGACAGAAGAATGAAGGAACTCGACAGAAGAATGGAGGAACTCGACAGAAGAATGGAAGCTGAACTCATCAGAGGAATGGAAGAGAGACAAAAGGCAGATGAAGCCCATAATGACATTATTGAAGAAAGACGGAAGGCAGTTGAAGTCCATAATGACATTATTCTAGAAAGACAAAGGGAGGAAGATAAATACCAACAACTTCTGACGGAAAGACGACAAGAAGATGTAAGATTCCAGGACATGATGGCAGATAGACAAAGGAGAGAACAAGAAGAACGAAGAACTCAAAGAAAATGCCGGACAAACTACTCTCCTGACTATTCCAATGGACAGGGAGATGAAAATGACGACAGCGGAAACAAGCAACATTACCCTGGGACATGCCCCAAAACTAAAAGAACCAAGACCGGTGCACATACCTCCATGCCATTGATAGCGGCTGGAAGAGGAGGATTTCAATACCAACCATGGACTCACAGGGACATGGAAGCATTAGTGTCAAAGCTACCTCCACTCACCAAAGGAGGTCAGAAGTGGGTGAATGATCTGGAGAAGTACACTGTCCAAGACCACCTGTGCTTGGGAGACATGAGAGCACTGCTTGGATGGATAGAAGGAAGACTAGGGGCAAGAGCAGTAGATTCCGAGGCCAATTGCACGCACGACCCAGATGAAACTTCATTCAACAATATCAGGTCGAATTATTGGGCTGCTATTCGTCACATCTACCCGACAACACGCAGTTTACATGCCCTCAACAGCCTGAGGAAAGGCACGGAGGAAGAAATGCATGCCTTCTTGAAGAGATGTGAAGGAGTGTGGGAGGACTACACTGGAGAACGCCATGACGTTTCTCCGGCTGTTGTAATGTTGTGGAAGAACGCTGTCATTAAAGCCCTTCCCCGATCAGTGCAGGCACGTCTGGAAGAAGTGGTGGGATTGGACAATAAACCCATTGAAGAATGGAGACTATATCTCATTCACCACGTTATGAAATACCAGGCAACAAAGTAGGAAAATTACGAAGAAATGAAAACACTACAACTACAACTTTTGAAGATAAAAGTAGCTGAGAGAGATACCGAAGCTAATAAAAACAAGAAAGCGGCAAGGCAAATGGCAACTACAGCAGAGAAGACCATAGAAACGGAGACAGTAATGCAGGCACCGCGAACTGTTCAAGCTCAGGTGGTGTCAGAAAATCAGATGCAGTACCAACAAAGAGGTAGAGGAAGTTTCCGAGGAAAAGGCGGAGGAAAGGGTTTCAAGAAAGTGGGATGTTACACATGCGGTCAGATGGACCATTGATCCAGAGATTGTCCGCATCAACAAATACAAAACCCACCACAAGTGCTACAATACAATCCTACACAATTCCAACCTCAGACACAACAGTATTATCCGCAAGTACAGCCACAAGCACCACAGTATCTTCAACAGCAAACACCTGTGTATCTTCCTACCCAAGTACAGCCGCAAGCACAGGTATACACTCCCATACAGCATCAACAAAAGGGACAATGGAGAGGAAGAAGGAATGATGGCGGCTTCATATGTGGAGATTGTAGACATCTGGCCAGAGATTGCCCCACTCAGCAATATCCACCACAAGGTAGCACCTCACAATACAGAGGAGAACCAGTGTTAGATATTAGAAATATTGAGGCGGAAGCATATGCCAGGGCCATGATGAATATTTCTGTTGGATCAGGTTATTGGGTAAATGTAAAAATCCACAAGATGAACTCGTTGCAACCTGTATGGAGTGGACCATGGGAAGTTGTAGAATGCACTGCAGATGCACTCCGGATCAAAGTTAAAAAGGGAACATGTTGGCACCCACTTACACATTGTGTAGCCGTACCGCCACCTTTCCTGAAACGGCACGGCAGTTAGAACTGATTTTGGAAAACTGGTACAAAACAATAAGGAATTGAACATTTTTTACAAGGACAGCACCAGGAGATGAGTAAACTCAATAATCTGTAGTGTAAATACATTGAGAAAAACACATTTTACACTCGAACTGTTTGCACATCATAGACAAGGAATGTAGACAATATAAATAAATGTTCAGCAAAAGTAATAAGTATAATGGAAAGTAGACATAGGCCTACACTTGAGTCAAATGTCATTACTGTGATCTGATTAGTGTGTTCTGCAGGTTTACTATTGTTCCAGGTAACAGTGGGATTTAAGATATTGGAGAAAATATGGAGACGTTCTTTCGTAGTGTGTGGAATATGTGATGCTGGAAACATGTACGTTTTTCAATTTATAGGAGAAAATGGTTTCCTGAAAGAGTTGTGTTGGGTAAATATGTAGCAATGTATGAAACAATTTTTAGAGTGAGTTTTTGTAATATCATTAGTAGACATCAATTATGTTGTTTAGATGGCATTTCATAATTAAGACAGATAGTATGATTAGAAAGAGTCAGAGTGGAAATGGTTGAATTTATTTAACTTCGGTGTGCTAGACTTTTTTATAGGTAATGCGTCCCGAGACCTGGACTTCCCCTCTGAGTTAGAAAGGCTACGATCCCGCCCCTCCAAACAGACAAAATACCTAACCCAACAGGAGACTCCTCCTTCTCCATCGAACAGACAGAGAACCAGAGCTGAAACAACAACAACAACAAGACTGCAGCCAGAACTATCTCCACCTGTGGCATCCAGAACCAAACAGCTTGCTGACAGGCAGAGATCTACGCTCATCAGTCCCTCAGACGGGACCATGAAGTTCCATGCTGAGCCACGAGATCTGGCACAAGAGCAAAGTGTGGGACATGAGAGCAGAATCCGCCCTTCATAAAAACAGCAGGGAGACTGTAAAGGAGGAGATGAAATGCAAAGCAGTGCAAGAACAGTGGCATGATGGGGGCTGCAGATGTAACTGGGCCAATGGCTGCCTAAAAGAGTTACAGCGGATGGATTGAACAGCTGATGGACTGAAGAGAAGACAGAATCAGAGGAGTTGGCGTGGTCGATTAGAAGTGAGGAGGCCGGGGTCACGGCTTGAGAAAACCAGAGGAGGAGAAAAGGAGAACGGGAATGAGTGAGTTTACACATAAACACACTTATTCACAAAACGCACATTTAAAGCATAAATACGTAAAGACAGAAAGATTTATTAAATTAAAAATAGCAGTCAAGAGGAAACTATTAAAGTCACGTGTGAATAAAGTAGTGATCTCATTTGTTACAATATTGATCACCATTAAAGGGATAGTTTTAGGAACCACTCTATAAGACAAATCTTTATCTGTATGGATAATGTTAAAGGGAGAGCTAGTGCCAAGCCAGATATAGTATTCCAATCTAAAGAATTGGTTTCACCATTGTGGCATAGTTATTACCATAGGAGGGCTTTAAGATGGAAATATGAAATGACTTCTGTTTTAAATCCTTGATAAAGGAGGGAGTGATGGAGCATGTTCGGACACCCAAGGTTCCACACACTGCTAAAGAGTTTAACATTGATTTTTAGGTTGACCAGAATTGAAGATGAGCTATGAAATGAATAGCAGAGCTACACAGATCCTAGTAATGTTTTGACACAAGATAATAGTGATCTACACAAGTTTCTGAAATATATCTATTAGACATTTTAATACTAATTAGGTGTAAATGAATTGCAGTAGTAGTAGTACTCTAAGGAAGTGAGTTTTGTACCAAGTTTCAGGAAAGGTGGGAGGCAGAAGTTAAGAAAAGTTAGAACCATCTTGAAAATCATAGTTGAAATCGTGAATGAATAAGGAATGGCGCTCCGCATATATTTTTGTAGATAAAGGGTACCCGCCTATGCTGAATTACCTCTGAAAAGACTCTGCAGAGCACGACATGGCCAAAAGACCGAGACCAAATGACTTTTGACCCTGACTGACAGTGTGACAAAAGCACTGTCCATGACTGACTCTGGGGTGTACATGACCAAATCTGACGTGACAACCAGACGGTGTGAGTGTGAATGAATGCCGGCATGTGATCAGTGTAACTGCATGATTCTAAAACAATAACTAACCAAGCATGTTTTTGGACTAACATATTATTTTGGAGCTCCAAGGGAAATGAGAGGTTTCCTAAAAATTCCACAAAAAGGGAAACCGCACATGTGACCCGTTTCTAATCTACTTGATATTTTACTCCCACAGGAGTTGGCGGTTTGCAAATGTAAAACTCAAACTAAAATCTGAAGGACGGAGAGAAACACTTCTTTTCACTGAAGTGTTTACTGTGGAAATGATGATAATGGATGTAAAATTGTAAATAATGTTCGTTATGTCCCTAACCAATATTTACCTGACAGTTTTTTTCCCCACTCCCCATTACAGGGTTTTGTTACACATGAGTTAATGTGTAAAAAGCTGGGAGTGTGTATAATGTATAATGTCAACAAGGCTGTAAAATTCACAATTAAAATGTTTCTTTTAAGGATTGACAGAAACTTACCGCCCCAACCCAGATGTTCAAACTGAGCATTGAATGATAGTTTTATAATGAACCTGCTCCATATCTGGGGATAAGATACTGGTTGATGGATGTTGACATGTTTCTAATATTGATTGAGTTATAACGGGTAACACAGATGCAGAAGCAGTGGCCAAGGGGCTACTGTGAGAGATGTAATTCCAGAATGGAATACCGAAGAAGTTGACCTGTGATAATGAAACAATTTTGTAATATGTTAACAGGTATTAGAGTAACTGAGGTTTGAAATGTAGAAAGAACATATTACAGTTAAGCTAAAACATAGTAATGTAATGAGACCGAATTTAATTTAGACAACATCTTGTAACTAGCCTGTTAAATAATTAGAAGTAAAAGCCATAGACTTTATTGTTTAGTTCATTATGGGGATATACATGTAATTTAAATTCATAATAGAAAGACATTTGATGACAGTATGTTGGAATTCTGTATTCATTTTTCAGCTTGATAATAGACAGGTGGAAGCCGTATTGCCAGGTGCAATCGATGGGATTTCTGCACACGATCCAAGCAGAGAATGACGTACCTTACAGGACAGATACACTCAGGAAATCATTCACTCTGACAGCATCATGACTTTAGTTGTTTTTGAATCCATAATGAAATTGTATAACATGACGTTAGTGTGTGTCTTTACCACAAACAGGACTAGTTCATTGTTATATTTAGATTTGAGAAAGATTACAAGGATTTTATTTAGTTCACCATGAA
This sequence comes from Pseudochaenichthys georgianus, assembly GCF_902827115.2. Lineage (NCBI taxonomy): Eukaryota > Metazoa > Chordata > Actinopteri > Perciformes > Channichthyidae > Pseudochaenichthys > Pseudochaenichthys georgianus. The sequence goes on from NC_047508.1 coordinate 2,773,370, forward strand.
GATGTTTTTTGTTTGTAACATATGCCCAGTAGTAAGATTCAAATATCAGCAGGTTCTGAATTATTATTCCTCTGTCCCACAACCAACAAGAATGTGGATGGGGAGAACTATATATACTAGAACCAGTAGAGATTCAGAAATTACACCAGAGACACAGTAGAAGTAAATAAAGAGTAATATTTAGCTATTTTCAGATAGTTTAATCCTTCTTATACTTTGTAAAAGAACAAGTGCTTTTACACCAGATACAGTAAGAAGATGATTTATGATGTGAAAGGAGGGAGTTAGACGTTTTCCATACCAAGCTAATTGCTGCTATTTTACAAAGTGACATTAAAGGTTTAAGCTAGAAGTTATGCACAAATGAAAAACTTCATAGTTATGATGAATATGTATTCTTTTTTGTACTTTTCTGAGTTATGTACCATGCAATGTTCGGATGAAGAACTCATTGATTTCAATATTATGTACATACCTTAAAGGGTATGTAAGGAGGGATTGTTAGAAATTAAAATCAATGTTGATATGGCGTAATTTGAGTTAAATACACTATTTAATTTAAATCAGTTTTATTCTGAAAAACCTGAAGTTCACTAACTATTAACTTAATAATTTTATTCTGAAAATGCTTCACTTCCGGTTAGCATTAGCATGTGGCGAAATGCTGCATTTTCAAACCATGAATCAACGGTGAAATTACATGTGATGTTGTACACTGAGCACACTGGGTTTAGCACTCATGTATTGCCGCTGAATAACGTTTATCAGGGAATGTTTAAATAACCACAGACACCAGAATGATGTAATTTAACAATACAACAAGGCAGGAATTGCATTTGACCCGCCCCCCGACGACGTCGGCCAATAGGAGAAGACCTCAGATGACAACAGGAAGAGCATGCCAATGATTGACCTCTTCCTCCGGCTGACCCGGACTGACCGGGCGGATGAGGAGAGAGCCTCCACTCGCACATTTCATGTTGTACACCACCGCATCTTTTGTGTAATTAAATGCTGTTAACTTTTATAAGATTCCCTTGACTCTTTTCAGTCTCTCCTGCCTTCAGGGCTCTAGAATTCACTAACAGTGTATATTACAATTATTAATGTCATATTTCAAGATGATTACTTGGATATTACAATATGGTTGGTTGAGCTGGAGTTCATTATCGAGCTTACACGTTAACGTCACAGTCATCTGAAGAACGAACCCAAACCTTGTTGTTTTTATTAATTGCATTACCAAATGGGTATCAAATAAACAGTAAGCATTGGTAACACAACTTCCAAAGTTACAGTAACATAAAAAGCACCCTGACTCGGACAATACACAATCCAACAGAAGATAATCAGTTATATTGTTTGTACACATGGTACTTTACATATATATATATATATATATCTGTTTGTTTAAGGTGTCCAGGTGATGCAGACATTCTGGACCAGAGAGTGAGAGACAGAACTGGACTCCTCACAGCAGTGAACTTCAACACAGGTACAAATACTCTTTTTTCATACTGTACAAAGAATCAAGAAAGATATTGGTTTAAATGAATGAAGTATTGACTTGAATACACTGATATACATTCCATTAAACAATACTAAATACTAGATCACCTACACATCAGTTAAGTTGAGGGTTTTTTCCATGCAAAAAGTTACATTTAGATATTTAGCAATATGACTTTGTCAGCTTTCTAATTTAATGTATTGAAGGCAAAGATATTTAACACATAGTGAGAACTGCTACTATTTATCTCTCAATATTGTCTGCAGTGTTTCCCACAGATCTGAAATATACTTGGGCGGGTGGTGGCAGGTGCCCGAAAAAAAAAAAAAAAAGTTTTAACAACATGTTTATTTATTGACTTTTCATTCCTGTATAATCATTTTGCGCAAAGATGGCACTGTTTGTCAGAGCACTCAGAGCCTGTGTGTATGGGAACACCTCTGGTGCTGGTCCATTAACAGCCAGTGTTTCCCACAGATCTGTTTTCCACATATCTGAAATAGCGGTAGCGGGGGGGGGGGGGGGTGAGGTGACGTGCAACAACATTAACCTTTCTGTTGGTCGCTTGTTAGCAGACCCTTCACGCGATGGCAGAGCGAACAGGTACAGGCAGGGCCCATAATGATAGCCCTATAGTTTAAATCTACTACCCACACATGAACATATGGAAATGGGTTACTATTTAAAAATAAATGTATTTATAAATGTATTTAGGAACCTATCCATGTGATTTTTAGTGGGGGTCGAACTCAAATCCTCTATGGGGGTCTAGGGGCATGCCCCCCCGGTAAGATTTTATTTTGGAGTTAAATGCATCAATCTGGTGCATTTTGAGGGGAAAATATAGAGACTAGATATATGGAAACACCTATATTAAACAGAACTGTATACATTTCAATAATCATAAAATCATGACCATAACCAATAACATACCATTTCCAATATGAAAAAAACACTGAAACTTGTTTATTAATTTATTTTTGGTTCATGTATAGTTGTGAGTGTGCCTGTGCTCCTGAATCAGCCTCTCCTGTCTCCCTCCTCTCCCCCCTGCTCCTCTTTGAGGCAGCAGCAAAGACTAGTTTTCTCTCAACAAGTGTATCTTACCTTTTTTCACCTTAATATGTGTTTGCATAACTGGTGACCACACCGTTTGAGACCCACTGAGAACTTAGACTAAGTTAACTATCTAAACACTCAGAGTCCTTTACCTCACCTGAGCTGAGCTTATCCCGAGCTTGAATGACACACAGAGACCAATCAAGGGCTTTGATTTATGATCTGTATGACAGTGGCCATGTCGGCAGGCCACATCATGTGGACAGCCAGTCACCCTGTGTGAGGCAGGCCACTTAACAGGCCAGAAGGAGGCGAGATCAGTGCAAGGGAGCGAGGGATCATTGTCCACAAGTTAATCGATCGCAGATGGCGTCGTGGTCGAGTAAAAAAAAAAATTATTAAAAAATTATTTAAAAAAAAAACCTAAATGGGTCGCGAAATATACTTGGGCGGCCGTTAATATACCTGGGTGGCCCGCCCAAGTATAGTCTATGTGTGGGAAACCCTGGTCTGTTAAAAACGTGGTAAAAGTTATTCTTTCAGTGAGACAACAGAGCAAGCTTCTACAGTTGCACTACGTTTTGTAACAGTTAAATATTATTTTGATAATAACATATATTTCAATGTTGATGAACTTCATACTGTTCATTCATAATCTGATTGTCTTTGTAGCTCATTGTTGAAATAAAAAAAAAAACATTACAAAATAATTATATCTACAGCCCCTAAACACACAAACACATCGCTTTCATAAATAACACACTTGTTCTGCAATAATATGTTTTATGTTTCCTGTCATTTTTGTTAGGAAAGGACATGCCTGAAAGACACAACATTTTCTCCTTCTCTGAGGGTCAAGAAGAACATCCAAGAGGAACATTAAAAGCTGATGTTATGAGATTTTAAGACCAGTACAGGACATTCACTAAGAAACTACTTTTATTGTAAAAACAGTCAGCTGATCGAATGCAGCTATTTCCACATCTACACTCCATCAGCTGATTATTTCTATTTGCCTCACTTTATGAGCTTCACAACATGTACCTTGTTTTTCAACGTCACAAATAAATGGGGCCAATCTTCAGTCAGATGTGAATGTGTAATCTAACATTTTCAGTAAGAATAATGGACAAAAGGAGTACAAATACAATTTATTGAAATGTGAACCAAATGTTTTAAATAAAAAGCACATATGGACAGAAGGTGTAAACCTATTAAATGTATAAGTAAATACATTTAGTCAAATAATATGACAGACTAGGCCTGTGCAGTTGGTATCAGCTTTGCCCAGCATGGGCTCCTTCATCAGCCCTGGTCCTCCTCGCAGAGGAAAGACCCTCAGTCCTCTCCAAACCAACAGACAGGACGCCCATCACACGGAGGTTTCTCCCTGAAGTCTCTGCTGCTCTCTGGACACCACGCTGTCTCAATCCGTCCACACTGAATATGAGAGGGGGAAAATGAAAATAATAAATGCTTTTTTAGATTGTCAATACTATTACTGTATAACTAATATCTCAGGTTAAGAGGCACATTCAAATAAAGATTGGTCTTTAAATACATTTTGTCTTTTGAATTGTTTGTCTAAAGTCAAGGATCTAGAACTGGTACTTAGTTTTAATGATACAGTCTGGTTATTATGCTGTTGGCCTCACAGGTAAGAGCACTAACTAGCTACCATCACATGTACCTTAGCTTGACTTAAATGTATTAAACGTATAGTTAAGTGATATCAAAATATAAATAACTAATGTCATGCAAACATATGAATATTTGCTTGATTCCAGTGTTGAATTTAGCACAATTGCATACAAATGTTAAGGGGTTTTAAGATTCTGAAGTATTATGCTAAAAACTCAATAACTTAGATTATTATTTATAGTTTTGCTGAATAGTTTCATGTCCGCTTACCTTAGAAACGTAAAATGCGACGGCAGTGTGTAGATGGGGAGCATGTTAGCTTAGCTTGGTAGCTTCAGCTAGCTCTGGAACTTCCAGCTCGGTGGCAGCAGGTCCCGCCTCGGCTCCGCCTATTTGCCCTTATTTGGAGCAGGCTGGAGAAAGCGGGAGTTGAACTCTGACGTCACTGTTGAGCCGTTAGTGGCCGACTCAGCCTACTAAGGGCTTCACGGCAACTCTGCAGAATCCTATGGGTGACGTCACGGACCCTACGTCCATTTATATATACAGTCTATGGGTGTAACACAGTGTGAAAAGGCATGGATTAGTATGCGCTTATTTTATATTAGCCTACTAATGAGTAACAGCCATATTGTGTGTCACATCTAATTACACTAAATTAACAATAAACAGCTTTAATCAAGTGTGCACTGGCAACGTGCATCAACAAGTCACTCTTGCGGTTATCTACAGAGTGACACATTAATCTAATAAAACACTGGCTGTCCCCAATCTGTTGCCCCTCTCTCCTTCCACCATGAAACATGTGTCACATACATACCTCTGGGTATGATGGAGAACTCAACTGTGCATACCATTATCACCTCTTACTGACAATGCCTAGTCATAAGCATGCAATTCCCAGAGGTCACCTTTCCAGGCCTGTTGTAGTTATTGCCGTGGGTCATGTGGCATGCATGACTGCCTGGAAGCACGTCAACCGTGGGGGGGAGATTAATACATTTATGTGGTGGGGTTAAAAAAATGACTTTAAAAACATGGTTTTGCTTTTAGTGTAATACCGTGGGCTAGGAACTTTGGAGTCTCAGAATACTTGGAACAAATTCACCTGCTGCCTCCCATTTTGAACAATTTCACACTATAACCTCTTTAGTGTTACATGTAACCCCTCTCAAACTGGGGAATTTATATTTAACATCAAATGGACCGAAAAGCTGTACGGCTAACGTGAAAGGGGTTATTTTGAATATCCCACGGAGAAATCTCACAGACTCTGCAGCTGCCAGATTTGTAGCTTCTTTTAGCTCAGGGGTGCCCAACCTTTTTTGAACCGAGAGCTACTTTCAAAGTTGCCAGTCTGCCGAGATCTACCAGTCCAAATAGAGAGGCGTAGCCATTACTGACAGCCTACTACCAGGTAAATACACACTTCTACTTGTATAAAACTGACCTTTGTACGATTAATACTTCATAAAATACTGCAGATCCTTTATCTTACCTCTTTCTAATCTACACACATACAAGTATTTTACTGAATTTACACAACAGTGTTGTTGATACAGAGTTGGAGTTTATTCACACGTCACATACTACAGTGGGTAATGTTTTCAAGAAACATATATGACACAGGAAAAAAAGAAAATACTCTGAACCCTTTCTTTGCCATTATATAAAAATAGTGTTGCTACAAAAGTATAAATTAGGCTTACTAATAAGACAACTCAGATCTGAAGCTACACAGGAATCTGCTGCCAAAGTGCAATACAAAAGACAATATTAATAGAATCAACCCCTTTTTTTGTTGCATTTTAGTAGATTATAAAAAGAAATGCCTTTAAAATAGGATGCAAGCAACACTAGTTTATTAACCTGAATTGATAATAGACTATAATCAATTTAAGTTTACATTCTTATACCATTTTGTACAATACTTATAATGAATAAATTCAAACAAACTCAAACTCACAGCTGATTAATAACGGTATCTAACTTGAGTATTTATCATATCAAAAACCTGTTGAAATGCTACTGTTATTTTTATTACGCATCAGCAGCCTCCAGGAAAGCTTCTTTCACAACTACGCCGTCTTTGAAAGACTTCATGTGTTTCGCAAGAACGTGACTGACACGATAAGATGCTATGGTAGCAGCCTTGCTCTTGTTGTTGGGCCTGGTGAAAATGGACTGCTGTGCATTTAGCTGTCCTTTCAGGCCCCTCCCCTTTTTGGAGCGTAGGGCAGAATTAGGAGGGAATTCCGTCTCGTAGCGTTTATGCACTGTTTTGAAATGCTGCTCCTAAATTACCCTTCTTCGATAAAGCCACGCTCGCATTGCAGATGAGACAGATGGACTTTGAATTGGAATAGATACAAAAATAATCATCCTCCCACTCTGAGTGCAAATTATATATGTTTTGCTTCTGCCATGATTGCGGTCTTGTGTGTGTGCGGACTGTCACTCCTGTTGACACCGACAACGTTAGCGAACTAGTGCACTGCCTACTGCCCACCAGCCACGCCCCGACACATGGGGTCACGCCGGCCAATCACAAAGCTTTGATACGTTCAAGTGCATTATTCTGGCACAGGAAGATTATGTTATAGGACATTAACGATAAAACAGAATATTGTTGTTCTATTTTTAGACACATCTCGCGATCGACTGGTTGGGCACCCCTGCCCTAAGGTAATACATGTCAAGGATGCAAATCTTTTATATTCCCAAAAATGACAAAAAGTGCAAATTTAAAGTTACATTGCACCGGTTATACACATCAAGACAAATGTAGTAATATATAATAAACACTGGATAAAGCGCAATATGAATATGGTCCATTTACCATTTTACCATACTATTACTGTATGCAACTGAATGCAGCTGCATGTATTATTTGCCAACAAAACAAGCCTTGAAAAGACCCCTGATCAGCCTGGGCTTAGAAACTACATTTTTTTTCGTGGAAAGCCTGCAATATAAACTGGCGGCATTGACTTTGACAAATCAGGATATTTACTGAAACCCTGTTAAGTTTTGAAAAAAATCATGAAGTAGATGAAGTACAGATGAAGTACGCTCTCTGGTGCATACATTTTGGACATTCTGTTTTAAATCTACCAAGTCTTTCAATTTATGAAATATTATATAAAATGTGTGTTTTTCTTTATAGGTTAGACAGAACTAACCTGCTCAGTAAAATGCGATGGGTTCCCAAAGACAGCATTGGTTTAGATAAGCAACTGGCCAAAGTGCAAAAAGGTCCCCGTGAGTAAGACCATATTTTTGAGCTTCACATTTAAACTGCCATGACATCTATTAAATAAAGTCCATTTCAGTATAAAAAAACCTTGCTAAAGCAGTCTTCGGCTACTCTGGCTGTTTCTTCAATTATTTTCCAGTGAAAAAGCCTTTGAAAATGAAGACCCGTTGTAACTCTGAAAGATAATTAAATCACGTGATTGTAATTAATGAAATTGTCAAAACATGATAACGGTAATGATACTCCTTAAATCTTTAACTGTTATTTTATATATCAGGTGATCATGATGAAGTGTCTAAAGGTTTTCATTAAACATTTTTTTTAAAAAAGACAGTTATCAGGATTCTAATCAATGTGTATGTGGCACACACATAAAAAGGCACACACACAAAGGCAATGATTTGAAAACGGGGAGGTGGTGCTGGACAATTATTTTGTATTCAGCAGTGAACAGACCGTTTCCAGGGACTTTTGGCTTCCTGCTAAATTAGCGTTGAACAATGTTGAGATGGAAACAGTGCAGGCAACAAGGATAAAGCGTTTAGCAGGCTTCAGGGCATTTTTATATTGTAATAATTAATGTTCTATGCCACCATGATGCAGGAGTGTCAGCAGTTTAATTTAAATCCCGCTCGATTTCTCCCTGACTTAATCTTCATTACTTTCCCATTGCTTGTAACATGTTTACCAGTGATTAAAATGTTCCAGAGAAAATCTCCAAGTAATGGTGATTGCTATAAGGGTCTTTTCATATTTCTCAAATGTGGATTTCACACATTCATAAATTAGATGCGAGGTCTGGCACATGTCTATGTACAGGACTAACTGTCGAGCAGCGATTATTTTGGATTATTCATGACTCTCCATTTGCACGCTGGCAATTTGTAATTCAGTGTGATACAGTTTAGAAGCACTGTGCAGGATTAAGGAGCTGATGGCAACCAACATCAATCAATTTCAAAACTCTGTAATTTCTCACGGTTACGGGGAAATAGAGGAAAACTGAGTGGGAGGCACCTCTGGTCTGGCTTCATTAACAACACAATTACTGAAGCAATCGATTATTTTTGGTAACATTGTCATCCTTAAGAAATAAGAACAGTCAATGCAAGATGGACATAATAAAAACGAGTTGATATCTAGCAGTGGATTAAAAGCAAGCTGTACCTAGTGGTTAAGAAAAAAGTACACTGTTTTGTATGAAACATCCCCTTGCAGTATGCATCAGTTTGGTCATGTCTATAAATGGCTTATATTTACATTGACAAGAAAGCATGGAAGCTGTAACTTGTAGCAAAAGGAAGTAGAAGTGTGATAGCAGGAGATGGTGTTTTACGATACTCATTCTTGTAATAATTTGATTAATCTAAATGTCCAAACTTGTGCCAAACCTTATGGCACATTTTCATAGAGTTTTGTTTTGTAGTCCGTAAAAGTACATAGTGTGGGTTAGAGTTAGTGTTGATCGGAAGTATGTGAATCTCTTTACAGATGTATAAAAACGCAAGCAGGGGCTGTAATGGCAGAAGAGTTTATTTGTTTTACCATCTAGTTATATGTGCTAAAACGAAAATAGCAAACTCATCAAAAATCACAGAGTTTGCCATATGAATGAACTCTGGGTTCACAGAGCTGTCAGGAAATATCTCTGCAAGTAAGGTTTATGCCTTCTATTTTGTTCCTCATAAATAGTTTCAGGTCCTGCCACTCCAATCTGCCCGGCAATCAACACATTCCCTTCACCTGAGCCCACCCCCTATCTCCCATACTGCACCTCATTCCCATCATAAGCCACTCTCTATACATACAGAGAATACATAAAGAATTCCTCTGCCATATTCTCTTGAGTATTTTGTCTAGCTTGCAGTATTTCTGAAAAATGTGTTTTGCCTGTATGGACATTCTGCTGGATTCTTGAATTATCTTGCCTTTCCCTTGTCGGAACTGTTTGCCTGATCGTCTGGATTGGACCCCCACCTGCCTTTTGAACAGAGTAAAGCTGAAGTCTCCGACGACACTCATTAATGTCCACGTCTTGCTTTTGGGTCAACGTTTGTGATTTGTCTGAAATCATTGTACTCAAGGCATTCTAGAATAGTGTAAGGAAACAAAAGAGTGGTCAGCTGGAAAAACAGGGGGAGTTTCAAATGTGTTATTTGTATATATTTTTTTACCTAGTTTTAGTCCTCTTCAAATCCCACAAATCTACATCATCAATTTAGATAAGGAAATGAATGTATTTCATGATTTAAATGTTCTTTAAAATGTTACAATAAAACATGAATAAAAGCAGGAGTAGTTTTCATTTAGAAATAATTGTTGTATTTAAATACAAATCTGAGTGCAGAAAGGAAGCCTTACAGATAATACAATTCAGTAAGATTTGAGGTAAACAAAATCAAAGATTGTAGTCTTGCCTCAAAATTCTTCCACTGAATTACAGAGGATGTGTCCCCCTCTCCCCCAGCCATTTTGAATATCTTGGCTACATTTGCATGACGTCAAGTTCTTGAGTATAAACGTGTTTGAAGCCAAATGTGCTTTTATTGTGTTGCACTATTGTATTACTTGCAGTAGGTCTTTATAACTGGGTATTGTTTATTTTACGAATTGTGTGACCTTGACAACAGAGACCAGCGTTTTCATCCTGTCTCCTACAAACTCTTCACCAAAAATAGGGATCCTTCCAGAAAATGTGGGACCTTATGAAACCGATTTTTAATCGCAAATGCACTTGAAAATATAAAGTTATCTAGCCTGCAATCACATTTATTGGGGTTGCCTTCTCTATAAAAAAAAGCCTGTCCAGTAAAACTTCACATTATGAAACATGACGTTATAGCCGAGAATCAGCACTTGGGACCATTTTTCCAGTTTACAGCATACATTGTTTGTACTAAGTTTTTCTCTGCAACACAAATAATGTAGGAAACAAACTTAAAGCTGATTTTCTTTTACCACCACAGAAAAGGAGACAGTATCTAACCTTGTGGTGTTATACTTTTTCTGAATACCTTGTCTCTTTCACTTTATCAGTAACCTATCCTTCATTTTCATTGCAGGAAATATTGCATCTAAATTGTGATCTCTTTCCAACATTGTGGACTACACAGAGTGTGCTCACAAGAACCTTTTGCTCTGTGGTAACTGATAACAGTCTTTGAGGCTTTGAAGGTGACTCGTTTAACTTCTAGTAGGGGCTAATCTGTCTGGATTTTGTCAGACGATAGAACAGCCTGTATCCTAAAATAAGGGCTAGACAGGGCAGGAACTGACTCTAGCAGCCCGCTTTTGGAGGATTTGGAGGTTGAGCCACTGTGGCTCAGGAAACACTTTCACGTATAACAGCGGGTGAGAAATAATTCCCTAAATCAACACTGCATCTATCGCCTTTGAATGCAATCCTGTAATAAGAAATGCAGTTTGACAAGACCCCAGTGGAATATTTTCAGGGTTTTATATTATGGTCTTATGTTATGAAAGAGCCTCACACTTTCATTCTGCTGTAATTGCACATTGGAGTTTCAATTTGTGTCTTTTAGGGGAGGACGTCGGGTTCTGCCGTTATCAGAAAATTAGAAGCCAAGAACTGCGTGGGAGTCGAAGATAAACCCACAAAGCTCTCCCTGCTTTTCACTATCATAATGTCAATGCCAGATGATTGTAAACCCACCCTGCATCTATGGATTAGATTTAGCAAAGTTGATATAGGGGTCCGCACTGGAGGCACAGAAGCATGCAGAAAGGAACAAATAATGTCTGTCCTTGTAATTAGTGCACTTTTTATAAATTCAAACTTTTGAATCCACTGCCAAGTAATGAGAAACTTTCAGAATGACGATTTCAGGAGCTTCATAATCTGAACATTCATGTCGGATCATGGTGGCTAATTACCCTGTCAAAAAGAGGAAATGGAATGTGATTGTTTAGGTGACGTAATAGCATTATTATACAGCCGTTTGATGATTTAAAACCATTTCAATAGTTTTGAATGATCTCCTAGTATAGGGAAGAAATAGCACATGATCTGAAGCAAAAGGCTTAAACAAAGATTTCGACTGAAAATGTGAATTATTTGACTGTTTTCCATACCGCCTCTATACTTCTTCTCATCTTTTGGTATTGACCCTCTCTCACACACACACACACACACACACACACACACACACACACACACACACACACACACACACACACACACACACACACACACAACGCCAGGTGTCTTACCTCACTGACTGTGAAACCCTCTGAACTACTCGGGACCTTTAGAGTTCCAAAAAGTCCTGCCAACTAATGAGCTGCGCACATGAACCACAAAGACACATGCATGCATGTGCACATCTGAAGTTTCACATTATTCATTTTCATACTCTTTCATTGCTGGCATGTGTGGGAGGAACAGGGCAGCCTGCAGGTTGTTAAACTCGAGGTCTTCCAGGCCCTCTCAAGATAGCTGTGTGGTTAAATAAATCCTTATTGGAATGGAATAAATCAAATCATAATTTGTTGATACATCCCACAATAAGTTTGTAATTGCACTGGCTGAGCAAAGATGTAATACAGATGATTTGTTTTACTCCATGATGCATATGCACACGTTAAGTGATAGGATTCCTTTTTCTTCTATATCTCCTTCTCTGAGCATGAAGCCCTGTCTTTTCCCATCTCTCCCTTAGCCTCAGATGATGTAAAGGCCGTCTGGGAGAGCAGAGAGGGTGCATGCATGGAGTGCTAATTCCCGGGTGACAAAGCTCCTCTTCAAATGCATGAACTCATCACTCGGAGAAAAGCAAAAAAAAAGTAGTTCCCATCTCCTTTTCAATTCCCCTTGTAATGAAAAAACTGTACACCTGGAAATTGAGGCTCTCTGCATAAGCAGGGTGAAAAGCAGCTAATGTGAATGAAGTGAGAATGTACACACACACACACACACACACACACACACACACACACACACACACACACACACACACACACACACACACACACACAATTGTATTATTGAATGAGAGAGGTTCCAGGTTGAATTGAGGCGAATATTTGTAATGCAGAGGTTGTTGTGTTTAATATTCATGAGAATATTTGTCATTGTTCAAATGATAATAACATTTGCATAAAGCATATTTGTCCACTCATATGTTGATAAGAGTATTACAAACTTGAAAAATATTCCTCTAAGGTATATTTAGAACAGATAAAAAATGTGCGATTAATTTGCGATTAACTATGGACAATCATGCGATTAAATATTTTAATCGACTGACAGCCCTAATTATAATTTATAGGACATTCTACCTCATCATACCTCATCTCCTAACTCCTTATTTAGCTTATTGCTTCCTTTGCCAATTTGTTTTCGGAATTTTAGCAAATGTTTTTTGAACGTTTTAAACTAATTTACCTTTCACATTGCGCCTTTTTACTGTTAAATCTTGAATTTGAAAACAAATCATTGAAACATTGACTGACCTATCTCCAACATACTTTAGCTGTAACTAATTTTCCTCCTTCCCGCTCATAAGTAACCTCTTTTATATTTTAATCTGTGTGTTTGAATCTGTTCAAATACTCTCTTAGACAACCTGAACACCTGTCTTTTACGGTATACATCAGTACTGTGCAAGAGATTATGATTATGTGATTATATTACAAGTTTCAAGTACACACATACAGCTCAACTGTATCAACACAGACAGATTTTCGATTTTCAAGTGACATTGTGTCATTAACTGAGTGAAAAGCGCATACAGTAACACTGTTGATGTAGAGCTTAAGACTCAGCTGTCTCACTGTTATCTCTGCAGCTCCCTCCATGCTTTATTTTTCTTTCAGTCAGGAACAAGTTTGACTTTTTACCAGACTTGGGGTGGATGGAAAGAGTCCAATTACTGGTTACCTGCAACGGCTGCATTCACATTTCTTCCTGCTCCCCGGGGTAGGAGAAAGCTGCATCGATTCAGACAGATAAGGCGCTTGACAAAATGAGAGAAAGACATAATTCCATTTGTCTTGGTCGAGCCCATCCCATGTGAGGTGTAAGTGTTGCTGCTGTCAACTCTGCTCTACTCCTGTTTGGGGGAGATAAAATCGCATCTCCTGACAGCTGCCCTTTAATCACTTCTGCCAGTGCCAGACGGAGCAGAGGGCCACTGGTGCTTGGTAAACAGGTTGCCACAAATGTTGCCATTTCCTCATGATGTAAAATCATATGGAGCTTAGAGTCAAGTAATCAACTGCATTGGTGCGGGATCATCATTGTTTTAACTTAGAAGGTAATAATTAACCAATTTTGGTCTAGTAACTTTTGCATTCAACTATACATTACAGTGGGGTTCCTCATCTGATCGACTGGAATACATATAAGAGCAACAATGCCTGATTATCAAAAATAATCTAAAGTAGATTTACTCAAGTACTGTACTTTTATAACACTTTAATGCATCAATAATTATAATCAAAACATAGGGTATTATTCTGAAATGGATCAATCTACATAGAGTAATTTTACTGGTACATTTCTTTAAGTATATTTTGTTGCCAATACTTTTACTAGAGTAACATTTTGAATGCATAACTTTTACTTGTAACTGAGTGTTCCTGCTCTCTCTTTACTCATGTACAAGATGTCTGCACCACATTTCATAGCAATCTATCAAATCGTTATCCAAAAACCATAGCACTTGAGTCACAGTAAGGGGATCATCAAATGCAGTAATCATGCAGTAATCATCTAGCAACCGAATGTCTGGAAAATAATATTTTCCAGACATTCGGTTCCTAGATGATTTGAAGGATAAGGACATATTATGTCCTTATCCTTCAAACGGATCTTGAGATGTTTCACCGGATAAGTAAAAACTTGCTTGTGGTGTAAGAGGAAAACATCTTTGGATGACCAAAGTAAGTAGGCTTCATCATTTGGGGGACAGCAATGCAAATGTTATAGCAATACTTCAGTTAATTTGTCATTGCTTTTTTCAGCAAAGCGGTTGACCAAAAGGACAAACAGGGCAACTCTTATAATAGCAATGCACATAGTATAGTTATAAACAATCCTGGCCAACACAGTGCCAAGCAATATTTCAGCATAAAGTATCAATACGTTATAATAATCGGCTACCTCATTATTGCTTTGATAAACAGTTGATAAACAGTCGTACTTGTCAATTCAAACGGTTTAAATATGGGCCTCAAGGCAATCATTAAAAGCCTGCAAGGAATAGGCGTTCAATATTAATTTCTCAGTAAGTCCGGACTTTTTAGCTTACTGAACTGTAATCAATGTTTCCAAAAAACATAACTCTGAGCACATTTATGTTAAGGTTATCAGAGAATGCAATTACAAAAATATGTAGGCCTACTGCTATCTGCCCATCTGTCAATCCGTCAAACATCTCTCTTCATGTCTGTCTAAAGTTGTTAGTAAACACAGTTGGAAATGATGCTTGATACATACAGTTCTCTTTAGCAAGGCTTTGGGTTAGCTTATAGAGACAAGTCACTCTCTTTCAATCCCAGAGAAGTTATTACTCCAAAGGCAGAGAAAATGAGAATCATTAGAGAAGGAAAATATGCAGCCAACCAAAACAACACCTTTGTGTTTTTCATGAGTCATTACTCGTACAGAACAGACAGCTTTGATATTTCAAATATCAAAGCAATTATTTGTAACAATGGCAGACTGGGCTCAGGTTTTGCTTGAAATGAGTCATAGGCAGCTTCTGATTCAAGATCCACTGTTACTCCTTAAGTTTGCGATACATGTTTATTACAGTAACAACTGACATTTCGCTAAGCCCGTGCCTAGACAGCAGAAGTCCAATCTTACGTTAGCATCCGTAGCTAGGTGCTAATGTAAGATTGCATTCAGCGCTGTGCATATGGAACTGTCAAGTGTGACAGAAGGGTCAGTGTATGTTTTGGTCATTGCATTTTTTATTCACAAATGGATATTCAAAAACAAAAAACGACTGGATATTTAATTTGTTTTAAAATTGAAAAACCAAAATTGAAATACAATGAGTTTTTCTCTATCATGGTCAAAAAGGGATTTCCTAAACTTAAAAAACGGGATGATTTTCAATTTCTACTTCTCAAAACAAAAAATAAAATCACTAGAAAACAGAAACAAAAAAACTACCGGTTTTTCATATTCTGCTACCAGAAGTTACCTTACAAAATAAGAGCGCAGATGCTAACCTGTACTGGAGAGAGTAGGCTTGTTTGAGACGCGTTGCGGCTCACCTCGAAAGTAGACGAGAATAGCCGATCGCAGCCGGGGGAGGTCTCAAAAAGTTCGCCTGAAGTCGGACAGCTCGGAGTCGGAGTCGGAGTCGGCTTCTTCTTCTTCTTCTTCTTCTTCTTCTTCTTCTTCTTCTTCTTCTTCTTCTTCTTCTTCTTCTTCTTCTCTCGGTTTTTTTGGCAGATTGCAAACAACTTTAAGGTGCATACCGCCACCTACGGAGTCGGCTTGACTCGGTTTGCATTTATAAAGAATGTACACATGTGTTTAATCGTTAATGTCAGATATGTACTAAGTAAATACATTTGTTCCTGCTCAAGATTAGATTCAACTTTATTGTTATTGCACATATTACAGGTACTGAGAAAACAAAATGCAGTTTAGCTTCTAACCAGGTGCAACAAGCAGTAAAGTGAAAAGTAATGTACACAATAGACAGAATAAAATATAGAATGAATTGAATGATGAATAAACAGTGAGGGATATGAATACACTAGATATCAGCCTGTGAGCAGTATGAGTGTGTATGAATATGCTAAGATATATAAAGTATGAAAACGGTAAGCAGTGCAAGTATAGTATAAAATATATAGATATTAATTTCATGATGATAAACATTGTGGAACAATGATGACAACTGGGAATGGATGTGGCGACGTAAAACTGACACAAAACAACAACAAACTTTTGCCGAGCCAATTGGAGAGTTTCATCAGCAGCACGGGGTAAAAACCACCAATGAGCGCTCAGCTCGAGATACCAGCGAGTCGTTTCCCATCAAGCATTTCGCTTCCGCAGCCCGTGGAGAGGAACTGCGCCGCCTCGCCGCGCCTCGCTCTCAAGGCTGCGGGCGTCTTTGTCCCGCGAGATTTCAACGTCTCATGTAGGCGAGCCTCCAGAGCAAGTCGGACAAAATGACTAACCATCATACAACGCAGCAAGACGTTGATCGCAACTGCGCACGTCTCGCTTGTCTCAAACAAGCCTAGTAGGCTATGTGTAAAACAGCAGGAAATAAAAAAAAGGAACTCACCTTGGTAAACCTGAAAGAGAAAAAGCATTTGAACTCCATACTTGATGTGGTTTGGAACATGAAATGTTTTATATAACTGAGACCCATAAAATATGCCCAAAAAAAAAAATGTAACACTGCAACTCTACCCACAATTAAATACATTCTCTTTTGCTAAAGGCTTCCTTTCCCTTTCCTTCCTCACCGACCAAAACGTTTCTCTTCAACAAACAATTCCCTCTCCCTTTGTTCCCCTTGGGCCCAGCCCCCTTTCCCTCAGCTGAATCCACTGCACACCTGATGAGTGCCTTCAGGGAGTGACAGGGGAAAGCAGAAGGGGAGAGATGGAACACTTCACAGAATGGACAGCAGTATTGTTTTACAGTGACGGCTCTGTCACAGAACAACAACAATAACCAATAGTAGGCGGGGCTTAGCACAGAGTCATTTTACAGTATGGCCAACATCGTAATGTGGAGAGGCAGGCAGGAGGGGATGATACATTAGGTGTTCAGACACATATGAACAACAGGTGTTTATACTTATAATAGCTTGGATTGTTACATCAAATGTCCACAACACAATAAAAAAAAAAAGATCCGCCAAAGTTCTTCAGAGACTGTTTTCTCAAAACGTATTTAGAACTTGTAATAATTGCTTTTTACAGCAAGTAAATACTGTGTGCCCTCATGCCCCCGAAATTAAATAAAAAATAAGAAATGTAATGTCAGTGCTTTCGTCAGGAGGCAGAAATAGGCACTAAGAAGACTGAGATACTTATCATTTAATTTATCTTGCTCAGTATGAAATATTCCAGTAGGAATCAGTAATTATATACAATTCACAATTAATTCTGTGTGAGCTGGTGAGATGGCCTTATTTCAGCAGGATATGATAACAGTGCCAGAAGACAGAAGTTTAGAATTCACTCAAAAAAAATGCCTCTTCGATCAAATATCACCATATTATTTTAGCGGGGTAGATTTTGTATATTAGAAAGGAGCTTGAATTTTTATACATTTTAATAGATGATGTCAATTATGTTTTTGCTGCGGAAAATGCAACTGTCTCCTGGGCATGTTAAATCAGAAAACGGAAGAACAAAAATCTGAACAGAAAACTATAGGTTACTTACGTAACTATGGGATGCGCCTCAACGCGTATGCAAACAGAAGCATCAATCTCATTACGCCAATCCTGATTGGCTGGTGATCTTGACGTCAACGTCAGGGAATCCACCCACCCTTTAAGTAGCTTGCGCTACGACGCAGCGTCATTCAAAATAAGCACCTCTTCTCGCTTCGCCTTAGCAAGAAGGGCCGTCTGGTGAGACATCTCACTTCATGTTACTCTGAGGCTTGGGGTTACGTACGTAACCTATAGTTCTCATTCATAACACTCCGTTCGATGTCTCACTATGGGATATTGAAACTCCCGTATTGCTAGACATGCTTATCTCGAAAATCACCAAAACAACCAGAACTTAACAGGTAGAACCCTGTCTCAACACGGGGCCCAGCACTGCGTGGGCCACACTTGGAGCAGAGACATCTAGCCTGTAAAAGCGGACAAAAGGGAGCGGCGAGGACCAGCTCGCTGCTGCACAAATGTCTTGGATGGAAACACCCTTGAACAAAGCCCAGGATGTAGCCAGTCCACGAGTAGAATGAGCACCACGCAGGCCCGTTGGTGCCTGCAAACCCTGACTCGTATAAGCCAGAGCAATCGCTTCCACAATCCAGTCGGAGAGCCGTTGCCTGGTAACGGGCTTGTCCTTCTGAGGGTTAGCCCAGGATATAAAGAGTTGGTCATTACAACGAAACTATTTTGACCTGTCCATATAGATGCGTAAAGCACGAACTGGACACAACAAATTTGGCCGCTGTTCCTCAGAGGAACACAGCGGCGGAGGAAATGCCACAATGTCAATTGGGGTACATGCCAACCACGTTAGGTATAAAGGCAGGGTTGGGCTTCAGCAACACTCTCGTTTGCCCCGGGGCAAACTGAGTGCATGAAGGATGTACAGAGAGCGCATGAATGTCCCTGACTCGCTTGGCAGATGCCAGGGCCAGTAACAGCACTGTCTTCAGTGACAGGTGTTTCATGTCAGCTCCTTCCAGGGTTTCAAATGGAGGTCAGGTTGAGCCCATCTAAAACCACTGCCAAGTCCCATAAGGGCACCAGTGACCTGGAAACAGGGAGGAGCCTGCGAGCCCCTTTCATAAAACGGCAGACCAAAGGATGTTGGCTAGCCGTCTTTCCCTCCAAGCCAACATGGCATGCAGCAATAGCAGCCAGGTACACTTTGATCGTAGAGAAAGCTCTGTGTTTATCAATTAAGTCCTGTAGAAATGATAAAAATCACCCCGACAGGACATTGAAAAGAGATGTGTCCTTTTTGAAGGTACCACTCCTCAAACACCCTCCACTTACAGTCATAGAGAGACCTGGTGGAGGAAGCTCTTGCACTCTGAATAGTGTTTATCACCTTCTGAGGGAGCCCCACTGTATTCAGATTGTATCACTCATGGGCCAGGCCCATAGTGCCAAGCGCTCTGGGTGTGGGTGAAAGATCGCCCCCCCCGCCTGAGACAGTATGTCCTTGCGTAGTGGGAGCTGCCACGGCTGCCCGCACAGCAGCTGATATATCACCGCCAGCCAGTACATTGCAGGCCAGTGCGGAGCTATCAGGATAAGTTGTTCTCTCACTCTGGCCAGAGTTGGGGGTATCAGAGCCAGGGGTGGGAATGCGTACAGAAGGACCGGAGGCCAAACGTGCGCGAGCGCATCCACGCCTAATGGTGCGTTTAAATCGCGCATTGAAAAGAACAGCTGACATTGAGCATTTTATTTTGATGCGAACAGATCTACCGCGGCTTGGCCGTAACATGATGTCCTCTGAGAAAAGGTAGAAAACGTTTCAGGGTGAGGAACACCACTAAAAGCTCCAGATAATGTATGTGTGACCGTTGGAGGTCTTTGCTCCAGAGACCCCTCACAGGTCGACCTTCGTATATACCCCCCCCAGCCCGTTAGACATGCGTCTGTGGTGACCACCTTCCGCGATAGGACAGCACCCATAGGCACGCCCCGTACTAGAAAAGTCGGGTGTAGCCAGTGGCGCAGTGCCATTACGCATTTCATAGTGACCATCACTGTCCGCACGCCATGACGCCGTGATCGCTGCGATCTCGTCCCACACGGCAGGCTCAGGTTTGCTCGACAAGTCTTTGCAGAGCTCCGCCTGGTAGGCGGTCAGCAGCGAGGAGACGTTGAGTGCCCTGGCGGACAAAGCTGCAGCTTTATAGGCCCGTTCGGTCATCGCTGACTGGAATCTGTCTGCCTTTGCCGGTAGCATGGGGTTCCTGCTTGGTGTCGAAGCCAGCCTCGGTTGGAGGTGGGCTGCCACCAGCGGTTCCATGGACGGCATTCGGAGCAGGCCGAGCCTCTCCATACCGTCACAGTCCAGGGAGGAGGCACCCTGGATTGGGGCCTTGTTGCTAAAAGGGCGGTCTCTCCACGAGACCGACACCTCGTCCAGCATCTCCGGAAAGACTGGAAGGAGCTGCCTCTTCGTCCTCGCTGCTTGGGGCAAGTTCTTCCCCTCGTAGCGAGATCTGGAGGTCTCCTTGGCCACTTCAGGCCATGGGATGTCCAGCCTGGACGCAGCGCGTTGCCACACGGCCTGCAAGTCCATACTTAGGACGGGCGAAGCTGGTGTGCTTTCGCCTGGGAGAGCGGACATCGCTCCCGGCTTTGCTCCAGGACATCCTCCGCAGATGGAACCATGGTGAGCCCCAGCTTGACACAACGCGGGGCTCCGCTCTCGCGGCTCTTGCCGTCACCGGGTCCCAGCCTGACACGGTGTGGGGCTCTGGTTCAGCGGCTGCCGCTGTTGTTGAGCCCCAGTCAGATACAGCGCGGGGCTCAATCTCTGCGGCGGACGCCACCATGTCTTAATTGCCGGCCGGCGAATCAGCGGATATGAGGGGGTCCTGTCCCAACAAGCTAGCTTGGCGTGCTAACCGTCTGCGGAGGCTCTTAATGGTGAAGCGGGTACAATGCCCGCACGAGCCGGCGTTAACGATAGCCTCCCGGGCGTGTTCCAGCCCGAGGCAGGACGAGCAGACCTGGTGTGAGTCTGTGCCTGAGATCTTAAACCCGCAGCCGCATAGCCGAGCCTCCGAGTCCCTGACTCCTCTGGTGTGAGGGAGAGAAGGGTCCATCTTCGTTCGCCGGGGTGTCGGCGTGGAGTGGACACGCTAGTAACAGGTACGTTACTGAGAAAAAAATCCAACCTTGCCGTTAGTCCGAAAGGAAAAAAGCGACGGTGTAGATTTTATTCTTTAAAGAATATTAACTGGTGTGTTAATACCTTTTTTATCTCTGTCTCCTCTGTCGGTGTGAGAGAGAAAAGAGAACGTCCTCGTTACCGTGGTGTCGGTGTGGAGGGAAGAAAAAACTAGCAACAGGTATGTTACTAGCTTGAAGAAAAAAATCAAACCTTACCGTTATTTCGACAGAAAGAAACGGCGAGGCAGATTACAATATTAACTGGTGTGTTAATATTGTTCAGTCTTCTTGCAAAGCAAAAAAGTAACCGGCAAGCGCCCGTCGACCGAATGTTAGCTTTGGGTTCAGTCTGTGGACCGTTAAGCTAGCCCGGCTACTGATAATTCGAGATGTGCTCTGAAGCAAGAAGAGGTGTTTGAATGACGCTGCGTCGTAGCACAAGCTACTTAAAGGGTGGGTGGATTCCTTGACGTTGACGTCAAGATCACCAGCCAATCAGGATTGGCGTAATGAGATTGATGCTTCTGTTTGCATACGCGTTGAGGCGCATCCCATAGTGAGACATCGAACGGAGTGTTATGAATGAGAACATTATTATAGCAGTGTGAATCCAGGCTCAATGGGTTATCGAATGCCTCAGCCCATACCTAATTTATTCAAGTTGTATTGGTTTCTTCCTACCTGTTATTACATTAAAGCTGCACAACACGAATACGTTGTATAGGAATACATATCGCTTGCACAAATGAAACTAATGAAGACATTTGCTCTTAGATTGACTCATATAATTGCTTAATTTATTCTCACTACACGCAGCAAACGCTGGTCTTTATGATTTGTCGAATGTGAAACCACGTCAAACTTGGTTCAGTCACGATTTCAACTTAAGACCTAGAAAAGCACTAGTGATGGGAATTATGGCTCTTTGAAGGGAGCCGGATCTTATGGCTCCGTTCCTTTCAAAGAGCCATTAAAAAGAGCCATTTTTGTAAAGGGAGGCGGCGGTTACTAGGTTTATCTGCGAAATAATCACCAGTCATAATGATAATTAAGTGGCGATGGAGATTATTTGTTGACCCTGCTTTAAAGGATTGTGAGACAGTGACCCTTTTAGCGGCTGGATCTCCAGTGAAAGAACCACACACGAGAGGAGGTAGAGTTGCACACCATAGTGTCTTTATTTCACACACTACCATAAAGAACAGCCAGCCAGCATGGAGGTGTTCAACCATCTCCTCCGACTGAAGACTGGCTCTTTTATAGAGGATCTTATTGGGAGAAACCATTCACAGGTGAGCAATTATTGATACACATGTCATCATAATTGGTATAACGATAATCTATAACATTCGGTGCATGTATGATCAGTGGTTTATAGCCAGCTGTTAAGTTAACCCCAAACCCCACATTATAACCGACCATAATATATAGAAATGCATTCCCAACTACAACAGAAACCCCTACGCCCATCCCGCCACTTGGTTCGTCCCGGAACCTTCCTTAGTCAGTGTTTGTTTCCCCCGAGGACCTTTTGGCCAAACACACTGGAGCGGACACCGGACGAAACAACATGGGTAAGCAATGGACGTAACCTTTACACAGTGTTCACTTCTACAATTAATGCAACTTAACGTCATGATGTATACACGCTAAAACAGGACATCTGCACACAATGATTAATCTCACCCGCTGTCAATCTTACACAATCATAAATACTCTCGGCGTTCTCGCTATAACTCCCCTCTCTTTTCAGGTGGAGCTGAGGACCGACCAGCATCTGCCAGACGACATTCCAAATAATACGGTTTAATCATTTAACAACGACTACATCAATAAATAGTATATATTATATAAAAATGTGCAAATAGGCCATGTCAAAACTGTACTGTGCAAATCATGCTAATAAAGTGCAAACTGTTCACTAAAGTGCTGAGTGACATTCTTACTGTGCAAAAGGAAGTCGTTATATAAAGTGCAAACCCACATGTGCAATATTACAAGGTCCCCAAAGCCGTCAGTCTATAGTAACGAAGTTACCTTCGTTACATTTCCTCCTCCCTCTCCCGAAGGAGAACAGTGTCTCATTCCTGCGACACTCTGGACAGAAAGTCCGCCACTATATTGGTCTTCCCTGACCTGTATCGAACGGTGAAGTCATACGGCTGCAGTGCCAGGTACCATCCAGCGATGCGCATGTTTGCATCTCTCATGCGATGCAACCACTGTAGAGCTCTGTGATCCATTTCCAAAACGAAGTGCCGCCCCAGCAGATAATATCTGAGGGAGTCAATGGCCCACTTCATTGCCAAACACTCCTTTTCAACCGTGGAGTATCTAGTCTCTCTATCCAGCAGCTTGCGACTCAGGAAAACAACAGGTCTCCAGTCTCCCTCCTCCTCCTGCAGCAGCACTGCCCCTAGGCCCACTCCAGAAGCGTCGGTATGCAGGGTGAAGGGCTTGTCAAAGTCTGGAGTGTGAAGGACAGAGTTAGCGCAGACTGCATCTTTTAAGTCTCTAAAAGCTTTGTCACACTCATCGGTCCATTTCAGTTTGTTGGGAGCAGAGGCTTTGGTCAAGTCATTCAACACAACCACCCTGTCTGCAAAATGAGGAACAAACTTTCGGTACCAACCGACCAACCCCAGAAACCCTCTCATCTTCTTCTTGGTAGTGGGCACAGGGAATGACTGTATGGCCTCGACTTTCCCCAGCTGTGGCTTAATCTTCCCAAATCCGATGATGTAGCCCAGGTACTTCACTTCTCTTTGAGCGATAGCACACTTGTTTGGGTTGATTGTCAGACCAGCTGCTCTGATCCGCTGCAAGACTTGTTGTAGATGGAATCTGTGCTCATCCCAGGATTGGCTGAAAATAACCACATCATCCAAATATGCAGCAGAGAAGTCAGAGACATCCCTCAATACATGGTCCATCAGTCTTTGGAATGTTGCCGGCGCCCCTTGGAGACCAAATGGCATGACTCTGAACTGATACATACCAAATGGGGTCCTAAAGGCTGTCAACTCCTTAGCTTCAGGTGCCAATGCTAACTGCCAGTAGCCTTTGCTTAGGTCCAACGTGGTGATGTACTGAGCTTTGCCAACCCTTTCCAACAGATCGTCAATTCGAGGCATTGGGTATGGATCAACATTAGAAACTGCATTCAGGTACCTGAAGTCAATGCAAAATCGAAGTGATCCATCTTTCTTTGGAACCAGTACGATTGGGCTGCACCACTCATTGCAGGAGACCTCGATTATCCCCAGTTCCAGCATCATCTTTATTTCCTTTTGTAGAACAGGAATTAGCCGTTCAGGAATCCTGTAGCTCTTCTGCCGAACAGGAGCATTTCCTGTTAGACGGATCCTGTGCTGGACCAGTGAGGTAAAACCTGGTGTCTCTTTAAAAAGATCCGGATCAAGGAGTGGTTTTACTCCTTCCTGCTGGGTGGGAGATAGATGAGACAGGTCCAACGTCAAGGGCTCTGCTGTTGCAGTGGTGGCAGGAAAGAACTTCTCATTTGCTTCCTCATCCTGGACAGCACATACCAACAACTGGCACACAGGCTCTTGACGAACCTGGAACTCCTTGAGCAGATTGACATGGAAAGTCTGATATTTATTTACTCTTTCTGGCATATATACTTCATATGTGACCTTACCAACAACCCTGGTAATTTCATAAGGTCCATGCCATTTTGTCAGCAGCTTACTGTCACACGTTGGCAACAATAACAGTACCTTCTGTCCTGGATTGAAAACCCTCTCCCTGGCCTTCCGATCATACCAGGTGTTCTGTTGTTGCTGTGCCGACTTCATATTTTCATGTGCCAGTGCTGTCATCTCCTCAAGTCTCTTCCTCATTTTGATCACATATGAGACAACATTCTCTCCTCCTGGCTGTGGACTCTCCCAGTGGTCTTTAAGAAGATCCAAGGGTCCTCTCACTTGATGGCCATACAAGAGCTTGAAAGGTGAAAAACCTGTCGACACTTGTGGAACTTCCCGATAGGCAAACAACAGGTACGGAAGCCATTGGTCCCAATCGGCCCCTGTATTGGAGACAAACTTGCGTAGCATGCCTTTGAGAGTCTGATTGTAGCGCTCTACTAGCCCGTCTGTCTGGGGGTGATAAGGGGTGGTCTTAATGCCCTTCACACCTAAGAGTTGGTAAACCTGCTTCAAAAACTTGGACAAGAAATTTGTCCCACAGTCTGTAAGGATCTCTCTAGGTATGCCTACTCTGGAGAACAGATGAACAAGACAATTTGCTACCTGCTTGGCTTTGATGGACCTGAGAGGGAAGGCTTCTGGATGATTGTCTCGGATATTTCTTCCACCGTCGATTTTCCTGGCTTTACCCATTTGACGAAGAGATCCTTCAGACGAACATAGAGCTCTTGTGGAGTCTCGTCAGACTCGATCTTCAGGGACCGGAATCGTCTTCTGTAAGTATCCGGTGTGATTTCAAACTTTGACAAAATTGCTGCTTTAACTTTCCCATAATTGTCAGAGTCTTTCATGTCCATCATCACATAGGCACTACGAGCTTTACCGGTGAGCAAGGGAACAAGGCGCACAGCCCATCCGTCTCTTGGCCAGCGGCAGACATATGCTATTCTCTCAAAAGTTGTCAGGAACTGTTCAATGTCATCCTCTGGCGATAACAGCAGCAATTTCGGTTCCCTATGGGCCAAGGGTTCCTTCTGTTGGATACTATGTCTCCTCTCGTTGGACATCTCATCATCACCACGATCCTCATAATCCCTGTCCTGATACTCACTTCTTCCGTGAAACTGGCTGTTGTCCTGAGTATCATCTTCTTGTCTCCGTTCCTGTGCTATCCTGGATACTTGCTGCTGTATCTCAGTACACTGCTGCTGCATGCTTCTCCAACGGCACTCCTGAATTGAGGACGCCTTCTCTGCTTGTTCATCTTTAGCCGCTTGAACACGAACTAGCGTCGTCACCAATTCTGCTAGCTCCTCCAGCTTCCCCTCGGTTTTGGACTCCACTGTGCTGCCTGGCTCAACTGACGAGGCGGCTCTCCCCTCTTGGTCCTCCTTATCATCTTTTTTTCCAACTCTCGGCATCCTTTCACTGTAGTGTGGGCCCAGCTTCTGACACCATTTGTGAGACAGTGACCCTTTTAGCGGCTGGATTTCCAGTGAAAGAACCACACACGAGAGGAGGTAGAGTTGCACACCATAGTGTCTTTATTTCACACACTACCATAAAGAACAGCCAGCCAGCATGGAGGTGTTCAACCATCTCCTCCGACTGAAGACTGGCTCTTTTATAGAGGATCTTATTGGGAGAAACCATTCACAGGTGAGCAATTATTGATACACATGTCATCATAATTGGTATAACGATAATCTGTAACATTCGGTGCATGTATGATCAGTGGTTTATAGCCAGCTGTTAAGTTAACCCCAAACCCCACATTATAACCGACCATAATATATAGAAATGCATTCCCAACTACAACAGAAACCCCTACGCCCATCCCGCCACTTGGTTCGTCCCGGAACCTTCCTTAGTCGGTGTTTGTTTCCCCCGAGGACCTTTTGGCCAAACACACTGGAGCGGACACCGGACGAAACAACATGGTGGACGTAACCTTTACACAGTGTTCACTTCTACAATTAATGCAACTTAACGTCATGATGTATACACGCTAAAACAAAAACAAGACATCTGCACACAATGATTAATCTCACCCGCTGTCAATCTTACACAATCATAAATACTCTCGGCGTTCTCGCTATAACTCCCCTCTCTTTTCAGGTGGAGCCGAGGACCGACCAGCATCTGCCAGATGACATTCCAAATAATACGGTTTAATCATTTAACAACGACTACATCAATAAATAGTATATATTATATAAAAATGTGCAAATAGGCCATTTCAAAACTGTACTGTGCAAATCATGCTAATAAAGTGCAAACTGTTCACTAAAGTGCTGAGTGACATTCTTACTGTGCAAAAGGAAGTCGTTATATAAAGTGCAAACCCACATGTGCAATATTACAAGGTCCCCAAAGCCGTCAGTCTATAGTAACGAAGTTACCTTCGTTACAAGGATATTTTGCCTTTACAAATCACTTCGCTTTATCACTGCCTTGGTTTTGGTTGAAGTCATTTGATGCTTTCATTTAGTGGCAATGTTTAACAAAAAATCACAAAGGAAACTGAGATTACTTTTGCTAATAGTGAAAGATTTTGCAGCAAATTGTTAACATAAATCGCCAAAATTCAGCGTGAATACATAAATGAGTGTGTCATTGTAAGCAGTGAAGCAAAAAAAGAGGGGTCAAGGTGATGGATGGCCGTGAATAGCACAATACCTAACCATCTCTACACAGAATTTATAAAAAAAAAATTATAATGACATTTCCCTCATATAATTTTGCTAGCAGAAGGTATAATGTAATACATTATAAATACAATGTAATTGCCCAAGTTTGTGTCTCATCTCAGACCATGTTAATATTTTCCATTATGTTTACATGTAAAGCATACTTCAAAGAGACTGTAGTTGTCACTGTCACTGAAAATGATCTGGGGATTTCAGAATGGTCAAATACTGGGTTGCCACTCTGGATGATGTTGAGAAAAGGATGAAAGGTTTATTTTTTATAGTTTAAAGAATAATCTTAATTGGCAATGTCACTATCCATCCGTTTCCATTCCTCCATTTTCCAATGAGAATGCAATTATTTTTCAGCTTCTTCATAGTAATGTAATCCTCATGATGTGCAAACTATGGATCTCATATTTAATGCGTGGAAAATCAGCATTCAGTCTAAGACGTTCTCAAATATAAGGCCTGATGACTGCCAGGCAGCTATAATAAAGCTTTGCCAACTGCAGCTGCATTATACTGGATCACATTGCCTCTATATAAGAGGAACTCACTGCCATAAATGAGGAGAGATTCTTCTTATATGGAATTAGCCAAAGAGGAGCACAAAGAGAAACGTTAATGGCACAGATAGATAGAGGTGAGCACTCCCATTCAAGCTCCGCGGAATCTTTGACCACATCTGTATTGATTTTGTCCGTTGATAGTTGTCACGAGACAGCTGATGGATAGTGAAGGATACACTTCATTAGCTCAGAGTGTCTCCTTACTGGCCACCTACTAAATCTTAGCTCCTTTTTGTGTGGCTCTGTCAATAAGTGCCCCATCACAAGAGAACTATAACCTGTTCACTCTCTATTCACTTCGTCCAACATAAGAGATAAGTCATGATACGGGAAAGGGATCGAGAGGGGGAGGGGAAGATTAAGGAGCTGTGTGAGCTACTGAGGGGAGCTCAGTTGGGACTGAAATGTATATTTGGGGTTGATCCTCCAAGCATGAATTGTAGCCCACTGAATGTTTCTATAAATGGTTCATGCACATGTGTTGAATGACTCACTGAGCATTACATAAAGAAACAACTCCACAAATTGTTCCACAAGTTCAAAATCAAAGTCTTTGAGGTTTTAACACCAAGTAGAAATAGCTCTTTTGTCTTCCCTGTGTGTTCTATTCTGTGATTCCTTTTATGTGACCTGCTCCATCGAAATCAGTTGCATTGACCCGGCGACACATTTTAAGTTGTATACACTGTTGGAAAGAGGAGATTCATAGCTTTCTAATGATACCAGGATTGTTTTTGTACTCCAAATATTAAGCAAAAATATGTCACATTATATAATGACTGTCACCGAGTCATCATTTTGAGAAAAAGGCCTTTAAAGTGTCCTCTTCTCTGGAGTCCATTGATATGACTGATTATTAGCGGAGCAAATGATCAAAATACTATGGAGGGAAGATATTTTCGTTTGGATTACTGGTCTGGGGGAAGCTCGCGAGTGTGTGTGTGTGTGTGTAATTTAGCGTTTCTGTGTATTGTTTATTTCCCGGGGAAAATCAATCAAGGGATTCCAACTGGCGATCTTCCAGTTACAATTAGTTCTGACATATTGTCAAAAAATTATGGTGACTGAGAGGTGCAATCGACAAAGCTTGAGACAAATTGACATTTTATAAAACAAAATTACATTAGCAAAACACTTTTACCAAAGAAAAAACTATTTAACATTAACAAAAACAAATTAACAAGATGCGACACACTTTTACAAAGCTAGAGACACATTTACAAGTGTCGAAAGACTTTAACATTTGCCGAAACACTTTAACAAACTAGTGAAACAAACCGGAAAGGGAATGCCCATCATACCAGAAGTGACGTGCAAGTGATTGACACAAACTTTGTTTGTTTTGACGGATAGTGTCATGGGCCCGTTCTCATTTAATCAAATCCCCCTCGTCGACTCCTCGGTCCTCCGGTAGTGACTCGGAAATGAATTTTAGCGCGCCATGTTGAAGGACATCTAATTTCTCTAAATGCACTTCGAGGACCGAGGACCGAGCGTCGGGGAGACTCTCTGGAGGAGCTATAACCGAGGATACACTGATGGGTCCTCCACGGCTCCTTCGTGGATGCATTTCCGGCAACAGAGATGTTTCAAAGAGTCGTGACGCACGGCCAGACTTATCTCAGCCAATGACAGCTCTGCATGCATCCCCTGGATATTATTTTATTAACTGCTTTCATCGCGACGCGATGTTTACAGTGAGAACAGCTGTGAGGTCCGTGCAGAAAGCAAAGCAGTGTGTATAATATATATCACTCAGTATAACAGGCCTACTCTCTTTATTTGCTTTAGTTTAGTAGATATCTACAAACAAAGAGTCGATATTTTTCTAAAACCATTTAGTGCTTCACAATAAAATACACAACGGCTGTAGCCTGTTTTAGGAGCTGTATGTGCGTGTGTGTGTGGTACAGTGTGTGCGTAGATGCAGCGGACAGACAGGTCTCAGTTGGTTTGGTGTCCTCTGCTTACTTTTAATACTTGTAAATACAACTTTGGCCCGTAATTTATTTTCCTCATTGTAGCAACCAGAGGGGAGAGGGGGGGGGGGATATATCCAGTCTCTGATAGTGTTACGTTATTATGAGAGTGCTCTGTTTGATTCTGAAATTGTATATATTTATATAAATATATACATATATATGTGTGTGTGCGTGTCCGCATCTGTAGCCTGTTATTGTCTCATTATACCGCACTGTGAATGAATCAAAGTAAATATATAAGTCATCATGAACACATCTGTCCATCAGACAGAGGGCTGCTGTGCCTTCTGTCATCATTAATGGACGTCTCTTTAAAATGACCGCTCAGAGGAGAGGAGTTCTCATTTCTCTAACCGCCTGCTGCTTCTCCTCCTCGGTTCCCCTCCTCGGCTCCTCCGCTCGCATCTCCTGTCGGCGGGACTAAGTATCGAGGAGGGGAGTCGAGGAGGGGAGTTCGAGAAATGAGAAAGGGCCATGGTTTTGGATTTTTGTTATGAAATGATTGCCATGATAATACAACAGGAGAATGGAATGGTGTTTGGCGATTAGGCCCCGGTTTGCAGGATAATCATTCAGGAGGGAAAGAACCGCTCCGATGAAATCCCCAAAACCAGTGAAGTATGAAATACTGAGATGAACTGAGTTTCCTACCTTGTAGGGTGACTGTGGTGATCTGGGGATGAAATAATAGATTAACATATGTATGCGGCAGGAGGCCGGAATCACTGCCGGAGCTTACGGGTCATGCTGAGACTCTGACGGCCAAAATCAGTGCCGGTCTTATCTGAAAACGACCTGAGGGTCGCCTGCCTGGGCTTGACTACGCCGCCACGAAGGTCGAACGTCCTGCCGAAGCAGGGATCTTGTTTTTTAACAGAGACCGAAGTCTACGGTGGCCCAACGTCCACGAGACCGAAGTCTACGGTGGCCCACAGTCCACACGACCGACGTCTACGGGGACCCACAGTCCACGAGCCCGAAGTCTACACACCTGACATCGCAGGGTATACATTTTACGCAGACACATTGAGCAAGGGCCTGGGATTAGATACCTGTGTGCAGGAGAATGTAGCCCATGACATGTAGATGCAGCATGAGACGAGACATTATTCCCTGTGGGCGGGGCCCGCGGACTAGGACGAGAATGCAGTTTGAAATCCGGTACCTTAATGAGACATGTATACGCGTAAACGTGTTATGAACCACCACCAGTTCTATGCATAAATACCATAGTTAGGGTCCGAGAGATCTTGGGAAGCCAGGACGGTGCTGATGTCCGGGCGAATGTAGGTTGTGAAGGCGGAGGAGGACCACCATCCTAGTTGTTGTAGGGATGAGGTGGAGAGACCTTGATTAGCAGCAGAGGTGGCTGCACCTATCCTGAAGGAATGTCCCGAGTTTGATGTAGGTGATAGGCCGGACTTAATGAGGACTTGCTTGAGGTAGAAATTGAACAGGCGCAGCGTTAAGGGAGCATTTACTTTGATAAGAAAAAGTGGTGAGAACGGATTGTTGGGGGGTCTGCAGCGCAGGAATTTAACCATGGAATTAAAAGGGCAGAACGGGGATTCGATACGAGCTGCGATGACTGAACAGGCTCCTCCGCATTTGGAGTGTTTGAGGCTGAGGCTAAAGTGGTTGGCGTTGAAGACTAGGTCGGAGAGGCAGACGTCTTGACTGGGGTCGAATGTGAGGGAAGCTGTGGTGAATTCGCCAGGTCGGAGGAACGCATAGAAGGCTAATAAAAATACGCCATCGAGCAGCGCGTCAATATAGGGGGAGAATAATCCTTTCCTGAGTGTGGACAGCATGAGGCGCAGGACGGGGAGCGTGATAGGGAGCCTCGGGTCTGCAGCGGGGGGAAACGTCTTATACAACCCTTTAAGAATAAGTTTAACTGTTGGGTTTGAAAATAGGCTGGGAAAGCTAGGATCGGAGCAGCGAACATTAAATTGAATGCCTGCTAAGAGGCTCCGGATGTACTGAGGTTTGAGGTGTCGGTCAGTAGTGCAGTAGCCCATAAAGGCGCACACGGTGGAGATGAGGACAGGTTTGAGTGAGACACCTACTGAGCGGCAGAAAAAAGCGAGCGTTCTCCAATGCGAAATCGTAGGATTTGAGGGTGGAAGCGGCTAAGCCCTTTCTCATGAAGAATCTGGCAGACTCGAGGTGCCGAGCCAGGGGACTCTCGTTTAGTGCAGAGAGAGGAGATGAAGTGGAGGGATTCCTACTGGTTGCGAGCTGGCTTCCGGGCAGAGGTTCCGGAATGTCTGGAAATGAAAGCCAGAGAGGGAGTCAGCAACAACATTCAGGTGACCGGGAATGTGGCGAGCTGTGATAATGAAGTTGTGGATTATGGAGGACCACGTGATGCTTCTCATGAATGGCATAATATCACTGCACTGGGAGCGCACCTTGTTGATGATTTCGACCACTGATTGGTTATCGCACAGCACCGAGATGCGTTTACGGAACCACAGGTGACCCCATACGTGGCATGCAACGGCGATCGGAAAGACCTCGTGCAGAGCGGAGGATGAAGCATGATTAGGGAATGACGGGGGCCATGACCCTGCGAACCACTCTCCCTGGAAGAAACCCCCAAAACCCACGGATGGGGCGGCATCCGTGAAAAACCTCATTGAGTCAGAGGAACATACGACGTCATCATAGAAGAAAGTAACTCCGTTCCAGTGGGCGATCAGGAGGGACCAGAAACGTAGGTCTGAGCGGCAGACTTCGTCTAAGAAAACGCAGTCATGGAGGTTGTCGACCGCCGATGCTGCGTCCAGGAGGCGGGAGATGAACGAGCGTCCCTGGGGGATGACGCGCATGGCGAAGTTGAGGTGTCCGAGAAGGGAGAGCAACTGTTGGTTTGTGATGACTTGTTGCTCGCAGTATGACCTGGTGATGTCCCGGATACGCTGAAATGTGTCGGAGGGGAGAGACGCCTTCATTTCTATGGAGTCGAGAATGATGCCTAAGAACTCTAAGCTCCTAACGTTTTCTCTTTGGAGAGAGGGACACCTAACTCCTGAAAGCAATGTTTCAGCTTGGCCAGTGAGATCCCTGAGCTGTCCTGTGGCGGATCTATGAGGAGGAAGTCGTCCAGTAGGTGAAGAACGGAGGGGATTCTGACGATGTTCAGCAGGATCCAGCAGAGCGCTTCCGAGAAGGAGTTGAAAATGCAGGGGCTGCTTCTGCACCCGAAGGTCAGGCGAACGGCGAAATAGAGTTTGGACTCCCAATTAATACCGAACAAATTCCACTGAGACGGATGAATGGGGATGATTTTTTTAGGCATCGGTAATGTCCACTTTGGAGAGCCAAGCTCCGTGCCCTGTGAACTTGATCATCTTTATTGCATTGTCCACTGAGGCATAGTGAAGGGAAAACTGATCTGGAGGGATGATACTATTGACGCTGCAGAATGGGCCGGAACGGGGAGCGGACAGGTCGAAAATCAGCCTTTTTTTCTCAGAGTATTTGCGTGTGGCTATTCCGATGAGAACACTGGGAAGGGGGGGGGGGAGCTAAAAGGACCGATTATATATCCTTTGAGAAGTTCTTTGTCGATGAGCTGGGAAACTATGTTGGGTTCTTTAGCGGCTGACTGTAAGTTTCTTGCTACAAAAGTAACTTTGGGAGATGAGAGGACCCCTACCCTGAAGCCTTGGGAGAGCCCTGCCAGGAGATAGTCCACGAACACGGAATTTGGGTGAGTGGATAGCGCAGCTGCTAGCTGAGGGATGTTAATGGGAGTGGAGTGGTGATGTTTCAAAATGTTTTTCCACCACGAGGTTTCTGGCGCAGAGCTACTGTAAGGTTTCGGCTGCGCCTGGGGCACACGGACTTCGGGTGTGCATCCCTGCAGGAACTGACGGCTTGGTCTATCGTTCCCAGCATACTGCATGTGGGAGGCTCTGGGCGCGGAGAAAGGCACTGAGGGGCAGAGGGGAGCGATGTGGGCCTGCGCTCCGCAGCTGTTGCATGAAATATCAGATTGGCCGTCGGTAGCCATCACGAGCAGCTCGATGTCCATCACTGACCAATCCCGTATCTAATGTTAATGTCTCCAATAATGGCCATGTACGCATCTAATTCTACTCTTCTCTCAGGGTAGACGGAGCAGAGAACGTCGAATGCCGAAAAGCTACCATGAATTGCCCTAAGCTGATATCTCTGATAAGCCTGGGGACTGCGGCCTTAAAGACGGCGGTGATATTTCCTCCTGTGGCGATGGCTTTATCGCACTCCGGGGAGGGCAGAATAAGGCTAAGCAGATTAACATCCTTCCCTTCAAGAATTTTCGACCTAAGCCGTGAGGAGATGTTGGCGGCTTGGGAAATAAAAGGCCTACCTGAAGGGGGGGCTGGGAGGGCCGAAGCCAGAGAATAAGGGGGAGCTACTGCTGGAATGCGTGGAACACCCTGACCCGGCAATCCCTGCGGGACTGAGGCAGCAAGCGCTGCTCTGAGTGCAACGGAAGTTGACACTCCTGTACCGGAGTCTTCCAGGGCCTGGAGGCGAGCATCGATAGCTCTCATGGAGCTAGCCAGGGATTGCAGGGCGCCGGCCACGCTACTCTCCATGAGGGCCGTGTTAGTGCCACTCCCAGCCTGGCGAGCCTGGGAAGGGGTGGATTTGGGAGGCGGACGGGGTCCTGGAGGGCTCGACTTCCTGCCCTTTTTTCCTCCGCGGCTGCGGCCGCGTCCTCGCCCTCGTCTCTCTGGGGAGCTGCCTGGGGCTGCTGCCCCGGACTGGGGAGCTGTGCTGGAGACCTGGTCCGAGAGCTCTCGGAGCTGGGAGAGAGTGAGGCCTGGGGCTGTGGGGATGCCCTGCTGCAGGAGCCGGACGATGAGGAAATCTGCCTCTGATGATAGGCCGCTGTGGGGAGCCGAACCGGGATTGAAGATTTCCATAGAAGGTTCGTGTTCCGAATTGTCCGAGTTGGACATCTTGAGCTATTTATTTCTTATGTTTTTCTCACGAGGAGGGGTCTTGCAGTACTACCACGGCGTGTGGTCACCTGAAATGACAACTGACAGGGAGGAAGAGCAGGCATTTAAGGAATTTAGCATGTGCAGCAATTGGCTGCTGAGGGGTGACGCCCTCGTATTTAATGAGGGGGGAGGGAGCAATAGAGTGACATGTAAGTGACTCATTGTTAGGTCTTCCTTATTGAACTTGCGCTAAAGCTTTCATTTCTTAATAAAACTGATACTGTTTGACTCAGTTCTAGTTTGACTGCTACCAACAATAAAATTAAGTACTTTTAACGTGTACTTTTTGGGTAATACTCTCTCAAAGTCCCCTCCTGAGAACAAAATCATGCCACTTCTGCTATATTTGATGAGAGATACAATTATTTTTAGCAATAGGTTCTTAATAAAGTTGGTACTGTTGGACTCAATACTTGTTAGACTACTACCACAAATACAAGGAGGTACTTTTACTACTTTTTGAGTAATACTCTGTCAAACTCCCGTCCTGAGTACAATCATTCCTGTATTGTATATGAACTATGAATTATTGTACTCAGGACAGGAGTTTAACCATGTATTACAAGTACACATACTTGATTGTACTTGTGGTAGTAGTCAGAGTAGTACTGAGTCCAACAGTATCAATTTCATATAGAACTTATGGTAACATATCTTTTTATCCCTCAACAAATATAGCAGAATACATGAATGATTGTACTCGGGAGGGGAGTTTGACAGAGTATTACTCAAAAAGTACACAGTAAAAGTACTTCATTGTATTTGTGGTTGTAGTCTGAGTCCAACAGTACCAATTGTATTAAGAACTTATGGCTAAAAATCATTTTATCCCTCAACAAATATAGCAGAAGTGGCTTGAATTTGTTCTCAGGAGGGGAGTTTGACAGAGAATAACTGAAAAAGTACACGGTAAAAGTACTTCATTGTATTGATGGTAGCAGTCAAACTAGTACTAAGTCCAACAGTGTCAGTTTTATTAAGAACTTATGGTAAAACATATTTTTAACGCAAATATAGCACAGAAACATGCATTATTTTACTCTTGTACTACTAGCGTCAGTGCCGCTTCTCGGTCGATTACCGTAAAGGCGCGATTAATCGCACACTCACAAATGAAGAGCTGCTGATTTGACCAAGCAATTGCGAGAGACGGCTGAGTTGACTGCAGTGTTCCACTGCACTCCGACAGCACTGAGCACTACATCGAGATTAAGATTAAACACATTTATTTCATTTGGGAACACACACATATACCTATGGAGTTGGACAGATGTGTTTAAATTAATGTTCATGTTAATTTGAAAACAAATGCCGGTGTCGGACATACACAAACACACCGAACACACACGTCATACGCCTTGTGGACCGGACATCTCCTTCATAAAACGAGTAATAGAGGGAATAATCGGGCAGTTCAATGTGTGTAGAGGTGCGTGTGTGTGTGTGTAGAGGTGTGTGTGGCTATAAAGAAGCAGCCTGCAGTCGCTCGTTAGCTGCATAATGAAGGTAAACACAGCGAAGACTGTGTGTAAAAGGCACAGCTCCACTTCCTACTTAGCAAACCTATAACTTTCTTGTGTGCAAAAGAACGTATCTCTTGCGCACGAGAAAGTATATCATGATGAGCAAAACCATGTCACTTGGACCAGGTGGTTTCCACAGAACGGACAAAACATGTTTAACGACCATAAAGGTTATATAAATAAACATTGATAAAGGTCCATAGGTACCGGCGGTCTATCCGCCAAAACAAACAAAGTTTGTGTCAATCACTTGCACCTCACTTCTGGTATGATGGGCATTCCCTTTCCGGTTTGATTATCTAGTTTGTTAAAGTGTTTCGGTAAATGTAAATGTGTCTCTAGCTTTGTAAAAGTGTTTTGCATCTTGTTAATTTGTTTTTGTTAATGTTAAATTGTTTTTTCTTTGGTAAAAGTGTTTTGCTAATGTAATATTGTTTTATAAAATTTACATTTGTCTCAAGCTTTGTTAAAGTGTTTCACACTTTGTAATTGTCAATTGCACCTCTCAGCCATCGTAAAAAATAGACGTTCAAGCAATATGTCAACATAAGATGTCCAACTAGATTTCTGTATGAAAATGTGCCGCCTATCAAATAGCAAAAAGAAAGGATATCAGTCCAGTTGTTTATGTTCTTTCACCCCAAGAGACAGTCACTGCTGCTAAGGGAGCAAAGCAAAGGTTAGACTCACTGGTGAGCAGAGCCGACCCACATGCAGTGTGACCTCCGACTCACCTCTGCAAATCCGTTGCAAAAACCTCTGTAATTTCTGTCACACTCAAATTATCACGTGCTTTATCCGCAGCCAAGTTCATTCTTGAAGGCTAAATATCACTGCATAAAGCCTGCAGATTGGTCCTGTGACGGTTTTACTGATACTACAATATTTGCATGAACTGCTGAACTACACAAAAAAAGTTCTGGTTTATCCAGGAGTTTATTCATGAAAGTGGTTAGGTATTTATGTGCCTTTGTGCATGTGATAATTTGCACACAAATACATGGCAATGGGGCCTTTTTTTATATATATTTTAATAGATTACCATCTCATTGCTGTCATTTCCATCATCCTGCATGTGTTTTTACACCGATCCCTGACATGGGTCATACTGTAGATTATGCATTCAGGGTTAAGGACAAATAACCCAAAGTTAATGTTTTCACCTGGGAAAGAAAATATTGGCTATTAACATCATCAGTCTTAGGTAACTTCTTTTATTCTTTGTCATGTATTACCACCACCCATATTCACCATCTCAAAGAATACATCTGATCTCGTTATTTCTGCTTTTATGTTATATTGTACATTTGCCTTCAATAAATCTCCCAAGCTGGTAGCTGTATGCCTGTGTGTACCCTGTTTTTATTGAACACAAATAGGTCCATGGACTTAATAATAACTGAATAATGAAAGCCCCTGTAAAAGCATTTGCATTAGGAAAAAGCTGTTCAAAATGTAGTGTGTACAAAAAACATTTTCTTCATTTATGCAAATGAATGAATGCCTATTTTCGAAAAATATTTTGCCAGCAACATTCCATCTTTACATAGTTTTTCTTAAAGTAATGGCACATATATTAATTATAAACACTGATTTAGTCTGTACCCTATACCAATGACAAATTCATTGCCATTTACCAAGATTCTAGTTCCAATTATTCAAGCAAAGGAAAAGAGCCAATGGCACACTTTCATTTACCACTCATCTTACTGTATACAGCAGGGGTATTCAACTAAAATTCAACGAGGTCCAGTTAGAGAAAATCTCCCCATGCAAAGCTCCGGAACATCAACATGTCTAACTTGCTTTATTAATTAGTGTGATATATATTGAAGTAGCCTGTAGCTTTATCAACGCATGCATGTAATCAACAACTGACTGCCAATCAAATAAAGAAAGTACAATTCAAAAAGAACAATATGTATTGTCAATTAACATTTAACTATACAGATATACAGTAAAATACTGTGGATATGTGTGATGTTCATCTTGGGCTGCATTTAAAAAAAAAAAAATAGAGAAAATAAATAAAATAGCTTTTGAAAATATGTGCATCTTAAAGTGCTTGATTTTAGATAAATACAATAAAGTGTAGCAGCAGCTTGAGTTTCCTTTTTTCTTTGTTAACCGTTTCACATCATGACTTAACAGTTTCAGACAATTATAGAACAATATCAGTCTTTACACATCATAACAATTGAACCGTTTTAAAGTTTCTCTTTCTTTCCCCCTTATATTGCAGTCCCTCACTCACTTTTTTTTTATTCAATGCGAGAATTGAGCTTGAGCTTGTCCTGCCAGGAGTTTAAATCTGGCCTCAAATGGTGTCAGGGCCATTCTCATACACACATGCAGGTGCTCATTGGTTAGCCTCGGTTAGCCTGCCCTGGAACGATATTTAGTTTTAATTTTGATCCTGGTGGACTGATCATATTGGGCTCTGAGACTGCTTATTTGTGTGACCTCAGTTCTGAATTGAGAGGGAATGTTTGGTCAAACACTTTGTGTTTTGTCTCATAGTGGCGTTTTGGCACTTTTAATGAGCGCCACGGTCTCTGAACAAATGAGACACACTGGTTCTGTGCTCCCAGTGGGCAGAATGAACATGAATGAGTCCGTCCACTCATGGTGAAAAGCTCTGTTCTCACTGTCCACTTTCCTCTTCTTGGAGAGCGCCATGTGTAATTATTTGTCTCTCCCTGTCTAACACGCCTGCTAACACGCCTGTTCACTCTCCTCTCCGTCTTCTCTCCCTGTATCGCTAATTATTGTCTTCACTCACTTTCCTCTCTGCTTCTCTCTGCCGCGCTCTCATCTCTTGTTCTGTGTTTCTCTCCCTGTATCGCTCACTCGTCTCTTTCGCCCCGTGTCGGCAGTGGTTAAAATAGAATTGCCCCGTCAAAATTGAAATCCCCTATTAATGTATTGATTATAGGTCCGGGTCCGTATAGGTCGGCGCCCGGATCCGGACCGCGGTCCGCCTGTTGCCGACCCCTAGTATACAGTATACTGTACACTCTACAGCTCAGATATGTGAGGATTTGCAGTTCTCCCTCCTTCTCCTCCTCTTTGTTTTATGTTTGTTATTGTCTGTGTGTCTGTCTTCCTGGCTGGGTGTGGCTGACCCACTTCTGTTTCCCGCCAACTCACCTCCTCAGCTGTGGCTCATCATCCGGATTACTCTAATCACCTTCACCTGCATATATTCCTCCATCGAGTCCATCCATCCAGTTCGTCAGTTAACCACGCTGGTAAACACGACTTTGGTTAAACAGTTTAGTGCATCTACTCTGTTTCTGCTACTTAGCCTACCTGTAGGGTTGGGTACCGAGAACCGGTTCCAGTTCGGAACCGGTTCCAACATTTCGATTCCAACGGCATCATTTAGAAATGTGAATTTCGGTTCCGCTTTTCGATTCCTGAGGAAATGTTTCTCGCCGCTCTCCGTAGCCTACTGCATGACTGCAGCGGGGCGGGAAATGTAGCGTTGTATCTACATCTCCTACAGTGTAACCTGAGACCAGGGCCGGCCCGTCGCACTGGCATTATAAATGTTCGCCTAGGGCGCCAGATCTGTGGAGGCGCTGCGCTGACAGCTCTGGGAGAAAAAATAAATGTTTTGACCGTTGGTGCTCATCCTAATTTTCGGCCTTGATGTAACAACATTCATAATTAAGTAAATGTAACACCCTTTTCATCCCGGTTACACTTTTTATTTGCCCTGTACGATGGGCGCTGCAAGTGATGAAAATGGGGGATGTTGGCTTATCTGGCAACCGCAGCTCACAGCCAAAGTGCGCGTGAGCGAGGGAGAAAGGGAGGGTGCACTGGAACCGGCGCTGTTGAGGTAAAGGACTCTGAGTGTTTAGATAGTTCACTTTAGTCTAAGTTATCTCAGTGGGTCTCAAACGTTTTGATCACAATTTATGTAAACACATATTTCCAAGGCACTCCTTTATAATTATTGGGATAAAACAGGTTTGAAATCATTCCAATGTATACTATAGGACAGTAAACCAGACATATCGTTTTAAACTGGAGATAAAAAAATATGCATAAATAAAATAGTAAAATAAGATATGAATGAACAACAAAAATAAAATGTGTTACATGTAGGCTATTTGTTATTTAATTATTAAAATGTAAACCGATCTTTTACATATGGGTGTTTAGAGTTGTACCCCCTAGATCTAGTCTCTAGTAATTCTGCGTGTGCACCAGATTGAAGCATTTTACTTCAAAATGTTCAAACATTTCTTCCCGGTATGCCTGAGAAGGCAGATGCTTGTTTTTCTCAACAAGAACTGTTTTTAAAAGTTGGACTGTTGCACTGTTGTAGCTTCAGTGGTTCTCAGGTTAAAGTTACATAGCAGTGAATATTTTTTTGGTGGAAGAAGCATGTATCATTTGTTTAACCCTCAAAGAATCGGAATCGAGAACCGTTAAGAACCGGAATCGAAAAGTAGAATCGGAATCGTGGAAATTCAAACGATACCCAACCCTACTTACAGTACCTGTGATCTCTTTGTCCAGTATCCATCTGCCTACTCCTCTGCCTGCCACGTCCAGCCTCCGACTCCTCGTCTGAGTTTCCTCCGTGCTTCCACGCACACCAGCTCGAACCTGTCTGCTCTCGCCAGCTCTGGATCCCCGGCTCCCCTCGCCTGTGTTCCTCCGTGCATCTCCGCACCTCTGCTGGTAACAAATCCTGGCCCGGAGTATATGGACATTAATCCCTCCGTTATTCTCCGTAGGATTTATTGGTTTAATAAACATGTTACCTACTAAACTCTGTGTCCTCTATCTGGTGTTCAGCATTTGGAGTTCAGTCCAGTAAGCTTGTGAGAGCGTAACAGTATGAACTGGTCTAAAATTAACTCCGCTGACACTGGATCGGATCCCGCCGCTGTTCATCACGCCCTTTCATCTCAGGGAAATCTTCTGGGCCAACATGAGCAGATGATCCGAGCCTTAGTTGACAGTAATCAGTCCATCTCGAACCTTGCTGCTCAGATCACTACCCTGACGTCTTCTGCTGCATTTCCTGCTCCCTCCATTCCACCTCAGGATTTCACTCCATGCCGGGATTTCCCCATTGTCGACCCTGAGCCTTTCCATGGAGAGGTGGAGAAATGCAGAGGATTTCTGTTCCAATGCAACACGGTATTTCGCCAGCGCCCCTTGTCTAAGGTGGCTACTGTAGTGGAAACTTCTGTGTAGCAATGTTCGAGGAGTCACCGACTCAGGAAGGAGACAAGGTAGAGCAGGAGTTTTGATGTCAGAGCACTGATGATTTATTAAGAGGTACGGCCGGAGAATTCACATCACAAGTCACACAGTCACGGTGAGACTGCACGGGTGGGTTGCCACGTCAATTCTGGAGCGCCTCTCTCTTGTCAGCCCATTTAACTGGTTTCAGAGAGAGTCGTCAACATGTTTTGATAAGATAGCTTTAGACAGTTGGGCACACTGAGTCACTTGCTTCCGCCACTTATGGCCTCCAAGATGTCATACCTTGGAGTCCACAAACAACAAAGAAGGAAGTGTCCCAGTGCATCCACAACAAAGACCATCTGTGACCTAGTATTGACCGGTCACAGAATGGGAACAATAACATTATTGGCTGAAGCAGCCTGTGTCCTTAAAGGACAGGAACAATAACATTATTGGCTGAAGCAGCCTGTGTCCTTAAAGGACAGGAACAATAACATTATTGGCTGAAGCAGCCTGTGTCCTTAAAGGACAGGAACAATAACATTATTGGCTGAAGCAGCCTGTGTCCTTAAAGGACAGGAACAATAGACGTCAAGGTTGGTCCTGTATGTCACATCTAGGAGTCTGAGATAATTATTTCCCTAACAGTTCCTCTCTTTTTATCATTTATGATAACCTAAAACATTAGTCTAATAATAATTTGGTCAATAATTAACTCAATAGGCGTCTCCAGATTCGAGTGTGGTCTCACCTTACATTATTTACATCACAAAGTAGAATACGATTGAAACATTCAATCACAATGATTGATACAGCCAATCATAATAGGAAAAATCATCTCTCATCAGTGTTTGATCATCTTTTGTCAAAAGCATAATAATGAACACACATAATAACACAGATGCATAAATAGCAAAAATACTTGTTTTAAACTAATATATTTTATCATTTACAATTAGTTAATTTCATTTATCAAACTATAAAATCAAAACCAGCTTGCCGCTTTAAAGATTTACTCCAAGGCAATCACTAGTCAAAAGCATTTTAAAACTTAGGATCGAAAGAGATCCAGCTAAAAATTCACAGTTAGGGTATAAAATTCACAATGGTGATTTGATCAATCTGTAATCTGCAAAAGTGCAGTGTCCTCAATTTTAGAATTACTTTTACTTAAATACGCTTTAGTCAAGAGTAAGGCACTTAGTCAAATCAATACATTAATTTCAGTCAAGTACATTTTTCAAAATCTGAAAAGGAAAAGTTAGGCAAATATTCAAAGACTTTTGTAAAAACCTGGAAAGGAAGGATTAAACGTTCTTAAAACTTGAATTATTACATTTGTGAATGCTACCACTGATCTGTACCAAATTAAGTCTATCAATTATTTCTATTAGCCATACTTACCTGAGCATCTACTTATGGTACTTGGAAAGGATTCTTCTGTGTTTATCTAATGTTGAATATAGAATATCAATTTCTTTAAATTATATTTCTCTAATTTGAGGATCAAATATGCTACATAATTGTTTATATGAAATATTATAAATATTTGTTTTGGGCCAAAACTGAAATTAATCCAGTACTTGAAACATCATTGTAGGTCTTTCTGTGCATGGATAATACTTTAAAGAGTAGTGTTGTTAAGCCTGATTGCTGGACGATTAAGGACATTAACATTATCTGTGATAATAGTATAAATATCTTGTTATTCAATCTGAAAATATTAATTAATTAATTTTGTTTAGTGCGAAAGTGTAATCTGATCCGGCAAAATATATTAATCACCACTATTCAACACATGTCTGGTCATTGGAAATATAAAGACAGTCATTAATTGTACATCTGTAAACATCCAAGATATAAAATCAATTCAAAGTTCATCTTTGTACGGGAGCTGGAAGAACGTGTCCTTCAGTCTTTCTGACTCGTTCTCCTCCTCTCTTTATGACAAAGAGTGTGTGGTGTGTGTAAAAGCATCCTGATACTGTAGATTAGCACTGAGGTGCTGATTGGCTCAAACTCTTCTTCATCAGAGCGCCATATTTAAACCCCCCAATTGCTCTGCTTTTTTGTGTGGCTCATTCAGTGAGCACTGTAGTTGATCCCCCCAGTGAAACGGAGGCTCATCTGCCTGCATTCCTTCTGCTATCTGCTAGAGAGCAGTGCCAGACAAAACTGCGTATTCCAAGTGGCGCATCCAGGTCTCCCCCCGTGATGGGAGAGGTTAGGAAGACATCTTGTATGAAGCCTCTGAAGTCCTCGCTCGTCCCGCAGGGTTGTCTGCCTGAGCCCACCGAGCAGAATGGTGAAGAAGCATCCCATCTCCTCAGATAGTTGAAGATTAGAATCCTCTCATCTCGAACGACCTCGTGCCTCCTTGCCCGTGGTGCCCTCTGCAGCCGGAGAGCATGACCCTCTCTCTCTGACCCTTGGCCTTCAGAGCTGTCCTAGTTATTGGGTTAACACTTGATAGGGATGTTTTCCTGAGTGCAGACAACTCAAAGTAATGGATTAACATTATCATTTAATTACAAAAATAGGATAGGCCCCTCAGAATTATTTGGGAGCCTTCCTGACACATGCACATGCATAAATGTAAGGTTTGTGTTAGTCATTTAACATGCAAGAATCATATACTCATCAGTCCAAAGCAGAGAAATGTTATTGTAATTTAAAGGTGAGCTAGTCCCTGTGGATATAACCCTTTCTCAATTATTCTAAATGTTATATTAATTCACCATTTGATAAAATATTAGTTTATCAGAAATATATATTTTCTCCTCTTCCATAAAACAGGTTTGAGAAATAAATGTTCCATTATAAAATTAATTACATATGTCACATATGAAATAATAACTTAGAAGTCTATTTAAGCATGGTGTAATCTATTACTCGAGAAGACTCAGTATCACCTGTGTGCAGCTTGCAACAAAAACAATTGTGAGAAACATATATTATGCAGGAAATGTATACCTTTGTTGAAAAACAAAGCATCTCTGATTTGGGAGGAAAAGCTTCATCCCCCCTAACATCTGAGTTATTACTGATGGCATAGCATAGCATGAATGGAATGTGGTGTCTGAGGGTGTTATTACTGAGAAATGTCAAACAAATTCAAAACCTTACATTTGAAAACAGGTTTG
Source organism: Pseudochaenichthys georgianus (assembly GCF_902827115.2). NCBI lineage: Eukaryota > Metazoa > Chordata > Actinopteri > Perciformes > Channichthyidae > Pseudochaenichthys > Pseudochaenichthys georgianus. The sequence continues at coordinate 2,818,187 of NC_047508.1, forward strand.
CATTCCTCCACTTAATGTGACGTTATCATTGGAAACAATAAAAGCTAATTGTTTTGATGTAGAATCTGTCAATTGAATCGTTAGAGCAGAACAGAATGGTCGTATTGTAGCCTGAGTACCGTGCATCCTTTAGTTTTACCAGGTGCAAACATGGTCATATAATGTGAATACATGTAGAACTAAGAGGCCCCTGATATTAGGTCTATTTTAAAAATAGTAGGGGCTTTTAACAGCTTGCCAACTTTACAGGCATCCTCTGCATAGCAGTATGAATAGCCTTAAAACAACCCACTCTACGGTAACGAGAGTCATATTTCTGAACCAAATGCCCTAAGTTAAGCCGTTAGTCCCATCTGACTGACCCAAGGGTTTGGTGCTGGTGTGACCGGGAGGCTTCCAGGTGTTCAAAGCAGATGTCAAGCTTTCAGTTCATGGCTTGGTGGGGGGAGTGGCCCACGTGAGACAGTATCAGTTTGAGGAGCATTGTCTCTGGGAGCAGGGAATGGTGTCCATTCTCGGACCAGACCATTAATGTCATTTCATGTAGAGCAGCCATAGCATCTCTGTGACTGCACTCAGCCGGGCGGTAGCAGGGTAGAACTGGGTGACTCTTGAAGCCGTCCAAGGCCATAGACCAAATAGAACCACGTACCAACAAAGGGACACAAGGTCATCAATGTGTCTCTTTACCATTGGCCTAATTGCACAATAAATGAGTGGGGGAAAAATGTGGAAGACTAATCCATCATGTGAAATGTTGAGTTAATCTAAATAATTACTTATGGGTTGAAATCAAATTAACATTAACATTTAGAATTAAAGTCAGTCCAAATTGGACTTGCACGGATCAGAATCTAAGCAATACACCATTTTCCCAGCTCTGTAATGAAAAGGATAACAAGATTAGGTATACAGGAGTGTTCAAAACACCCAAACATGCACACTTATCTTATTCCAGTAGAGATTAGAGGACAAGGTATAATGTTGTGAACAAAATGATCAAGTCAAAGTTATTTTATTTATTCTAATGTTATGTACCACATTTAATTTAATGATTAATCTTGAGTTACTAATAACTTTAAAGAAGGCAACAATTTACAATTTGGATAAAGTGAAAACTCATCCTGTGTGTGGGTGTGTGTGTGTGTGTGTGTGTTACGTTCCCTGGTAGATCTAGGGGTACCAAGGGAAGTAGCGACACACAAGATAGCTGGACGAGAGAAAAAGGAGAGGAAACTCAATGCTCAAGGAGTTTAAGTGAGGTTTTAATAAGAACATAAGTGAGGCGGCTCACCAGCCAAATTACAACACAAGACTACAATAAACATCACACAACCAAGCTGGGTCTCACACAGAGACATGCTGCACACATGCAGCCAGACGAGAAGGAGAGAAAGAAGGGCCTCACTGCCGTCCTCCTCCGGTCCTATATGGAAGCCGTGATTGTTAATTAGGAGCACCTGGGGAGAGGCTGCACCTGGGGACAATCAGAGGGAGAGAGAGGAAAACACACACACCCGACCACACACACACTACGGCACGTAACACTTCCCCCCATAAAACACACCTTATACTGCTCACCAGCAGCCAACACCGGAGCAACACATGGAACACACACAACACACACACCACTCACTGAACACAGATCCACATCGCTCTGAGCCAGGTCCACACCAACCGCTTCAGAGACGGAAACACCCACACTACTGTCAGACGGATGCAGAACTTAACTGCAACTCACCACTCTGTCGCATCGCAACCGGGTGCCGGGCTTTTGGCTTTTCCAGAGCAGCTGCCACCTGCTCCTTCCGAGCTACACACTCTGCCTCTAGATGACCAGGATCAAGACAAAAGAAACACAATCTCTTTTTCTTGGGTCCTGGAAGAGCAGCAGAATGAGCATGTGTGGCACGCCTGTTACGAGCTTTCCGGAAACCAAAACGATGAGGAGAATCGCTCTGAGCCAAAAGCTCAAGCCTTTCCTCATCCGCCATAGTGGTGGCCTGCTTCCTCTTCCAAGCTGCACAGTCTGCTATCATATGACCTGGGTCAAGACAAAAATAACACGCTCTGTCTATCCTGGGACCTAACAATGGAACACTGGCACAGGGAACATCATTATTAGGAGCTCTCCGATAAGTGTCCCGCTGAGGAGGGTCCCGCTGAGGAGGATCCCGCTGAAAAAAAACGCTCCTGTGTATCAGCGCAAACTCGTCTGCCAGAGTGGCAGCCTGCTGAAGAGTAGTCACTTTCTGCTCATTCAGGTAGACTACCGTACGCTCCGGTACACAGTTTTTGAACTCCTCCAACAGCATCAGCTCACATACGGAAGCGATGTCATCCGCTTTACACGCTCTACACCACCTGTCAAAGAGGACTTTCTTCTCCCTCGCGAAGTCCACGTATGTTTGGCCAGCAGCTTTCTTTATGCCGCGAAAACGCTGCCTGTAGGCCTCAGGCACAAGCTCATATGCCCTGAGAATAGCACCTTTCACCTTGTCATACTCCAAACTATCCTCGACAGAAAGAGAAGAGCAAGCCGCTTGAGCCTTGCCGACTAGCTTGCACTGTAATAGAATAGCCCACACGTCTTCTGGCCAGTGCAGGGCCGCAGCAATGCGCTCAAAGGCACCAAAATAGACTTCCACCTCTGATTCCCGAAACACAGGGACCAAATTAATATGCCTGCTCACATCAAAGGAGGCAGCAGGACCAGAAGGTGTAACTGCAGAATCACCCACCACAGCTGCTTGGAGCTCTAGCTGACGCATCCGGACAGCAGTGTCTGCCTCCAACTTCCTGAACTCCAGCTCCCTCCTGAGCTGAAACTCTCGCTCACGCTCACGCTCCTCCCTCTCACACTGGAGACGAGCCATACGTACTTTTACCCTGGCATCTACTTTAGACCCCGTAGGTGAGGATCCTGCCGAAAACGAGTCAAACTGAGGTGTGGTGAAAATGTTTGCCTGTTTCGTAGCACTCTGAACCACCGTGCCAGGAGATTCCACTAAAACAGGCCGCCTCAAAACCCCCTGTTCAACTAGTCCAGCTATCAAAGTAGCCTTGAGTTCACTTTTTACCAGAGCCGAGGAAACGGAAACATGATAATGGTCAGCAACAAACCGCAAATCAACCTTCCTGCACCCGTCTAGCTGACCCACAGTAGGACTGGCCACAAACTGCTCCAACACAAAAGCCATCTTTAGCAACGGCTACTTACAAATATTATTATATATTTATTTACAAACTTCCCCAGATCCTGCCTACCAACCTTTACCTAACTATCTTCTGGAGCGTGCCGGGCTCGAGGTGACTTTAAAGGCAAACATCAGCGGCCGAAACCCTGAATCGCCTGCCCCCAACAGGGAATAAATCCCCACCCAGGATTACCCTGAAAATAAAAAAGGCAAAATAAAAAATGAGTATCCGAAGGAAGGACTGATTCAGTCCAGCTAGACACTCCCCTGTCTAAACTGAGGAAGCTGTTCAACAGTAAATAATATCACAGCCAATTCTACACCTATATACACTACTGCTCACCACCAAACACAATAACACTAACCAACAACCAAATACTCACTCTTTGTCTCAAAGATTGGACGAGCCCCCATGTTACGTTCCCTGGTAGATCTAGGGGTACCAAGGGAAGTAGCGACACACAAGATAGCTGGACGAGAGAAAAAGGAGAGGAAACTCAATGCTCAAGGAGTTTAAGTGAGGTTTTAATAAGAACATAAGTGAGGCGGCTCACCAGCCAAATTACAACACAAGACTACAATAAACATCACACAACCAAGCTGGGTCTCACACAGAGACATGCTGCACACATGCAGCCAGACGAGAAGGAGAGAAAGAAGGGCCTCACTGCCGTCCTCCTCCGGTCCTATATGGAAGCCGTGATTGTTAATTAGGAGCACCTGGGGAGAGGCTGCACCTGGGGACAATCAGAGGGAGAGAGAGGAAAACACACACACCCGACCACACACACACTACGGCACGTAACAGTGTGTGTGTGTGTGTTTGTCTTCCCAAGGTTTAAAACATTTGGGACAGCACAGCAGTGAGAATGTTATGAGAACCAATATGTTGTTTACACTAAACTCGAAGGAAGCTAGACTGGAACACTTTAAATAAATCAAAACGCTTGCACATTAATTCAATACATTTAACATTTAGCTCGAGCTGGGTTCAATACTTTTCTTTATGGTATTTAAAATTGGGCTCGAGTAGAACCCCTGAATTTGGCTTGCAACACAAAGTGATACTGATCTCTGTTGGACTTGGACATGTTATGATTCAAAGCGTGGGCCTGTGAAAGATGCCCTTGGAAAACAACATCTATTTTTTAACTGTAATTACTTATTTTAAAGAGATTGCAACATTATACTTTTTAAAGTATTGCTCAATTAATTTAACACATTTTATTATGCACACAATAAAAAAACTTCAACTAATATATTGATCCTGGCTTAACCAGCGACCTTCACTCTGTTGTTCATAAGCTCGGTTTCAGAAAACTTGTCAGTAGTTTAACAACTATTTTAATTTTTAGTAATGTCTATGGAGACCAATTGGTTGATACGAGAAATAATTTGAAGCAGTTTAATAAAGAATGTTAGACTATTTTTAAAACTGTAATTGAACTTCAACTTATATTAATTATCTGATTCCAGTGGCCAGTTGGAACAGACAATCAATAAAGTTTCCATTTTGCAGCAACAGCACAAAAGGTTTCAACAACAATTAATGAAACAAATAATACAACATTGACCTACAAAAACAGATTTTGCAACCCTGATCTCCTCAGGCAGCTCTCTGAGGGTCTTGGGGCACAGGACGGGGCATAGGGTTTATGCAAGGTCACAAACATATCTTAACATATCAGCAATACCATTTAAGAATGGATTCTTAAAGCAATATAATCTTCTTTTCTTCTTACACCTACAGCGCACACCCTGAACAGTGTGCTTCTTGTTTACATTTTCCTCTGCACACTGAGAGGCAGGACATAAAAACACTCTTTTTTCTATTTATTTTCATTTTGCAGCACATTTATACGACCAGAGTTTTGCTTTACATCTTTATATTATTTATTTTCTCAAGTCATTTACTTTTGGTGAGATAACTAAAGTTTAGTTCATTTTACCCTGGCTGTGGACTGATTATTACCCATTTTGTTTATGGTTAGTTATAAAATCAACACTGCAATTTGGACAAACAAACATGTACTCTCAACAAATACCAGCGTCCCAGCAAAACTGACTCTGCTCAATTTAGTCCGAATTTAGGAGTTTTCAGAGGGGGCAGAAAATGTATATGGGGCACCTGCGCGCGCCCCACCCTTGTACAAGTTGCTAAGATCGTATCGTCCAAAAGCAATAGCTAGTGTATGCCTCCCGGACCGCCACCGACTTGCTCCAACCAGCTGGGTAGAGCGCCGTGACGCGTCACAGCACTACACGCACCTCGTGATTGTCCCAATTTTTAGCCAGTAATGTAGGAGGAAATTGTTTACAAATCGCGAGGGCTTTTAACCTATCCTCTTGCAACACTACCCATTTCCTGATAGCGCTATTTTCCCCCGACCAAGGGAAACATAGACTTTTCTTCTTTTATGCCCTTTCTCTCCCAAGAACAGCAGCTCAACAGTAGTCCTACTCGACCAGCTCTATACACCTGACGCCGTGTTAAACACAGTGTCGTTCTACACTTCCTATCACTGCCCACCTGTGATCAATTAGCCTATAATTTAGTGTATGCCTCCCGGACCGCCACCGACTTGCTCCAACCAGCTGGGTAGAGCGCCGTGACGCGTCACAGCACTACACGCACCTCGTGATTGTCCCAATTTTTAGCTAGTAATGTAGGAGGAAATTGTTTACAAATCGCGAGGGCTTTTAAACCATCCCGTTTTTTAATGGGATGGTGGTGACGTGAGTGAAAGATATAGACAAGACTGTGATTTTAGGCTGAGGTGTATCTCTAAGCTGCTTATGTTAAACCGACTGTTTTGGACCGCTAAAAACCCCAGAATTCGGCGATTTGTTCAATACAAATCTCTACATTGCTGTTATACAGAAATTCCACTTTGCTGAGGTGTGTCTTTAAGGCTATTCTCCAAACATGAGTAACCAAAACGAAACACAACTGCTCAGTTTCACAGGTAATTTTAGGACACCGTAAATCACAGATTCTGGCAAGGCAATGTTCAAACGTAGATTTGAAAATCACTTACCAGCTCTGCCGATTTGTTGGTGTCCTTTTTTGTTCGTGACGCCAATTTGTAGTGGAAACTTCTGTGTAGCAATGTTCGAGGAGTCACCGACTCAGGAAGGAGACAAGGTAGAGCAGGAGTTTTGATGTCAGAGCACTGATGATTTATTAAGAGGTACGGCCAGAGAATTCACATCACAAGTCACACAGTCACGGTGAGACTGCACGGGTGGGTTGCCACGTCAATTCTGGAGCGCCTCTCTCTTGTCAGCCCATTTAACTGGTTTCAGAGAGAGTCGTCAACATGTTTTGATAAGATAGCTTTAGACAGTTGGGCACACTGAGTCACTTGCTTCCGCCACTTATGGCCTCCAAGATGTCATACCTTGGAGTCCACAAACAACAAAGAAGGAAGTGTCCCAGTGCATCCACAACAAAGACCATCTGTGACCTAGTATTGACCGGTCACAGAATGGGAACAATAACATTATTGGCTGAAGCAGCCTGTGTCCTTAAAGGACAGGAACAATAACATTATTGGCTGAAGCAGCCTGTGTCCTTAAAGGACAGGAACAATAACATTATTGGCTGAAGCAGCCTGTGTCCTTAAAGGACAGGAACAATAGACGTCAAGGTTGGTCCTGTATGTCACATCTAGGAGTCTGAGATAATTATTTCCCTAACAGCTACGATAAACTATGTGTTGAGTTTGCTTCGTGGAACAGCTTTAACCTCGGCCGAAGCATTCAGTTCCTCTGTGGATTATGACACCCTTTCCTTTGGAGTTTTTTCTGGACATTTTTCCACTGTTTTTGACCATCCCGAACACTCTGGCTCAGCTGGTAGTCGTCTGCTAAATCTACATCAAGGGTCTCGAACCGTAGCAGATTACTCTATCGAGTTTCATACACTGGCGGCAGAAGCCCGATGGGACGAAGCAGCTTTAAGGGCTGTGTTTGTTAGGGGATTGAAGGATCAACTAAAGGATAAGCTGGCTGCTAGAGAGGTGCCTGCTGAACTCCAATCTTTAATCTCCTGGGTGTCTCGTCTTGACAGCCGGCTGCGGGAGCGCCGTGCTGAGCATACGCAGCATTCACCTTTTGTTTTGCCTATTAAGCCAAACAGCTCTCCCCAGTTTGCTCCCTCTGTGTCCAGACCATCTGACTTCACCTCACTACCTCGCGTGCTCACCGTTGCTAAGGAGGAAGCTATGCAGTTGGGACGCGCTGGATTATCCCCTGAGGAGCTCCTTCGACGCATGAGGTCTGGAGAGTGCCTGTATTGTGGGAAGGTTGGGCATATCCTTTCTGGCTGTCCTGTTCGCCCAAACGCAGGGGCTCGTCAGTGAAGTTGGGGGTCCTGACAAGTCCACAACCTACACCTATTGTAGCCCCAACTTTGAGCGTTTTTTTTATTCCTGCCAGACTTTGTTCCAACTCTCAGACCTTGCCCCTTTCTGCCCTCATTGACTCTGTGGCTGAGGATAGCTTCGTGGACTGTGAACTAACCAAGCAGCTGGGTCTACATTTGAAACCTCTACTGGAACCTTTGACTGCTTATGCCTTAAATGGTAAAAGCATTTCTAAGGTTACACAGCAAACACAACCCATAACCCTGTTAAGGCGAGACACCCCAGGTGAATAGGGTAATTGTTTTAACTTAAAGGTATCAGCTAGAAATGTCTCCAGTTAATTACTTACACTAAGGCAATTGTATTTTGTATTACAAGTTTTCTGAAATAGCATGTTTAAATATACAAATGATCCATTATCTCATTAAATATGCACATATTTTAACACATTTCAGGAATCGAAATCTGAACTTTGGATAAAGCCAGATTCAAAATGATTGTTTCATTTTGTAGTCATATTAGTATCTAAGGCTTTTACAGAAGGGATATTGGATATCTCTTTTTATCACTCCATAAATCAGAAAATACTGTCAACAGCCCTAAAATATCAATTTTCGCCATGTTTTTAGGTATACAATGTTGTATAATTCAGGCTATGAATGATATATGAACAAACCCTTCTGTAAAAGCCTTCATAATATTGATAGGAATATAACTGGAAGGTTTGTGTATCTACATGCTCCTGAAGTTGACATTTCGAACTCAGAGTAGGAGAAAAAACTCATTTTGAGAAAACGACCTTTAAAGATTGCAGTGAGGCGCTAGCTAAACCCTCCTGTTCTTTGGATGACAGCTTGCACATTGACGCACTCCGTGATGGTATTTCATGTTCAGGGTCATTTGTTTTTTGTATAACCTTGCTTCGTGCAAGTGACAATTGTTGTCGTGTTCTCTGTGAACATTCTTTTCCCCGTTCTTTTGCCATTTTGAGATTTCAATTTCTAGCGGAAAGCTAACCAGGAAGTGTTTTAGCACACCACGTGACGCATCTGAACGAATCACGTTGTCAGAAATTGACACCAGCCAATGAGATTTCGTTTCTTGGTTTAAGACCCCTTTGTGCTTTCACGATTGGTTGCTGATACAAAGGAAATGACCATATTTGGATCCAATGAGATTGTGCAGGAGAGACACAGCTTTCCAGCGATACCTCTGTTGACATGGTGTACACAGCGGTCGTGGTACTTTATGTTACGTTAGAATGCTAACTTTTGGTGAATTTAGGAGAAATCTACAGACGCAAATAGACAAACTATAGTACAATAAACACTTAAATGTGTATTTTGTACGTTTTCCTTCCAAAAGCCTGAAAGAAAACATGTTATAGAATCAAAATAGCACAAATCTCAAAATTGACCAGTACTTGAAAAACGATGTTTTTGCCTGCCGTGTCTCGCCTTAATTTCTGGAAATCACAGAGAAGAAATTCAACTGAAGGTTATTTCCGCCCCAGCAACCAGTCTGGTTCTTGGCTATCCATGGCTTCGCACCCACAATCCGCATATTGATTGGACTGGAGGGAGAATCATAGAATGGAGTCAGTCGTGCCACATTAACCATTTACAGTCTAATGTGCCTCCCGTCCCTGTGGACCCTAAACCTGCTCCATGCGTCTCTGCTGAAGTAGACTTGTCTGATGTTCCTGAGGTTTACCACAACCTGAGTGGGGCCTTCAATAAGGAGAAGTCTCTCTCTCTCCCTCCTCATCATCCTTATGATTGTCCCATCGATCTGCTACCTGGAGCTCCTTTACCTACCAGCAGACTTTATAATCTGTCTCGGCCAGAGAGTGAGGCCATGGAGAAATTCATCGGTGACTCCCTTGCTTCAGGAATTATTCGTCCATCTTCCTCTCCTCTGGGTGCTGGGTTTTTCTTCGTGGATAAAAATGATAAGTCACTCCGACCCTGTATTGACTTTTGTGGGTTAAATAACATCACAGTGAAAAACAAGTATACCCACTTCCTCTGATAAACTCAGCTTTTGAACCACTCCAAGGTGCCATCATCTTCTCCAAACTCGACCTCAGGAATGCCTACCACCTGGTTCAAATTCACCATGGAGATCAGTGGAAGACAGCCTTCAACACCCCCCTTGGTCACTTTGAGTACCTCGTCATGCCCTTTGGACTCTCTAATGCCCCAGCTGTTTTCCAGGCCCTGGTTAATGATGTCCTTCGAGATTTCCTCAACCGATTCGTTTTTGTCTACATTGACGACATCTTGATCTTTTCCAAGAGTCTGGAGGAACATCAGGACCACGTCAGTCAGGTTCTACAAAGGCTGCTTGAGAACAAGCTGTTCGTCAAGACTGAGAAATGCGAGTTTCATCAGGAACGGGTCAGCTTCCTTGGATACATCATCAGGCAAGGCAAGTTGGAGGCTGATCCAGGAAAGATCCTAGCTGTCTCTGAGTGGCCAGTCCCCACTACTCGGAAGGAGCTGCAGAGGTTCCTGGGTTTTGCTAACTTCTATCGCTGATTCATCAGGAACTATAGCAAGGTAGCAGCTCCACTCTCCAGTCTCACATCTGTCAAGATCAAGTTTTCCTGGACAACAGAAGCTAACAAGGCATTTATTCTACTCAAGTCCCTGTTCACTTCTGCCCCCATACTCACCCAGCCGGACTCAAGCAAACAGTTTGTTGTGGAGGTAGATGCATCTGACATCGGGGTTGGCGCTGTTCTGTCCCAGACTGCAAGGCCAGATAATAAGCTTCACCCATGTGCTTTCTTCTCCCACCGTCTTTCCCCAGCTGAGAGAAATTATGACGTGGGCAACAGCGAGCTGCTGGCGGTGAAGATGGCGTTGGAGGAGTGGCGACACTGGCTCGAGGGCAGCAAGCAACCATTCCTTGTATGGACTGACCATAAAAACCTGGAGTACATCCAGTCTGCCAAGCGACTAAACTCCCGACAAGCCAGATGGGCCCTCTTTTGTAGTCGTTTCTGCCTGATGCCCTGTCCAGATTGTTTCCTTCCGAGGGACCTGTAACCTCCTTGGACTCTATTCTCCCCCGGAGTTGTGTGATGGGTGCCCTCACCTGGGAGATAAGTAACTCGATCCGGGAGGCGCTTTTGGATCAACCTGAACCTAGTAGCAGTCTGCCTAATCGTCAGTTTGTCCCCGACTCAGTCCGTTCTCAGGTTCTGCAGTGGGTCCACAGCTCCCGTTTTTCTAATCACCCTGGTGCCAACCGCACACTCTCCCTTCTTCTGTGGCCAACTATGGACAAGGACACTAAGGAGTACGTTTCAGCCTGTACTACATGTGCTAGGAGCAAGGCCTCTCATCAAAGACCAGCAGGATTGCTTCAGCCCCTTCCTATCCCTAGTCGTCCTTGGTCGCACATAGCTCTGGACTTTGTCACTGGCCTACCTCCCTCGCAGGGTAATACAACTATTTTAACAGTTGTAGACCGTGCCCATTGTTGCTCTGCCGAAGCTCCCCTCAGCCCTGGAGACCTCCCAGCTTCTCACCCTGCATCCGACTGTGAAGAATGTGGTACTGCACATTGGAACAAATGATGTTGTGAAACAAGAGTCAGACGTGCTGAAAGAAGACTTTAAATGTTTGTTGGAAACTGCCAGCTCTCTAAATGCAGAGGTGTTCATCAGTGGCCCTCTACCGCCAGTCAGAAGAGGAGTGGAGAGATTCAGCAGATTGTTTGCACTGAACACCTGGCTTTCAACTGTCTGTACTGACCAATCTGTCCATTTTATTGACATTTTTTACTTTTTCTGGGTTCGCAGACATCTTTTCAAGACAAATGGAGTTTGCCTGAACAAGTCAGGAGTGAAATTGTTTATCTCTAACATATTCAACTGCCTGCGTCATCAATCTGTTCCCTCTGACAAGGACAAGCGGCAAGAGGAATCAAAACAGGAGAAAGACACAACACATCGCGCAGAAAACCCTGAAGAATTATCACTGCACCCGAATGTTCTGATTATGGGAGACGTATGAGACACATGAAGGAGTCTCCACTGCCCCCCCCCCCCCCCCCTGTCAACGCCTTTGAGGATCACCCTCGCCCACCCTCCTGTAGACACATGAAGGAGATACAGAGGGTTGGCACTGATTCCTTCCTGGATTTCAAAGACCAAACTAAGGCGATACGCAGGGCTGGCAGCATGTCCTTTACCCCCGCTCCTCAACGACGCCCACCAAAATCACCACAGAGACGCGCACCATCTCACCCGTCTTCATCACCGCACCTACGTCAACCACCTCCCCCCCTGGCAGCATGTCCTTTACCCCCGCACCATCTCCCCCGTCTCCTGATAAGGATGTGTGTGTACAAAACGCAACAAACTCTTACTGATATGTGATGGGTCCAGGCTCAAGGGCGTATGGCACTCTCAACTCTTTCCAGGACATGCCGGGGCCCTGCCTACCTATAGCTTTGCCGATATCTGTGTTGATAGGTAATAGATTAAGAGTGGTGAATCATTTTAGAAACAGGAAGCACTCAAACGTTTGTGTGAGTTTATCTAATTTAGCATTGATTCCATGTCAGCCACAGCTTGTTACAAAAAACATGACTGATAGTGTGTTTAACAAACTTAAACTAGCTTTATTAAATGTCAGGTCTTTGGCAGGAAAAACATTTTTAATCAATGATTTTATCACTGAGCACAATCTCGATTTTATGTTTTTAACAGAAACTTGGATTGAACAAAATAACAGTGCAGCTGTTCTTATCGAATCAACCCCTCCCAACTTTAGTTTTATGAGTCAGGAAAGAATGCATAAGAAAAGGGGTGGAGTTGCTATTCTGTTCAATGATTCCCTTCAATGCAGGAAGACATCGTATGGAAACTTTGATTATTTTGAATATGTGGCCCTTCAGCTGAAATGCTCCTCTCGAGCTCTGTTCCTAAATATCTATAGACCACCCAAATACTGTGCAAGCTTTTTTGATGACTTTACTGAACTAATGTCTAATAGTGTGTGTATTGACTTTGACCGTCTAGTCATTGTTGGTGATTTTAACATCCATATTGACAACCCCCAGGACAGAGGGGCAAAATAACTGTTTTGTGTTCTTGATAGCTATGGACTGACTCAGCATGTGACGGAGGCCACGCACAATAAGGGGCACACTCTGGACTTAATTATCTCAAAGGGTCTGAATATCTCTAAGGTTGTGGTGACTGATGTTGCGCTCTCTGACCATTCCTGTGTTTTCTTTGAGAGCTCTATTTCTGTTCACAAAAATGTTCAAAAAGAGATAACCACAAAGCGATATTTAACTGAAAATACTAGGGAAATGTTTACTCAGAATTTTTCTTCCACAGTTGCCCCTGCTAACATCTCAGTAAATGAGCTAGTAGATCATTTTAATTATTAACGCCAGGCAGGCGTTAATATCTTTTTTGATGAATTATGGGAAGGATCACGCAGAATCTGCTGCTTGCAGTTTGAATCTGCTGCTTGCAGTTTGACTCAGAGAGTCCCTTACCGCTGCACCCCGACAGAGACCAGGTGTCCCGTGTCTTCACTCCTCTCGCCCCAAAATGGCACCCAAGAAAAGTGCAAACCTCCCTGACGAGGTGGAGGAGATTAAGAAATCTCTCGACTTCTTGTCAGCCGAAATCAAAACAGTCGTGGCGCAGCAAAATAAAATCATGGAGCTAATGGGAGAAATACAATCTCTGAAACTACAAAACATTGAAAAGGACAACAAGATCACTTTTCTGGAGAATCGAGTGGCCGACCTCGAACAATACACCAGGATGAACGATCTGATTATCAGCGGCCTGAAGACCAAACACCGAAGCTATGCCAGGGCGGCAGCGGCCTCAGAGGACACCACCGCCGGGAGAGGGGGAGCCGACGCTCCGGAGGTGGACCGTGAGTCGCTGGAGCAACAGGTGCTTTGCTTTTTGGATAGCAAGGGCATATCTGTTGACGGCGGAGATATTGAGGCCTGTCATGCCCTGCGGAGCAAGAACACATCAGCCACACCAGCAATAATAATCCGGTTCATCAACAGGAAAAAGAAATATGCACTCCTCAGACAAGGAAGGAAACTAAAAGGGACCAATGTTTACATTAACGAACACCTTACGAAGAAGAACGCGGACATCGCAAGGAGAGCACGTATTCTTAGGAAACAAAACAAGATTCAAGCAACATGGTCGACAAATTGTAACATTTTTATCAAACTAAATGGATCAACAGCAGAGATGGCGAAAGTGCTCATTATCCGGGAAATCACCGAGCTGGATCAGTTTGAGGAATGAATCATCAAAATCAACATAAGGTAGGCCTACCTGAAAAGCTACACACTGAAATGAACACACTAAGAACACCCATGAGCTTGGACACAAATCACTCACCTGCTGAATATGAAAAACTGGACTTGAAATGTTTCAAATACACGGAACATAGATCACAAGACATTGAAAAGGATATTGACCCTGAAAATAATTTCTACAATAACATCCATAACCAATGTGAATACTACACAGAAGATCAACTCAAAAGAAATGGAATAATGGATGGATCAATATCAATATTACATTTTAATAGCAGAAGCCTCATTTCAAATGTATCAAAGATCAAACACTGTTTAAGGCAACTGGAGAAACAAGTTACAGCCCTAGCAATATCAGAGACCTGGCTTAGTGAGGAGAAAGCTGACATGGTTGAAATCGAGGGATACAACATGTTTTTTACTAACAGGACACATTCTAAAGGTGGGGGGACTGCACTTTACATTAACAAAAGTTACAAAAGTAGATCTGTCAGTAATATGTCTTTCGCTGTAGACAACATTATGGAATGCATAACAGTAGAAATTGAAATGAAAACATCTAAAAACCTTCTGATAAGCTGCGTGTATAGAAAACCAGGATCATGTATTGACACATTTGAGAAAAAGCTAGCTGAACTGTATAACTACACAAGCAGCAAGAAAATGCTCTTTGTATGTGGAGATTTTAACATTGATTTGCTGAACCCACAAGAACACAATGCAACTACAGAATTTATTAATTCTATGTATAGCAACAGTTTATATCCTACAATCACACGACCAACCAGAATAACATCACACAGTGCTACACTCATTGACAACATATTCACAAATGTTATGGATAGGAAAGTAATAAGTGGAATATTAATCAATGACACAAGTGACCACCTGCCAGTCTTTGCAACAATACAGAACTGTACTAGGATCAAAAAAGACACCAGAAAAGTCACAATTACAAGACACAAAACACCAGAGTCTGTTCATTCTTTTAAAGAAGAATTATCTAAACAAGACTGGAACAAAGTGTATGTGCAAGATGCAAATGAAGCCTATGAATCATTTCTACATATTCTATCAGGGCTGTATGAAAAACATTGTCCTCGTGTAAAGAAAATAGTGAAACAAAAATATGCTGAAAAACCATGGATCACTAAGGGAATATTAAATGCATGTAAAATGAAAAATGAATTATATAAAGACTTCTTAAAGAATGGATCAGTCGAGGCTGAAAAAAAATACAAGTCATACAAAAACAAACTAATAAAGATAAAACGATGTAGCAAAATGGATCATTACAACAAATTATTGGAGGATAACAAAAATAACATTAAAAATACATGGAATGTATTAAATACCATTATTAAAAAAGGAAATGAAAAGGCACAATACCCAAACAGTTTTCTGTCAAAAAACGATACAGTAATTTATGACATGACCTCAGTTGCCGAAGATTTCAATAAGTACTTTGTCAATGTTGGTCCTTGTCTAGCTGGAGAAATTCCAAATACTGGTTGTAGTGATGGTGTTGAAAGTAAAGATATATATGTGAAGGAAACTATATTCTTAAGAGGGACTGATGAAAATGAAATTATTGACACAGTTAAAAAACTTAAGAGTAAAAGGTCTACAGACTGTCATGATATTGACATGTATACAGTTAAAAACATTATTGAATGTATAGCCAAACCACTAACTCACATCTGTAATCAGTCAATACAAACCGGTGTATTTCCAAATAAAATGAAAACTGCTAAAGTCATACCAATACATAAATCTGGAGATAAACATTTACTGTCAAACTATAGACCAATTTCATTGCTCTCACAGTTTTCTAAAATACTGGAAAAAATCTACTATACAAGACTAAATGACTTCATCACCAAACATAACATACTCTATGAACAACAATATGGTTTCAGAGAAAACAGAACTACATCATTTGCAGTTATAGAATTTATGGAACACATTACTAAGGCAATAGAAAAGAAAGAATATGCAATAGGGATATTTCTGGACCTTAAAAAAGCATTTGACACGGTTGACCATGAATTATTAATTAAAAAACTACAGAGATATGGCATTAGAGGTGTTGCACTATCATGGCTATCCAGCTACCTACACAACAGGGAACAGTACGTTGAACTACAAAGCCATAAATCACAACTACTGCAGGTTACATGTGGGGTGCCTCAGGGCTCAGTCTTGGGGCCATTACTATTTATTCTGTATATTAACAATATATGTGAAGTATCAAAAATTATTAAAACCATTCTTTTTGCAGACGACACAAGTCTACTCTGCTGTGGGGACGATTTAGAACAGCTATTGGTCACAATGGAGAAGGAACTGAGCAGGATGAAGATCTGGTTTGACCAAAATAAATTAACATTGAATGCAAGCAAAACCAAACTCATTATATTTGGGAATCGATCGACCAATACAGAGAAGAAACTCACTATAAATGGCGTCCAATTAGAAAGAGTATCGGAAATAAAGTTCCTTGGAGTAATCATAGACAATAAATTAAGTTGGAAACCACATATAAGCTATATCAAAGCCAAAATATCCAAATCAATAGCAATTCTGAATAAAGCCAAATACCTAATTAATCAAGCTTCTTTGTTTATGCTGTACTGCTCCTTCATACTTCCATACATGATGTATTGTGTGGAAGTTTGGGGGAACACATATAAAACAAATACACATCCTATCTTCATCCTGCAAAAAAAGAGCCATACGAGTTATACATAAAACTACCTACAGAGAACCAACAAATAAATTGTTCATCAAACTAAAAACACTAAAACTACAAGACCTGGTTGACTATAAAACTATTCAAATTATGTTCAAAGCCGCAAATCAACAATTACCTCATAATATCCAGGGACTTTTCACACAGAGAGAAAGCATACACATGTTGAGAGGAAACTGCATTTTCAAAAAACCACCCGTACGAACAAATGCCAAACTTCATTGCATCTCATCAAAAGGTGTTAGTCTGTGGAATAACTGTAACGATGCACTGAAATATTGTACAAGTCTATCTAAAATGAAAGTATTATTTAGGAGTCTAATCATTAATGGTTATGAACAGGACCTGTAAAATCTCATTTGTTGTTATTTCTTGTAATTGTAAAAAGTAATTTCTTTCTGATTGTTTTGTAAAAAAAAAAAGAAAAGATTAACAAGACAAACATGTCGCTGATGACGATGACCTAATGTTTTATAAGAAAAATATATGTTAGAGGGGGTAGGACCAGAAAAGTTTTTTAAGCTTCTTCTTGCCCCTGTTGAACATGAACAGAGACTATCTGAAAATTATTATTATTGTTTTTTTCTTTTTGTTTTTTTTTGGTACTTTGTTATAATTATTAATCTGAGTGAAAAGGAAAAAAAAAAAAAAGAAAGGAGAATATATATATATTATTGTTATATATTTGTTTTGTTTCTGACATGTTCAATAAATTGACTAACTAACTAACTAATTCAAAAATTAAAAATGGTATAGATGCCATTGCTCCAACTAAGGTAAAGGAAGTCTCTGGCAAGAAAATATCTCCATGGAGAAAGGCCATGACCGTTAAAACAGAAAAAAGAGAATGTCGAAAAGCTGAACGCAGGTGGCGAAAAACAAATCTCCAGGTTCACTTTGAAATCTATAAAGAGAGACTTGGCCTTTATAATTTGGAATTTAAAAACGCACGACAATCGTTCTTCTGTGACATCATTACCAAAAACAACGCACGTGCCTTGTTTGCTACTGTCGACAGACTAACTAACCCCCCAGTGTCAGTAGCCTCTGAATTTCTATCCACCAGGGCGTGCAATGATTTTGCCTCCTTTTTCTCTGACAAAATTCAGAAAATCAGACAAGCAGTCAGTGCCTCTGCATCAGGAACAGCAACTGTGTTGTCTCTGTGTCCACCTAATAACAATTCAAGCACCATGACACAATTCCAGCAGATTAATGATAACAACCTAGAGGACAAAAAAGGCACAATACCCAAACAGTTTTCTGTCAAAAAACGATACAGTAATTTATGACATGACCTCAGTTGCCGAAGATTTCAATAAGTACTTTGTCAATGTTGGTCCTTGTCTAGCTGGAGAAATTCCAAATACTGGTTGTAGTGATGGTGTTGAAAGTAAAGATATATATGTGAAGGAAACTATATTCTTAAGAGGGACTGATGAAAATGAAATGATTGACACAGTTAAAAAACTTAAGAGTAAAAGGTCTACAGACTGTCATAATATTGACATGTATACAGTTAAAAACATTATTGAATGTATAGCCAAACCACTAACTCACATCTGTAATCAGTCAATACAAACCGGTGTATTTCCAAATAAAATGAAAACTGCTAAAGTCATACCAATACATAAATCTGGAGATAAACATTTACTGTCAAACTATAGACCAATTTCATTGCTCTCACAGTTTTCTAAAATACTGGAAAAAATCTACTATACAAGACTAAATGACTTCATCACCAAACATAACATACTCTATGAACAACAATATGGTTTCAGAGAAAACAGAACTACATCATTTGCAGTTATAGAATTTATGGAACACATTACTAAGGCAATAGAAAAGAAAGAATATGCAATAGGGATATTTCTGGACCTTAAAAAAGCATTTGACACGGTTGACCATGAATTATTAATTAAAAAACTACAGAGATATGGCATTAGAGGTGTTGCACTATCATGGCTATCCAGCTACCTACACAACAGGGAACAGTACGTTGAACTACAAAGCCATAAATCACAACTACTGCAGGTTACATGTGGGGTGCCTCAGGGCTCAGTCTTGGGGCCATTACTATTTATTCTGTATATTAACAATATATGTGAAGTATCAAAAATTATTAAAACCATTCTTTTTGCAGACGACACAAGTCTACTCTGCTGTGGGGACGATTTAGAACAGCTATTGGTCACAATGGAGAAGGAACTGAGCAGGATGAAGATCTGGTTTGACCAAAATAAATTAACATTGAATGCAAGCAAAACCAAACTCATTATATTTGGGAATCGATCGACCAATACAGAGAAGAAACTCACTATAAATGGCGTCCAATTAGAAAGAGTATCGGAAATAAAGTTCCTTGGAGTAATCATAGACAATAAATTAAGTTGGAAACCACATATAAGCTATATCAAAGCCAAAATATCCAAATCAATAGCAATTCTGAATAAAGCCAAATACCTAATTAATCAAGCTTCTTTGTTTATGCTGTACTGCTCCTTCATACTTCCATACATGATGTATTGTGTGGAAGTTTGGGGGAACACATATAAAACAAATACACATCCTATCTTCATCCTGCAAAAAAGAGCCATACGAGTTATACATAAAACTACCTACAGAGAACCAACAAATAAATTGTTCATCAAACTAAAAACACTAAAACTACAAGACCTGGTTGACTATAAAACTATTCAAATTATGTTCAAAGCCGCAAATCAACAATTACCTCATAATATCCAGGGACTTTTCACACAGAGAGAAAGCATACACATGTTGAGAGGAAACTGCATTTTCAAAAAACCACCCGTACGAACAAATGCCAAACTTCATTGCATCTCATCAAAAGGTGTTAGTCTGTGGAATAACTGTAACGATGCACTGAAATATTGTACAAGTCTATCTAAAATGAAAGTATTATTTAGGAGTCTAATCATTAATGGTTATGAACAGGACCTGTAAAATCTCATTTGTTGTTATTTCTTGTAATTGTAAAAAGTAATTTCTTTCTGATTGTTTTGTAAAAAAAAAAAGAAAAGATTAACAAGACAAACATGTCGCTGATGACGATGACCTAATGTTTTATAAGAAAAATATATGTTCGAGGGGGTAGGACCAGAAAAGTTTTTTAAGCTTCTTCTTGCCCCTGTTGAACATGAACAGAGACTATCTGAAAATTATTATTATTGTTTTTTTTTTTTTTTTTTTTTTTGGTACTTTGTTATAATTATTAATCTGAGTGAAAAGGAAAAAAAAAAAAAAGAAAGGAGAATATATATATATTATTGTTATATATTTGTTTTGTTTCTGACATGTTCAATAAATTGACTAACTAACTAACTAATTCAAAAATTAAAAATGGTATAGATGCCATTGCTCCAACTAAGGTAAAGGAAGTCTCTGGCAAGAAAATATCTCCATGGAGAAAGGCCATGACCGTTAAAACAGAAAAAAGAGAATGTCGAAAAGCTGAACGCAGGTGGCGAAAAACAAATCTCCAGGTTCACTTTGAAATCTATAAAGAGAGACTTGGCCTTTATAATTTGGAATTTAAAAACGCACGACAATCGTTCTTCTGTGACATCATTACCAAAAACAACGCACGTGCCTTGTTTGCTACTGTCGACAGACTAACTAACCCCCCAGTGTCAGTAGCCTCTGAATTTCTATCCACCAGGGCGTGCAATGATTTTGCCTCCTTTTTCTCTGACAAAATTCAGAAAATCAGACAAGCAGTCAGTGCCTCTGCATCAGGAACAGCAACTGTGTTGTCTCTGTGTCCACCTAATAACAATTCAAGCACCATGACACAATTCCAGCAGATTAATGATAACAACCTAGAGGACATTATACAACTTCTGAAATCCTCCTCCTGCTGCCTTGATATTATTCCAACAGGATTTTTCAAAGATGTTTTGCCTTGCATGGCCTCAGATCTACTTCATATAGTAAACAAATCTCTTCACTCAGGTATGTTTCCACAGGCCATGAAAACTGCAGTCATTAAACCGCTCTTAAAAAAGAATAATCTAGATGCTTCAGTAATGAATAATTACAGGCCCATATCAAACCTCCCATTTCTAGGTAAGATCATTGAAAAAGTTGTTTTTCAACAGTTGAGTCATTTCTTGCATTTAAATAACTGTTTCGATGTGTTCCAGTCAGGCTTTCGTCCAAACCACAGCACTGAGACTGCTCTTGTAAAGGTCTTTAATGACATCCACTTAAACACAGACAGTGGCAGAACTTCAGTGTTAGTATTATTAGATCTCAGTGCTGCGTTTGACACTGTTGACCACAGCATATTACTAGACCGACTGGAAAACTGGGTGGGACTTTCGGAAACATTTCTAAATTGGTTTGAATCCTACCTAAAGGACAGAAACAACTTTGTTTCTATCGGTACATACACATCGGAGTTGACAAATATGACATGTGGGGTTCCTCAAGGCTCCATCTTGGGGCCTCCTCTCTTTAACATCTACATGCTACCACTGGCTCAGATAATGAAAAACACAAAATAAGTTACCATAGCTATGCAAATGACACACAAATCTACGTAACAATTTCACCAGGAGACTATGCTCCAATTCAAACACTGAGTGAGTGCATTGAACAAATCAATGACTGGATGTGTCAGAACTTTCTCCAATTAAACAAAGATAAAACTGAGGTAATGGTTTTTGGAGTCAGAACGTATAAAAGTGAGCACTGAGCTTCAGTCTGCAATGTTCAAAACAACAGATAAAGCCAGACATCTAGGTGTAGTCATGGACTCTGACCTGAGTTTCAACAGTCACATTAAAACAGTTACTAAATCAGCCTACTATCACCTAAAGAATATATCTAGGATTAAAAGACTAATGTCACAGCAGGATTTGGAAAAACTTGTCCATGCTTTTATCTTCAGTAGACTCGACTACTGCAATGGTGTCTTCACAGGTCTCACTAAAAGATCTATTAGGAAGCTGCAGCTGATTCAGAACGCCGCTGCTCGAGTCCTCACTAACACTAAGAAAGTGGATCACATCACTCCTGTTCTGAAGTCTTTACACTGGCTTCCTGTGTGTCAAAGAATAGATTTCAAAATATTGCTGCTGGTTTATAAAGCACTGAATGGTTTAGGCCCAAATTACATTTCTGACCTCCTGCTAAATTATGAACCATCCAGATCTCTCAGGTCTTCAGGGACTGGTCAGCTTTCTGTCCCCAGAGTCAGAACTAAACATGGTAAAGCAGCGTTCAGTTATTATGCTCCAAATATCTGGAACAGACTCCCAGAAACCTGCAGGTCCGCTGCAACTTTGACTACTTTTAAATCCAGGCTGAAGACTTTTCATTTTGTCGCTGCTTTTAATTGAACTATTCATATCTTAGACTGCATTGTAACTTTTATCCATGTATTTTTTCTTTTAATGATTTAAATTTAAACGTAATTAATTTCTCCACGACATTTATGAGAGGGACTGCTCGAAAGTACTGAGTTGTACTGAGGAACAAGTATCACAGCACCGACAGGTGAAAAATAGTGTTTCGGTAACACGGGGTGTTCAGGTAACACTTAAAGACTTTGTAATGGAACGCAAAGCAGAGTAGGGGGCTAGTACACCCTCCTGAGGGTCCGATTGTGGATGTCATGCGAGCATAACATGGTGAAAACAATCAGTCTAAATTAACAATCGGGACGGAAATGTTCGGATTTCCAAAGGGAGGTTCTGTGAATAAATAAAAAATCAAGAACCGAAATAATTGAACTATTCATATCTTAGACTGCACTGTAACTTTTATCTTTTAATGTTTATTTTATTAGCTTTTCTTTTTAATGACTGATTTTAAATGCCATTTTCTTAATGTCTTTCATTTTTTGTTTTTGTTTTAATGTTTGTTTTATCTTTTACTGTTTTTAAATGCATTTGTCTGATTGTCTTTCATTTTTGTAAAGCACCTTGAATTGCCTGGTACTGAAAGGTGCTATATAAATAAACTTGCCTTGCCTTGCATGTTTTCCGCCTGCATGGTATCCCGGCAGACATCGTCTCCGACAAAACGTCGGCCACGTCCTCAAGTCACCTCCCAGGTCTGGAAGATGTTTTGTCATTCTCTCGGTGCATCTGTCAGTCTGACGTCAGGTTACCATCCCCAGTCAAACGTCCAAACTGAAAGGGCAAATCAGGATTTGGAATCTGCTCTCCGTTGCGTTGCCAACCGCAATCAGTCTACCTGGAGTTCTCATCTACCCTGGATTGAGTATTCCCACAATGCTCTAACATCTTCTACTACTGGTGTCTCTCCATTCAAAGCCTCCTTAGGGTACCAGCCACCCCTGTTTCCTGAAGAGGAGAATGAGTTGTCTGTTCCATCCGTCCAAAGACACATTCTTCGTTGCCGTAAGGTTTGGAGGGACACTCGCTCTGTCCTTCTTCTGACTTCCTCCAGAAATCAGAGATCAGCTAACCGCCACAGACATGTCGCTCCACCTTATGCCCCTGGACAGTCGGTTTAGTTGTCTTCTAAGGATGTTCCCCTCCTTACGGATTTGAAGAAGTTGTCCCCTCGGTTCATTGGTCCCTTTCCCATTGAACACATCATCAACCCCTCTGCTGTCCGCCTGAGGCTCCCCAGGACCATGAAAATTCATCCAACCTTTCATGTTTCCCAAATCAAGCCAGTCCACACCAGTGACCTGTGCCCTCCGGCCATTCCCCCTCCTCCCCCCCGAGTCATCGATGATCATCCTGCCTACACTGTGCGTCGGCTGATGGATGTCAGGCGTCGGGACAGGGGCTTCCAGTACCTGGTTGATTGGGAGGGTTACAACTTGGAGGAACGTTGCTGGGTACCTCGGTCACGCATCATGGACCCTGTCATGGTGAGGAAGTTCCACAGGGTTCATCCTGACAAACCTGGTGGTCGCCAGGAGGCTCCCGTTGAGGGGGGGGGGGGGGGGGGGTACTGTGAGGATTTGCAGTTCTCCCTCCTTCTCTTCCTCTTTGTTTTATGTTTGTAATTGTCTGTGTGTCTGACTTCCTGGCTGGGTGTGGCTGACCCACTTCTGTTTCCCGCCAACTCACCTCCTCAGCTGTGGCTCATCATCCGGATTACTCTAATCACCTTCACCTGCATATATACTCGGTTCCTCCATCCAGTATTCACCTGTTCGTCAGTTAACCACGCTGGTAAACACAACTTTGGTTAAACAGTTTAGTGCATCTACTCTGTTTGTTTCTGCTACTTACCTGTGATCTCTTTCTCCAGTATCCATCTGCCTACTCCTCTGCCTGCCACGTCCAGCCTCCAACTCCTCGTCTGAGTTTCCTCCGTGCTTCCACGCACACCAGCTCGAACCTGTCTGCTCTCGCCAGCTCTGGATCCCCGGCTCCCCTCGCCTGTGTTCCTCCATGCATCTCCGCACCTCTGCTGGTAACAAATCCTGGCCCGGATTATATGGACATTATTCCCTCCGTTATTCTCCGTAGGATTTGTTGGTTTAATAAACCTTTTACCTACTAAACTCTGTGTCCTCTACCTGGTGTTCAGCATTTGGAGTTCAGTCCAGTAAGCTTGTGAGAGCGTAACAAGATAATGTGAACTGGACATGCAACTCAGTTTGAACTGTGCCTTCACATCTTCCATACTTTTGCTTTCTTTTCTATTCAGTTAAGGCTTGACCAGTGACACTTTATAGGAAATACGGTACCACTTTACAATAAGACTACCCTTATAAAGGGTTTATAATTAGGTTATTAATTAGGTTGTAAACACTTGGTTAATCATTATGAACCATTTATAAACCAGTTCATACATCAACACAGGCTCGTTATTTGGCAAGATGAATAATGGCGCATTTCCACTACAGGGCCTCACTCGGTATGGCTAAGCCTTGTTAGGACTGGCTCACTTTATGCTGCATTTCCATTACAGTTTAGTAGCTGAAGCAGTAACTATAGTAACGCAGTGTAGGCGGAGCCGTGACGTCATCTTCAATGAGAACCACAGAAAAACAACATCAGCCGTTAGCTGTTAGCACAGCTCCTCATATCTGTTCAGAAACTAGACAAAAGTTAAACAAGTACAAACCACAGACTGTCTGTGTCATGGTGAATACAGTCACTGGTTTATTTATGTTTGTATAGGCCGTTGTTGTGAGTGTGGACGGTCGGAGCATATACTGCATTAGCTTAGCCGATCTCCATTTAGAAAACACGCATTTTAAAAGGTTATTTGCCTGCCGTCTGTCTGCAGACTTGTCAAAGCATTAATTCATGGTTTTTACTAACCGGTATCAGTATGATGTCACTTCGGCATCATTTTGAAACGTGTATTACAATTAAATTATGGTAAAATGTGTTCATTTTGTTGTAGTTGTAGCCCCCTTGCCAGTGATTCTCTCTCTAGTTTAGTATACTCAGCCCGACTCAGCCTGGTTGTTGGCCCGGAAAGAACCTCGATTTTATGGGGCCAGAAAAACTGTGAAATAGTACCCGCTAGCCGGAATTACGCCAAGTGGAAACGCAACCAAAAACTGGCCGGGCACGCTTAAAGCGAGCTCCGCACTGTAGTGGAAATGCGCCATAAGCCTTATATTGGCTACCTAGCTTACTTTGTCTTCTTCATCAGTGTTACGGCCCGCCCCCTACTCCGTGGTAGTGGCTCGTGGGGAGATCCGCAACATAACATAAAACACACAAAACAACCAGTGCTTAACAGCGATAATTTATTAAATGTATAGCCGTTACTCACACAAGCTTAAAGGGTAACAAAAGGAGGTCTGGAGGACTGGCCAAAAAGAACAAACAGACGGAGGGAACCCGAGCCAGCCACACCACGGGCCGTAGGACCCAGACCTCCCCCCCCCCCAACCAGAAATCAAACATAAACAATATAAATCCGCAAAAACTGGACTACCAGGTCCTCCAGGCTAAACAAAAAAAACGTCTGCAAAACACAGCCTAAAGCTCAAAATGGCAAAGAGATAATGTCTGGAGAGAGTGTCTCCGGGGCCCCGTCTCAGGTCGGTTAAATTAAATCCTTGCTTCCCTCACTTGCTTTGTTTCCCTGCGTCTAGTCCCTCCCACCAGGGAAGCATGGAAGGACGCAAGGAAACCACGAAAAGCAGGGAAATGAGTTTTAAGAGCAATGGGACGTCCTTTCCTCCGGAGCGTCACGTGAAGCGACGTCCGTTTGTGATGACACCGCACGGCTGTTCGTCTGACAGCAGCTCTGTCCCAGTTGTTTTCACAAACACCCCCGCCTCTGTTAGTACACATTTACTGACACAATCATTTGTATCATCTGTTGTAGACCCCAATAAATAAAATAAAATAAGAACTCATCCTCAAAAAAGATAAACACCATTCTTAAAATGTATAAACGAACAATAGTTTGATTAATATTGATTAGTGTGCACAATAGAAATAAAATAATTGAGAGAAGAAAAAGAGATATATTATCTATCAAAACTCAGTTAGATTGACATTCATTGGATTGCACACTTTGTTTGTTTTTGGATATGTAGCACATTAACATTTTAATAGCACTTAATGACTGACTGAATGGAAATGACAATAAATGAAAATGTAAAACGAAAAAAGCGATCATGAAAATGTTTCCAATAAATTAATACAATTATTTTTGACCACTTTGTTGTTGAGATATATCACATATTTGTAACTAAATGATACATGAATTGAAACAAAACACAGTATAAACTGAGGAGTGACTCTTGTGAGTTTCATGTATTTTCTTCACTCCGCTGGTAAACTGCTCTCATGTCAAGAAGCATCAGATCAGTGCATGCGCTGCATCGTCCAATCAGTGAGCGATACACAGTAAGGGGCGGGGCGAGTGTTTGAGGATTTCATCGGAGGATGGTCTGGTGGTTCCTCGGTTATCGCTCCTCCATTATCGCTCCTCGCTCCTCGCTCCTCGATCCTCCGGCAGAAATAAGAGCCATGGGACGGTACTCAAGATGGCGCAGACAAAACAACTTCCGGTGAGACCGAGGACCGAGGAGCGAGGAAATGAAAATAATCGACCTGAGAAGGACCCCTTCCTTCTCCTCCAGTTTCTCCTTATAACATGGGAGAAGTGGAATTGGGAACACCTGGGCAGAGGCGGAGCCAGGGGCAGACCAGGTGACAGAAAAGACAACACGGAGGGGAGCACGTAACAATCAGCCAGCATCCTTGGTATCTGTTGTTCACTGAGTTGATTCTCCCCCCAATCCATCTTGATGTTTCTTGGCATCTCTTTATGACAATTTATGTATGAGTTTCTAACATTTATAACTGCCAAAAGGGAGCCTTGTAAAGTGTTAAACAAATCAACATTTATTAATGAGTTAGAACCATTTATAATTTGTTTAAGTTATATTAAGCCTTAAAGTTATGCATCAATTAAGGTGGTGGTCACATTGAGTGACAGGTCTGTCCAGTGAGTGCTGCTGTTAGCTTCCTGTCTCTCTGCTCGCAGCTCCGTGATGCTACAGGGGCTTTACCTGCACACCACATCCGGAGAATATAACTTGAACTCGGCCGTTTTTGTTGTGCTGGTGCCTTGTGGACTATTCTTCATGCTTATATCGTACTATTGTGACTCGCTCCGCGTTTAAAACAGACGGTGCATGAATGCAGTTTTACGGTAAGTGAAATTCGAATAATTTATTTATGTGTTGCTTATGTTTTTAATCAGCTAACGTAATGAATGTTAAGGCTTGGGTTAGCATGTAAGTGAGTGGTACACATGTGCTAACAATGCTAATCGTAGCCTCCAAGTTAAAACGTAATAGAGAAGTGTTAAGCATTAAGTGGGATAATACTGTATAACAAACGGCTTCTGTTTGAGGTTGGTAAAATAAGGTCATCCTTGTAAGTTAGAGAGATATTTTATCATGTAGGTAATTTAATGCATTGATAAGGTTAATTAAAATGTGCTATGATCGATTATGTAGACAAGCTAACGTAGCTAAGTAGTGTTGAAGAGCGGCCTAGTGTATATGAAATTAACCTCACAATAAGATGTGTGTATATTACAAATATTAATGTCATATTTCAAGAGGATTACTTGGATATTACAATATGGTTGGTTGATCTGGAGTTCATTGTTGAGCTTACAAGTTAACGTCACAGTCATATCTGAAGAACGAACCCAAACCTTGTTAATTGTATTACTAAATTGGTATCAAATAAATACTAAGCATTGGTAACACCAATTTATTTGTGTCTGGGAGAAGGTACTGTACCCAGTTCCTATGTTTGGCAGTTATAGACTGGGCTATCTTGTACAAGAGAATAATTTAAAAAAATGGTCAATATGGACCATTACTGTATAATTACCCTTAAATTATGTTATACAATGCACCTAATGAACAAGTATGGCATTTTGAAACATGATGTGCAACAATTTTTACTGTAATTAGTGAGCATTTTGTTGTTAACTAAGATGATGTTATGATTTATTCTTTGTTTTAGTATGCACGTGGACGCTTTGGACATACCTGGAGAACGAAGAAATGGGTCTTCGGAATGATGAGAGTTAAAGACAAAAGGCGGAGACTAGTGTTGAAACTAGTGGAGAAACGATCAAGATGCCACCTTGTCCCTCTGATTAGACGACATGTTAAGTCAGGAAGTAGCATTATTAGTGATGAGTGGAGGGTATACAGGAGAGTGCTGAATAACATGGGCTACAACCACTACACCATAAACCACAGCAGGTGGTTTGTGAACCCCCAGACTGGCAGTCATATCCAAAGAGCTTGGTTGACCGTCAAAGGACATGTCCGTAGACATGTCCGTAGAGAGGAAACCTTACAGAGAGTTTGTTGGAGGAACACCTCAAGGTTCTTGAATGGTCATCTTGGCTTGGCTCTGCTCACCCTGATGGACTGCTTGGACACTTGTTCAAGGATATACACAAAGCCTTTCCAGTCTGAGTACCATTATGTCTTACCAAGTCTTTAATTTATGTCTGAGAAAAGCTTTTATGTTTAAATAGGTGTATAAGTCATACTAAACAGTCATTACTTTGAGTCCTAATTTTCTTCATGTGTGAATAAAATGTTTTTCTTGGCTCTTTTGCATCTTACTTTGCATTCCTTGTGAAAAATGTGTATTAGGTAAGTGTAGTGGCCAAAATCCAAAAAAGTTTGTCTTGTAACTCGATACCTCAAAAGTTATTATTCTTGGCCACATGTAGAGCTTGGGCCTGGGAACCAGTGTCAGACTCGCAGTAAGATAAGATAGAGCTTTATTGTCTTCCTTAGGAGAAATTTTTCTTGGGCATCGATAATACACATAAAACATTCAGGTCAATCAGTCATAGATACAGAACAGAGATCACATATCACATGGCAAAGAAACAAACAAGAAACATACAGGTACAGCACTTTCCCTATTGCACATATCCCTATTGCACATACATAATCAAATTGCACTTTCCCTATTGCATTCATACATAATCAAATATTGCACTTTTCCGTATTGTATTTATACATAAATCAAATATTGCACCTTCCCTACTGTATTCATACACAAATCAATATTGCACTTTCCCTATTGCACCTATGCATAGTGTCCGTCAAATTGCACATATCCCTATTGTGTCCATACAAAATCCACTGGACGTTTCGGTTGCTTTTCAACGTTTATTTCCGGCAAACATTAAACAAAATAGGAAAACAATATGTAACATAAACGTAAACAGCAGATCCTAATAATCTGCCTTTTACTAAGCATAAGGTTGCGTCTGCGTGTCAATGACGGTATTGCTGCTGCCTGCTGCTCTCCCGTCACTCACCGCACTTGCT
Organism: Pseudochaenichthys georgianus; assembly: GCF_902827115.2. Lineage (NCBI taxonomy): Eukaryota > Metazoa > Chordata > Actinopteri > Perciformes > Channichthyidae > Pseudochaenichthys > Pseudochaenichthys georgianus. The sequence continues at coordinate 2,847,632 of NC_047508.1, forward strand.
CCTCCCTAGCTATTTGTTATTGGCGATTTCACTTCTGGGCGAGCCCTAGACAATGAGTCCGCAGCCATTGACTCCGCCCCATCTTCTTGCAAGGAGATGTTAACAGATGACCAATGTATAGCTGGGATCACACACACACATGTTATCATGCAGCCTACCATACAAATGTCACATGTTTTTCTCTCTGAAAGCAATACTTGTATATGTTTAAACGTCATCGTCTCATGACATCCTTAGGATTAGTTAACTAACAAAGGTTAACTGTTAACTGTTCTCATACCCTAATGCAGGGATCACCAACTACATTTGTCCAAGGGCCAAAATGTATCCAATAGACACTATCGCGGGTCAGCGATTTTATATAGCCCAGCATTTTGAAGTGGGGGGGGGTGCTAGTGGAGCACTCTCAGGTATTGCGGACCGCATAAAGCTTAGCAGACTCTTCACACTAACGAAGGATCACTTATAGGCAGGGTTGGGAGGGTTACTTTGTAAATGTAATCAGTTACTGAATACATGCTACGTGTCTTACAAATGTATTCAGATTACTTTTGGAATACTTTCTTTTTCCATAACAGATGGGTATGTTTTGGTGAACAGGAGACACTTATTTTACTGTTTTAATGGCTTATCAAGAACTCAAACACAACATCTTGGTGTCATTCTGGACAGCTCCCTCTCATCTGCACCCCACATAAAAAACATCACCCAGACTGCATTCTTTGTACTGTCTTAAAACCTTTCCTTGGAATATGTTATGAATTGTAAGGTATCCTTGGGTGCTTTGAAAGGCGCCCCTAAATAGAATGAATTATCATTATTATTTGTTATCTGAAACGATGTAATAACTTTTAAAACTTTTTTCAGTCACTTGCCCCATGCATTCAGCAGCAGCAGGCCATTCACTTTGATTTGATCCCGTTATAAATGTCATCATCTCGACAATAAAGAAATGCTACATAGACGTTATCTTGCACATTTTATCTAACCATCTCCGTTTCTAACTTTCAATATATTTTAAAAGAGATCTCTCTCTCTCATCTGCGTGCGGGGGAGGGGCCTCACAGACACTCTGCATCTCTCTCTCTCGCTCACAGACATGCTGCAGCGCTGTGCAGTGTGCACACAGTTCTGCCGGTAATGAATATTACATTTTGTGAGGAAACTTTTCCACCAATAATTCCAATAAGTATTCCAAAATGTATTCACCTCAAGTTTACGAAAGTAACTGTAATCAGATTACTCGTTTTTGAAATGTAACGCCAGCTGAATACAGTTAGCCTACTTGATTTTTGTATTCTGATTACGTAACGCCGTTACATGTATTCCGTTACAACCCAACCCTGCTTCTAGGCTACTGTCCCGCAGCTCCTGCCTCTCTCTTGGACTCTGTCGCAGCAGGGCGAAGGATCAATTCTTGTTCAAGGCAGGGAAGGTTTCGCAGTATGCAGTCTACTGACCCGCAGCTGCTGCCTCTATGTTGGACTCCGGTACTGCACCTTACTCACGAGACGTTGTAAAAGAAAAATGGGTGGGAGGCGAATGCAGTAACCACTCCGCCAACGCCACAGTCACCCCCGTCGTGCGGGCCGGATGAGAATGTCTGGCGGGCCGGATGTGGCCCGCGGGCCGCCAGTTGGTGATCACTGCCCTAAGGCCTTCTCTGAACTTCCTCCCACCTCGAAGTCAGCTCACTCAAAATAAATACATCTATTGATAACTCAGAAGGACCATTGTCTCTCTAACTTGTGTGTGAACCAATCGTCTCATGGCCTCTTCTAATATCTGGAAACTGTAATTCAATTATAGTTATATTGAGAAGGTCCAAGAATTGACATAATATTTTCTGCTTTTATTAATTTAAGTTTCCAGATCGTACAAAAAACTCTTAAAGACAACCTACTGAGTTCCGCCCTTGAAAGCCCAACATTACTTTCTGAAAAATACTTATCAACGGGTAATCATTTTACTCAAGGCAGAAATCACAGGTTGTGTTGTACCTTACCTACTCACAAATAGCCAAAAAAACACCTTTTGATTATAACACAAAAGTGGAAGAAAAGACCATTTGCGCTAATCTACTTCTACTTAAAAGGAGACATAATCTTTCGTCCATTCAAGTTTAACACACATCCTATATATCAGGTGACATTACAATGAATATACCAGAAATACGCTGTATTAAACTTTCTGCTATAACACGTTACTTTAATCCCTTATTGATGTTTAAGGAAGACCTATTATTCTTCCATCTCCAGGAGGCGGCACAGCTTAGCTATGGGCCTATCGATAATGGAAGTTTTCGTCTGGAGCTTCACTGTACGGGTCAGACCTCTTGCATCAGGCTTGGCCTCCAGTACGCTGCCTAATGGGCACGACCCCTGTGGAGCAGTTGGGTCAACTACCAGGACGACATCTCCAACGCTAAAGTTTTTCCTCACTGTGTTCCATTTCTGTCTTTCTTGGAGCAACAGAAGGTATTCTTGTGTCCATCTATGCCAGGACAGATCCGCCATGTACTGGACCTGCTTCCAGCGGCGCCTGGCATAGAGGTCAAATCTCTGAAACGTTCCCGGAGGTAGGATAGGTTGCGTTTTTAGCAGGAGGATGTGATTGGGAGTCAGTGGTTCCAGGTCGTGTGGATCGGAGGACACGGTGGAGAGAGGACGGTTATTGAGGATGGACTCTACCTTGCAGAAGATGGTTTGTAGGCCTTCATCGTCGAGGGTTTGCTGATGGAGAGTGGAGGTCAGCACCTGACGGACAGATATTATGAGTCTTTCCCAGACTCCACCATAATGTGAGGCCGCCGGTGAACAGGATGCACATGAATGAGTTAAGGGTTAAAAGCTCTGTTCTCACTGTCCAATTTCCTCTTCTTGGAGAGCGCCATGTGTAATTGTTTGTCTCTCCCTGTCTGCCGCTAACACGTCTGTTCATTCTCCTCTCCGCTTCTCTCCCTGTATCGCTAATTATTCTCTTCTTTCCTCTCCGCTTCTCTCTGCCGCGCTCTCATCTCTTCTTCTGTGTTTCTCTCTCTGTATCGCTCACTCGTCTCTTTCACCCCCTGTCGGCAGCGGTTAAAATAGAATCGACCCGTCAACATTGAAATCCCCTATTAATGTATTGATTATAGGTCCGGGTCTGTATAGGTCGGCGTCTGGGTCCGGATCCGGACCGCGGTCCGCCTGTTGCCGACCCCTGCTCTAGATTATCATCAAATGGTTCTCTCTCTTCCAAAATAATTTGCAAGGCCCTCTGAGCAGAGAATCTTTTGGCCATCTTGATCAGTTGTGATGAGGATGCAAACTGGCGAAGCTTTATTTATTGTGTCTTGCCCCAAATATGCAGCTGGGATAGAATGTGAAAACAATAAAGATTGGTTCCTGCAAAACATAATGCGGGAATGTGAGAGCAGACAGGTGTCATGCTTGAATTTATCAAATCAAATCAAGTTTTATTTATATAGCACATTTTTTAACGATTTTTGGTCGAGCCAAAGTGCTGTACATATAATAAAAATACCCTACAGTAAAGACACTTTACAGCAAATACAACAGCACAGTTTGTGCATAATATCAGTATGAGAAAACGACACCCTCTGTCCTTAGACCCTCACGTCGTACAAGGAAAAACCTCCGGGGAAAAACCCACAGTTTAAAGGGAAAAAATGGGAGAAACCTCAGGGAGAGCAACAGAGGAAGGATCCCTCTCCCAGGACGGACAGACGTGCAATAGATGCCGTGTGTAAATCGAAGAGATAATACATTTTACAGCATAGGTAGACCGAATGTTTGGAAATGCATGTGTCGGTAATAAGAAGATGAATCCACGAAGATGTCAAAAACAATCCTGTGGGAGCCTTCAGGGAAGCAGCATGACGAGACCCAGGCAGGACCGCAGAGACAGGCCCAGCCACGACCCAAAGTCCACGACTTAATCCAGACCACAGCAAACAGGATCAGCCTCGACTCCGGATCCCGGCGTAGATATAGACACAAATCCAGAACATTTGGGGGAGGCTGGGTTAATCGGAACATGAGAATACACAGACACAGACAACATCAACAATGTTGCAACCTTGTGTGGGAATGGCAGGGGCAGAAACACAAAAGTCTCTCACACACACACACACACACACACACACACACACACACACACACACACACACACACACACACACACACACACAGAAGGCCCGACAGGTGCACCGGACCTACAATTTCCACACTTGTGTTAGCGCAGACCCGAACACCCTGTATGTAATGTAATTGTGTAGGGGGGGGTACAGTGGGTGGTCATTGAAAATGTGTTCTGATATATGTTCTTCACATAAAATGAGCCAAGGCCATTGAGTGTGGGTTTGAAAACATAATTCATCATATAATTTGTCTTTAGCTAAATAATGAAAACGGGTCTCACAGACCCGAATACCATGCAAGGGTTAAACTTAAAAACAATGCACCCTTTCAGTAGTTATAAATGTTAGTGACTCATCAATAGATGGTGATGTGTTTCACACTTTACAATAAGGCTCCCGTTTGGCAGTTGTAAATGTTAATAACTCATTCATAAACGGTCCTAAGAGATGCCAAGAAACATTAAGATGGAAGGGGGGGAGAATCAACTCAGTGAACAACAGTCCCCCCCTCCCCCACCCAGTCCCCAGAACTACACATGCTGGCTATTGTGTGTTTTGCAACATATTCTATGGCACGTCTCTACTGGGAATTGTAGTTTTAAAAGACGTTTTCGTATTTCCCATAATAAGAAGTTGCCAGTATTAAACTGTGTACATCCCTGGAGGTTTAGGGGATAGGGAACATTTATAATTTCAAACATATAATTAATAAATGGGTGAAAATGGCTTGTGCCCATAATGGGCAGCATTAATATATACCCACATGACAGCTAAAGTCAGAAGAGCTTTATTTAACATCTGGTCTTATGTCTGCGACCCCTCCTGTTGTTAATTGATAAGCCTGAAACATGCACTTGTCAAGGTGCAGAGGCACATTTTGCAAATATGGCAGTAGCCATCGATCATCTTAAGATAAGATATACTTTATTGATCCCAAGTTGGAAACATTTGCGTTACATCAGCATGTGTAACAGTTGTAAATATGCAGTGGTGTTTATTTGTAAATCATTTAGTATAATCACACAAATTCTGTTTTATATTTAATAATTCTGTGTTCTTTATTTATTGAATGTTCAATACCTGACAAGGTCGGAGATGAACAACTTGGGTCGCAGGTTCCTCAACAGTGCATTACAAGACATCTATCAATATGTGTGTATACCTCCACCATTAAACTGCCGTATTCTGCACAGTTCTTATACTATCTACATACATCTTATAAGAGTATAATACGTATAATATCAGTTCAAATAAGTGCTTAAACATACGGTACAGTAGTTAACATTGCAGGAAAACAATATATTGGTACTTTGTCAGGCTTAATATGTATACCCCCAAAGCTTTGTTCTTATTCAAAATAAGACCTTAACCTAAAGTATTCTTTAATGTTTAAATAAAGCCTTATTAGTTTGTCTGTCTGTGTCTCCTATTAATATCTAATAATACAAATAATACATTTCAATAACGTGCTTTAACCACCAGGTGTCTTTCTATCAGCTGTCCACCGTTATGGTGTAAATATACCAATATACTGATTGGATCAAATATAAAAGTCATCCAAATTAGTATTGATACTGCAAGGAGACTTATATTGTGAAGAGAAATTGAAGATGTTGTTTAATTGCTGATATATTTATGATTCACGTCACATATTCAGTTTCGGCGGCAGTTCTTCCTGTTTGTCTAGAAGTCTTCTCACCAGGGCTCTATAAATAGCGAACTACGGCAGATATGTAATGTTTAATGCAGCCGAACCGTGTATTACAATGTCGTTATGTGATGACCTCCGAAGAGAAAAGCAAGCAAACTCGGAATAAAGAATTATTTTATTTTTAAAAAATGTTTTCGGATTTCACATCAACAGGAAGTACGGTTAACTAAAATGTCCGTCCGGAACAATACCCCAACCCATAGATCCGTGGGTGAATAATGTCAATCACCACATTACACACATCCCTTCCCATTTACATTTTAATTTACATTAAAGTATTTCGTGAGGCCTTCTAAAATGTTTTTAAATATAATTAGGGTTGTAGTTGAAGAGTTTGTAAATGATTGCGTTGCCTGGCACAACGGCACGTCCATTAATTCCACAACCACACACATGGATTAACATCGATTTAATACATTAATATAGCCTTTGTTTCTGCTAAAAGAGGTGTCAACCAGCTGGGGCAACAAGAAAATCGGCGAAATCGAGTGTGACTATTAAAAAATAAATAATTCTTATATTAATATTGACAATAACAACCGACCGTCGGGGAGCGTTCTCATGGCGTCTATTATCAACGCTATGGGAGGTCTATGAAGGTCTATGGGACGCCGTGCACGTTGAAAACTGACTCTCAAGGGGTACCCTGTCCGTAATTCTGTGACGGGGAGGGGCCCTGACCGACCGTCATCATGTGACAGGTTGGGAGTGAGAACGTGTTGTTTAATATGGCAATTGGCAATTTGACTTATACAACATTCGCAAGTTGTACATTTGACTCATACAATAACCCACCTTCGAGTGATAGGCTACTCTAGTTTCTTCATGTTTTTATTTTTTCCCTCTTGCTTGCACCAGACTGAAACTATCTTTTCACCGACATCTCTTCACCTGCACTAGTGGCCGTATCAAAGCCGTGATTGGTCAGATGTCGATTAATTGCAACGGTGTCGGGTTACATACGTGCTCCCCTTGTCACTCTCACTCTCGCGGGGGGTGTGCGGAGAACTGAGCGGAGAACTGCACACAGCAGCTGAGGCCCTCTGAGCGGGGCCCCCTGCGCAAGGCGGGGCCCCATGCAGCCTGCGTGATTGGCCTGTAGGGAGGGGCGGCCCTGGTCATATGTCTTCATATGTCTACATTTTGAGCAGTTGGTAGTTTACTAAATAGTGATGTTCTCTTCCCCTGCTTCCTTTTAATAGTATCATCAAAAGGTATCGTGCATTGTATATTTTTTGTGCATTTATTTGTACAAACCTTTTAATGTTGTTTGCAAATATTATTCAAAGAGTCCATATATATTTATTTTTGTGAACATGCTGATATGTATGAAATTTAAGTTATTTGTTTATATAAATCATTGAGAATCACAATTGCACAAAAGTCGACTTCTGTCTTTGGGACAATGAGCAATTTGTTCTGCACTGTTCTGCTAGCTGCAATCAACATGGTGCAGACTCAGCCAACCAAACCAACATTACTGTTGTTCCCATTTGCTGGGATAGATGTTGCCTTCTCTTTTTGGCTTTGATAAATCTCCATGAGGTAAATTGTTGATGCTTCAGTTCCGGGTGCAAGTTAGATCAGGATAAACTCTTTATGGAGAGGTTTTTACCCCGGAGTCGTCACGGAGAGACGGAGTGGATCCACGCTTCAAGCTTGGCCTGCTTCCACCGGACGTGTGCTGCTGTGCGGAGGAGGATTTTACCACGGCTGGGGCCTGCTTTCCACCTGTCCTGGTTTTGCTGTTGCAGAGGCCTGCTTTCACCCCGGGGATACCACGCTGCTGCTTTCACCTTTCCTTTGCTGCTGTGCTGATTTTGCTCCAGGAACATCGCGGATACTGTGTGCTGGTCTGGGGAAATGGCCCATATCGGGATTCTGCTGTGCCTGTTAACTATTTTGGACTATGAGAAGATCTCTAGTCATTCTGAGGAGTCTACTGGATTCAGGTCTGTTTTTCCACCCGCAGTGGGCATCTCCTGCAAAGGTTCGGATGTGTTACGCAAACAATTACCGGTTGCCTTGTCACAGTCAATCTGCTCGACAAAATATGTTTGTCTTTTTTGTTTTCCTGCGATGATGGTTCTTCAGGACTGCTTCTTAAGCTCTAATCATACTCTCGCAGACTTTTCCGGTGATTCTAAAGTAGATGACAATGTATGTGTGTCGCTTAAGAGGAAAAGATGCCTGTTCTTTTTGTTGTTATTACGGTCAGGAAATGTACAACCTAACCCTGGTCCGCCCAGTAGTAGTAGTCAGATCGCTACTCCTGCAGATTTTAAAGCTATATCTGGGTTGGGTTTCATCCACTTGAATGTGCGCAGTCTGTTAGGTAAACTAGATTTTATCCGCATTTGGGCAAGCTCGACTGAAGCTGACGTCATTGTTTTATCAGAAACATGGCTAAACAAATCTATTTTGGCCTCTGACATTGCCTTAAATGGTTATAATGTGTATCGTACCGACCGGCCTAATAAAGGTGGTGGCGTTGCCATTTATGTTAAGAATAAGTTCAGTGTAACCGCAGTAGTTTCCAAATCTATCAGTAAGCAATTTGAATTTTTAGCCTTAAATATAGAAGTGGCAAAGGGTCAACAGGTCATGGTCGTGGGCTGTTACAGACCCCCCTCAGCTGTCAAAGACTCCTTGTCGTCGCTAGCAAATCTTTTATCGCAACTAGACTACAAGGAAATAGTGCTACATGGAGATTTTAACTGGGACTGGTTAACTACAGTGTCAAAGGTTTTTAAAAACCTTTGTATCTCTTTAAATGTTACTCAGATTGTTGACAGTCCTACTCGCCCTAATATTAAGTCCCCAAATAAATCCTCCCTAATTTATCTCATTCTAACTAATATTCCCTATATATACTCAGCTGTGGGAGTATTTGCGAATGATCTGAGTGACCACTGTGTTGTAAACACAATTAGGGACACCAAAGTCCAAAAGCTTAAACCTCGTATTATCATCAAGAGAGACATACGACATTTTGTGGAGCAGGGTTTTGTACATGATCTGTTTGGGTTTGATTGGGGAAAAATCGATTTGTGTGCTGATGTTGAGACTGCATGGTCTTATTTTTATCTTGGTTTTATGGAAATTATAGATATGCACCCCTGCATAAATTTAGAGTGAAGGGACGAGACAATCCTTGGTTTTCTGCTGAATTATCTAGTCTCCTACATGAGAGAAACAAGGCCTGGGAAAAGGCTAGGAAATCAGGCTCAGAGGTAGAATGGCTGCATTTTAGGCAGCTAAGAAATAGCTTCACTTCACATGTCAAAAGTGCTAAATCTAAATATTATCTGTCAGTTACCACAAAGAACCTGAACAACCCTAGACAATTCTGGAAAGCCATAAAATCGATATCCACCGGTGATATCCGTAATGAGCTACCCCCGTGCCTTACCACAGCATCTGGCACTATATCGGATAGGGCCACCATACTAAATTGTTTTAATGAGCATTTTGTGTCCTGTGGCTCTCTGTTTCATTCTGTTTCTAATTATGCTTCTGTGAACACGACAGTCGGTGACTCAGAACAATGTGGTCTGGAAAACCCTTTCAGTTTTACTCCTTTTACTGTTGATGTTGTTCGTGAAGTCTTAACCAAGCTAGATCCTAAAAAGCCGGCTGGTCCGGACAACGTAGAACCTTTCTTTTTAAAGATAGCTGCAGATTTGATTGCTCCACCTCTTACTACTCTTTTTAACCTCTCTCTCAGCACGAACAAAATCCCAAAAGTATGGAAGTCAGCTTATGTCCTGCCACTACTAAAAGGAGGGGAGTCCACCTTATTAAACAATTATAGACCCATCTCTAAATTGTCAGTTCTGGCCAAGGTTCTTGAACGCCTAGTGAGTGAGCAGGTAACGGACCGTCCACACAGCGAGCGGCGTGCGTTGACGCTTGGCGGTGGGCGTGTCTGAAGCTTGGGGAGTCAACGCGACCAACAACCAATCACATGAATCTCCCGCTCCCGACATAGCAAAAAAGGAAAAGCCCGGTTCTTCCCCACTATTGCCAAAATGGATGCCGGTTTTGTAGCAAGGGTAGCACGGGCAAGTGTAGTAGCAAGGGTGGCTTTAGTGTATGCAATGTCTCGCAGGAGGCCATGTAGTGTGCGTCATTGTTGGGTACATCCGATACTCAGAAAACGTCTGCAACGGGGGGAATACCACATTCTGGTCCAAGAGCTCCACCTGGATGATGTACTTTTTCTACATATGTTTTTACATATGCGTTTGTCAATCGGACCTGCCGAGCGACTCGCCATCTGCCTATGGTACGTTTTGTGTATTTCTACTTCTTTAACCTGACTCTGTATATAAAGAGAGAGAATGCATGCCATGGATGAATGATGAATGAAGTCTGTGATTTAGTTCAGATGGATGACATTAATTAAGATAGCTAGATAAATACAGTATTGCTCCCCTGTGTACATGGCGTGTGTGTGTGGGGGGGGGTCTGTGTGTGTGTGTCTCTGTGGTCTGTGTGGGGTCTGTGTGTGTGTCTGTGGTCTGTGTGTGTTGGGGGGGTGGTCTGGGGGGGTCTGTGTGTGTGGGGTGTGTGTCTCTGTGGTCTGTGTGTGTTGGGGGGTGGTCTGTGTGTGTGGGGGGGTCTGTGTGTCTGTGGTCTGTGTGTGGGGTCTGTGTGTGTGTGTGTGTGTGTGTGTGAGTGTGTGTGTGTGTGTGTGTGTGAGTGTGTGTGTGTGTGTGTGTGTGTGTGGGGGGGGGGGGGGGGGTCTGTGTGTGTGTCTGTGGTCTGTGTGTGGGGACATATACTTTTTTTTAATCATGTATATTATTTTTTTCTCAGGTACCTGGCAACCTGTGACTCATACAGGACCATAACATTCAGCTATCGGGTCGGGCATGCAACCGTAGCTGTCATTGTCAGGGAGGTTGCGGGTGCCATCTGGACCGCCCTGGTTGAGGAAACCATGCCGGTACCACAGACCGAGGACTGGAGAGCCATCGCTGCTGGGTTCCAGGAGCGCTGGAACTTTCCGAATTGCGTTGGTGCCATTGATGGGAAGCACGTGGTGATCCAGGCTCCGGCAAATTCTGGGTCCCTGTACTTCAACTATAAGTCCACCCACTCCTTGGTACTGCTGGCTGTCGTGGATGCCCAGTACCTCTTCAGGGTAGTGGATGTCGGAGGCTTTGGAAGGAGCAGCGACGGTGGGAGCATGCGGAATTCTGCATTTGGAGAGAGCCTCAGAGATGGCAGTCTGCAGCTACCACCTGACACCGTCATCCCAGGAGCAGAGCGGCTCTGCCTTCTTCCCCATGTGTTTGTTGGAGATGAGGCTTTTCCGCTGATGGACAACCTGCTGCGTCCATTCCCTGGACGTCACCTCACACGCGAAAAGAGGATGTTCAACTACCGCCTCAGCCGGGCCAGGTTGGTGGTTGAATGTGCGTTTGACATCCTCTCATCTCAGTGGAGAATATTCAGGCGTGTCATCACCACCAGCCCGGAGGTAGCAGAGTTGTGTGTGAAGGCCACCTGTGTGTTGCACAACTTCCTCCGCAGGAAGACGATAGGAAGGACATCACGCACACCTATCGCAGAGTTCACGGATGAAGATCCAGCTACTCCAACCCTGCGTGATGCACCGAGGATGCGCTCCAACAACGCCACACGCAGATCCATCCAACTGCGGGACACCTTCTGCAGCTATTTCAATGAGGAGGGAGCAGTGCCATGGCAGCAGAATGTGGTGTAGGGTCACCATGGCTATTTTAAGAGCATCCAAACCAAAAGCTCTTTTAAGAGCTACCCATATTTTCTTTAAAAAGCAAATATTCCAAATGAGCCATTTTAAAAACAAACATTCCTAATAAACATGTTTCTTAAATTGATATTATGCATTGCTAACAACCTTTTTCCTTCAGCCCTGTTTTTACTGATAAACCACTCGTGATTTCAACAGGTTTTCACATGAACAATTATACAGAAGACAGCACATTATACATCGACATAGATGAAGCTTCTGTATCTTCCGTATGTTGTAACTGACAAATTATATGAACAAGTGAAGACACAGTATAGCCATAACATACTTTAAATATATTTTATTTATAATAATGTATATGTAATATTGTGAGTGAAGTGTGTGCAGTGTGGATCAGTATGGCTGTAAATAACAAAAAAGAAGTGATTAATCAGTCTTCCTCCTGCTCTGCTTCAAAAAATGCCTTATGAATGGCACATTTCAGCCTTATCTTCTTTGCCATGGACATCCTTCGCAATGAAGGCAAGAGGCCCCGGAGAAACAACTCGTCCTCGTCCTCCTCCACCACTGGACGAGGTTGAGGTAGTGGCATGGAGAGAACAGGAGCGATGGCTGACAGCAACCCTTTCTCAAAGGCGGACATCTCCCTTCCCCTTCTCCTTTTTCCCCGGCCCTCAACATTATCCTCCTACTCTCCTGTCTGCCCTGCCTCCTCTCCTGTCTGCCCTGCCTCAGCTTGCTGGCTGCTGGCTGGCTGAGTCTCACCAAGGCTTTCATCTAGCTGGCTTTGGCTCTCATCCTCTGGCACCTGGCTGGGGTCAGGAGTAGTACAGGGGGAGGGAGGCAGGGTTTGCCGGGGGATATTGCTGGACGTCTCACGGTCAATGAGAAATGGGGTTAAAAAACCCATCACTGCCGTGAAACGCCAGGGCTTATATCCCCCTGACGACCCTGCCCCGCTTCTTTTTGCCTCCTTCTCCCTAGCTTTCTCCTTCCGGAACCTGTCCCTCAGAGACTTCCAACTTGTCCTGCACAATTCCTCTAATGAAATGAAATAATAAAGTTAATTTGTTGAACCACTTGAAGAATTGACTAAATTATTCCTACATTAATGAAAAGCAAATCACTGTCATTTGCATAAAAGGTTTTACATTCAAACTTTATATGATGAACATTTATGACATTAATGTCTATGGTGCTATTTTATGCTACATTCCATGCTGGCTAAATATACTGTCTATGCCTGCAAGCTGTCCATTCAATGTTAAAATTAAGTACACTGGATATATCAAATCAAGTTTTATTTATATAGCACATTTATAAACGATTTTTGGTCGAGCCAAAGTGCTGTACATATAATAAAACTAGCCTACAGTAGAGACATGTTACAGCTAATACAACAGCACAGTTTGTTCAGAATATCATATATAATATAAACTCCCCAAACTGGCGAAAACCTACCAGTTCCACCCACTGTCTCTGCCACCTCCCTCCATGCCTGGCTCCTCCGGTTTGTATCCCGGTAAATGAACAGAGACTGATCATATAACACTGGGTGATTCACTACCGCTATAATTAATTTCTCCTCCATTTTTTGGAATATGAGGAAAAGACCTGCGTAGTCTCTCCCAGCATACACGCGGTTTGATTGGCTAGCGCTTGTACTGGCAGATTTGCATAAACGGGATTTCATTGGCTGACGCCTCCGTCGAGACGTCAAAAGTTGAACATTGCTCAACTTTTGACGCCAGCTACGCCAGCAACGCTCCACGTCGCTTCCCAAAATGCAGTTCGGCTAAAAGTGACGTCACCCCATTCAAAGTGAATGGGCAGAAGCGTTGGAAGCTTCAACGCACGCCGCTGTGTGGACGGGCCGTAAAGGTGTTTTTATGTAACAATGACATCCTGTCTAAACATCAGTCAGGCTTTAGAAAGCAACATAGCACCATCACTGCCACAATGAAAGTGGTAAATTATATTACGAGTATTTTAGATAATAAGCAGAGTTGTGCAGCTCTATTTGTCGACCTATCCAAAGCTTTTGATACCGTCGATCATCGCATTTTGAAGCAGAGGCTGGTCAGTATTGGCATATCCAGCCATGCAGTGGGGTGGTTTGTGAACTACCTCTCTGAAAGGTCCCAATGTGTTCAGTTTGATGGACTCTCTTCTGAGTGGTTAAACATCACTAATGGTGTACCACAAGGTTCAGTTTTAGGTCCTCTATTATTCTCTATCTATATTAACAGTTTAGGTGAAAATGTCGAGGGAGCAACCTTACATTTTTATGCGGACGATACCGTTATGTACTGTGCAGGTCCCTCGATTAACGAGGATCTTGTTAAATTACAGGCTGTTTTTAACATTATTCAGGCTCAGCTCTCTGAGCTTAAGCTTCTTTTAAATGTGGATAAAACCAAGGTAATGCTCTTTTCTAAAGCTAAAGCTAAAAATACACCAGAGACTGCTTTGGATATTGTAACTACGCAAGGAATACAACTTGAAGTGGTTACAAATACTTGGGTATCTGGCTTGATGACTGTCTCACTTTTAAATTTCATGTAAATAACCTGCTTAAAAAGCTGAGGGTTAGGCTAGGTTTCTTTTACAGAAATAAGTCCTGTTTCTTGCTTGAGGCCAGGAAAAGAATAGTCACGGTGACCTTTTTACCTGTGCTGGACTATGGTGATTTGCTATATATGAATGCACCTGCCAATTACCTGAGCAAGTTAGATGCTGCGTATCACAGTGCACTGAGATTTTTGACAAATTGTAAAGCACTTACGCATCACTGTACACCAATATACCTATTACTTACTGTACGGAGGCACAGTCACTGGTACTTTTTAATTTACAAAGCCATGTTGGATAAACTACCATCTTATATCTGCTCCCTGATCTCTCGGCACATTTAAAGTACTTATTGCCTGAGATCGCATGCTGTGGTTTTATTAAATGTGCCAAGTGCTAGGACTGTCTTAGTGAAGAAAGCTTTTAGATGTGCAGCTCCACTAACATGGAACAGTCTGCAAAAAGAATGGAAAATTACCAAGCTAGTACCACTACATGTTTTTAAAGCTCAGTTGGATGCTACACAATCAGATGCTGTTGGTACCTGCACATGTGGTTAGATATGTAAATTGTAATCCCTGTACATTTTGCTGTATGATGTCCTTTTGTTGTTCTGTTGTTTTATGTCTTCTTGTGGAACCTACTGCTGCAGGTCTCCCTTGAAAAAGAGATCATTGATCTCAATGGGATTTTACCTGGATAAATAAAGGTTTTGAATTGAATTGAATTGAATTTATGGGAAGGTTAATTTATTTATGTTTATTTATTTGTGTTTCTTTTTTGTGTTTTTTAACTTGATGTCTGCAGGTCATTACATGTTATCACTGTAACTGCATTTTGAATCAGACTATTAGACAACAAAATGTGGACAAATTCAAAAAATGTATTTATAAAATTGTAATATATAAATACATGTGGTGCCAGGCAAAGCAGTTTCCTGTTTTAAGGGGCTGAAAAGCTGTTCTGAAAGTCATGTTGTTGGTATCTTGCAAAACATCGAAATTCTAGCCATTGTGGGCTTTACATAATTCTGTGAGAAAAAAGATTGCAGTGGTTCATTCTACCATGCTCCACTCCTTCAACAGCCTCGCTAATAGAACAGCAGGGGGCCCAAGGCATTTCTCCCTCTTTCCCGTGTGCAGAATAAAACATTATTCTGCTGTGTAATAGCTTTCCTACTTAACATGCAGAAGAACATGCACAAGCACAGAAACGCAACAACATGTACACAAATGTTTTTTTAGGCGCTTTTTACAGGCCAAAGTTCAATTTGCTTGTTATAAATCAAAACAAATTATTAAGTACAGACCTAAAAAATACAATTTTGCTGACGTGCTTGTACGAAGAAAATGTTGATGATGGAAAATGTAAACATGCACTGAATATCCTGGGGCAGAACATGCCAGAGGTACTTTTGGTGATTAATCATGCTTTTGTGTTCCTTTCAAACACATTAGAAAAGTGTTAAAAAGGCCCCATGTTGGGCCCCATGTTGTCAACAATATATCAATCCACCCTTTCAAAAAGAATATGTGCTGAAATCTCGCCATTTAGATCTTCTAAACTTCTTCTAAACTTCTTGAAATAAGGAGCATATTCTCACTGCAATTGAACCACTCTAAGGTTGCAAGCAGTCTTGACGTGTATTTATAGTCTGCACCAGAGGCGGCCGGCCGATAGGGGCGCTAGGGGCGCCGCTCCACCTCTTCCCACATTCTAGATTGTCATTAAAAAATACTTACATTTGTATTCATTTTATACTTTTTTTTTATTAACAAGGTACATCTTATATAGTTGGTGTGGGTACAATTTATAATTTACGATAACATATAGATTAAAATGGTTTTACGATGTCTAAAGTTACTGATAAATCACGTGTTTCCTGCTTGGGGCGCAGAAATCTTTGCCCATCGACTCGTTATAAGTGGTGCATGCGCAGTCCGTACCTCTTCAATGCAACCGATAGGAGCAGCTCGGGGCGCACCAAACTGCGCCCAAAGCAGCTGTTGACACCACCAAAAACCAGGGGATAGCAGGAGGCCAGAGTGAGTGATTGACGTTGAGTGAGACAGTTAAACGGAGATGGAGTGTAAACACAAACAAGATAGTGATCAATATGGAGAAGGACAATTCAGTTAAATCACTTAAAGAAACCCCTTTTGAGAGGAGAACACTGGAGGGAAAGCTAAAGGTAAAAGAGCTCGGTCCTGATCAGCCCAACATCGCGATTAGGCAGGAGTCTATGGCAAGCCTTTTGAGTATTTATTCAATTTCCTTGATATCAGACGGCAGCGGCCTACACTAGTTGGCTCTTTGATTTCACTTGTTGGATATATGGTCAAACTAGTTAGGCGCTCTGCTTTCCTAGTTAAATAAACCATTTCACTAGTCGCTCTTTTCAGCAACTAGTGGCCCTTTTGTCCGGCTAGTTACCACGTATGCCTTACAAGTGACGCCAGGAGCAGCACTAGTAACGCCAAAGTCCCAACGTGTAAGCTTTTTGATGAACTAGTGGCCCTCTGACCGTACTAGTGACCCTAAAAGTCTTACAAGTTAACTAGTGCGCTGCAAAATCTCTGACATGTTAACTAGTCACACAAAATAAGCACAACTAGTTAACTAGTGGCACACATTTGTCTGCACTAGTTAACTAGTCGCACCCAGAATAACTCACTAGTTAACTAGTAAAGGCAACACGTTCACTAGTTAACTAGTTGACGCCTCTTTTGACCTTACTAGTTAACTAGTGGGGCTCAACATGTCTACACATTAACTAGTGCACCCTTTGCCTTTTACTAGTTAACTAGTGAGAGAAGTTTAAATTCCACTAGTGAACTAGTGAGGCTTAAAATGTTCACTAGTTAACTAGTGGATCCCAAATGTGCACTAGTCGCACTAGTTGCACAGAATGCTAATGAGGAGGAGGGGAAAGAACGCATCGATGTCTCCTATTGGGCCTAAGCTATAGAGCGACACCCAGCCCAAATAGTTTATTTAACAGCTTAAATACACTGTTTTAAAATATGAGCATATTTACAAACATATAAAACAAAAGTATTTGTGTTATTATTATCATATGACTGTATATCAAATGAGGTAAGAACATTGAAGACTTTCTTAAAATTAGAAAGTTGCCTTAGGACTGCAGACAGGAATATAGATCCTCTTTAAAACATTATATTAAGCTGCAATTTGAAAGGTGTTGGATTAGAATGGCATTGTGATAAAAGAGTGACATTATTGATGGATTGAAAGAGGAAGTAACCCTCTTCGGATCACAGCTTTTAAAGTTCGCAGTGACTTCCGTAAATATTAGTCTTGGCAAATATGGAGAGGTTGTTTATCTTCATACGGATCTATCGTTATGGTGTTTTTAACATCTGTCCAGTGTTTCGGCTTTATTCATTTCATGAGCACCGCTGATAAAATGTCCCACGATCACTTCCTCTACTTTTGTGTCTCGAGTGCCGGTGTTCTCACACACAAGCATACGCGCACTCGCACCAACAAAAAAACACACACACACACACACACACACACACACACACACACACACACACACACACACACACACACACACACACACACACACACACACACACACACACACACACACACACACACACAAGCGGAGCAAAGCAGAAGCAGAAACATGTATTTCTCTAGGCAAAACACACACTGACTGACTTCCCACGGACAATATGTTAACAGTAGGCACTAAATACCCGACTGATGCACCTCACGTCTTCAAGACCTTGCTAAAAACATCGCAGGAGAACGCCCCCTCAGGCTCTCCCTCACAGAGCTGAACTGACCAATCAGAATCTGGGTCCCGCCTGCTTCATTTGCCTATGGCTGACTAGTTAACGTGTTGGCCATATGAACGGCAACTAGTTAACTAGTGGATGCATATTGCAGCTTACACGTTAACTAGTGAAGGCAAAAGGCAAAATGTTCACTAGTGAACTAGTTGAAGCCTGTTTTGGTCTTCTAAGCTGACTAGTGAGGCTCAAAATGTGCACTAGTTAACTAGTGAGGTCCAAATTGTCCACTAGATACACTAGTACAATTGGTTTTACCTTACTAGTTAACTAGTTACACACACTTTATCTCACTAGTTAACTAGTGAAGCCTTAGAGGAGTCACTAGTGAACTAGTGACACAGATGTTTTTCTTACTAGTTAACTAGTGGAGGGCATTTTTTCTCACTAGTGAGGTTTTATTATAAACATGTTAGTCTTTGACCTTACATGTTACACATTTTTCTAACATGTAAGGCCTTTCCTTCGACTAGTTTGGCTTTTTTCGCACTAGTGAGCAACTGCATGCAACTAGTTAGATGTTGATTCAACATGTATGGCTTTTTCCAGAACTAGTGGATATTTAGAGCCCACTAGTTGTGCTTTTGTTCTCTCTAGTTAAACACAATGACTTACTAGTTGACGTGTACGTGCAACTAGTTAACTAGTGATGTGTCAAAAAATGCAGTTTAATATTCTTGGTTAGCAAACAAGACATCTGATTATTATGTCACACATAATAATCTTGTTATAGAAACTAGCTATGGGTAAAACGTGTGGTTGTTATACCATTGTTATCATGAACAAAAGATAAATAAGGAAAGAGTATCTGCTTAAAGATGAATGGATTTCATATCCTAAAGGGGATTAGGTATTGTGAATACTTCACAAGGTATCTACTAATGTATTGTAAAGAACTTGAATTGACTTGATAAATAAGTGAAGATAAGAAGATGTATGGACCATAAATTAGTCAATTGGTAAATAAAAAATAGCGGAAAAGAGGAGAACTATTAAAGTGAAGTGAAAAATCATTCTAAAACACACTGATAGGAAAGGGGGGGGGCATGAAGGAAGTATGCACTAGACTTTTTATTCATGTGTGAATTTGGTAGTGTTTTAATTTGTTACAGTATTGATCAGTTCAAAGGGAGAGTTTTAGTAACAGCTCTATAAGATCAGACAAATATTTATTTATATAGGTCATGTTGAAGGGAAAGCTGGTTCTAA
Organism: Pseudochaenichthys georgianus; assembly: GCF_902827115.2. Lineage (NCBI taxonomy): Eukaryota > Metazoa > Chordata > Actinopteri > Perciformes > Channichthyidae > Pseudochaenichthys > Pseudochaenichthys georgianus. The sequence continues at coordinate 2,866,828 of NC_047508.1, forward strand.
ACAAAATATAGTATTTCAATTTGAGGTACTGGTTCCACCATTGTGGCATAGTTATTACCATAGGAGGGCTTTCGGATGGACATACGAAATGACTTCTGTTTTTAAATCCTTGATGAAATAGGGAGTAATTGTTGCATGTTCGGACACCCAGGGTTCCACGCACTGTTAAAGAGGGTAACATTGTTCTTTAAGTGCACCAGAATTGAATATACATTAATAGAATGAGTTATGGAATACATAGCAGAGCTTTACAAATCCTAGTAATGTTTTGACACAAGATAATAGTGATGTACACAGGTTTCTGAAATAGATCTATTAGTCATTTTAATACTAATTAGGTGTAAATGAATTGCAGTAATAGTACTATAAGGAGGTGACACTTTTCAGGGAATGTGGGAAACGGCAATGAGGGGTTGGAGATATCTTGAACATTATAGTTGTAATTGTGAATTAATAAATGATGGCGCTCCATATATACAGATTTTTATAGACGGAGGATGCTGGCCTGTGCTGGAGCATCTCTGCAGGGCACGACAAATGGCCAAAAAGACTGAGACCAACTGACCTTTGACCCTGACCGACAGGGTAACTTGGGAAGGCACTGTCAATGACTGACTCTGAGGTGTACCTGACCAAACTTAACTTTACAACCTGACAGTGTGAGTGTATGTCTGCATCTGATCAGTGCAACTGCATGATTTAAAACAATGACTAATCAAGCATGTTTTTGGACTAACACATTATTTTTGTGTGATAATAATGTGTGAAATGGGAGGTTTCCTAAACATTCCACAAAAGGGGAAACCGCCCACATGTGACCCGTTTCTAATCTGCTTGATGATATTTCACTCCCATAGGAGGTGGCAGTTTGCAGAATGTGAAGCTCAAACTAAAACATGAAGATTCTGTTTCTTTTAGGACTGAAAGATGGAGAGAAACACTTCATTACACTGAAGTGTTTACTGTGGAAATGATGGATGTACATTTGGGAAAAATGTTTGGTATTGTCTTATAATCCATTATGACCTGAAGGTTTTCTTCCCATACAGGATTTTGTTTACACATGAGATAATGTGTAAAAAAGGGGGAGTGTAAACTTCACAATGTACATTTTTCATTTAGGGACTGAAAGTAACCGGCTGCCCCAATTCGATTGTTCAATCTGACCATTGATTGACAGTTTTAGAATTGACCTGCTCCATATCTGGGGATAAGACACTGTTTGATGAATGTTGACATGTCTCTAATATTGATTGAGTTATAGCAGGTAACACAGATAAAGAATCAGTGGCCAAGGGGCTACCAGAGAGATGTAAGTCCAGAATGGAATACTGAAGAAGCTGACCTGTGAGTAATGTTTCAACAGGTATTAAAGTAACTGAGGTTTGAAATGTAGAAAGAACATATTTACAGTTACAACTAAAACATAGTAATGTAAGGAGACACAATGTAATTTAAACAACATTATGTAACTAGTCTGGTAAAGAAGTAAAAGCAATAGACTTTATTGTTTAGGTCATTATGGGGATATACATTTCATCTAAATGTATAATAGAAAGACATTTGAGGACAGTTTGTTGGAATTCTGTATTCATTTTTTCAGCGGGATAATATCTAAGCACTGACGGGTAGAAGCAGTATCACCAGGAAGCCATTCACTTTGTTAGTATCGTGATTTTGGTTGTTTTTGAATCCATAACATTAGTGTGTTTCTTTACAAGAAACATTAGCAGTTCAAATCATATTTAGATTTTTAATGGGATCTCAAGGATTTCATTTAAAAATAAACACGGATGCTTGTCAGAAATTCAGAGCTATATGTTATTTAGTTTACCTAAATATGTTGGGGTTCTTATTTAGTTGGCACAGTCCAAGTATTAAGATTCTGAAGCTGCACAAGTAATTTAGAAAACCTGTTCACAGACGTCTGTTGTTTTAAGACACCCCACCAACAGGCTCCAAGTGGCCTACGCAGTGGTGGGTCAAACAGCCGAGGGCCCCAGAGCCCGGAGCGTAGGCTTGAGGGATTTGTATCAGATTTCTCCACACAGGTTGTTGACGCCAAAAGGGGGACCCGAGACGCAGGAGGCTGACTGTCAGCAGGACAAAGTGGATCAACCCCAGGCTCTCTGGCCCCGACCGAGTGACCCAGCGGATCTCTCAGGCCGTCCGCATAGGAGGAAAGGGGGACAGCTCGTACCACGGGAGCCAGTGTGCGGCGGGGGAAAACACCTGCGAGGACCCTAGACGACATCAGGACGGATCTGGCTCTCGTCATGGAGGTCGACTCGGATGCTGTCATCAGCGGACTGGAGGAGAAGGACCTCGAGGACATCCATCCAGCAGTCGTCCCAGGAGGCATCATCATCGGACCGGGGAAGGAGGATCGGGAGGACATCCATCCAGCAGTCGGGAGGCATCATCATCGGACCGGAGAAGGAAGATCGGGAGGACATCTATTCAGCATCGACTCAGAAGCCGCCGTCAGCGGATCGGGGGGACAAAGGCACGGCAAGCCAGGACGGCACAGGGGACTCCACTCTCCGTTGAAACAGGAGTGTGTGTTAAGTGACAAGACGGTGTATGGAGCCAGCCAGGCCTGCCAAGCTATGGGCAGCCTCTACCATGACAGCTGCTTCACCTGCAGTGCCTGTAGTCGAAGGCTGAGAGGGAAGGCGTTCTACTATGACGCAGGAAGGGTTTTCTGTGAAGAGGACTTTCTGTACTCTGGGTTCCAGCAGTCTGCAGACAAGTGCAACGCATGTGGACATCTGATCATGGACATGATCCTGCAGGCACTGGGGAAGTCGTACCGCCCCGGTTGTTTCCGCTGCGTCATCTGCAACGAGAGCCTGGACGGAGTGCCCTTCACTGTGGACACTGAGAATAAAATCTACTGTCTGAAAGACTACCACAGGGTCCTGGCGCCTAAATGTCCTGCGTGTAACCAGCCCATCCTGCCCTCAGAGAGGTCTGATGAAACCATTCGAGTTGTATCCATGGACAAAGACTATCATGTGGGTGTTGTTGTGTGCCGTGCATCCGCTCATTATGTGTCAGACTAATCCGTTCCACCATTCAGGGAAAAGCTGCTTCTCCCCCTCCTGACACTGTTGGCCTGTGTCTCGGAGGACGAGTATGGAGACTCAGCAGACAAGGACGCAGTTTTTTGACATTTTTTGGTCTCACTCTCATTCTGCCATAAGAAATTGCTATGAAGGGCTGTTTCCAAATGTTTGAAGGGCTCTAAATATAATGTTGAGAGATGAACACAGTGGAGAGGAGCGACAATAGTTATGTTTCAAGTGCCTTGTGTAAGTTGCACTCTTTTTTAAGAGTGCAAAAGAGGGAATTGTGGAAATTGATGTGAGATATTGTACCAAAGAAGTGTGTTACATTTGAAATGGCAGAAAGTCTTGTTGCAATTTCCAGACATTAAAAGAGGTCCTTTGAGTTTCTCTGGTAATTATCAATAGTAGCAGTTAAGTGAATACTGTTCAAACAATACCTGTGTTTGTGTTTTATAGTGATTTCTCTGTTTTATCCTTTCATAAATGTGAGGACTAAAATGGCGATAGACAAAGGGCTGTTAAAAGTAAACTGGGTTTTATTAGTGTGGGGGAGGTGAAGGTATGCAGGGCAGGGTGCTTGGTGGGGGAGAATATATTCTGTTTAGGATCTCAAGCAGGCCATGTTTCAGAGAAGTCTATATATCTTGAATAGTATATGTGTGGGTTTATACATATATATAATAAAATGTTTTAAAGAGGATCTATATTCCTGTCTGCAGTCCAAAGGCAACTTTCTAATTTTAAGAAAGTCTTCAATGTCTTCAATTTGATATACAGTCATATGATCATAATAACACAAATACTTTTGTTTTATATGTTTGTAAATATGGTCATATTTTAAAACAGTGTATTTAAGCTGTTAAATAAACTATTTGGGCTGGGTGTCGCTCTATAGCTTAGGGCCAATAGGAGACCTCGATGCGTTCTTTCCCCTCCTCCTCATTAGCATTCTGTGCAACTAGTGCGACTAGTGCACATTTGGGATCCACTAGTTAACTAGTGAACATTTTAAGCCTCACTAGTTCACTAGTGGAATTTAAACTTCTCTCACTAGTTAACTAGTAAAAGGCAAAGGGTGCACTAGTTAACGTGTAGACATGTTGAGCCCCACTAGTTAACTAGTAAGGTCAAAAGAGGCGTCAACTAGTTAACTAGTGAACGTGTTGCCTTTACTAGTTAACTAGTGAGTGATTCTGGGTGCTACTAGTTAACTTGTAAGACTTTTATGGTCACTAGTACGGTCAGAGGGCCACTAGTTAATCAAAAAGCTTACATGTCGGGACTTTGGCGTTACTAGTGCTGCTCCTGGCGTCACTCGTAAGGCATACGTGGTAACTAGTCGGACACAAGTGCCACTAGTTGCTGAAAAAGAGCGACTAGTGAAATGGTTTATTTAACTAGTAAAGCAGAGTGCCGAACTAGTTTGACAGTATATCTAACAAGTGAAATCAAAGAGCCAACTAGTGTAGGCCGCTGCCGTCTGATATCAAGGAAATTGAATAAATACTCAAAAGGCTTGCCATAGGAGTCAAAGCACAGAGGTAGGCATTATATGCTCTCTTTCTCAAGGAGCTGGTTTAGCAAAAAGGCTTGGCTAACTACCTCAAGTGCAGGGGTAGCCAACACGGTGCCCACGGGCACTTAGTCTCCCACAGGGACAACGTGAGTCGCCCGCGGGGCATGTTCTAAAAATAGCTCGCCAAGCAAATCCAAAATGTATAAAATACACAAAACAAAAAAGAAAATGTAATTAAAAGAATCTACCCCATTACTACAACTCTATATCTATCTAACACCCCTCTTCCCCCACCCCCACAATGAATATCGACCAATCACGTTCTTGCTTGATTTGCGGGACCAGCGTTGCAGTCGGGAAGAAAAGCAAAGTGGCACTTCCCCGCTGATTTTCCTTCTGGCAGAATCTACACAACACAACAGCCGCATTGAACAGCCTATCATGCCAGCCTATACAACACATGAGGGGCAGAGTTTTACTCTGTGTGTTGCAACTTGCTTATATATGTATTGCACTTGACACACACACACGCATTGCGTAATCTCCACTGGGGACAGGGGGGACATGTCCCCCGCACTTTTTGAAATCCCGTTTGTGTCCCCCCAAATATGGGGACACACACACACATTTTACAAATATGTTTATTATAATTTTTGAACGCAAGCCACCATCGCCACGGAGGAGCACACAGCCTCTGTGAGAGAGAGAGAGAGAGAGAGAGAGAGAGCTAGGAAGAGCACACCTTTATCTATTTAATATAGATAAAGTAAGAAATCATTCCAATGTGTACTATAGGGCAGTAAATAAAACAAAAAACTGTTTAAAATATGTTACGTCCCCAGCTCGCTTAGGGTAAAAGGGAAGCAACACGAAACCAGGTGTTCTTGGTAAGAGGTTGATTTTAATAATAAACTCAAAATAGATGATATAACCAAAAATACAGGCTCTTAAAACCAGCTATCTGTTCAAAATAACGCTACACAAAACGAAGGCCACAGATTATCACAGTCATAGCGCACTATGGGCACTTAAGGCTAAAATAGTGAGGCATCTCGCACAAGGTTGACGCTGTCACAAATCACAGAATACACACTTAAGCACACACCCTAACTAACCACTGTAGCAGAACTAGCACAGAGCTACACAGAACATAAGGAGAGCACCGAGAGCCGTCTGACACAGATTCAGACCTCTCCTGTCTAACTGAGATGCACACACTCTTGTAAGAGTCCCCGGAAGGTGTGGGCAGGGATTGGTGAGTCGGGCCCCACCTGCTCCAATCCAGATCTTCGGTCACGCCTACCGGAGGAGGGACAGAAAACTGGCATCCAATGGCATCCGGGCAACAGCACATATCATATACATATAACATACACAGCTGAAAACAATCCCAGACAGGTTAACGAGCAGACAGCAGCAGCCGTGACATCCCCCCCCCGCTTAAGACACAAACTCACAGTTTTGTTAACCATGCCTACTACTAAACCTACCTAATAATTCTGAATGACTAAAAGACTCGAAGGAAATCTCTACACACAATACACATAACGACCAGGGTCGTAACACCCCCCCAACTAAAAACATTTCCCCCTGAAGAAAATGTTTGACCTCTCAAGGACTAACGAACTCTGAAGGACTCTTAAGGACTAACAAACTCATAAGGACTCATAAGGACTCTGAAGGACTAACGGACTCTGAAGGACTGAAGGACTCATAAGTACTCATAAGGACTCTGAAGGACTAACGGACTCTGAAGGACTCTTAAGGACTAACAAACTCATAAGGACTCTGAAGGACTAACAAACTCTGAAGGACTAACAAACTCATAAGGACTCATAAGGACTCTAAGGACTCATAAGGACTCAAAATGTGCCTGACTGTGGCTGCTCTTTGCGTTTCAGCGACAAACAGTTGGCGATGACATGCCCAGTTTCGCAATAGCAAAACACTCTACACCACAATACGATCCGGAAAACATTTCTTAAATTCTTCTAACAGAAGCAATTCTCGCAGAGAAGCAAAATCATTCGCTTTACATGTTGTGACCCATTTTTCGGACATGCTTCCCTTTTCCCTGCCGAACTCCACATATGTTTGTCAGTCTCACGGAATACCAGAACCAAAGAAATATTTATGCTAATATCAAAGCCAACAGAATTGAAGTTAGTGGAACTGGGTGTCATACCTGCGGGTGGGGCTGGTGCGTGTGTCTGCGCATCCAGCTCCAGCTTCCTTATTTCCAGCTGAAACTGTAGCTGTGCCTGCCCGGCCCGCTCCTTAGCCTCTATCTCAATACGTGCTATGCGGACTTTAATCCTCACCACATCTTGAGAGCCATCACTTGCCGTGGATAGTGCATCGAATCGAGGAAGTGTACCCGGCGTCTCCCGCTGTGTACCTTCCTCATCCTGCCCTCCCGACGCGCCAGCAGCCTCGGTTTCCCCGTCAAGCTCCTGTGTGAACTCTATATGGGCCATGGTACCGTCAGACACAGCCAGCTTTGATTCGCCGGACAACTTAAGGACACCCCGTTCCACCAACTGATCTATGACCTGAGCCTTAAGCTCACCTTTTACCACATATTTCTTTACCGTGAGACTAAAATGATCTGCGATCTGAAATAAATGGTCTTTTCGACACTTGTCTATTCCTTCAAGCAAAGGACATAAGTCAACTGACTCACAGTCAAATAACGCCATTTAACCTAAGCTTACAAATGTACCATCTGATTCGAATTTATCAAATTACCAACCTGATTAGAAATGACGAGTCCCCAAATAAGTTACGTCCCCAGCTCGCTTAGGGTAAAAGGGAAGCAACATGAAACCAGGTGTTCTTGGTAAGAGGGTGATTTGGATAATAAACTCAAAATAAATATGATATAACCAAAAATACAGGCTCTTAAAACCAGCTATCTGTTCAAAATAACGCTACACAAAACGAAGGCCACATATTATCACAATTATAGCGCACTATGGGCACTTAAGGCTAAAATAGTGAGGCGTCTCGCACAAGTTTGATGCCGTCACAAATCACAGAATACACACTTAAGCACACACCCTAACTAACCACTGTAGCAGAACTAGCACAGAGCTACACAGAACATAAGGAGAGCACCGAGAGCCGTCTGACACAGATTCAGGCCTCTCCTGTCTAACTGAGATGCACACACTCTTGTAAGAGTCCCCGGAAGGTGTGGGCAGGGATTGGTGAGTCGGGCCCGACCTGCTCCAATCCAGATCTTCGGTCACGCCTACCGGAGGAGGGACAGGAAACTGGCATCCAATGGCGTTTGGGCAACAGCACATCTCATATACATATAACCAGTAGCGTGGCGTGGGGAAAAAATTAGGGGAAGCCAATAATACGTCCTTTCTTTTGGGTCGGGGGTGTGGTGGTCAATGTAATAACGTAACCAGATGAGTGATTACAGCACACATTTTACACAGACACATTTGTATCATACAGATGCAGGACAATCTACTGTTTCACCATAACATCTACAGGGGCGCTGTTTCACTCTTTGTAAAATACTCAATGAGAATGGGGGAGAGATGGACCGGCAGCAACACACAACAAAGAATTTACGAAACTAAACAAAGTATTTTTATTTATTTATTAAAATTATAACTACAATCCGAAAAAACAGGGGAAGCCTGGCTTCCCTTGGCCTCCAGGAGAAAACGCCACTGCATATAACATACACAGCTGAAAACAATCCCAGACAGGTTAACGAGCAGACAGCAGCAGCAGCCGTGACACCCCCCCCCCCTTAAGACACAAACTCACAGTTTTGTTAACCATGCCTACTACTAAACCTACCTAATAATTCTGAAGGACTAAAAGACTCGAAGGAAATCTCTACACACAATACACATAACGACCAGGGTCGTAACAAAGGGGAATGATTAGTAAAATATGCATAAATAAAAAGAAAGAATACTAACTAGGTAACATAAGATAAGAAGAAACAAGTTTAAATGATTTGTTATTGGTTGTGATCATATTCTAAAGATGTTTGGATAATTGAAAAGTATACAGCTCTCTTTCGTCTGAGTGTTGAGAGCTGTATCAATCAATTCATGTTGTGCTCAAATTGCACCAGATTGATGCATTTCACTTCAACATTTAAAAAAAAATTCTTAACGGGGGAGCTTGCCCCCGGACGCCCCTAGAGGAGGTGAGACCCGTTCACCCCCAAATACAGCAGGTTAAAATAATTAAATTGCATACATGTTCTTTTAGTAAAGACTGAAAAGGGTCCCACAGACCCAAACAGCACACAAAGGTTAAAGGTAAGCATAACAATGTTAAAATGTGCTAAATATATACACTGCAACAAACAAAAAAAGAGGAGTAAAAGTAGCCCCCGACTTGTTTTATTTTTTGAAAGAAGCCCTCATCCTAAAAAAGGTTGGTGACCCCTGCTCTAGTGCAACCCAGTCTCACGGCATTTCGTATTATAGTCAGGACATTTAATCTATTGATTCGTGTTCACCAACACAATTTTCCACTTTTTCTCGTGTCACACAGAACGATATTAAAAGCAATGTATTTATATTGATAGTATGTTTCGTGCCTGCACCAGGTATTTTTGTCTGGTCGCGTCTTGGAAGACGGGAAGCTGTGTGGTTCATAAAAACCTTTTCGTACTCAATATCAAGCAACTATTATTGTTTTTATTTTAAATTGTATAATGTCGGACTTTTTTTGCCGTCCGTGAGGAAAAGAAATGGGGCTCACATCCTCAGAATACTGAAATCTGTATTCTTTAAATCTTTCTTTCCTTCTAATTTCTTATTATTTTCTAAATAACACAGTTATTTACTCAATAATAACACACAATTATCCTTGTTTTTATTTATTTGTTTCATTCTATAATATCAGGCTTTTTTGGCGTCCGTCAGGAACTGAATTTCAAAATAAAGTCACCAGAAACAGACGTAGGCGATACACAGCCACTGAACTGATTACCCAAGATCCTCAGCTATGGTTGAAGCTCGGTGATTGGATGTTTTAGCCGCAATGCACGTTGGGATGTGGTGTTTTTTGGAATCCGAAAAAAATAATATTTAAAAAGAAGAAAATAATACTTTATTCCGAGTGTGCTTGCTTTTCTCTTTGCAAGTCATCACCTAACGGCAATGTAATACACGGTTCGGCTGCATTAAATATTACACATCTGCAGTAGTTCTCTATTTATAGAGCCCTGATTAGAAGACCTTTGGACAAACTGGAAGAACTGCCACCGAAACTGAATACGTGATGTGGATCATAAATATATCAGCAATTAAACAACATCTTCAATTTCTCTTCACACAATACGTCTCCTTGCAGTATCAATAGTAATGCGGCTGACTTTTATATTTGATCCAATTAGTAGATAGGTAGCGGTGCACAGCTGATAGACAGGCACTTGTAGTTTTTAAAGATATTGTTGATTTTCTTTGAATTAAAGAATGTAAATACTGAGTTGAGAGAATAGTCAGGGGTTTTGGGTGATGGGTGATGGGAGACACATCTATGGATTCAGAATTTCAATAGCTTACCATTAAATGACTGATAGACCTTTCTGTTGTGCACCGACATAAATGTTGAGATAGTCACATTTGATGTTGGTTTTTGGTTGTATTGTCACTCAACGTTTACCCTGTCATTCCAGGCTCCCTGATTGTCTACCTTTTGTGTGTATCCTGCGCTCATCAGCACCAGCCCCTGATTGTTTCCACCTGTGTCTTGTTGTTGTGTGTTTAAATTCCCCAGTCTCCCAGTGTTCCTTGTCATGTCGTCTTGTCTCATGCCTAGGTCAGATCTATGCTCTCTTTGATACCATGATGTTTGTTGTTCCTCACAACGTGAGCGACTTTCTTTTGTTCACCTTTGGTCATCTCATCTAGAGATTAGAAAGTGTTTATTTTGTTAATCTATTTGAAAATAAAGTATCTTACAAATACTTTACCTCTGTCTCCTGGGTCGTGCAATTGGGTCCAATACCCTGAGTTTCTGAGTTCGTAACACTTTCTGTCTGTGATGTTTTACAAATCAGATATTAATGTGTAGAAATAAAACATGTCAAATAATATAGCAATACCCTGTACAATTATGTGAAATCATAAATAAAACTACACATCTTCAGATGTCATACATACATAAGTGTCCTACACTAATAATACAAAGTATAATTTGTTGTGTTAACACTTTAAACTTCACAGTTTTTTAACCCGCACCACCCAGTGGTTAAAGCACGTTACTGCATCACTTTGTTGAATATGTTATATTTGATAAAAAAAATATTACGAGTACACACAAAATATGGGGAAAGTAGAAGGTCAATGATAGAAATTTAGAATATCAAGAAGATACTGTCAGTGAACTCTACAATAAAACTGTTTAGTGCCGGATGTACAAAGATATGAATAGGAGGATGTGCAAAACAGACAAACTAATAAGGCTTTCTTTAAACATTAAAGAATACTTTAGGTTAAAGAGCAACTTGCGGGTTAGACATTGTTTGGACATTGGCATTGTTTTTGTAAGACATTTTTACTTCGGCATAAAAAAAGCCTCCCCACGTGACCTCCCGCGTGTGACGTCACATGGGGGAAAGCGGCTGGTATAATATATATTCGGTAACACTTTACAATAAGGTACACAAAATGTGCTTAGTTACTGCTTAGTTACTGAGGAACTACTAGATAGTTAATGGTTAGTTACTCAGTGACTGCGATTGAGGAACTGATGGTTAGTTACTGGTAAACAGACTGGGGGGTACTGTATTAATGAATCATTCGTTAATGGTTAGTGTTATGCTGTGTTCGTTATTCTCACGTCCAGGTAAGAAGCTTAAAAAGGAGACTAAATGGAGTCTCTGAGAAGGTTCAAAATTGGTACTTTAATTAATAAAAAGCGCGGTAATGTTACAAACAGGATATTGTTCAGTCAGGAGAGAAAGGCTGCAGCTTCCTCTCCCTTGGTGGCCGTGCAGAAGAGAGCTTCCAAGCATTCGTCTTTCCCGCTTCTGGCTGTTCGCTCCTCCTCTCTGGGAGCTGTAGTGACGTAGGGGACTTCCCCCCTCGTTCGTGTCCAATATCGCGTTAAACAGAGGATTTCGACATTTTATATTCATTGCTTACTTCCACATGCCTTTTCTCCTCCTTATCTCTTTCATAACTTTATATGTAATACATGTTAACGGCGTCAATAGCCACTTTAATGACACTAATGGGCAGTAGTCCCGGATGTCGTCATGACGGATTTTCAGAATAAAAGCTTGGTATTGAGAACTTCCGGGTTTTTCCAGAATAAAATAGCATTTAAACTGACGGTATGTTTAAGGTACATTATGCCATAAAACATTGATTTTAATTTCTAACAGTCCCTCCTTACACACCTAAAAGGTGTGTATAATACTGAAATCAATGAGTTCTTCATCTGAACTCTGCATAGTACATAACTCATATTAAAAACATACAATCAAAATGGAATGGTACAATAGCCTCAACTTTACAAAAATACAAAAAATACGTTGACTGTGCTTAAACATAAAAGTGTTCCCTTGTGCATAACTTCTAGTGTTAACATTCAATATCATTCTTCAAAATGGCAGCAATGGCTTGGTATTAGAACATTTCTTCCTCCCTCCTTTCACAGAAACCTTTCCCATACCACGCTCAGTGTTAAGGCACTTGTTTTTACAAAGTGAAAAGAAACAAACCATTTTAAAATAGCAATGATTTATAAAACATGAGATCTACCATATTAGAATAGTGAAAAAATAATAAAGAATAAACAAACTATCTTGGAATAAATGGATTCACTCCATTTTAGCATTTTAGTTTGCTCACTTCTTCACATGATTTCATAATTTAAAGTATCACATCAGCTGGACATTCATTGAACAATCTCATCAATATCTGTATATGGGTCGTCTTGTTCTGCTAGCATTTGTAACCGTCTCCTCATGAGAAATGTACCCTCCCTCCTTTTATACCATTTAAGGTATGAAAGTAATATGTTCTCTAGAAGAGGCCGTTGTGATCAATCGGTACGTTAGGACATGGAAATGCAACATCTAGGCCTCCCCTGGGCCCCCTATGCTATCCTTGTGCACTGTGGAGCCTAAACTCCCCCTGGGACTGGTCTCTTAGCCCTACTGGCTTTGGGGGGTTTCGCCATGTTGATTAACTGCATAAAAAACATCACTGGCTGTGCTAGTGCACAGGTCCCAGTCCAATCCTGTGGCAAGACTGAGTACAAGGTTTTAGTTCCATGATACCACCAAACATCTACTCTGGGGTACGGCATTCTAGACAGTCATTTCTGGGAGAAGATTTTGGTCAGTTACAACAGTTGTAGAGTTTCATCACTTGAAAGTTCCCACTTCAGTAGCTTTGGGTGGTCTGTTCTAATGATATGATAAAATCCCTGAAATGGTGTGAAAACCAATGGAATATCACCAACGCATTATACTAATTTATCTTCAATTCTGGTCTACTTGAAGAACCATGCTAACCCCTTTAACAGTGTGTGGAACCTTGGGTGCCCGAGCATGTGATAATTACTCCCTCCTTTAACAAGGACTTTAAAAACAGAAGTGGTTTCTTTAATGGTTTGTAGTTCAATTTAGGAATGTTCACTCATGGCAGATATGTTTCTCCTTTTAAATAACGTCTCTAAATGTCAGGTCATCACTGATTAATGGATGAGCATTAGGAGGTGGTGGCACTTGTCTTTTAAAACTCATACTCTGGTGCCGTGCGCTCCCTCTGAAGGGGCAAGTAAGATTTAAAACATCTGCAGGGTGGGTTGAGCGACCCCTTCTCCCTGAACGATATTTGTTGTTGAAAATATGCACCATTAAAATGAGTGATCCAAGGCCCCGTATGTATTACTCCCAATTATACTAGTTTTTCAAAATTAAAAAATGTGCAATCGCTCTTTGCCTAGTGTCTTTTTAAAACTCTACATCTGGTTCGACAAACAAATGTTGTTTCCACCTTAAGAGTTCTCCTGAGGTAATATCCATGCTACAATGGAGACATCAACACTCTAGATTGGAATACTTTCTTTGGCTTGGTACTAGCTCTACCTTTAACATTTTCCATTCAAATAAAGATTTGTCTGCTTTCTATATTGTAACAAATTAAATCTTCCCCAAATTCTCACATGAATAAGAATCTCTATAAGAATAATTTGTTTATATGATGAAAATATTTAATAATATGTTTCTACCCTCAGTGTGTTTTTAGGATTATTTTCTAATAAGTGTGTTTATGTGTAAACTCACTCACTCACGTGTTCCTTCTCTCCCCCTCTGGTCGTCAAGCCACGACCCCCTCACGTTCTGCTGGCCCGTGCCAACTCCTCTGTCCTGTCCTCTCCTCTGTCCTGCCTTCTCCTTAGTCCATCCGCTCTTGGATCCTCCCGCTGTAACTCTTTTCAGTGGCCCAACTGCTTTGCATCTCCTCCTTTTCAGTCTCTACGCTGTTGCATGGAGGGCGTATTCCGCTCTCATGTCCCACACTCTGCTCTTGTGCCAAATCTCGTGGCTCAGTTTGGTCCTGATTGAGGGACCGATGAGAGTTTGCCTCTTTGTCAGCATGCTGGTTTGGTTCTGGATGCCTCAGGTGGAGCTGGTTCTGGATGCCTCAGGTTGTTGTTGGTTCAGCTCGGGTTCTGTGTCTGTTCGATGGAGGAGGAGTCTCCTGCGGTGAGGTCATTTGTCTGAAGATGGGGTCGTAGCAGTCTGACAGGCAGAGAGAGAGAGAGAGATCTCGGGACGCATTACCGATAGCTAATTCCAACACACTGAGGAAAAATATATCCAATCCTTTCTACTCCATTTTCATAATCTTACTATCTGTCTTAGATGTTAAATGTCATCTAAACCCAATTAATGTCTACTAATGGTTGTGCCATATCCCTAAACACTGCTTTCACCCACTGTAACATGGCTACTCCAAATAACTCTTTCAGGAAACCATTTTCTTCTATAAATTAAAAATATCTACATGTTTCAAGCACCACATATTTCACACACTATAAAAGAACGTCCCCATATTTTCTCCATTACTTTAAATCTCCCTGTTATTTAGAACATAAGTACGTTTTGTGACTGGACATATCTGCAATGTCGCCACAATCTGCAGCTGGGGAGTTTGTAAGTACAAAGCTGTACTTGTGGGCTAGTAGCCAGTTTCTACTGTAATCATTTTCAATAATTGTGCTCAGGTCACCGGTCGGTTGTCCATAGACTTAACGGGGGTGTTTCTGGTACAGACTAAAACATGGATCCAGTGTATTTGGAGATTCCCCTAATCTGTAAATCCCCATCACTTACATATCCCGATCACTTAAACCCATCTCATCCTTTGATACAAGAACTGCATATATGGGGGGTGAATCATCTTGATTGTAACCGCCTCACCTTTGGGACCGAGTATTTCTAACTCCTCCTCTTGTGGCTCAGCTGATGTTTTGGCTCTGGGGATAAGTGAAACTCTCTGAAACACAGCTGGAGTTTTGTTAGTGATGTGGTCATTCTCTATGAGTGAACTAATGGATCATGTCTTACTTATTGTACTCCCCATCCAACCAAAAATGTGCCAAGTGTAATGAGCACAATCAACAATGCTATTCTTAACTCTTATCCCTAGGGGACCCCACAATTGGTTTGGCTTTGTTCTTGACATCATCTCTATTTTCTCCATGGTTGTGTCAGTTACATAATTTAAATAATGAGTACTCTAATAACGTATACAAAAATTGGACTGTTTTTCAAATGTAAAACAAAAAAAATAGGTTTTCACTTTAGTGTACAATCTATAAAAATCTATAGACAATTCGTCTTTTGAGCTGTTTTTATCTTTATCTTATTTTTATTTATTGTTTTGTTCCAGCTCTGCCAAATCAGTCCTAACTCCCAATAATGTTCTGGAAGTTGCCGGTGAAGGGTGACCATGTGTGAGGTGGTGTCAATTTGCTCCTTTTTCTTTACCTTTAAACCGGAGCTCGTGTGAAGTTCATTACAACTTCTCACTGTTCCGTCCACCGGGATCAGCTCACTTTGTGAACTTTCACCCGAACAGGAGTCTCTTCTGGAGTCTCGTCTGGTATCTCTGTAGCTTTCCAGCCTGTGTAGACAAAACTTGGATAATATTACTCAGAGTTCTGACATATTCATCACTTCTATTCGTCTAATATCTAAAACTGGAATACTCCCTCCTTGGAGGAGGCCCAAGCTTCAGCATACCTTTTGTCGTTATGTGACCTATTATTAAATACATGTTATTATTCATTAACTACAACATCACTGAAATCAATATATCTGTATAATCATGACACTCCCTCCTTTGAGCAGTCGGTGTAAACAGAAGGACTTGGTAAGGATCCTCCGTCATGGGCGAGTACTAGGTTTCCGTCTTTATATTTTGGGTGGAACCCCATCGTCTTGACCTCACTAGCTGTGTGGACACAATAGTTTTCTGTGTAGGGGAACAACATCACTCGTAATCTCTTTCCTTCTCATAATTACAAAAATAGTCTGCTAAATGTTCTACTATGTTTTATGCTTTATGTGTAAATGCAATATGCTACTCACTATCTTGTTTTACATTAAACTTCTCCCTCCTGTGGTGACAGATATGGCTCAATGTAGCTGGATTTCAAAATACCCTTGTGCTGAAGATGCATCACCTGGTGGTCTGGTCCTCTGAGCTTCCTCATTGTTGTGGTTGATGCCAGGGTGTCAGTGGCATTTGGGTCATGGTTGGCACCCCTGTTCGCCTTTGACATCTATGGGACCCCATGCCTCCGTCGTCATCATTGAAACCTCCCCGGGGTATCTGCATGGAGGGCCGTTGTTTGGTGCAATGTTCTGCGGACACTCTCTGGACCAATGTGTCAGCTGACCACATTTGTAGCAGCCTTCATCTGTTCTTCGTCTTGATCGTGGCTCTCCTCCTCTGCCACTTTGTCTTCCTCGGAATTTTTTATTCTGCACCTGAATCTCTGGAAGTTTCCCCTCCCTTCTCCTTGTCTTGTTCCTACAAGCTTTTGTCTTTTGTTTTTTCTGCTATGTCTTCCCTCACTGGCAGGTCTGCTACTCGGACCTCATTTATGCTGTGTGCCAATAGGCTGGCATATTCCAGATGGAGTATCAGACTTGTAACTCTTATAAATCTTTCTTCAGCTTCCCTCCATATAGTTAGCTTTTGTAGGCATTGTTCATGCTCATAGTCGAGCACTGCTCTTCTATGGGCTTTGGTTGGTGCAGGTTGATCATCTGCTGGAATCAGTCCTCTTGTTTGCCACCGTTCCAACAGTTTCTCTATTTGGTTCCATGTCTTCTGTCTTTTAATTGAAAAGGTTAAAGCATCTGATCTGATTTTTACCCTTTCCTTAATATCTGCAGTTGAGCCTGACTCTGCTTCTGGTCTCAACTTAGTTTCTTTCGGTGACATGCTCTCTTCCTATTCGAATGAATATTATTAAGTTAGCAAACATTGAAACACTAATCATCTGACTAGCACCTTCGTTCCTGATAAATAATATCCTATGTCACCCGAACTTAACTTTAAATCTGAGTGTTTTTTTTTTGTTTTTTGTAAAAGTGTTTTTTTTTTTTTGAGAAAGTTTTTTTTTTATTATAAAATATTAATAAAGTAAATTAAAAGATACAAATTATGCAAATTGTTTAAATCTGAAATGTTGAACAAAAATTGTACAGTGTATCGTTTTGACTTTGAGATATGCTAATCTAAATCCTGTGTACAGTCAATCAATTGGTGTTTGAATATTCTACAGTGTAGTTTGAAAGTCTATTATGTAAAGTTTCTTATAATTAGAAACCACTTTGTAATTCTATCCTGGCGATTGGCGCATGTGTTCATGCATAACACTTAAAATCAAGAATAATTCTGTATTACCAACAGTGCGCGGTTGTAATTTGCAGCTCAATCCACTAGGGATAGCTGTTGCAAAACTGACATATTTTTAACAAGAAGTAGCTTATTTCCTTAAAGATGGGAAGAAAATTAGAATATGGTTAAACAACACAGCCCACAACCGCCAAAACACATTTGCAAACAAGAATATTCAAATGAAAAACGCCAATACACACTTGTAAACAAGAATATCTCAAATAAACCGAGGCAAAAATACTTCAAAAACCAGACTCCTACAAATACCAAACTTCCCACGGTAAGATAACCTGTCTATTTTATAGTTCCAACTCTGCCAAGAGATATGATTTGTCCTTCTCAATATGGAGTGCCTAGCATCATGTGAGTGTGACTGAGTGTGTAAAAACAAACAGAGTACTTTCAATTAGCATTTCACGAAATGGCGACTTCCGTGTGTCTTATTTTCAGCATGAGGGCAAAACAAGATGGCAACTGATTTTCCAACCTTTAACCTGAAGAACAAAGGGATTTTATAACACACCTCGTGTCTCTCACAGGGGTGGTTTAAATAATGGCGGGGCAATCTTGTCAAGAAAATTCAACACAAAACAACACTGCAGTTTAAAATAACATTTCTATCTAGTTTACTATGAACAAATGGGCTTTATCTTATTGATATCATCACTTAAAGTTAGGAACCCTTTACGCTTAAGCCATAAACTTACCTGCGTAATATTTGACTTTATAGTCCACTACAGTCAACTGCTGCCATTTAGACACGCTAGGTGGATGTATTATGGAAACCAATCAGCGACTATTAAATGACCGTCGTCAATTTAACGTAATGCTGTCGTAACCCCAAAATACTGTATTCCACCCGCAATATCTTGGTTGAAAATAGAACAGTTATGACCACTGATAAAGGCTTACACCTTAAATCAAGCCTTTTCCTCAAAAAAGGACTTTTTTAAAACAGTTCTCAACTGTTTTCGACTAGCACTGTCTTCAGTTACACAACCCGAAGTTGACTCGCTATGCCTTGTTGGTTTTCAATTACTTGGCCCGTAACCAACTCGCTATGTCTCATAGATCTTAACAATAATCGTTAAATGGACATATATATCCTTACGTCATAGGCTAACTAACTACTAACGTAACAAGAGACACCTACATGAAAACGCAACAAGACACCTATCCAAAGTACAATGACCACACACATTTATAGTTAAAATACTAACACACACAAATTAGTAACATGCAGGGTTAAATGTAAGAAAAAGAAGAAATATGAACTCACCCTGCTTGTGACAAAGCAACGCCCCAAGGTATATAATTGTTATTGTTATAAATGTGGTTGTTTTAACATTAATTTAGGCAGTCTCTCAGGAGTCCAACTTACCAGACAGACACACACTCCTATTGTTCACTATGTAATCTATTGAAGATTTTGAATAAACAGGTACTTCTTTTACCTTTCTTTATTGGGCCCGAGTGTATATCTGCTAGCATTGTTCAAACTCCTTTGAAAACTGCAACTACTCTTCCTGGCGAAACGAGATCACGTCGGGGTTTACACCAAATGTTATGCTGTGTTCGATATCCTCGCGTCCAGGTAAGAAGCTTAAAAAGGAGACTAAATGGAGTCTCTGAGAAGGTTCAAAATTGGTACTTTAATTAATAAAAAGCGCGGTAATGTTACAAACAGGATATTATTCAGTCAGGAGAGAAAGGCTGCAGCTTCCTCTCCCTTGGTGGCCGTGCAGAATAGAGCTTCCAAGCATTCGTCTTTCCCGCTTCTGGCTGTTCGCTCCTCCTCTCTGGGAGCTGTAGTGACGTAGGGGACTTCCCCCCTCGTTTGTGTCCGATATCGCGTTAAACAGAGGATTTCGACATTTTATATTCATTGCTTACTTCCACATGCCTTTTCTCCTCCTTATCTCTTTCATAACTTTATATGTAATACATGTTAACGGCGTCAATAGCCACTTTAATGATACTAATGGGCAGTAGTCCCGGATGTCCTCATGACGGATTTTCAGAATAAAAGCTTGGTATTGAGAACTTCCGGGTTTTTCCAGAATAAAATAGCATTTAAACTGACGGTATGTTTAAGGTACATTATGCCATAAAACATTGATTTTAATTTCTAACATTAGTTAATGAGTAGTTCCTCAGTGAACTTATGGTTAGTTACTGGTAAACAGACTGGGGGGTACTGTATTAATGAATCATTCGTTAATGGTTACTTAATGAGTAGTTCCTCAGTGACTGCGATGGATGCATGGTTAGTTAGTTACTGGTAAACAGACTGGGGTACTGTATTAATGAATCATTCGTTAATGGTTACTTAATGAGGAGTTCCTGAGTGAACTAATGCTTAGTTACTGGTAAACAGACTGGGGGGGGTACTGTATTAATGAGTTCCTGGGAGACTTTGATTGAAGCAATGGTCCGCTGCAGCAGGGCACATTTAAACCTGCCATCTTCGGCTGGCTTGGGTCCCACCCTGGATCAACTGGTGGAGGTGGATCCGATTTATCTTACCATTACTTAGGCCGTTTGGGTACGGTAAACTCAAGGAACGCAAACAAAAACAGTAGTTACCCATTACCTAATGATTACCTTACCCTTACTAAAACAGTAGTTACCATTAAGTAATGTTTACCTTACCATTCGTTAAGCATTGTGTGTCCCCTCAAGTAAAGTAATGCATCAAAAACAGTAGTTACCCATTAACTAATGATAAACAAACAAACAAACCCTGTGCACTCAAGTTTACATTTTTATTTAAACAACAATCCAAAGGACACTAATAATGAAAACGAGGTTGCATCAGAACTTGCGAAAGTGGCGTATGTCATGCAGCAATCTGCCTAAGGGACCATCTTTGTGTTAATTTGCCAGCTAATGTGTCCACTCTATCAAAGCAAGATGACTCTTCAGAGTCTTCACTGTGCGGTTTCCTCGCAGTCTCCAGACCTGTGACTTGTAAGTTGACCAAACCCGCTCAATGTTTTGGGTGTGGGCTCCTGTGTCTGGGTTCACAAATGACCGGCTGTGGTTCACAGAGAAATGGACAAAGCCACTTTCTGCGATTGCAGTGGTGTATGCCCTCCACATGTCCGTTATCACCGTGGTCCCTTGGCGAACGTATTTTGTGACCAGAGGAATTAAGTGGCACCGTGATCTTTGTTTCACCAGCCTCAGGATAGGTCTTCTCCTTTTTCCTCTGATGCCCAGCATTCCAAAGACCCATTTTCTCCTCCTCCACGTAGGACCGAATCTTCCCCTACCATACTGTAATAAAGCAGTGAAAAAGCACAACACAGTTATATAAAAATAAACATCAGGAATTTCAATTGATAAACAAAGTGAAATGTGTTTATTTGCTTTCTTTTACAATTTAAAAATATTCACTTCCTTTCTCAAAAAAGAAGAGAAAAAAATTAAAATGTCGTGGTACAAACAGAAAAGGCTGTTTAATTTTATTAAGTTAAAGTGTGCTTATTTTGCTGCAAGAAACATGAAAATGTAAGATATATATATTGGAATTAGATGATATATAAATAAGATTATGCACTTTTAAAATGTTAGTAATAAAAAGTAAGAATAAGGATTTATTTCCTTAATGATCTGATTGGATGAGATCATTCTTAGCTTCTAAATTCTTTTTTTCTGTTATTTGACTGTGTATACACTGTGGAGCTGGCTCTCTCTAATGTATACTTTGTCTCGCCAGTCACAAGGGTGTGAAATGACACAATTATAAAATTACATTACTTTGCTCATTCATTTGTTAATCTCTGACCTTAAAAGATATGTTGTTATTTCACCTTGAAAAACAAAGGTTTTAGTTTAAGTGAGGCCAAAGGCTAAGGCTCTGTAGTTTATACACACCTTCCTTTTGTGGTAGAAGTTGCTTTAGTCCAGCATGACAAATTGGTTTGGTCCTCCAAGTCTCTGATTTCCCCTCCTTTCTCTCCTCTTGATTGCACTCTTGCAGACCTTCCTCAACTTCAGGCAAATTATTGACAGCGTGCGACTGCTTCCTGCCACCCCATCCTGCAGCATGTCAATTTGCCTTAGCTGCAGTCCCTGGGAAAATCTGTTAAAGATCAATATAGAATTACTAAATATGAACAAAAGCATATGAAGAAGAACGCATTCAGCACCAGTGGCTAATGTATAATTATATAATTCACATTAGACATTTGTTATTACTCAAGATGAAACAGAATATTTTAATGTTATCTATCAAGTTTCCCTGTATCAGAGCATCTACACATGTATTGTTAAGCTATTAGAATAATCACACATTGTAACATTCTGAACCCATTTTTTTGTTGAGGAACATTTTGAATGCAGGAACTTTACTGTAACAGAGTATTCGTACACTCTGGTACTTCTACTTTTACTCTAATACAAGATCTGAGTACTTATAGTCAAGTGCAATATCTGAGTACTTCTGTTTTACTCAAGTACAATATCTGAGTACTTCTACTTTTACTCAAGTACAAGATCTATTCTGTTTATAGCCTATGAGAAAAACTATTAGAAAACGAAAGCTAAAGCTAATGTTAGCAGATAGTGCAACCCAGTCTCACGGCATTTCGTGTTCACCAACACGATTTTTAATCTATTGATTCGTGTTCACCAACACGATTTGTCCCTTTTTTTCGTGTTGCACAGCACGATTTTAAAAGCAATGTATTTCTACTGCCTGCAGCACGTCTTTTTCTCCAGTCGGGTCGTGGGAGACCGGAAGCTGTGTGGTTCATAAAAACATGTTCTTACTCAATATCAAGCCACAATTATTGCTTTTATTTTAAATAATTAAATTAAATTAATTAAATAATTTCGGACTTTTGTTGCCGTCCGTGAGGAAAATAAATGGGGCTCAGACAATAAATGGGGCTCAGAGCCTCAGGATACTGAAATCTGTATTTTTAAATATGTTTTCCTTCTAATTTGTTATTCTTTTCAAAATAACACACTGTTATTTACTCACCAATAACACACAATTATCCTTGCTTTTATTTATTGGTTTAATTCCATAATCTCGGGCTTTTTTGGCGTCCGTCAGGAACTGAATTTCAAAATAAAAATAACCGGAAACAGACGTAGGCCTATAAGGGACATTTCGAGCATCATTGCGATTGTCAACACTACACTACCCATAATGCCCAGCTATCGTTTAGGACTACAGTCCCCGTAAGGTTACAGAGCGTCAAACAGCTGTGTGAAATGGAACGAAACCATGCCAGACTATCCAAAACTGTAATTGAACACCCCCCCAGAACTACACATGCTGTCTATTGTGTTTCGCAAAATGTTCTATGGGACGTCTCTACTGAACGTTTTCGTTTTTCCCACAATTAGAAGTTGCCAGTATTAAACACATTGGTGTTATCAAATGTAAAACATATAATTAATAAATGGGTGAAAATCGCTTGTGTCAATAATGCGCAGCATTAATATATACCCACATGACAGCTCATTGCTACTTTGTAATTCTACTCCACGACAATTCAGAGGTTAACCTGGTATTTTAACTCCACTGCATTTATTTGAGTTACTTTGCAGATTCTGATTAATTATGTGAAATATAAACAACCCTTAAATCAGACTTTAGTTACACCTGAGTAAAATTCAGGTAAGGTGATTGTCAAGTGCCAACAATCAGGAGAGATATTTGATAGTTGGTGCTTGAGAAGACTTGTTATGGAAATCTAGGACCCAAACACGGCTGGAGAGTACAAGTCAAAGTGATCAAAACAAATAAATGGTGAATCGAGAAAAGCTGTCTTTTGGTTATTTATTTGAAGCTTCAAATACACGATACAATAATATAATTGTCACAAGTCGAACAGAGTATAAGATAGTCTGCGCGAGAGTGAGCAGAACAATGAAAAAGCAGAGATTATATAAGAAAAGAGTGGGAATGTTATAACTCTTGTGTTCACACGGCGAGATTGTTATGAGACACCTTCTGGCCTTGAGCAGATAGCATAACGGTTCTTGTGTGACTGTGTATGAGTCTCCCAGTCGCCAAAACAGCTGTGACCTTGCAGCGCCTGGGAATAACCCCATAAGAGAATATAATAGAATAATAATAGTAGAAAGCACATCAGGAAATAAGAAGCATTTGGTTTAAGCATATGAAGGATATAATAAGAATGATATAATAAAAATGTCCACTACATTCTCCCCTTTTGATCATACTTGATCAATAAAAAAAACAAATGATAGGATAGACTGATATAACACATCAATGAATACACTCCATCGCTGGTTTAAGTAAACACATCACAAATATATCATAGAAAACTGGCTGTTTTTGTGGAGGACAGACTCCAATATAATGTAAGCATAAGAGAGGAGATACACATGATTATATTGATAAATCGGAATCAGACTCTTCTGATTCTAGCTGGTCTATCTCACTGTGGCGCAAAGGATTGTCGTGTAATGGAATAGTAGTATACTGAACGAAAGCTGAGGATACCATGCTGGAAACGCACTTCTTCAGTATTGGGATAATCAAACAGGTACAACTGATTAATAGGCCAACAATGATCGCCAGGGGTGTAACTATCCTAGCCAGCCATGCTTCCCACCCGCCTGATGTAAGCCAGGACCACCAGTCCCAGCCACCTGCGTTGGATATGTCATCAGCTTTCATGTCAGCTAACAGGTTGTTAAGATGCAGCACAGTGTCAGTGATGTTCTTGGTGGCGTCGGGAATGTAAGTGCAACAGGAGTCACCGATCACATGACACAGGTCACCCTTTGAGGCGAACAAAAGGTCAAGAGCAAATTGGTGCTGCATGAGCATGTTCCTAGAGGCTATTATGAATGGGGGCAATGCCTGGAAGCCTTGCGTCGTCTCGTAAGTCAGATTCTCTAGCCGGACGTGTAAGGTATCTATTTTATGGGCATTGTTTACTGTACCCCATTATGGGAACAGGCCACCCATGAATTTAGCTCCAGCGGACGTCATATCTCTTTTTACCTTGTGGTGGTCGGGGTGTTGGAACTCTGGGTAATGATGTGTCGTGTGCATTAAGGATGTGAGTACAGGGACTGCTGGATTCAAATCCACTAGAGTGCATGTACCTTTCCAGAGGGGAGCCAGAACTTGATAGAGCTTGTCGCCGCACAACCAAACGTAATCTTCTGGCGCGCTAAACCCAGCATCACTGGGCCACGCCAGTTGGAGGGAAATATGTTTAACCTCAGGGAATGCTACGTTAGAAAGGATTCTTTCAGGGGCACCGGATATGTGACAATACGAGATTTTGTAAGCACCGTAACTGCACGTGTTCCGTAGGATACGAGTACAACCAGTAGTAGTTCCTAGGGAAAAATAAGGTGGTGTAAGAGACGTTTTGTGGTAAACTCTCTGGATGCATAGGCTGTGTTTCATCCCTCTCAAATGACTGGGGTGCACATAGCTGACGGGTTGGTACTTTGCGTATGTGGTGTCAAGCGTGGATGCACGCAAAGAGGAGTTAGACCGATTGCTGCATGGTGGGGGAAGCTGCCTAGCATAACGCCACTCGGTTACGCTGTCTTCACCCTTGCCTTGTCAGAGCCATAAACGCACAGAGGTGTTCAACCTGGGTCAGAGAGCGCGGACGAACTGGCACGGACATTGATGAGTCCTGGGGGAAAAGGGTGCATGCATAACATGACCCATTTTGTCCTGCGGCCTGCAAGAATGATCTCAGAGTGTGCCACCAGACGTTACCGGTGATCCCATTACTGGTCTGACCCACATCAATGTTGCTATGGTCGTTATCGCCTATGTATAGATTAAATGTAGATGTACCTATTAGGGATGTGCATCTCCATCACTGAGGCCGATGCGATGCGCATCTCGATACGTTGCCACGATACGATACATTAACGATACATTTGAAACACCAGGCGATGCGATACGATATGATTCACCCCAGTTGCGATACAGTTCGATACGATTTTATTCAACATTATGCGATTCGGTGCGATTCAACACTATGCAAAAATAATGATACTTCAATATGGTACGACAGAGGATTTTTGTTGTATTCCTTATATGCAGCAAATCATACATTAACAAAAAAGTGCTTTACATATTTGGTACTGCACATCCCATCATGCCGTTTATTTTTTCCCTTTAAAAGCTCTCCAGAGTACAATTGTATAACACCTCACAGTTAAACAATGTAAGGATGCATTGCTCATGATTAACAATGTGCAAATAACAGCTACCATAGTGCCATGCCCATACAGCTGCTGCCTGATGTGCTGAACACTCATTCATAGGCTAACTCACCAGTGAGCAGAAAGCAGTGGGTTCTATATGAAGAATAAAGAATACAAATAACCTTTCACAAACAGGTATTTCATAACTGCTTACAGTAAGGAAGACATTTAAATTATTATTGGCCGTCACAGGCTGCTGTAAACTAAACACCACTCTCTCTGACAGAACACCTCACTGAGTGATTTAACTCATATGTCTAACTTTCAGGTTTCTCTTTTCAGCCGCAGACCCCATGTCGCCTCTTTATGTGCGTCGCTAAGTTCCTCGTACTACTTGTGTACTTTAAAGTGGCTCTGCATCGTTAACAATTTGCGAGCGATTTTTCAAGTTAACCGTCTGTAGTATATAGTGCCGCGCACATATACCATCAGGACGTTACTGATGGGGTGCGGGCCGGCTGCGGAGTGATACTGTGTGTATGCAAGCCCGCATCTAGGACGGATCTATGTATCATGGCTGTAGACCTGTTAAGTAATAAAGATACCTCATACAAAGGTCTACGGATACCTTATTACTCTCCATGACCTGCGGTCAACTATATAGCATAAAGGATTATTACACCGTCTTTCTTGAACAATCCAAAGTGTTGCCAAACGTTTGATTTGTAGGTATTTTTCGGTGCGCTGTGTCTCTCTTTCTCCTCAACTTCCGTGTGTGTTGATAACTGAGACTCTCGGCCTCCGTAGTGGCGAAGCAAATATCAAAGATCGTCTCTGCTGAGCGTTGACAAGATGAGGGGATTTTATATGAATAAATCGGTTTTTTACCGATGCAAAGACGCTACGCAATCGATGCATCACGAGTTCAACACGGTTCAACCCAAACTGTAGCCGATGTGCACTCTTTCAACCGGTGCACTCACATCGTGAACATTTATGCTGGTGCACCGATGCGAATCGGTGAATCTTAACATCTCTAGTACCTATGGATGTCAATAGTGGCGTCAAAGGTTGCTTACGCTTTTCCGGGGTCTGAGTTTTGGGCGCGATGTCTATGTAAAATGTGCCACACGGGTCGGCGCCGGATACATACATACAGACAACAAAATAAAATAAATGTGGTTCGCCCTGCTTTCCCCATGTACCTCTTAGATACCTCGATTTTGGCTGACATGCTGTATGCTGAAATGGATACATAAAATATAGGACTAGTCCTAACACAACTATCATGGCAAGTATGCAGAGGAACCATTCTATGATTGTCCAGGCTCTC
The DNA here is from genome assembly GCF_902827115.2 of Pseudochaenichthys georgianus. Classification (NCBI taxonomy): domain Eukaryota; kingdom Metazoa; phylum Chordata; class Actinopteri; order Perciformes; family Channichthyidae; genus Pseudochaenichthys; species Pseudochaenichthys georgianus. The sequence continues at coordinate 2,893,837 of NC_047508.1, forward strand.
CAGTAGTATTCACATTGCTCATGGTTGCGTTGTCGTCTCTCCAGGCGAGCCCTCATCACGAGGGGGAAATGTTCCATGGTGTGTGTGAGTGTATTCTCTCGGTCGATTTCGTAACACGGACAGTCAGACTTCGCACACCGATAACACAAACGAGGAACCAGAGAGCATATGGAACCGCTCAGCTGGCACTCGCTCGTGACACCTTGTGTGTAGTGTGTTTTGGTGTATGTAGTGCAAGTGTGGTGCTGGTGGTGACTAGGACACGTCACTTGTTGTCATCTGTTGGTGACTCGGACACGTCACTTGTTGTCATCTGTTGGTGACTCGGACACGTCACTTGTTGTCATCTGTTGGTGACTCGGACACGTCACTTGTTGTCATCTGTTGGTGACTCGGACACGTCACTTATTGTCATCTGTTTGTGACTCGGACACGTCACTTGTTGTCATCTGTATCTGTTGGTGACTCGGACATGTCACTTGTTGTCATCTCTGTTGGTGACTTGGACACGTCACTTGTTGTCGTCTCCTTCTACCGTTTCTCCTTTCCTGTGACTACGACCTCGCAGTGGCTGGCGTGGACCCATGTAGCTCTCTCGGCGACCTTGACCGCTGTCTGGGTGACGAGAAGCACCTGGTAGGGACCTTGCCAACGATTGGATTTCCAGCTCTTTCTCCGGAAATCCTTGATCAGCACGAAGTCGCCGGGTTGGAGATGGTGAAGTGGACCAGTGGCAGTCGCTAAAGTGGATGATAGGTTAACACAATATGACAACATAGCATCCTCACACAAAGTTGTGGAGGGAAGAGGACATCCTGGAGCCTTGAGTCCAATCTGTGGAGGAGCGCCAAAAAGGATTTCAAATGGGCTGAGTTGACTCCGTGTTATTTTCCGCATCCTCATGTACATCAGCACAATGGGCAGAGCTTGTGTCCATGACAGACCTGTGTCTGCACAGCATTTTGCTAGTTTGTAGAACGGGTCTACCAGAATTTTGCATAATGCAGATTAGGCATGCTTCACAGTGCTTTTGAGCTGTTACTGTGAACCCCCTTGTGAACCACTCCTGATTGATAGACTCTAACATCCCCCCTTTTGACACATGATCCCACCCATGTGTCAACTTAGCGAAATGAGGGAAAAAATATGTCTGGGAAGACATGGATTGGAATTTGGGCCAACCCAGATGCTGGATTTTGGGTCAAAAACAGCCCCAGCAGCCTTCCATTGAGCCTTCTCAACTGGCGTAGCTAGCTGCTGCATGGAAGTCAGTGATGACATTTTGTCAGTGAAGGAGGAGACAGGGATTTTAACAAATGAGTGTGCGTGAGGTGCGAGAGGAGTCAGAGCAGCTGCCTTTGCGGCTGAGTCAGCAGACGCATTTCCTAGGGAAACTGGGTCTGTACTGCTTGCGTGTGCGGCACATTTACAGACTGCAACCTCAGATGGGAGCAAAATGGCGTCTAGTAAGCCTGCAACCAGTACATGGTTAAGTACTGGTTTGCCATCAGATTTCAGAAATTGTCTACACTTCCAAATAGCCCCAAAATCGTGTGTACTACCCCGAAAGCATATCGTGAGTCAGTGTAAATAGTCACGGTTTTGCCTTCTGCAAACGTGCAGGCTTCAGTTAGTGCGATGAGCTCTGCTGCCTGTGCTGATAGGTGACATGGAAGCGGTCCAGAACGGAGTACAGCAGAATCTGAAACAACAGAAAAACCCACCCGATTAGTGCCCCCTTGGTCGCGAGAGGCAGACCCATCAACATACAAAATGAGGTCAGCGTTGGTCAGAGGAACGTCTTTTAAGTCCAAACAATAAAAACCTGTCTGTCTTTTAAGTCCGGTCTAGGTGTGCACACCATGGAAAGTACGTCAACCGTCTTCAGGCAATGTTCAAACTAAATGAAGTCTCTCCTTTTGAAACATCATGTGTTGAAATAAACACCTGCAGTTCAAAAATAAAAAAAATGAATTGCCTAATATTTTTGTTGTGGAATCAATTAATTTCTTTCTTTAAAAGGCAAAAACATGAAAAAGCTAAGAGAAAAACCCCATTGAATACAATATTATTTGGAGCAACTTAATTTATAAATGGTTGTCAACTTAAAAACATGTGTTCATGTTCAACATGTGGTAATTAAGTACATACAATTTAAGATTATATTTAAATCATACGGTAAAACAAGTTGGAACTTTTGGAGTAATCAACTTAAAAACTTGTGTTTATGCTACCAATTATTAAGTAAGTGGTAATTGAAAACACCTCTGATTGTAGAGGAAAAGCCTTCTCCCCTTTCTCAAATAACTTTGTTGCTTTAACAACATTTCAATAGAAGTTGTCTTAACTCAATAACCATCGATGCAACCTATTGCCTTGATTTTCTTTGTTAAGCCAAGGCATTTGTTTTTAGAGTGTACGTAGACTGGGCCTCCCATATAACCTGGCTGAGCCGATATAAAAACCAATCAGCAAATAACTTTTCAATACATTATTGATTACTATTTTTGAGGTCCTTTTAGGTTGGAAGTGAACATGAGTCATAGGTATATGGTGTACTTTTCCTTCACAACATGTAATACCTTTAGTTACTTCACAGATGTGGATGAATGATGTGAAATATAATCAAGTGTTAAATCAGACTTTAGTTCCACCTGGAGTAAATCCACAAGCTACCCTGCAGTCTACAAAGTACTTCAGACTAGCTGCACCTTCACCAGCTCTGAGAACACTTTCATGATCAATCATTATAAAACATATCATATATATTATTCTGAAATGGACCAATCTGCACAACGACTACTTTTACTGTCTTTACTTTCACTATATTTTTATAATACTTTTCTACTTTTACTTGAACATTTTGAATGCAGGACTGTTACTGTAACACTCTGGTACTTCTACTTTTACTCAAGTACAAGATCTGAGTACTTCTAATTTCACTACAAGATCTGAGTACTTATTCCTTTACTCAAGTACAATATCTGAGTACTTCTAATTTCACTACAATATCTGAGTACTTATTCCACTTCTGGTAGTATATTAGTCTGAATTGTAGCTACAAAATCACACAGAGCTGCATAAAAATAGAATAATATGTACACGTGTGTACAATGATTTGTAGGTAATTTTGACTACTCAAGACACCTCACTTATACATCTTCAAAGTATTGGCTTTCAGAATATTAAACTTGTTTCGGCAAATTCAGATGATAAAATACAACTTTGAAGCTTGTAACGGCATAATTACAAGCAGAGAACGGACTAATGTAACATCACAGCAAGCATAACAACAGCCGTGTGTTATGAACACATACGCAAGAATGACATCATCTGTCGCTTAGTGACAGGTTTTGGCAGAGCAGCCAATGATGCAATACGCTGATCTGAAAGCGCTTTCCCCTCTCCTGAAATGACATGACCCAAAAATGTAACTGTTCTTTGTACATATTGGACTTTTTTACCATTTAGCCTTAACACAAACGTGTGAATGTGTAAGGTTTACCATTATATTCAAATGTGAACAACAATTGACTGTCTTTGTGTACCGGAACACTGAAAAAAAATGCATTTGAGACATCTATGGCAGTAAATATGTTGCAGAGGCTGGAACTTTTGGAGTAATCATAAGAATTCCGGACGAGCGTGCATGCACAGCTGCATTTACATCGTAAATCCTGGACAAATCTCCACTCGTCAGGAGGTTTGTCTCTGATCTTTTTGACAGGAAACACTGGAATCGTTACACGGAATAATGACCCCTTGTTTAAGCAGAGAGGTAAACACTGGCCGAATGCATCAACAGCTTCACGTTTCAATGAGTACGGTACGGAACGTGGACATTAACCCTACGTCATATCTGTGAGCTGCCCAGAGTGAGTATGGCACATCTGAAAGCGCGGGCAGGAAGCTCAGAGATATGAGAATGACCTTATCCTCAACCAACAGCAATGTGCGCAGAACGGCTACGTTCGTGCATATTTTCATTTGATACACGTCACGTGACATAGAGTACATGACAATTCTGTGTGTGTAGGTTGCCAATCAGTGACTGACTCCCAATCTTTAACGATTGGACCCAAATCCCACATCCCTCCATCTATCAGTGGAGCCCCCTGGCTAGTGAAATGTGTGGACCGCCCTGGGATTTGATACAGCTGGTTGGTGTGTGTGTGTGTGTGAGTCTAACAGAGATAGCGACCCAGCAAATTCAATACATTTTTTAAATATGAGCTCATATTCACACATTCTAACAGTAAAACTCTCATCATAGCATTTACACGGATCCTTCAACCACATTAGCAGTACAATGCAAAATGAGAAGCTCCACACAGCAGGGGAAAAACACGTTGATCAGTCAAACGCAACAACTCCTGAGAATCAGGATATGTCAGCAGCCCATTGATTACACATTCCCAGTTATTTATCATCAAATGACACTTTTTGAACATCGTAGGAGATGGCTGTCGGACTTTAAGACCCTCATTTGTGGGAAAAATGAGGTCCAAGCCGAACCGGAGAATCAGATCTCTGCCCAGTAATGTATTGGGCAGACAGATGATAAAATAACTGTTTTTTACTGATGTGGGAAATGGATTACTGTCAACACCGTTATCTCTACTCTGAAGTGGTACAGAAACTTCTCCTTTACAGTTACCAGCACATGAATAATCTATCACTAAATTTGCATTCAGGCAAATCTACCCTTTTTTACCAAAGTCAGTGTGGGACATGTCTTAATGCAAACATTCACGTCATATTTCCAATATGTACCCTTTTTAACCACAGACATGTCCTCTAATTCTTCTAATTTCTCAATAGCATGTATGGTGCGTGTGTGTGTGTGTGTGTGTGTGTGTGTGTGTGTGTGTGTGTGTGGTGTGTGTGTGTGTGTGTGTGTGTGTGTGTGGGGTGGTGTGTACTTCCCTGGTTAGATGCTGCTGGCATGGGGTCCGTCTCCTCGGACCGAATTCCCTCCTCCTCCACTCCCTCCCTCGACTGTCAGTTTGAAGAATGTCTTTGTTGTGGTCCGATTTATCCGATCAAAAGTTATTTTTCTGCTTCCGTGTGGGCATTCAGCGATCCGATGACCGTCTGTCCGCAGTTAAAACAGCGATTGTAGTTATTGCGGTCTTTTTTCCCGTCCTCTGCCTTTTCCTCCCCGGCCTCGGAAACCCCCTCCTCTGCTCTGGCCATCACTTTGGGTCCAGGTGGTTGTAATAGCCTGGACCATGGTCAGCTGGCCGGGGAAAGGGGAGCATGTAGTTATTCCTTTTTGGAGGTGTTCTTTCTGTAGAGTTCAGCTTTCTTCGCGTCTCTTTTCTTTTTCTCTCTCTTGTCATGGGTCTTTTTCAGTCCTGCTTCTTCTTCTTCATTTTCTTTTCTCTGTTGTGTCTTGCTGTGCATCTGCTCCAGCGGCGGCTGGTATGTTGACCTCTGGTCCAGCAGCAGCAGCCCTCCAGCAGCCTCTTCAGCAGGTAGCAGACGGGGGGAGGAAGGGGGGAATGGGGAACTTAGGTGAGTGAGAGGGTCCCGCACGCCTGAAAACAGAGGATAAAGGGAAGCATGTGGTTTATATTGTGGAGGTAACACAAAACACTTTTTCTCTTCCTTTTCAGTCTTATCCTCAGCCTGTATCTTTTTTATTGCCGCGGCCAATTGCCTTCTTTCACGGCACTCTGCTTCATCCTCCCAGTATTTTAAAACTTTCTATGAGTGTCCAGTTTTTCCAAGTCTTTTACTTTAATTGTACTCTTCTTTTTCATCCCATCTCCATACTCTTGTAATTTATCTCCCAGGTTTTTGATTTTTAATTTACTCAAAGAACCTCCCTTAGGAAATCCGAACATTTCCGTCCATATATTTAATTTAGACAGACTTTCTTCACCATATTTTGCTCGCATGACATCTACAATCGGACCCTCAGGAGGCTGTACAAACCCCCTCCCCTGCTTTTCTCCCATAACAAAGTCTTTAAAGTGTTACCAAAACACAATTTTTCATCCGTCGATGCCAGATATTCCAAATATCCTACTTTCGAGCAGTCCCTCATAAATGTCATGTCGAGTTTAATTACGTTTAACTTTAAACAATTTAGACTTTGTACATCTCACCCAGTATTGAAAGCCCCTTTTAGTTCGTTGGATCTTGTGAAGTCAATCGGTTCCACCCCTCGCGCTGGTCCCCTCGTCCCGTACGGTTTTTGTCGAGGTAGAGGAGGATCCAAATATCCCGGAGCTAGCAGCCACCAGCGTCCAGAGGTGTTCCCAATCGAACATACAGAGATCCTGCCGACAACGCCATTTGTTATGTGAATCTAGGACCCAAACACGGCTGGAGAGTACAAGTCAAAGTGATCAAAACAAAAAATGGTGAATCGAGAAAAGCTGTCTTTTGGTTATTTATTTGAAGCTTCAAATACACGATACAATAATATAATTGTCACAAGTCGAACAGAGTATAAGATAGTCTGCGCGAGAGTGAGCAGAACAATGAAAAAGCAGAGATTATATAAGAAAAGAGTGGGAATGTTATAACTCTTGTGTTCACACGGCGAGATTGTTATGAGACACCTTCTGGCCTTGAGCAGATAGCATAACGGTTCTTGTGTGACTGTGTATGAGTCTCCCAGTCGCCAAAACAGCTGTGACCTTGCAGCGCCTGGGAATAACCCCATAAGAGAATATAATAATAATAATAGTAGAAAGCACATCAGGAAATAAGAAGCATTTGGTTTAAGCATATGAAGGATATAATAAGAATGATATAATAAAAATGTCCACTACAGACTAAACATGTATCTGCAATTGACATGAATGGAAACAAGTAATAAAGTATATTCATTACTCGTTATTCTCTACTAATAGTTCATTAAAGACTGTATATTATGGCTATTTTGCACATCCCTTTCAAGATTTTCAAAGGTTTATTGTCATATCATACACAACTACGGTGTAGTTATGCAATGAATGAAAACTTGGGTCACAGGTTCCTCAACAGTGCATTACAAGACATATATCAATATGTGTGTACCTCCACCATTAAACTGTCATATTCTGCACATTTCTTATTCCATCTACATACATAAGAGTATAATTAATGTGTATAATATCAGTTAAAATAAGTGCTTCAACATAGTTAACATTGCAGGAAAGCAATATTAGACGTTAAGTACTTTGTCAGGCTTAATATTTATCTGTAGATAGATACCCCCAAATACCTTAATCTGTTATTTAATGTTTAAATAAAGGTTAATCCGTGTTTCTGTTTTGCACCTCCTCCTATTAATATATTTGTACATCCTGCACTAAACTGTTTTATTGTAGAGATCACTTATAGTATCTTCTTGATTTGTATATTCTATATTTCTATATTTATACTTTCCCCCTATGAAAGTATGTACTCTTAATATTTTTTTAATCAAATATAACACATAAAAACAATAATTCAATAACGTGCTTTAACCACTAGGAGGTGCACACAAGGTACACACAGCCATAATAACTTTGTATTATTAGTGTGTATGTACAACATCTGAAGATGTATAGTTTTATGCATGCTTTCACATCATTTTACAGCATATTGCTATACCATTTCAGACTCAGTATTTACATTCTTACATTCAAAGAAAATCAGTAATATCTTTAAAAACTACAGTCCTTTTCTATCAGCTGTGCACTGTTATGGTGTAAATATAACCTATCTATGAATTAGATCAAATGTAAAAGTCAGCCGAATTAGTGTTGATACTGCAAGGAGACGTATTGTGTGAAGAGAAATTGAAGATGTTTAATTGTTGATATATTTATGATCCACGTCAAGTATTCAGTTTCGGCGCCATTTCTTCCAGTTTTTCCAAAGGTCTTCTCATCAGGGCTCTCTAAATAAATAACTACGGCAGATCTGTAATATGTAATGCAGCCGAACCGTGTATTACAATGCCGTTATGTGATGACTTTCAAAGAGAAAGCAAGAGCACTCGGAATTAAGTATTTTTATTCTTTTAAAATGTTTTCCGGATTTCATATAATATAAACACCAAATCCCAGCATGCATTGCGGCCAACACATCCAATCAGCGAGCTTAAAACCATAGCTGAGGATCTTGGGTAATCGCTCGAAATGCCTACGTCTGTTTCCGGTTATATTTATTTTGAAATTCAGTTCCTGACGGATGGCAAAAAAGCCCGAGATTATGGAATTAAACCAATAAATAAAAGCAAGGATAATTGTATGTTATTGGTGAGTAAATAACAGTGTGTTATTTGGAAAAGAATAACAAATTAGAAGGAAAAAGAGATTTAAAAAAAATACAGATTTCAGTATCCTGAGGCTCTGAGCCCCATTTATTTTCCTCACAGACGGCAACAAAAGTCCTAAATTACACGATTTAAAATAAAAGCAATAACTGTGGCTTGATATTGAGTAAGAACAATTTTTTTATGAACCACACAGCTTCCGGTCTTCCTCGACCTGACCGGAGAAAAAGACGTGCTGCAGCCTGCAGGCACGAAACATTACCAGTAGAAATACATTGCTTTTAAAATCGTGCTGTGCAACACGAAAAAAAGGGGCAAATCATGTTGGTGAACACGAATCAATAGATTAAAAATCGTGTTGGTGAACACGAAATGCCGTGAGACTGGGTTGGATAGTGACAATGTATGCTAGTTAGCTAGCTCAACGATTCCTTAAAATAATAGTGCAACAGAAACATTTTTCTGTTCACATCACGCTCTGCCGCTCCAACAGGGAGCTCTGCTCTGAACACCCGAACGGTAAGGCGATACGGGTCCGTTCTTATTGTGCATCCATGGGTAAAGGTAAAACCTTTATATACAGTATATGGTTAAGGGTAAACCGCATGTAGTACAGAAACGTAACATGAAGGTGCCGGGCAGCGCGGTCCCGTGGGTTGGATGCGCGTTCATAATGACGAGGGAAATAAATCTCGAATGTTCTCCTCAGAGTCCGGCGGTGTGAAAGCGGCGCCATTGTGCCCCGCCACACCTCCAAGCAGCCTGCGTTGTGAATTGCCAAATAACTAGCACTTAGTCCGCTAGCTCAATGCTAACATATAATGGATAACGTCATTGACGCGCTAACTGAAATTAGCATTTAGATATCGGTAATGTTAAACAACAGTCAACATTGATATTATTGATGAATTCATATTACCTGTAAATGTATTTCATCCAGCTGAACAAGGACAATTTGCTCCTCTGAAACAGGGACAGTGACCTCACTGACTTCTTTCGTCGTTTTCCCTCCATTACTTTAAATCTCCTGTTATTTAGAACATAAGTACGTTTTGTGACTGGACATATCTGCAATGTCGCCACAAATCTGCAGCTGGGGAGTTTGTAAGTACAAAGCTGTACTTGTGGCTAGTAGCCAGTTTCTACTGTAATCATTTTCAATAATTGTGCTCAGGTCACCGTCGGTTTTCCATAGACTTAACGGGGTGTTTCTGGTACAGACTAAAACATGGATCCAGTGTATTTGGAGATTCCCCTAATCTGTAAATCCCCATCACTTACATATCCCGATCACTTAAACCCATCTCATCCTTTGATACAAGAACTGCATATATGGGGGGTGAATCATCTTGATTGTAACCGCCTCACCTTTGGGACCGAGTATTTCTAACTCCTCCTCTTGTGGCTCAGCTGATGTTTTGGCTCTGGGGATAAGTGAAACTCTCTGAAACACAGCTGGAGTTTTGTTAGTGATGTGGTCATTCTCTATGAGTGAACTAATGGATCATGTCTTACTTATTGTACTCCCCATCCAACCAAAAATGTGCCAAGTGTAATGAGCACAATCAACAATGCTATTCTTAACTCTTATCCCTAGGGGACCCCACAATTGGTTTGGCTTTGTTCTTGACATCATCTCTATTTTCTCCATGGTTGTGTCAGTTACATAATTTAAATAATGAGTACTCTAATAACGTATACAAAAATTGGACTGTTTTTCAAATGTAAAACAAAAAAAATAGGTTTTCACTTTAGTGTACAATCTATAAAAATCTATAGACAATTCGTCTTTTGAGCTGTTTTTATCTTTATCTTATTTTTATTTATTGTTTTGTTCCAGCTCTGCCAAATCAGTCCTAACTCCCAATAATGTTCTGGAAGTTGCCGGTGAAGGGTGACCATGTGTGAGGTGGTGTCAATTTGCTCCTTTTTCTTTACCTTTAAACCGGAGCTCGTGTGAAGTTCATTACAACTTCTCACTGTTCCGTCCACCGGGATCAGCTCACTTTGTGAACTTTCACCCGAACAGGAGTCTCTTCTGGAGTCTCGTCTGGTATCTCTGTAGCTTTCCAGCCTGTGTAGACAAACTTGGATAATATACTCAGAGTTCTGACATATTCATCACTTCTATTCGTCTAATATCTAAAACTGGAATACTCCCTCCTTGGAGGAGGCCCAAGCTTCAGCATACCTTTTGTCGTTATGTGACCTATTATTAAATACATGTTATTATTCATCTACAACATCACTGAAATCAATATATCTGTATAATCATGACACTCCCTCCTTTGAGCAGTCGGTGTAAACAGAAGGACTTGGTAAGGATCCTCCGTCTGGGCGAGTACTAGGTTTCCGTCTTCATATTTTGGGTGGAACCCCATCGTCTTGACCTCACTAGCTGTGTGGACACAATAGTTTTCTGTGTAGGGGAACAACATCACTCGTAATCTCTTTCCTTCTCATAATTACAAAAATAGTCTGCTAAATGTTCTACTATGTTTTATGCTTTATGTGTAAATGCAATATGCTACTCACTATCTTGTTTTACATTAAACCTCTCCCTCTGTGGTGACAGATATGGCTCAATGTAGCTGGATTTCAAAATACCCTTGTGCTGAAGATGCATCACCTGGTGGTCTGGTCCTCTGAGCTTCCTCATTGTTGTGGTTGATACCAGGGTGTCAGTGGCATTTGGGTCATGGTTGGCACCCCTGTTCGCCTTTGACATCTCTGGGACCCCCTGCCTCCGTCGTCATCAAAACCTCCCCGGGGTATCTGCATGGAGGGCCGTTGTTTGGTGCAATGTTCTGCGGACACTCTCTGGACCAATGTGTCAGCTGACCACATTTGTAGCAGCCTTCATCTGTTCTTCGTCTTGATCGTGGCTTCCTCCTCTCTGCCACTTTGTCTTCCTCGGAATTTTTATTCTGCACCTGAATCTCTGGAAGTTTCCCCTCCCTTCTCCTTGTCTTGTTCCTACAAGCTACGGTGTCTTTTGTTTTTTCTGCTATGTCTTCCCTCACTGGCAGGTCTGCTACTCGGACCTCATTTATGCTGTGTGCCAATAGGCTGGCATATTCCAGATGGAGTATCAGACTTGTAACTCTTATAAATCTTTCTTCAGCTTCCCTCCATATAGTTAGCTTTGTAGGCATTGTTCATGCTCATAGTCGAGCACTGCTCTTCTTAGCGGTCTTTGGTTTGTCCAGGTTGGATTCATCATGCTGGAATCAGTCCTCTTGTTTGCCCCACCGTTCCAACAGTTTCTCTATTTGGTTCCATGTCTTCTGTCTTTTAATTGAAAAGGTTAAGCATCTGATCTGATTTTTAACCCTTTCCTTAATATCTGCAGTTGAGGCCTGACTCTGCTTCTGAGTCTCAACTTAGTTTCTTTCGGTGACATGCTCTCTTCCTATTCGTAATGGCATATTATTAAGTAGCAACATTGAAACACTAATCATCTGACTAGCACCCCCTTCGTTCCTGATAATAATTTAATCCTATGTCACCCGAACTTAACTTTAAATCTGAGTGTTTTTGTTTTTTTATAAAATTTTTTATTTTTTTTTATGAGAACGTTTTTTTTTATTATAAAATATTAATAAAGTAAATTAAAGATACAAATTATGCAAATTGTTTAAATCTGAAATGTTGAACAAAAATTGTACAGTGTATCGTTTTGACTTTGAGATATGCTAATCTAAATCCTGTGTACAGTCAATCAATTGGTGTTTGAATATTCTACAGTGTAGTTTGAAAGTCTATTATGTAAAGTTTCTTATAATTAGAAACCACTTTGTAATTCTATCCTGGCGATTGGCGCATGTGTTCATGCATAACACTTAAAATCAAGAATAATTCTGTATACCAACAGTGCGCGGTTGTAATTTGCAGCTCAATCCACTAGGGATAGCTGTTGCAAAACTGACATATTTTTAACAAGAAGTAGCTTATTTCCTTAAAGATGGGAAGAAAATTAGAATATGGTTAAACAACCACAGCCCACACCGCCAAAACACATTTGCAAACAAGAATATTCAAATGAAAAACGCCAATACACACTTGTAAACAAGAATATCTCAAATAAACCGAGGCAAAAATACTTCCAAAAACCAGACTCCTACAAATACCAAACTTCCCACGGTAAGATAACCTGTCTATTTTATAGTTCCAACTCTGCCAAGAGATATGATTTGTCCTTCTCAATATGGAGTGCCTAGCATCATGTGAGTGTGACTGAGGTGTAAAACAAACAGAGTACTTTCAATTAGCATTCACGAAATGGCGACTTCCGTGTGTCTTATTTTCAGCATGAGGGCAAAACAAGATGGCAACTGATTTCCAACCTTTAACCTGAAGAACAAAGGGATTTTATAACACACCTCGTGTCTCTCACAGGGGTGGTTTAAATAATGGCGGGGCAATCTTGTCAAGAAAATTCAACACAAAACAAACACTGCAGTTTAAATAACATTTCTATCTAGTTTACTATGAACAAATGGGCTTTATCTTATTGATATCATCACTTAAAGTTAGGAACCCTTTACGCTTAAGCCATAAACTTACCTGCGTAATATTTGACTTTATAGTCCACTACAGTCAACTGCTGCCATTTAGACACGCTAGGTGGATGTATTATGGAAACCAATCAGCGACTATTAAATGACCGTCGTCAATTTAACGTAATGCTGTCGTAACCCCCAAAATACTGTATTCCACCCGCAATATCTTGGTTGAAAATAGAACAGTTATGACCACTGATAAAGGCTTACACCTTAAATCAAGCCTTTTCCTCAAAAAAGGACTTTTTTTAAAACAGTTCTCAACTGTTTTCGACTAGCACTGTCTTCAGTTACACAACCCGAAGTTGACTCGCTATGCCTGTTGGTTTTCAATTACTTGGCCCGTAACCAACTCGCTATGTCTCATAGATCTTAACAATAATCGTTAAAATGGACATATATATCCTTACGTCATAGGCTAACTAACTACTAACGTAACAAGAGACACCTACATGAAAACGCAACAAGACACCTATCCAAAGTACAATGAACCACACACATTTATAGTTAAAATACTAACACACACAAATTAGTAACATGCAGGGTTAAATGTAAGAAAAAGAAGAAATATGAACTCCACCCTGCTTGTGACCAAGCAACGCCCAAGGTATATAATTGTTATTGTTATAAATGTGGTTGTTTTAACATTAATTTAGGCAGTCTCTCAGGAGTCCAACTTACCAGACAGACACACACTCCTATTGTTCACTATGTAATCTATTGAAGATTTTGAATAAACAGGTACTTCTTTTACCTTTCTTTATTGGGCCCGAGTGTATATCTGCTAGCATTGTTCAAACTCCTTTGAAAACTGCAACTACTCTTCCTGGCGAAACGAGATCACGTCGGGGTTTACACCAAATGTTATGCTGTGTTCGATATCCTCGCGTCCAGGTAAGAAGCTTAAAAAGGAGACTAAATGGAGTCTCTGAGAAGGTTCAAAATTGGTACTTTAATTAATAAAAAGCGCGGTAATGTTACAAACAGGATATTATTCAGTCAGGAGAGAAAGGCTGCAGCTTCCTCTCCCTTGGTGGCCGTGCAGAATAGAGCTTCAAGCATTCGTCTTTCCCGCTTCTGGCTGTTCGCGTCCTCCTCTCTGGGAGCTGTAGTGACGTAGGGGACTTCCCCCCTCGTTTGTGTCCGATATCGCGTTAAACAGAGGATTTCGACATTTTATATTCATTGCTTACTTCCACATGCCTTTTCTCCTCCTTATCTCTTTCATAACTTTATATGTAATACATGTTAACGCGTCAATAGCCACTTTAATGATACTAATGGGCAGTAGTCCCGGATTGTCCTCATGACGGATTTTCAGAATAAAAGCTTGGTATTGAGAACTTCCGGGTTTTTCCAGAATAAAATAGCATTTAAACTGACGGTATGTTTAAGGTACATTATGCCATAAAACATTGATTTTAATTTCTAACATTAGTTAAATGAGTAGTTCCTCAGTGAACTTATGGTTAGTTACTGTAAACAGACTGGGGGGTACTGTATTAATGAATCATTCGTTAATGGTTACTTAATGAGTAGTTCCTCAGTGACTGCGATGGATGCATGGTTAGTTAGTTACTGGTAAACAGACTGGGGTACTGTATTAATGAATCATTCGTTAATGGTTACTTAATGAGGAGTTCCTGAGTGAACTAATGCTTAGTTACTGGTAAACAGACTGGGGGGGGTACTGTATTAATGAGTTCCTGGGAGACTTTGATTGAAGCAATGGTCCGCTGCAGCAGGGCACATTTAAACCTGCCATCTTCGGCTGGCTTGGGTCCCACCCTGGATCAACTGGTGGAGGTGGATCCGATTTATCTTACCATTACGTAGGCCGTTTGGGTACGGTAAACTCAAGGAACGCAAACAAAAACAGTAGTTACCCATTACCTAATGATTACCTTACCCTTACTAAAACAGTAGTTACCATTAAGTAATGTTTACCTTACCATTCGTTAAGCATTGTGTGTCCCCTCAAGTAAAGTAATGCATCAAAAACAGTAGTTACCCATTAACTAATGATAAACAAACAAACAAACCCTGTGCACTCAAGTTTACATTTTTATTTAAACAACAATCCAAAGGACACTAATAATGAAACGAGGTTGCATCAGAACTTGCGAAGTGGCGTATGTCATGCAGCAATCTGCCTAAGGGACCATCTTTGTGTTAATTTGCCAGCTAATGTGTCCACTCTATCAAAGCAAGATGACTCTTCAGAGTCTTCACTGTGCGGTTTTCCTCGCAGTCTCCAGACCTGTGACTTGTAAGTTGACCAACCCGCTCAATGTTTTGGGTGTGGGCTCCTGTGTCTGGGTTCACAAATGACCGCTGTGGTTCACAGAGAAATGGACAAAGCCACTTTTCTGCGATTGCAGTGGTGTATGCCCTCCACATGTCCGTTATCACCGTGGTCCCTTGGCGAACGTATTTTGTGACCAGAGGAATTAAGTGGCACCGTGATCTTTGTTTCACCAGCCTCAGGATAGGTCTTCTCCTTTTTCCTCTGATGCCCAGCATTCCAAAGACCCATTTTCTCCTCCTCCACGTAGGACCGAATCTTCCCCTACCATACTGTAATAAAGCAGTGAAAAAAGCACAACACAGTTATATAAAAATAAACATCAGGAATTTCAATTGATAAACAAAGTGAAATGTGTTTATTTGCTTCTTTTACAATTTAAAAATATTCACTTCCTTTCTCAAAAAAGAAGAGAAAAAAATTAAAATGTCGTGGTACAAACAGAAAAGGCTGTTTAATTTTATTAAGTTAAAGTGTGCTTATTTTGCTGCAAGAAACATGAAAATGTAAGATATATATATTGGAATTAGATGATATATAAATAAGATTATGCACTTTAAAATGTTAGTAATAAAAAGTAAGAATAAGGATTTATTTCCTTAATGATCTGATTGGATGAGATCATTCTTAGCTTCTAAATTCTTTTTTCTGTTATTTGACTGTGTATACACTGTGGAGCTGGCTCTCTCTAATGTATACTTTGTCCTCGCCAGTCACAAGGGTGTGAAATGACACAATTATAAAATTACATTACTTTGCTCATTCATTTGTTAATCTCTGACCTAAAAGATATGTTGTTATTTCACCTTGAAAAACAAAGGTTTTAGTTTAAGTGAGGCCAAAGGCTAAGGCTCTGTAGTTTTATACACACCTTCCTTTTGTGGTAGAAGTTGCTTTAGTCCAGCATGACAAATTGGTTTGGTCCTCAAGTCTCTGATTTCCCCTCCTTTCTCTCCTCTTGATTGCACTCTTGCAGACCTTCCTCAACTTCAGCAATTATTGACAGCGTGCGACTGCTTCCTGCCACCCCATCCTGCAGCATGTCAATTTGCCTTAGCTGCAGTCCCTGGGAAAATCTGTTAAAGATCAATATAGAATTACTAAATATGAACAAAAGCATATGAAGAAGAACGCATTCAGCACCAGTGGCTAATGTATAATTATATAATTCACATTAGACATTTGTTATTACTCAAGATGAAACAGAATATTTTAATGTTATCTATCAAGTTTCCCTGTATCAGAGCATCTACACATGTATTGTTAAGCTATTAGAATAATCACACATTGTAACATTCTGAACCCATTTTTTGTTGAGGAACATTTTGAATGCAGGAACTTTACTGTAACAGAGTATTCGTACACTCTGGTACTTTCTACTTTTACTCTAATACAAGATCTGAGTACTTATAGTCAAGTGCAATATCTGAGTACTTTCTGTTTTACTCAAGTACAATATCTGAGTACTTCTACTTTTACTCAAGTACAAGATCTATTCTGTTTATAGCCTATGAGAAAAACTATTAGAAACGAAAGCTAAAGCTAATGTTAGCAGATAGTGCAACCCAGTCTCTACGGCATTTCGTGTTCACCAACACGATTTTTAATCTATTGATTCGTGTTCACCAACACGATTTGTCCCTTTTTTTCAGTGTTGCACAGCACGATTTTAAAAGCAATGTATTTCTACTGCCTGCAGCACGTCTTTTCTCCAGTCGGGTCGTGGGGAGACCGGAAGCTGTGTGGTTCATAAAACATGTTCTTACTCAATATCAAGCCACAATTATTGCTTTTATTTAAATAATTAAATTAAATTAATTAAATAATTTCGGACTTTTGTTGCCGTCTGTGAGGAAAATAAATGGGGCTCAGACAATAAATGGGGCTCAGAGCCTCAGGATACTGAAATCTGTATTTTAAAATATTTTTTTTCCTTCTAATTTGTTATTCTTTTCAAAATAACACACTGTTATTTACTCACCAATAACACACAATTATCCTTGCTTTTATTTATTGGTTAATTCCATAATCTCGGGCTTTTTTGGCGTCCGTCAGGAACTGAATTTCAAAATAAAAATAACCGGAAACAGACGTAGGCCTATAAGGGACATTTCGAGCATCATTGCGATTGTCAACACTACACTACCCATAATGCCCAGCTATCGTTAGGACTACAGTCCCCGTAAGGTTACAGAGCGTCAAACAGCTGTGTGAAATGGAACGAAACCATGCCAGACTATCCAAAACTGTAATTGAACACCCCCCCAGAACTACACATGCTGTCTATTGTGTTTCGCAAAATGTTCTATGGGACGTCTCTACTGAACGTTTTCGTTTTTCCCACAATTAGAAGTTGCCAGTATTAAACACATTGGTGTTATCAAATGTAAAACATATAATTAATAAATGGGTGAAAATCGCTTGTGTCATAATGCGCAGCATTAATATATACCCACATGACAGCTCATTGCTACTTTGTAATTCTACTCCACGACAATTCAGAGGTTAACCTGGTATTTTAACTCCACTGCATTTATTTGAGTTACTTTGGCAGATTCTGATTAATTATGTGAAATATAAACAACCCTTAAATCAGACTTTAGTTACACCTGAGTAAAATTCAGGTAAGGTGATTGTCAAGTGCCAACAATCAGGAGAGATATTTGATAGTTGGTGCTTGAGAAGACTTGTTATGGAAATCTAGGACCCAAACACGGCTGGAGAGTACAAGTCAAAGTGATCAAAACAAATAAATGGTGAATCGAGAAAAGCTGTCCTTTTGGTTATTTATTTGAAGCTTCAAATACACGATACAATAATATAATTGTCACAAGTCGAACAGAGTATAAGATAGTCTGCGCGAGAGTGAGCAGAACAATGAAAAAGCAGAGATTATATAAGAAAAGAGTGGGAATGTTATAACTCTTGTGTTCACACGGCGAGATTGTTATGAGACACCTTCTGGCCTTGAGCAGATAGCATAACGGTTCTTGTGTGACTGTGTATGAGTCTCCCAGTCGCCAAAACAGCTGTGACCTTGCAGCGCCTGGGAATAACCCCATAAGAGAATATAATAGAATAATAATAGTAGAAAGCACATCAGGAAATAAGAAGCATTTGGTTTAAGCATATAAGGATATAATAAAATGTCCACTACATTCTCCCCTTTTGATCATACTTGATCAATAAAAAAACAAATGATAGGATAGACTGATATAACACATCAATGAATACACTCCATCGCTGGTTTAAGTAAAACACATCACAAATATATCATAGAAAACTGGCTGTTTTTGTGGAGGACAGACTCCAATATAATGTAAGCATAAGAGAGGAGATACACATGATTATATTGATAAATCGGAATCAGACTCTTCTGATTCTAGCTGGTCTATCTCACTGTGGCGCAAAGGATTGTCGTGTAATGGAATAGTAGTATACTGAACGAAAGCTGAGGATACCATGCTGGAAACGCACTTCTTCAGTATTGGGATAATCAAACAGGTACAACTGATTAATAGGCCAACAATGATCGCCAGGGGTGTAACTATCCTAGCCAGCCATGCTTCCCACCCGCCTGATGTAAGCCAGGACCACCAGTCCCAGCCACCTGCGTTGGATATGTCATCAGCTTTCATGTCAGCTAACAGGTTGTTAAGATGCAGCACAGTGTCAGTGATGTTCTTGGTGGCGTCGGGAATGTAAGTGCAACAGGAGTCACCGATCACATGACACAGGTCACCCTTTGAGGCGAACAAAAGGTCAAGAGCAAATTGGTGCTGCATGAGCATGTTCCTAGAGGCTATTATGAATGGGGGCAATGCCTGGAAGCCTTGCGTCGTCTCGTAAGTCAGATTCTCTAGCCGGACGTGTAAGGTATCTATTTTATGGGCATTGTTTACTGTACCCCATTATGGGAACAGGCCACCCATGAATTTAGCTCCAGCGGACGTCATATCTCTTTTTTACCTTGTGGTGGTCGGGGTGTTGGAACTCTGGGTAATGATGTGTCGTGTGCATTAAGGATGTGAGTACAGGGACTGCTGGATTCAAATCCACTAGAGTGCATGTACCTTTCCAGAGGGGAGCCAGAACTTGATAGAGCTTGTCGCCGCACAACCAAACGTAATCTTCTGGCGCGCTAAACCCAGCATCACTGGGCCACGCCAGTTGGAGGGAAATATGTTTAACCTCAGGGAATGCTACGTTAGAAAGGATTCTTTCAGGGGCACCGGATATGTGACAATACGAGATTTTGTAAGCACCGTAACTGCACGTGTTCCGTAGGATACGAGTACAACCAGTAGTAGTTCCTAGGGAAAAATAAGGTGGTGTAAGAGACGTTTTGTGGTAAACTCTCTGGATGCATAGGCTGTGTTTCATCCCTCTCAAATGACTGGGGTGCACATAGCTGACGGGTTGGTACTTTGCGTATGTGGTGTCAAGCGTGGATGCACGCAAAGAGGAGTTAGACCGATTGCTGCATGGTGGGGGAAGCTGCCTAGCATAACGCCACTCGGTTACGCTGTCTTCACCCTTGCCTTGTCAGAGCCATAAACGCACAGAGGTGTTCAACCTGGGTCAGAGAGCGCGGACGAACTGGCACGGACATTGATGAGTCCTGGGGGAAAAGGGTGCATGCATAACATGACCCATTTTGTCCTGCGGCCTGCAAGAATGATCTCAGAGTGTGCCACCAGACGTTACCGGTGATCCCATTACTGGTCTGACCCACATCAATGTTGCTATGGTCGTTATCGCCTATGTATAGATTAAATGTAGATGTACCTATTAGGGATGTGCATCTCCATCACTGAGGCCGATGCGATGCGCATCTCGATACGTTGCCACGATACGATACATTAACGATACATTTGAAACACCAGGCGATGCGATACGATATGATTCACCCCAGTTGCGATACAGTTCGATACGATTTTATTCAACATTATGCGATTCGGTGCGATTCAACACTATGCAAAAATAATGATACTTCAATATGGTACGACAGAGGATTTTGTTGTATTCCTTATATGCAGCAAATCATACATTAACAAAAAAGTGCTTTACATATTTGGTACTGCACATCCCATCATGCCGTTTATTTTTTTCCCTTTAAAAGCTCTCCAGAGTACAATTGTATAACACCTCACAGTTAAACAATGTAAGGATGCATTGCTCATGATTAACAATGTGCAAATAACAGCTACCATAGTGCCATGCCCATACAGCTGCTGCCTGATGTGCTGAACACTCATTCATAGGCTAACTCACCAGTGAGCAGAAAGCAGTGGGTTCTATATGAAGAATAAAGAATACAAATAACCTTTCACAAACAGGTATTTCATAACTGCTTACAGTAAGGAAGACATTTAAATTATTATTGGCCGTCACAGGCTGCTGTAAACTAAACACCACTCTCTCTGACAGAACACCTCACTGAGTGATTTAACTCATATGTCTAACTTTCAGGTTTCTCTTTTCAGCCGCAGACCCCATGTCGCCTCTTTATGTGCGTCGCTAAGTTCCTCGTACTACTTGTGTACTTTAAAGTGGCTCTGCATCGTTAACAATTTGCGAGCGATTTTTCAAGTTAACCGTCTGTAGTATATAGTGCCGCGCACATATACCATCAGGACGTTACTGATGGGGTGCGGGCCGGCTGCGGAGTGATACTGTGTGTATGCAAGCCCGCATCTAGGACGGATCTATGTATCATGGCTGTAGACCTGTTAAGTAATAAAGATACCTCATACAAAGGTCTACGGATACCTTATTACTCTCCATGACCTGCGGTCAACTATATAGCATAAAGGATTATTACACCGTCTTTCTTGAACAATCCAAAGTGTTGCCAAACGTTTGATTTGTAGGTATTTTTCGGTGCGCTGTGTCTCTCTTTCTCCTCAACTTCCGTGTGTGTTGATAACTGAGACTCTCGGCCTCCGTAGTGGCGAAGCAAATATCAAAGATCGTCTCTGCTGAGCGTTGACAAGATGAGGGGATTTTATATGAATAAATCGGTTTTTTACCGATGCAAAGACGCTACGCAATCGATGCATCACGAGTTCAACACGGTTCAACCCAAACTGTAGCCGATGTGCACTCTTTCAACCGGTGCACTCACATCGTGAACATTTATGCTGGTGCACCGATGCGAATCGGTGAATCTTAACATCTCTAGTACCTATGGATGTCAATAGTGGCGTCAAAGGTTGCTTACGCTTTTCCGGGGTCTGAGTTTTGGGCGCGATGTCTATGTAAAATGTGCCACACGGGTCGGCGCCGGATACATACATACAGACAACAAAATAAAATAAATGTGGTTCGCCCTGCTTTCCCCATGTACCTCTTAGATACCTCGATTTTGGCTGACATGCTGTGTGCTGACCCTGGATACATAAAATATAGGACTAGTCCTAACACAACTATCATGGCAAGTATGCAGAGGAATCATTCTATGATTGTCCAGGCTCTCCAGTAGTATTCACATTGCTCACGGTTGCGTTGTCGTCTCTCCAGGCGAGCCCTCATCACGAGGGGGAAATGTTCCATGGTGTGTGTGAGTGTATTCTCTCGGTCGATTTCGTGACACGGACAGTCAGACTCCGCACACCGATAACACAAACGAGGAACCAGAGAGCATATGGAACCGCTCAGCTGGCACTCGCTCGTGACACTTTGTGTGTAGTGTGTTTTGGTGTATGTAGTGCAAGTGTGGTGCTGGTGGTGACTAGGACACGTCACTTGTTGTCATCTGTTTCTGTTGGTGACTTGGACATGTCACTTGTTGTCATCTGTTGGTGACTCGGACATGTCACTTGTTGTCGTCTGTTGTTGACACGGACATGTCACTTGTTGTCATCTCTGTTGGTGACTCGGACACGTCAGTTGTTGTCATCTGTTTATGTTGGTGACTTGGACATGTCACTTGTTGTCATCTGTTGGTGACTCGGACATGTCACTTGTTGTCATCTCTGTTGGTGACTTGGACACGTCACTTGTTGTCGTCTCCTTCTACCGTTTCTCCTTTCCTGTGACTACGACCTTGCAGTGGCTGGCGTGGACCCATGTAGCTCTCTCGGCGACCTTGACCGCTGTCTGGGTGACGAGAAGCACCTGGTAGAGACCTTGCCAACGATTGGATTTCCAGCTCTTTCTCCGGAAATCCTTGATCAGCACGAAGTCGCCGGGTTGGAGATGGTGAAGTGGACCAGTGGCAGTCGCTAAAGTGGATGATAGGTTAACACAATATGACAACATAGCATCCTCACACAAAGTTGTGGAGGGAAGAGGACATCCTGGAGCCTTGAGTCCAATCTGTGGAGGAGCCCCAAAAAGGATTTCAAATAGGTTGAGTTGACTCCGTGTTCTTTTCCGCATCCTCATGTACATCAGCACAATGGGCAGAGCTTGTGTCCATGACAGACCTGTGTCTGCACAGCATTTTGCTAGTTTGTAGAACTGGTCTACCAGAATTTTGCATAATGCAGATTAGGCATGCTTCACAGTGCTTTTGAGCTGTTACTGTGAACCCCCTTGTGAACCACTCCTGATTTATAGACTCTAACATCCCCCCTTTTGACACATGATCCCACCCCTGTGTCAACTTAGCGAAATGAGGGAAAAAATGTCTGGGAAGACATGGATTGGAATTTGGGCCAACCCAGATGCTGGATTTTGGGTCAAAAACAGCCCCAGCAGCCTTCCATTGAGCCTTCTCAACTGGCGTAGCTAGCTGCTGCATGGAAGTCAGTGATGACATTTTGTCAGTGAAGGAGGAGACAGGGATTTTAACAAATGAGTGTGCGTGAGGTGCGAGAGGAATCAGGGCAGCTGCCTTTGCGGCTGAGTCAGCAGACGCATTTCCTAGGGAAACTGGGTCTGTACTGCTTGCGTGTGCGGCACATTTACAGACTGCAACCTCAGATGGGAGCAGAATGGCGTCTAGTAAGCCTGCAACCAGTACATGGTTAAGTACTGGTTTGCCATCAGATTTCAGAAATTGTCTACACTTCCAAATAGCCCCAAAATCGTGTACTACCCCGAAAGCATATCGTGAGTCAGTGTAAATAGTCACGGTTTTGCCTTCTGCAAACGTGCAGGCTTCAGTTAGTGCGATGAGCTCTGCTGCCTGTGCTGATAGGTGACATGGAAGCGGTCCAGAACGGAGTACAGCAGAATCTGAAACAACAGAAAAACCCACCCGATTAGTGCCCCCTTGGTCGCGAGAGGCAGACCCATCAACATACAAAATTAGGTCAGCGTTGGTCAGAGAAACGTCTTTTAAGTCCAAACAATAAAAACCTGTCTGTCTTTTAAGTCCGGTCTAGGTGTGCACACAATGGAAAGTACGTCAACCGTCTTCAGGCAATGTTCAAACTAAATGAAGTCTCTCCTTTTGAAACATCATGTGTTGAAATAAACACCTGCAGTTCAAAAATAAAAAGTGAATTGCCTAATATTTTGGTTGTGGAATCAATTAATTTCTTTCTTTAAAGGCAAAAACACATGAAAAAGCTACGAGAAAAACCCTATTGAATACAATATTATTTGGAGCAACTTCATTTATAAATGGTTGTCAACTTAAAAACATGTGTTCATGTTCAACATGTGGTAATTAAGTACATACAATTTAAGATTATATTTAAATCATACGGTAAAACAAGTTGGAACTTTGGAGTAATCAACTTAAAAACTTGTGTTTATGCTACCAATTATTAAGTAAGTGGTGATTGTAGAGGAAAAGCCTTCTCCCCTTTCTCAAATAACTTTGTTGCTTTAACAACATTTCAATAGAAGTTGTCTTAACTCAATAACCATCGATGCAACCTATTGCCTTGATTTTCTTTGTTAAGCCAAGGCATTTGTTTTTAGAGTGTACGTAGACTGGGCCTCCCATATAACCTGGCTGAGCCGATATAAAAACCAATCAGCAAATAACTTTTCAATACATTATTGATTACTATTTTTGAGGTATTTTTAGGTTGGAAGTGAACATAAGTCATAGGTACATGGTGTACTTTTCCTTCACTACATGTATGTAATACCTTTAGTTACTTCACAGATGTGAATGAATGATGTGAAATATAATTAAGTGTTAAATCAGACTTTAGTTCCACCTGGAGTAAATCCACAAGCTACCCTGCAGTCTACAAAGCCATTCAAACTAGCTGCACCTTCACCAGCTTTGAGAACACTTTCATGATCAATCATTATAAAACATTATAAAACATATCATATATAATATATTATTCTGAAATGGACCAATCTGCACAACGACTACTTTTACTGTCTTTACTTTCACTATATTTTTATAATACTTTTCTACTTTTACTTGAAGAACATTTTGAATACAGGACTGTTACTGTAACACTCTGGTACTTCTACTTTTACTCAAGTACAAGATCTGAGTACTTCTAATTTCACTACAAGATCTGAGTACTTATTCCACTTCTGGTAGTGTATTAGTCTGAATTGTAGCTACAAAATCACACAGAGCTGCATAAAAATAGAATAATATGTACACGTGTGTACAATGATTTATAGGTAATTTTGACTACTCAAGACACCTCACTTATACATCTTCAAAGTATTGGCTTTCAGAATATTAAACTTGTTTCGGCAAATTCAGATGATAAAATACAACTTTGAAGCTTGTAACGGCATAATTACAAGCAGAGAACGGACTAATGTAACATCACAGTAAGCATAACAACAGCCGTGTGTTATGAACACATACGCAAGAATGACATCATCTGTCGCTTAGTTTTGGCAGAGCAGCCAATGATGCAATACGCTGATCTGAAAGCGCTTTCCCCTCTCCTGAAATGACATGACCCAAAAATGTAACTGTTCTTTGTACATATTGGACTTTTTTACCATTTAGCCTTAACACAAACGTGTGAATGTGTAAGGTTTACCATTATATTCAAATGTGAACAAAAATTGACTGTCTTTGTGTACCGGAACACTGGAAAAAAATGCATTTGAGACATCTATGGCAGTAAATATGTTGCAGAGGCTGGAACTTTTGGAGTAATCAGATAAGAATTCCGGACGAGCGTGCATGCACAGCTGCATTTACATCGTAAATCCTGGACAAATCTCCACTCGTCAGGAGGTTTGTCTCTGATCTTTTTGACAGGAAACACTGGAATCGTTACACGGAATAATGACCCCTTGTTTAAGCAGAGAGGTAAACACTGGCCGAATGCCATCAACAGCTTCACGTTTCAATGAGTACGGTACGGAACGTGGACATTAACCCTACGTCATATCTGTGAGCTGCCCAGAGTGAGTATGGCACATCTGAAAGCGCGGCAGGAAGCTCAGAGATATGAGAATGACCTTATCCTCAACCAACAGCAATGTGCGCAGAACGGCTACGTTCGTGCATATTTTCATTTGATACACGTCACGTGACATAGAGTACATGACATATTCTGTGTGTGTAGGTGCCCAATCAGTGACTGACTCCCAATCTTTAACGATTGGACCCAAATCCCACATCCCTCCATCTATCAGTGGAGCCCCCTGGCTAGTGAAATGTGTGGACCGCCCCTGGGATTTGATACAGCTGGTTGTGTGTGTGTGTGTGTGAGTCTAACAGAGATAGCGCTACCCAGCAAATTCCAATACATTTTTAAATATGAGCTCATCATTCACACATTCTAACAGTAAAACTCTCATCATAGCATTTACACGGATCCTTCAACCACATTAGCAGTACAATGCAAAATGAGAAGCCTCCACACAGCAGGTGGAAAAACACGTTGATCAGTCAAACGCAACAACTCCTGAGAATCAGGATATGTCAGCAGCCCATTGATACACATTCACCAGTTATTTATCATCAAATGACACTTTTTTGAACCATCGTAGGAGATGGCTGTCGGACTTTAAGACCCTCATTTGTGGAAAAATGAGGTCCAAGCCGAACCGGAGAATCAGATCTCTGCCCAGTAAATGTATTGGGCAGACAGATGATAAAATAACTGTTTTTTACTGATGTGGGAAATGGATTACTGTCAACACCGTTATCTCTACTCTGAAGTGGTACAGAAACTTCTCCTTTACAGTTACCCAGCACATGAATAAATCTATCACTAAATTTGCATTCAGGCAAATCTACCCTTTTTTACCAAAGTCAGTGTGGGACATGTCTTAATGCAAACATTCACTGTCATATTTCAAATATGTACCCTTTTTAACCACAGACATGTCCTCTAATTCTTCTAATTTCTCAATAGCATGTATGATGCGTGTGTGTGTGTGTGTGTGTGTGTGTGTGTGTGTGTGTGTGTGTGTGTGTGTGTGTGTGTGTGTGTGTGTGTGTGTGTGTGTGTTACTTCCCTGGTTAGATGCTGCTGGCATGGGGTCCGTCTCCTCGGACCGAATTCCCTCCTCCTCCACTCCCTCCCTCGACTGTCAGTTTGAAGAATTGTCTTTGTTGTGGTCCGATTTATCCGATCAAAAGTTATTTTTCTGCTTCTCGTGTGGGCATTCAGCGATCCGATGACCCGTCTGTCCGCAGTTAAAACAGCGATTGTAGTTATTGCGGTCTTTTTCCCGTCCTCTGCCTTTTCCTCCCCGGCCTCGGAAACCCCCTCCTCTGCTCTGGCCATCACTTTGGGTCCAGGTGGTTGTAATAGCCTGGACCATGGTCAGCTGGCCGGGGAAAGGGGAGCATGTAGTTATTCCTTTTTGGAGGTGTTCTTTTCTGTAGAGTTCAGCTTTCTTCGCGTCTCTTTTCTTTTTCTCTCTCTTGTCATGGGTCTTTTTCAGTCCTGCTTCTTCTTCTTCATTTTCTTTTCTCTGTTGTGTCTTGCTGTGCATCTGCTCCAGCGGCGGCTGGTATGTTGACCTCTGGTCCAGCAGCAGCAGCCCCTCCAGCAGCCTCTTCAGCAGGTAGCAGACGGGGGGAGGAAGGGGGGAATGGGGAACTTAGGTGAGTGAGAGGGTCCCGCACGCCTGAAAACAGAGGATAAAGGGAAGCATGTGGTTTATATTGTGGAGGTAACACAAAACACTTTTTCTCTTCCTTTTCAGTCTTATCCTCAGCCTGTATCTTTTTTATTGCCGCGGCCAATTGCCTTCTTTCACGGCACTCTGCTTCATCCTCCCAGTATTTTAAACACTTTCTATGAGTGTCCAGTTTTTCCAAGTCTTTTACTTTAATTGTACTCTTCTTTTTCATCCCATCTCCATACTCTTGTAATTTATCTCCCAGGTTTTTGATTTTTAATTTACTCAAAGAACCTCCCTTAGGAAATCCGAACATTTCCGTCCATATATTTAATTTAGACAGACTTTCTTCACCATATTTTGCTCGCATGACATCTACAATCGGACCCTCAGGAGGCTGTACAAACCCCCTCCCCTGCTTTTCTCCCATAACAAAGTCTTTAAAGTGTTACCAAAACACAATTTTTCATCCGTCGATGCCAGATATTCCAAATATCCTACTTTCGAGCAGTCCCTCTCATAAATGTCATGTCGAGTTTAATTACGTTTAACTTTAAACAATTTAGACTTTGTACATCTCACCCAGTATTGAAAGCCCCTTTTAGTTCGTTGGATCTTGTGAAGTCAATCGGTTCCACCCCTCGCGCTGGTCCCCTCGTCCCGTACGGTTTTTGTCGAGGTAGAGGAGGATCCAAATATCCCGGAGCTAGCAGCCACCAGCGTCCAGAGGTGTTCCCAATCGAACATACAGAGATCCTGCCGACAACGCCATTTGTTATGTGAATCTAGGACCCAAACACGGCTGGAGAGTACAAGTCAAAGTGATCAAAACAAATAAATGGTGAATCGAGAAAAGCTGTCTTTTGGTTATTTATTTGAAGCTTCAAATACACGATACAATAATATAATTGTCACAAGTCGAACAGAGTATAAGATAGTCTGCGCGAGAGTGAGCAGAACAATGAAAAAGCAGAGATTATATAAGAAAAGAGTGGGAATGTTATAACTCTTGTGTTCACACGGCGAGATTGTTATGAGACACCTTCTGGCCTTGAGCAGATAGCATAACGGTTCTTGTGTGACTGTGTATGAGTCTCCCAGTCGCCAAAACAGCTGTGACCTTGCAGCGCCTGGGAATAACCCCATAAGAGAATATAATAGAATAATAATAGTAGAAAGCACATCAGGAAATAAGAAGCATTTGGTTTAAGCATATGAAGGATATAATAAGAATGATATAATAAAAATGTCCACTACAGACTAAACATGTATCTGCAATTGACATGAATGGAAACAAGTAATAAAGTATATTCATTACTCGTTATTCTCTACTAATAGTTCATTAAAGACTGTATATTATGGCTATTTTGCACATCCCTTTCAAGATTTTCAAAGGTTTATTGTCATATCATACACAACTACGGTGTAGTTATGCAATGAATGAAAAACTTGGGTCACAGGTTCCTCAACAGTGCATTACAAGACATATATCAATATGTGTGTACCTCCACCATTAAACTGTCATATTCTGCACATTTCTTATTCCATCTACATACATAAGAGTATAATTAATGTGTATAATATCAGTTAAAATAAGTGCTTCAACATAGTTAACATTGCAGGAAAGCAATATATTAGACGTTAAGTACTTTGTCAGGCTTAATATTTATCTGTAGATAGATACCCCCAAATACCTTAATCTGTTATTTAATGTTTAAATAAAGGTTAATCCGTGTTTCTGTTTTGCACCTCCTCCTATTAATATATTTGTACATCCTGCACTAAACTGTTTTATTGTAGAGATCACTTATAGTATCTTCTTGATTTGTATATTCTATATTTCTATATTTATACTTTCCCCCTATGAAAGTATGTACTCTTAATATTTTTTTAATCAAATATAACACATAAAAACAATAATTCAATAACGTGCTTTAACCACTAGGAGGTGCACACAAGGTACACACAGCCATAATAACTTTGTATTATTAGTGTGTATGTACAACATCTGAAGATGTATAGTTTTATGCATGCTTTCACATCATTTTACAGCATATTGCTATACCATTTCAGACTCAGTATTTACATTCTTACATTCAAAGAAAATCAGTAATATCTTTAAAAACTACAGTCCTTTTCTATCAGCTGTGCACTGTTATGGTGTAAATATAACCTATCTATGAATTAGATCAAATGTAAAAGTCAGCCGAATTAGTGTTGATACTGCAAGGAGACGTATTGTGTGAAGAGAAATTGAAGATGTTTAATTGTTGATATATTTATGATCCACGTCAAGTATTCAGTTTCGGCGCCATTTCTTCCAGTTTTTCCAAAGGTCTTCTCATCAGGGCTCTCTAAATAAATAACTACGGCAGATCTGTAATATGTAATGCAGCCGAACCGTGTATTACAATGCCGTTATGTGATGACTTTCAAAGAGAAAAGCAAGAGCACTCGGAATTAAGTATTATTTTATTCTTTTAAAATGTTTTCCGGATTTCATATAATATAAACACCAAATCCCAGCATGCATTGCGGCCAACACATCCAATCAGCGAGCTTAAAACCATAGCTGAGGATCTTGGGTAATCGCTCGAAATGCCTACGTCTGTTTCCGGTTATATTTATTTTGAAATTCAGTTCCTGACGGATGGCAAAAAAGCCCGAGATTATGGAATTAAACCAATAAATAAAAGCAAGGATAATTGTATGTTATTGGTGAGTAAATAACAGTGTGTTATTTGGAAAAGAATAACAAATTAGAAGGAAAAAGAGATTTAAAAAAAATACAGATTTCAGTATCCTGAGGCTCTGAGCCCCATTTATTTTCCTCACAGACGGCAACAAAAGTCCTAAATTACACGATTTAAAATAAAAGCAATAACTGTGGCTTGATATTGAGTAAGAACAATTTTTTTATGAACCACACAGCTTCCGGTCTTCCTCGACCTGACCGGAGAAAAAGACGTGCTGCAGCCTGCAGGCACGAAACACATTACCAGTAGAAATACATTGCTTTTAAAATCGTGCTGTGCAACACGAAAAAAAGGGGCAAATCATGTTGGTGAACACGAATCAATAGATTAAAAATCGTGTTGGTGAACACGAAATGCCGTGAGACTGGGTTGGATAGTGACAATGTATGCTAGTTAGCTAGCTCAACGATTCCTTAAAATAATAGTGCAACAGAAACATTTTTCTGTTCACATCACGCTCTGCCGCTCCAACAGGGAGCTCTGCTCTGAACACCCGAACGGTAAGGCGATACGGGTCCGTTCTTATTGTGCATCCATGGGTAAAGGTAAAACCTTTATATATACAGTATATGGTTAAGGGTAAACCGCATGTAGTACAGAACACGTAACATGAAGGTGCCGGGCAGCGCGGTCCCGTGGGTTGGATGCGCGTTCATAATGACGAGGGAAATAAATCTCGAATGTTCTCCTCAGAGTCCGGCGGTGTGAAAGCGGCGCCATTGTGCCCCGCCACACCTCCAAGCAGCCTGCGTTGTGAATTGCCAAATAACTAGCACTTAGTCCGCTAGCTCAATGCTAACATATAATGGATAACGTCATTGACGCGCTAACTGAAATTAGCATTTAGATATCGGTAATGTTAAACAACAGTCAACATTGATATTATTGATGAATTCATATTACCTGTAAATGTATTTCATCCAGCTGAACAAGGACAATTTGCTCCTCTGAAACAGGGACAGTGACCTCACTGACTTCTTCGTCGTTTTCCCTCTGTGTTTTTTACGTCAGCACTTCCTACAAAAGACAAATCGTAAATTCCTAGTCCTTTTTTCCTGATAAAGAACTTATCTTTGTAACATTACATATCAGTAAACAGAGGAAGTCATCGTTAAAACCCGTGCTAAAAATGTACGACTTAGCCTACCACTGCAGTCCGTCGATGTTTGAGTGTTTCTCCAGTTTCATCCTCTTTTTGCAGAGTTTGCATTTCATTTTTCCTTGAAGCAATTCCTTTTTCATTAGCCATTCAATTATTTTTTATTTTTTTTTAAAAGTCTGTCTTCCGTCAATAAGACTGAGTACTTTGGTGTGCATGATAACCAAAAACCTGACTACTGCGGCGTTACTGCGGCGTTACTACTACGTTACTGCGGCCCCGGCCAGTCCACAAACCCTGATACCCAGCGTAGTTCAAGATGTTCAAGATGTTCTATCGCTCGAAGTGGAGTCGAAAGAGATGAGTTTTCAGTCTGCGCCGGAAGGTGTGTAAGCTATCTGCCGTCCTGATGTCAATGGGGAGCTCATTCCACCATTTTGGAGCCAGGATAGCAAACCCACGTGTTTTTGCTGATGGGAACTTGGGTCCCCCTCGCAGCGAGGGTGCAGCGAGTCGTTTGGCTGATGCAGAGCGTAGAGCACGCGCTGGGTTGTACAGTTTAACCATGTCCTGGATGTAGGAAGGGCCAGATCCATTTGCAGCATGGTACGCAAGTACCAGTGTTTTGAAGTGAATTCTAGCAGTTACCGGAAGCCAATGAAGGGAGCGGAGGAGCGGCGTGGTGTGTGAAAATTTAGGAAGGTTGAAGACCAGACGAGCCGCTGCATTCTGGATGAGCTGCAGAGGTCGGATGGCACATGCAGGTAGACCAGCCAGGAGGGAGTTGCAGTAGTCTAGGCGTGAGGTGACGAAAGCCTGGACCAGAAGCTGGGTCGCTTTCTGGGTCAGCTGGGGACGTATCTTCCTGATGTTGTAGAGCGTGTATCTGCAGCAACGGGTTTTAGCAGCGATGTTTGCAGTGAAGGACAGGTTGTTATCTAGGATCACACCCAGATTCCTTGCAGTCTGAGTCGGGGAAACAACAGAGGTGCCGATGTTGATAGTCAGGTCAAGAGTGGGACAATCTTTTCCCGGAAAGAAAAGCAGTTCAGTTTTGTCAAGGTTGAGCTTGAGATGATGAGCGGACATCCACTGAGAGATGTCAGCTAAACAAGCAGAGATGCGGGCGACGACCTGGGTCTCTGAGCTGGGAAAGGACAGCATTAATTGGGTGTCGTCAGCTTAGCAGTGGTATGAAAAACCATGCGGGCTAATGACAGATCCGAGCGAGTTTGTGTACAGGGAGAAGAGGAGGGGACCAAGAACAGAGCCCTGAGGGACCCCTGTAGTTAATTGACAAGGGTCGGACTCGGACCCTCTCCAAGTTACCCTGTAGGTACGGTCTTTGAGGTATGAGGTGAGGAGGGAAAGTGCAGAGCCTGAAACTCCAAGTTCTTGGAGAGTGCGAAGGAGGATCTGATGGTTCACCGTGTCGAATGCAGCAGACAGGTCCAACAGGATGATGACAGAGGAGAGGGATGCTGCTTTGGCAGTGACAGCAATGAGAGCAGTTTCTGTGGAGTGGCCTGCCTTGAAACCAGACTGGTGCGGATCCAGAAGGTTGTTCTGATGGAGATAACAGGAAAATGTAGAATATCAGGAGCGATAGTCTGAAGGAGGTTTGAAGGGATAGGGTCCAGAGGACAGGTGGTAGAGCGGGCAGAGGTAATGAGGGTAAGAACCTCACTTGGCGAGAGAGGGGAAAAGGAGGTTAGTGTGTGGGTGAAAGGAGGGTCTGGTGACCCATCGGTGAGTAAAGGTGAGTCAGAAAAAGAAGAGCGAATATCATCAACCTTTTTTTCAAAGTGGTTAACAAAGTTGCTTGACAGAAGTGAGGGGGGGGAGGGGCTTTGGGAGGGTCCAAGAGGGTGGAGAAGATGGAAAATAGTTTTTTAGGATTGGAATAGGAAGATTGGATCTTATCTTGAAAGAAAGTGCTTTTTGCCTGAGAGATCGAAGCAGAGAAAGAGGAGAGGAGAGCCTGATAGGTTAGGAGGTCGTCGCGATGTTTGGATTTCCACCATTTCCGCTCTGCTGCCCTAAGGACGGTTCTATTAGCACGCAGTGCGTCATTTAGCCAGGGAGCAGGAGGGGACAGACGAGCCTGCCGAGATGTGAGAGGACAGAGAGAGTCCAGAGAGAGTCCAGAGAGGATGAGAGAGTAGAGAGGAGAGTTTCCGCAGCAGAGTTTGGAGGCAGGAGTTGGAACGAGTCAGAGGAAGGGAGGGCTGAGAGCACCGATGAGGCAAAGGTAGAGGGGGAGAGGGAACGGAGGTTACGGCAGACAGGTGCAGGATGAGAAGAGATTAGTTTGTTATGTTTGGAAAGGGGTAGAGAGAATGAAATGAAGAAGTGATCGGATGTGTGGAGCGGGTTTACATAGAGGTTAGAAGTAGCGCAGTTCCTTGAGAATATGAGATCAAGGACATTGCCAGCTTTATGAGTTGGTGGGGACGGAGACAGTGAGAAAGCAAAGGCGGTTAACAGCGATGTTAGTTCGTCTATCTTCCCCGTCTGGAGGTTGAAGTATCTGAGAAGTACAGCGGGAGGGCCAGTTTCAGGGATGTGTGAGAGGAGATTATCCAATTCCTCCAAGAAGTTCCCCAAGGCGCCTGGTGGACGGTAGAGAACAACAATGGTTAATTGTAGAGGATGGGTTACTGTGACGGCATGGAATTCAAAGGTGGAAGGAGTGAAGTTAGGTAGCTTGAAGAGGGAAAAGCTCCATTTGGGAGAGAGCAGGAGACCAGTGCCACCTCCTCTGCCAGTGGGTCTGGGTGTAAGGGAGAAGGAATATGCTGTGGAGAGAGCTGCTGGGGTGGATGTGTTGAATGGAGTAATCCAAGTCTCCGTGAGAGCAAGGAAATCCAGAGATTGCAGGGAAGCGTAGCCAGAGATGAAGTCAGCTTTAGGAACAGCTGACTGGCAGTTCCACAGGCCGCCTGAAACTAGATGTTGGATGTCAGTGGAGCATGTGGGATAGACGAGAGCAGGCCGGTTATAGCAATTAGGCGATACACGGGGCCAGTGATAATTGCGAGAAGACACATGAACAGGAATGAAGAAAATAC
This sequence comes from Pseudochaenichthys georgianus, assembly GCF_902827115.2. Lineage (NCBI taxonomy): Eukaryota > Metazoa > Chordata > Actinopteri > Perciformes > Channichthyidae > Pseudochaenichthys > Pseudochaenichthys georgianus. The sequence continues at coordinate 2,927,854 of NC_047508.1, forward strand.
ACATGATTATAGCATGAGGGGCTAGAAAGCTAAAGAAAAGAAAACTAAGACACCAGCAATACTTAGCTCAATCAGAGTAGGATTTGCCTCCTCTTTGCCACCCTCGTGACTCCCGCAGGACTCCAATGTCTTTGTCGGTCTTACTCCCGCAGGACTCCAATGTCTTTTTCGGTCTGACGCTCAAAGAAAGAGCTACCTAAATGGACACCTGATTGCTGAGTTCTCACAGCTGTGGTGCGACGCCCCTCTAATTAGTTAACTCTCTACAGCTGATGGGCGACAGCTGAGAGGCCCTGCCTATTTAAATGCAGCCTAGCTTGCCTACTGAGAGCAGTGTAACAGGTTCACCTGATCAGATCTGAGATTTAAATTATCTCAAAAGCGCCGTTTTCGCTACAATAACTACAGAACAATTATACAGAGTAGAATAACTGAAATAGAGAAGTCTAATTAAACAAGAATAGTACTTACAGTGGTTGCTGCGTCAATAGGTATTGTCGCCACCGGGTCAAAATGCACACTGTCCTTGCGGGTGCGTTCGCTTTACTTATTACAGCGTCCCGTCAGGTTACATGTACTTCACTTGTTTGATTTACAACTTTTTTTTTGGGGGGGGGAGGAAGCACAGTTAGATTATATATATATATATATATTTATATATATACCAGCACCTTACATAATAGCTACGTTCAGTGGCGTACTGGGACTAAAAATCAGCCCGGGAATCTCGACCGGCCCTCGTTATCGCTAGTAAATTGTCAACGGGAGGAGGGGGCAGCACCATATAGAGAGCTCTGGGAGGGGGGATTGCTAGTGAATTTTCCGACCGGCCCACTTCTTCCTCCAGACTGTTGTTCTGCTCCAGCACTGTTGTGCTACGGCTTGGTTCGGCCCGACGCGAAGCGGAGTGTCGACAACCATATTGTATAGATATTCGTATATCACGGCCTGAAGTGAGCTATTGCATTTATAAAACGGTTACCACGTGTGGCTGGCAATGTGAAAGAAAAATACACACTCCAATTTAAATAGTTTTTATTGTTAAATAATGATGTTCAAAATAAAATAGTCCCTCCGTTGCCTTCTGCACAAAACATAGTGCGAGGTGGTTGCTATGCAACAACAATAACAGCTAGAGAACATAATAGACAGACAGCATCGTCGTCGTTTAGGTGCTTTTTTTTCTGGAGATAGGAACTTCTCAATCCACTCCTCCATAGTAAGGCCACCCCGGAGGTCGAAGTTAACCTTAAATGTTTCCATTTGAAGCTTTGTTAGTTAGTTAGTTTCGTGACGGACGTAATGTAACAGTTGTAACCACTTGGTTGTAACGGTTCTCAGACGCGGAGGGATACTGACTTGTGAAAAGTAACTACAATTATACCCGGGATATAGGCTCATTATATCACGACTAAGAAACATCAGATTGCTTGATTTTAATTGTCCGTTTTATAAACATGTACTAACTGTGCTTACACCCGCCCCCCCCAAAAAAAAGTTGTACAGCAAAGTGATGTACATGTTATGTTATAAAGCCGTAGAGGGCGGGAGTTTATAAACCAAAGAGTAACCGCCCTTACGGGACGCTGTAATAAGTAAAGTGAACGCACCCGCAAGGACACCTGGCCTCCTATTGATTGAGGGATCTTTGACAGGATTGTTGCACAAAAGTTTCGAGCGTGCACAGAATAATTCTGAGAGCAGAAAAACTTTCGAGCGCGCACATAATAATTCTGAGCAGCAATATATCTGAGTGCAAGCGTACAGTTTGAGCACAAGCAGAGCAAATCTAAGTGCAAGCAGGCACTATTTGAGTGCGAGGACAGAGTTTGAGGGAAATAAATACATAAAGTATGCTCTCAAATTTAAATACCACGCTCTTGAATAAAGATAGGGAATAACCCTGTTATCTGTGTGTGATTATTCTAGCGTCCAGGACAGAAGTTTAAAAAGGAGACTAAATGGAGTCTCTGAGAAGGTTCAAATTGGTACTTTAATTAATAAAAAGCGTGGTAATGTCACAAACAGAATATAGTCCGAACAGAAATACAGCTGTGATTTCTGGCTCTGGTCGTGAAGAAAAGAGGCCGTCCCCTCAGGTCGTGCTGTTTATATATCCTCTGCTGGCTTCTCCCTGCAGGCCGACTCACCACATGTCAATATCCATTGTTACGCATATCAGAGGATAAAGACATTGTACATTCAATATATATCTAAACACACCTTTTCTCTTCCTTAACTCTTTCATGACTTTTCATTTAACACATTCTAAACGCTGTAATCAATACTCCTAAAAATACAGGAAATACTTCACAGCAGTTTGGTTTCCGGTCAGTCTGAATGTTGTCACATGCTAACCACATCTGTAAACAATAACGTAATCAAATAAACTGTACCTTATCCAACAATAATAATATCTCGACGTCTATAGTTGTAGTGTTGAAATCAGTAGGTTTCGATGTGCAACATCATATCATATCGGTGCTAAATTCACCTCTATAGTAAATGGTATATTAGCCTCATGCTAACCGGAGATTAAGGATTTTCAGAATAAAAGCTTAACAAGTTCTTGTGCACAAGAACTTCTGGATTTTCAGTATAAAACAGCAATTAAACTGACTGTGTGTTTAAGGTGCACTATGCTCTCAAAACATTGATTTTAATTTCTAACAGTCCCTCCTTACACACCTAAAAGGTGTGTATAATACTGAAATCAATGAGTTCTTCATCTGAACTCTGCATAGTACATAACTCATATCAAAAACATACAATAAAATGGAATGATTTTAATATCAACCTTAGAAAAATACAAACATAAAAGTTTTCCCTTGTGCATAACTTCTAGTGTTAACATTCAATATGGTTCTTCAAAATAGCAGCATTCTTCAAAATAGCAGCAATGGCTTGGTATCAGAACATTTCTTCCTCCCTCCTTTCACAGAAACCGTTCTCATACCACGCTCAGTGTTAAAGCATTTGTTTTTACAAAGTGAAAAGAAACGACCCATTTTAGAATATCAATGATCCATAGAACATGTGATCCATCATTTTAGAACAGTATGGCTAATAAAGAATAAAATAAAATATCTTGTACCAGTTTAATGTAATTATAAAAAATAAAAATACACCATCTTGGAATAGTATAGGATAATAATAAAAAATAAACAATACACTATCTTGGAATAGTATAGGTAAATTGAAATGGATTCACTCCATTTTAGCATTTTATTTTGCTCACTTCTTCACATGATTTCATCATTTAAAGAATCACACCGGCTGGACATTCATTGAATAATCTCATCTCTGAACATCCATATCATTTAAACTCATTCAAACTAACTCATCATTTTCCTCAACATCTGTATATGGGGGTGGATCATCCGGTTCTGCTAGCATTTGTAACTGTCTCCTCATGAGAAATGTACCCTCCCTCCTTTCATACCATTTAAGGTATGAAAGTAATATGTTCTCTAGAAGAGGCCGTCATGATCAATCAATGCAGTGATAAGGTCCCTGAAATGGTGTGAAAACCGGTGGAATATCACTAACGCATTATACTAATTTATTTTCAATTCTGGTCTACTTAAATAACCATGCTAACAGTGTGTGGAACCTTGGGTGCCCGAGCATGTGATAATTACTCCCTCCTTTAACAAGGACTTTAAAAACAGAAGTGGTTTCTTTAATGGTTTGTAGTTCAATTCAGGAATGTTCACTTATGGCAGATATGTTTCTCCTTTAAATAACATCTCTAAATGTCAGGTCATCACTGATTAATGGATGAGCATTAGGAGGTGGTGGCACTTGTCTTTTAAAACTCATATTCTGGTGCCGTGCGCTCCCCCTGAAGCGGCAAGTAAGATTTAAAACATCTGCAGGGTGGGTTGAGCAACCCCTTCTCCCTGAACGATATTTGTTGTTGAAAATATGCAACATTAAAATGAGTGATCCAAGGCCCCGTATGTATTACTCCCAATTATACTAGTTTTTCAAAATTAAAATGTTCAATTGCTCTTTGTCTAGTGTCTTTTTAAAAACTCTACATCTTGGACGACAAACAAATGTTGTTTCCACCTTAACAGTTCTCCTGTGGTAATATCCATGCTACAATGGAGACATAAATACTCTAGATTGCAATACCTTCTTTGGCTTGGTACTAGCTCTACCTTTAACATTTTCCATTCAAATAAAGATTTGTCTGCTTTCTATATTGTAACAAATTAAATCTTCCCCAAATTCTCACATGAATAAGAATCTCTAAAAGAATAATTTGTTTATATGATAAAAATATTGAATAATATGTTCTACCCTCAGTGTGTTTTTAGGATTATTTTCTAATAAGTGTGTTTATGTGTAAACTCACTCACTCCTGTGTTCCTTCTCTCCCCCTCTGGTCGTCAAGCCACGACCCCCTCAGGTTCTGCTGGCCCGTGCCAACTCCTCCGTCCTGTCCTCTCCTCCGTCCTGTCCTCTCCTCCGTCCTGTCCTCTCCTCCGTCCTGTCTCCTCAGTCCATCTGCTCTTGAATCCTCCCGCTGTAACTCTTTCCAGTGGGCCAACTGCTTTGCATTTCATCTCCTCCTTTTCAGTCTCTACGCTGTTGCATGGAGGGCGTATTCCGCTCTCATGTCCCACACTCTGCTCTTGTGCCAATCTCGTGGCTCAGTTTGGAACTTCGTGTCCTGATTTAGGGACTGATGAGGGTCGTAGCAGTCTGACAGGCAGAGAGAGAGAGAGAGAGAGATCTCGGGACGCATTACCTATAACTAATTCTAACAAACTGAGGTAAAATATATCCAATCCTTTCCACCATTTTCCTAATCTTACTATCTGTCTTAGATGTTAAATGCCATCTAAACCCAATTAATGTCTATCCCTAAACCTTGTTTCCACCCACTGTAACATGGCTACTCCAAATAACTCTTTCAGGAAACCATTTTCTTCTATAAATTAAAAATACCTACATGTTTCAAGCTCCACATATTTCACACACAATAAATAACGTCCCCATATTTTAAGTAACTTTTGTGACTGGACATATCTGCAATGTCGCCACAATCTGCTGGGGAATTTTGTTTATAGAGTTTGTACGTACAAAGCTGTACTTGTGGGTTAGTAGCCTGTTTCTACTGTAATCATTTCAATAATTTTGCTCAGGTCACCGGTCGGTTGTCCATAAACTTAAACAGGGTGTTTTCTGGTACAGACTAAAACATGGATCCAGTGTATTTGGAGATTCCCCTAATCTGTAAATCCCCATCACTTACATATCCCAATCACTTAAACCCATCTCATCATTTGATACAATAACTGCATATATGGGGGGTGAATCATCTTGATTGTAACCGCCTCACCTTTGGGACCGAGTATTTCTAACTCCTCCTCTTGTGGCTCAGCTGATCTTTTGGCTCTGGAGATAAGTGAAACCCTCTGAAACACAGCTGGAGTTCTGTTAGTGATGTGAGCATTATCTATGAGTGAACTAATGGATCCATGTCTTACTTGATATTGTACTCCCCATCCAACCAAAAAGGTGCCAAGTGTAATGAGCACAATCAACAATGCTATTCTGACTCTTATCCCTAGGGGACCCCACAATTGGTTTGGCTTTGTTCTTGTCATCTCTATTTTGTCCATGGTTGTGTCAGTTACAGAATTTAAATAATGAGTACTATAATAACGTATACGAAAATTGGACTCTTTTTCAGATGTAAAACGAAAAATAGGTTTTCACTTTAGTATACAATCTATAAAAATCTATAGACAATTTGTCTTTTGAGCTGTTTCTATCTGTATCTTATTTCTATTTATTGTTTTGTTCCAGCTCTGCCAAATCAGTCCTAACTCCCAATAATGTTCTGGAAGTTGCCGGTGAAGGGTGACAATGTGTGAGGTGGTGTCAATTTGCTCCTTTTTCTTTACCTCTAAACCAGAGCACGTGTGAAGTTTGTTACAACTTCTCACTGTTCCGTCCACCGGGATCAGCTCACTGTCTTTTGTGAACTTTCACCCTCACCCAATCACCTGGCCGAACAGGAGTCTCTTCTGGAGTCTCGTCCGGTATCTCTGTAGCTTTCCAGTCTGTGTAGACAAAACTTGGATAATATTACTCAGAGTTCTGACATATTCATTACTTCTATTCGTCTAATATCTTAAAACTGGACCACTCCCTCCTTGGAGGAGGCCCAGGCTTCGGCATACCTTTTGTCGTTATGAGACCTATTATTAAATACATGTTATTATTTATTAACTACAACCTCACTGAAATCAACATATCTGTATAATCATGACACTCCCTCCTTTAAGCATAACATGCTCAATCAATATTGCAATGATTACCCTATTCTGAACAGGACACGCAAAACCCATAACGTTGCACACAATAAATATAACTTCTCCGTGTAGCCATAAGGCGTACAACAAATATCATATGATGTATGGCTTTCTGATGGTATAAAAACATTCACTCAAATTTGCCATTAGCACAAAAAATTGTTTACTTGTTTCAGGAATGGCTTTTGTCCTGGTATTATGCATCATTGTTGCTGCGAAAACAATACCCCTGGTGTCGCTAATGCGTCTCAATAATTCTAGGATTAGAGGATTGTTTGATACTGCTGAACAAACATATGATAAAATAATATTTCTCCAAACTAGAGGGAAATACGAACTATTCTCACAGAGGGTGACATGCATGGAGGGACTGGTGCCCCTCACTTAAAATTAGATATTGCCTTACGCACTACATTATAAATCAGTCAAGTCACTCAAGAATAAATAAATAAAAACTGATTCTTGAAACTGTTGTAAAAACCCTACAACTTCTTCATCCAAGCTCTCAATCAGTGTTATGTTATTTAATCTGCAGCTCATTGCCTTAAAACAGATACTTCAGACCGATTATAAAATTGTGTTTATGAGAAAAATCTAATCTGACTCCATATATCACATAATTGTTTGACTAAAAACTATACTTCCACTAACAATAAATGAAGTTCCCCTTTAAACACAGCCCCGGTCTTCTGACGGGGTCTATCTATGTACTGGCTGGAAATGTTGGGCCAGTCTCTGTCGCTCCGTCACTGTTCTCCCGCCAACAGTCACTCTCTAGTTCTGCTGGGTTCTTGTTGACTTCTTCACTGGTTTGAGACAAGTGACCCTATCGGACACCTCCCTTTGTAGCCAGACTTCACCACAGCAGAATCCAGTTTCTGTTTTTAGAGTTTCTGCCCCTTGAACTGCAGTCGGTGTAAACAGGAGGTAAGGATCCTCCGTCTTGGGCGAGTACTAGGTTTCCATCTTCATATTTTTGGGTGGAAACCTGTCATCTTGACCTCACTAGCTGTGTGGACACAATAGTTTGCTGTGTAGGGGAACAACATCACTCGTAATCTCTTTCCTTCTCATAATTACAAAAATAGTCTGCTAAATGTTCTACTATGTTTTATGCTTTATGTGTAAATGCAATATGCTACTCACTGTCATGTTTTACATTAAACCTCTCCCTCCTGTGGTGACAGATATGGCTCAATGTAGCTGAAGATTTCAAAATACCCTTGTGCTGAAGATGCATCACCTGGTGGTCTGGTCCTCTGAGCTTCCTCATTGTTGTGGTTGATACCAGGGTGTCAGTGGCATTTGGGTCATGTTTGGCACCCCTGTTCGTCTTTGACATCTCTGGGACCCCCTGCCTCCGTCGTAAACTTCCCCGGGGTATCTGCATGGAGGGCCGTTGTTTGGTGCAATGTTCTGCGGACACTCTCTGGACCAATGTGTCAGCTGACCACATTTGTAGCAGCCTTCATCCGTTCTTCGTCTTGATCGTGATTGTTGATTCTGCACCTGAATCTCTGGCACCTCCCGAGCTTGAATTGTTGGAGGTGTCTGACCTGCCTTCTCTGGTTCTATGGCCATCCCTGATGTAGCTGCCATTTGCCTTGCCGCTTTCTTGTTTTTAATAGCTTCGGTATCTTTCTCAGCTATTTGCATCTTCAAGAGTCTCAGTTTTAGTTGTAGTGTTTTCATTTCTTCGTCATTTTCCCACTTTGTTGCCTGGTATTTCATATCGTGGTGAATGAGATATAGTCTCCATTCTTCAATGGGTTTATTGTCCAATCCCACCACTTCTTCCAGGTCTGCCTGCACTGATCGGGGAAGGGCTTTAATGACAGCGTTCTTCCACAACATTACAACAGCCGGAGAAACGTCATGCCGTTCTACAGTGCAGTCCTCCCACACTCCTTCACATCTCTTCAAGAAGGCATGCATTTCTTCCTCCGTGCCGTTCCTCAGGCTGTTGAGGGCATGTAAACTGCGTGTTGTCGGGTAGATGTGACGAATAGCAGCCCAATAATTCGACCTGATATTGTTGAATGAAGTTTCATCTGGGTCGTGCGTGCAATTGGCCTCGGAATCTACTGCTCTTGCCCCTAGTCTTCCTTCTATCCGTCCAAGCAGGGCTCTCATGTCTCCCAAGCACAGGTGGTCTTGGACAGTGTACTTCTCCAGATCATTCACCCACTTCTGACCTCCTTTCGTGAGTGGAGGTAGCTTTGACACTAATGCTTCCATGTCCCTGTGAGTCCATGATTGGTATTGAAATCCTCCTCTCCCAGCCGCTATCAATGGCATGAAGGTATTTGCACCGGTCTTGGTTCTTTTAGTATTGGGGCATGTCCCAGGGTAATGTTGCTCGTTTCCGCTGTCGTCATTTTCATCTCCCTGTCCATTGGAATAGTCAGGAGAGTAGTTTGTCCAGCGTTTTCTTTGATTTCTTCGTTCTTCTTGTTCTCTCCTTTGTCTATCTGCCATCATGTCCTGGAATCTTACATCTTCTTGTCGACTTTCCGCCAGAAGTTGTTGGTATTTATCTTCCTCCCTTTGTCTTTCTGCAATAATGTCATTATGGGCTTCATCTGCCTTTTGTCTCTTTTCAATAATGTCATTATGGGCTTCATCTGCCTTTTGTCTCTTTTCAATAATGTCATGATGGGCTTCATCTGCCTTTTGTCTCTCTACCATCCCTCTGATGAGTTCTGCTTCCATTCTTCTGTCGAGTTCCTCCAGTCTTCTGTCGAGTTCCTCCATTTTTCTGTCGAGTTCTTCCTGTCTTCTGCCGAGTTCTGCTTCCACTCTTCTGCCGAGTTCTGCTTCCATTCCTGGCAGATCTTCTGCTGCTACCACATGTAAGCTGTTTGTCAATCCCTGGCTGGTATATTTTAGATAGAGAATCAGATTTGCAACCATAACTTTTATTTGTTCAGCTTTTTTCATGGCGTTTTTAGTAGGTCCATACCGAGGGGGTTGTCCAGCTTTGATCCATGCTTTTACCTGTTCTAGGTATTCAGCATTCTCATGTTCAACTACAGCTTTTCTCTGGGCTTCTGTTGGTCCAGGTTGATCATCTTCTGGAATCAATCCTCTCGTTTGCCACTGCTTGAACAGTTCCTCTATTTGGTTCCATGTCTTCTGTCTTTTAGTGGGAACTGTCCCAGCATCTGACCAGGTGTTTACTCTCGCCTTAATATCTGCAGTTGTGCCTGGCACTGGATCTAGTCCCATCTTAGTTTGTTTTGGTGACATGTTCTCTAACTATTTATGAAGTTATCAAAGATGAAGCACTAATCCTCCGACTAGCACCTGCGTTGCTGTTCGTCCGAACTTTAAATCAGCTCTTTTTTTCAAATATAAAATATATATATAATTTTTTTTTTTTTTTTTTAATCGATCTAAAAAATAGAAATGATTTATTTATTTATTTATTTTTTGAAATTTTGAAATCAGAATTGTTAGGAAATACAAATTGTACAGTGTGTAGTTTTGACTTTGAAATATGAATATTACAAATCTGGTGAAAATCTACTGTGTTTCACTTTTCAAAATGTTTGGAATTATGTAAATGTCATAATTTGTGTTAACTTCAATACATTTGTTTGCTTATTTGAAAAAGTATTATATAAAGTGTCTTGTCTTATAATTAGAACCCACTTGCAATTCTATCTCGGCAATGAAGCATGTGTGTATTTATAACACTTAGAATTAGACTTCAAAATGCTATTGAGTGTTTCCTCTATGTAATAATTCTGTACTACCAGCAGAGTGCGCTATTGTAATTTTCAGCTTAATCCACTAGGGATTACTATTGCAAAACTAACCTGTATTTAAGAAAAACTTATTTTCCTTTCTAAAAATAGAAAGAGAATTACACTAGGGAAGAATATTACACTTGGTTAAAACGACACAGCACATAATCGCCAAAACACTTTTGCAAACTGGAATATTTCAAAAACGTCAATTCAAGCAGAAAAGAAACTTCCAATATCAGACCCCTATGAATGCCAAACTTCCCACGGTAAAATAACCTATCTATTTTATAATTCCAACTTTGCAAAGAAATATGATTTGTCCTTCTCAAGAAGGAGTACGACTGGGTAAACACAAACAGAGTCTCACTTCTTCAATTAACATTTCACGAAATGACGACTGCCGTGTGGTTCATTGTAAACATGCTGGCAAAACAAGATGGCAACTTTTCCAACCTTTGACCTGAAGAACAAAGGGATTTTACAACACCTCGTGGCTTTCACAGCGGAGTTTTTTTTAAATTCAACACAAAACAACAATGCAGTTTAAAATAACATTTCTATTTAATGTACAATTTATAAATGGGCCTCATACCCTTACGTCACAGTTCTCTACCCATGCACGTAATTGTTTGACTTTAAGAGCCAGTATGGTTATCTCCTCTGTTTAAACACGCCATGTTGGGACAAATTTAAGACGCAAATCAAACACAATCAGCAGAATATCGTCTAACTAACGCACGAATGTCGCACTTCTCATCGTAATCCACACGCAATGTCTGTTTGAAAACAGGAAAACAACCACTGAAAGTTTCAAAACTTTCAGGCCTTGTCCTCGAAAAGGACTTTTTTATAAGAAAGCCTCACACTGTAATCAAAACACTCACTCAACTGTGTTCTTGTTTAAATAGTCTCCAACCATTCACGTTAACTTAAAACGTAACAAGAAACGCAATTTGAAATGATTGCCAAATCACACAAAGGACTTTTAAAAATAAAACAAACACTCTCTCCAATATTCTCAGCTTACACTGTGATTTTGTTCTTTTGTTTAAATAGCCACACACTATTCACGTTAACTTAAAACGTAACAAAGAACACTATATTGGAGCGATTAGCCTCTTGCCGACATGTAATAACAGACAAATGAATAGCATGCAGGGTTAGATATAAGAAAAATAAGTACATTTAACTCACCCTGCTTGTGACAAAGTAACGCCTCATGTTATATGATTGTTGTCATTACATTTGGTTGTTTTAACATTAATTTCCCAGCTATTTTCAGGAACCGGAAGCAGCAGTCCAACACACAGTCCTAAGATTTTCCTGCATAAACTATTGAAGAATTTGATTTAACGGGTTTCTTCTTACCGATTGTTTGAGATCTCTTGTGTGTCAGACGATTGCCAGCGGGTCCTGGCCACAGCCGGCTGTATAGTCTCTCCCGGTCCACTAGAATCACGTCGGCTTGGTCCCAATTGTTATCTGTGTGTGATTATTCTAGCGTCCAGGACAGAAGTTTAAAAATGAGACTAAATGGAGTCTCTGAGAAGGTTCAAATTGGTACAGATGTAGCACTCCAGATCAGACTCAAAAGGGTGTGTCCCAGTCAAAAGCCCAGCGGATGCCAGTGGCTGGGGGTGTTGCCAAATTGCTAGAGGGCGTTGCCCAATTTCCCCATTTGTTCAATTACAGGATTTAACCATGAGATGGCGCTTCATTCACAAAATACACAATGGGTGTTGTAGAAACATCAATATTTTAGATCAAATAAAGTATATAGTTTGCTTTATGCAGTATATTTCCTGTAATATTGTACAGTAGATTGAAGTAAATCAACTTATACATTAAGATAAAATAAGATGGACCTTTATTAATCCCGTGGGGAAATTCAGTAGTTCAAACAGCAACAGGGTGAGAGTGAAAAACAGGACAGCACAGATTCACACAGATTAATAAAATCAAAAATAAGATGAGCGATAAAAAATAATAATAATAATGAGAAACTATGAAATAAGAAATGAATAAAACTAAAATGTAATTATCATATCATATATTATAATGTATTGTATTATTAAGTAATATCATACATTAACCCCATTATAGCAGATGCCACATTAAATGGATGAACACATGTATGCATCAATAATTACAACAGAGTATTTCTAAATACAAGTTGTAAAAATACTTATATGTATTTAATATTAACCCTTTGGAGTCGACCGTCACGCCGGCGTGATCAGATCACATGACCTGTTCAAGCCGGTGCCGCATAAAAACAACAGTCCGGACAACATTGCCGTGTGTTTCTGTCGAAAGTGCTGGCTTGAAACTACTGTATATCCCAGTCTTTGATTCATGCAAAAAGACCCAGTAAACACGGAGATACGGTGATATAAAGTTAATACATTTCAAAAGTATGAAATATGGAAGCACATATTTGAATATCTTCGCCATATTTGATCATTTTACGAAACGGAAAATACTGGAAACTGTAGATCCTGCTCAACAGGATGTATATGTGTATTTCTGTCGAAAGTACTGGCTCGAAACTATATGCCAGTCTTTGTTTCATGCAAAAATACCCAATAAACACGGACATACGATGATATAAAGTTAATACAGATATATTTCAGAAGTATGAATAATGGAAGCACATATTTTAATATTTTCGCCGTATTTTATCATTTTACGAAACGGAAAATACTGGAAACTGTAGATTCTGCTCAACAGGATGTATTTACCAGGAAGGGGTGAGGTAATCAGGTAAACGGAGTGATACGAAACGAGACGAAAAGAGACGAAGAGGGACGGCGGGAACCGAAGAGAGACGGCGGGAAATGGAGAGAGACGAAGATATACGAAGACAGGCTGCGGGAGACGAAGAGAGGCTGCGGGAGACTGCGATTGAAGTAAAGTGACAAACAAACATTGAAAATGTAGATATAGTTAGATATATTTAGAGTTTTGAAGACTCAACTATGTTTTTTGACATGGAGGAGGAGGAATCTGTGATGTTGCCCTCTGTGTCGTAGTTGACAGAAACCGCTTTGAAGCGTGGCACAGATAAAGACAGAAAAAACAGATTTTTGTACATAATGTGTATATATATATATATATATTTGTATTATATTTATAATAACACTTTTGCCTTATCAGAATGAAATCCCATGCTACCTCAATCAAACGTTTACATTATCATAGTCACATCCCATGTATATATTTCCAGCTTTTAAATGGTTTCGTTGTGTATGTTTGTGTTGTGAAAAATAAAATCATTTTCAAAATCTGTTTTTACATATATGTTGTGATTTTGGGTCCAAAATGTTCATATAGTAGAAGATCACCTACATCCAAACGAAATAAATATAATTAATTATGATGAATACGTTAAGTCTTGTTCATTGTTTTTCACTTTTATTAAATGTTTGATATTTCCGGTGGAAAATCGGACATTCAAAATGCAGCATATTTTCACTCTTACACACATATATTCTCATTTTACATACATACATTTTCACTCTTACACACGGATATTCTCCTTTTGCTCTCATGCGAAATCTACTAAATCAAAGTATGTCATGTATATTTAGTTTTCGTTGATGAGACGAGACGGACTAAGGTGTTAATGGTGGACTATCGGACATTCAAAATGCAGCATATTTCCCCCAAGTGTCTGTCAAAATGCATTTTACGTTTCTAACTTGCAATATCAATATTTCAGCTCTCTTCACTCCAGAAGAGCGATCTCCCTCTCTCTCTGTGTGCGGGGGATCACAGGAGGGGGGAGAGCTGTGGAATGTGACTCCACACATTCCGATGGCCAATTAGTTTTAAACAAAGGGTCCCCAACATACATATGAAACATGGGGGGGTTGGGGCTGGAGAACGGTATGGTCCTACCGTTTTCATACTTTATATATCTTAGCATATTCATACACACTGTTCATACTGCTTACAGGCTGATATCTAGTGTATTCATACCCCTCACTGTTTATTCATCATTCAATTAATTATATATTTTATTCTGTAGATTGTGAACATTACTTTTCACTTTACTGCTTGTTGCTCCTGGTTAGAAGCTAAACTGCATTTTGTTGTCTCAGTATCGGCGGTCACTCCTGATGAACCCACCAGGGCTGTTTCCTCAGAACGAGAGGAAAGTTTTTACCAGGACAGCTTTTTTAAGGGACAGCATCGCCCTGAGATCTATGCTGCTAATATGTTCATGGCCATAACGCCATTTGTAACATATGGGAGAATGGTGAAAATAACCAACTGGACTGGGACCAATGGGAAAATGCCTCTTCCCCTCAATGTGAAGCAACAGATTGAGTCTTATGTTTCCAATCGGTTCCCAAATCTGAACATTGACCAGTGGCATAAGATCAGGAGCCGGGTAAACGAGAGACTGAGGAGCCCCAGAAAAACAGATCCCGAAATCGCTCGTCCTGGTTTCCGCAGCAGATAGGCCTACAGCATGTGTCTGTTACTGTATGTCAGTTATTTTAAATAAAACGGTGAATATTGAACTTGAAAATGGTTTCCTCTTTTTATTTTCGGGATGGGGAGACGTGTGTGATTAAAAATTCATTCGCAGAAATGTAAAGTGATCTAACTAAGTTCGATTCATATTCTTGACGGGAAGAGCCGTGTAAATGGGTGGCCATATGCATTTGAAAAGCAATATAAATCACACAGTTATTATGCAATAGGCTATCAAAGCACCACCGATTACCTTTCTCCAATTCAAACTCTTGACGGGAAAAAAGGAAGGTGTAAATGGTTGGGCTATACTGTACTGTATACATACAAAGGCCATTCAATAGACGTTCAATATATAGTATTCGTTTATTAGAGTCGGCTTGACTCGGTTTGCATTCATAAAGAATGCACAAATGTGTTTAATCGTTAATGTCATAGTATTCGTTTATTAGTCCCCGAGGGGAAATGGGTAGCAGCACATCACAGAGGCATTTAAAAAGTGAAGAACATTCAAGTTAAACAATACTAAGTAAACAATTAACACAGTAAATTATGTGGATTAAATCACATTTATTTCGTTAAAAATAAAAGAAATGACTCGGTTTGCATTCATAAAGAATGCACAAACGTGTTTAATCGTTCATGTCAGATATGTAGGCCTACTAAGTAAATAGCCTACATTAGTTCCTGCTCAAGATTAGATTCAACTTTATTGTTATTGCACAGATTACAGGTACTGAGACAACGAAATGCAGTTTAGCTTCTAACCAGGTGCAACAAGCAGTAAAGTGAAAAGTAATGTTCACAATCTACAGAATAAAATATATAATGAATTGAATGATGAATAAACAGTGAGTGATGAATACACTAGATATCAGCTGTGAGCAGTATGAACAGTATGAACAGTGTGTTAATCGTTAATGTCAGATATGTACTAAGTAAATAGCCTACATTAATTTCATGATGGATTAAACCACATTTATTTCGTTAAAAATAAACAAAATGATTAAATGCAGGGTGAATTGCCCTAATGTGGAACATTTTTGCATTTCAGACTTCGGGAATATATTGCGACATGAAGCCGATACAATAAATCAAAATCCAGTAACATTCTGAAATCCCCAGGATGTGTCCTAATCAAACCAAAAGAGAACATGCAGATATTAAACTCATACAAGAAATGGTAGACATATTAGTACTCTTAGTGCCAAGTTGTCTCAGACAATCTGTTTTCCTAATGTGGGACAGTTCTGTGCAAAATGTGGGACACTGAAAAGTCTATATTAAAAAGCCTCAGTCACCTTCATTCATGTAATAAAAAAAATCTCAGGCCAGTAACACTCAAAGCTACAGTAAATGTGCAATACCATGCTATGTTACTATTTATAATGTTATTGTTGTTACAACAGAAGATGTTTTTATTTAAATTGAAGTTAAATGCATCAATCTGGTGCACTGAGGGCAAAATTAGTAGATTTGTGGATACGGCTCTCAACACTCATATGAAACAGAACTGTTGTTACAATGTGTGTTGGAAGGTATTAAATTACTATGCATATGTTGTGTAAACACACAGCTGATCATCTGAGAGCTGCCGTTTCATTCAGAGCGTTTAAAAAAAACGACGGTCTGATTTCAACAACTCAATGTGTGATTATTATAGCAGTAATATTAGACACTAATAATACAGTAAACTATGAACACTGTACATATTATTGTTTGCCCGTGGGATTAGGATGATCGGTAGAGAGCCGCTGCGTCGGATGTGATATAAAAACAAAGCGATTATTGTCGTTGTTGTAAACTCACGTGGATTAAATGTAGTGCATTCATTTCAACTCGCGAACATAGATACATTAAATGATCGCGAGGATCACGATCGAACATCGTTTGTTTGACCCTGGATGCATTTCCTGATCTAAAAACATAGCGATGGTTTTGTACTTACGCCAACGTGAATTAAACATTATTTTGTTAAATAAAAACATGGTGATGTTTAGTAAATTATTACATGTCTCTTACTTAAGCACAGAATGTGATCCTATCCGTGACATATATGGATCTTAACAAATATCCGCTATATCAGATCCCTGTAGATCAGCTGTTTATTTCACATGAGTTACAGTGTGGCAGCTTTTCACAGCTCCCCCTGGTGGATCCATGATCCATTGCTGCTGGTTTCATTATAATTAAATGTATTTATCAAGGGGGCGTTTCAAGTCCTGCGGGGGGGTTTTCCTTTTCAGCAGGGGCCCACCCCGTGCCGATCACGGACCCGCCCGGGTAGGCGTCTGAAACGAAGCGCTACATCTGTACTTTAATTAATAAAAAGCGTGGTAATGTCACAAACAGAATATAGTCCGAACAGAAATACAGCTGTCATTTCTGGCTCTGGTCGTGAAGAAAAGAGGCCGTCCCCTCAGGTCGTGCTGTTTATATATCCTCTGCTGGCTCCTCCCTGCAGGCCGACTCACCACATTTCAATATCCGTTGTTACGCATATCAGAGGATAAAGACATTGTACATTCAATATATATCTAAACACGCCTTTTCTCTTCCTTAACTCTTTCATGACTTTTCATTTAACACATTCTAAACGCTGTAATCAATACTCCTAAAAATACAGGAAATACTTCACAGCAGTTTGGTTTCCGGTCAGTCTGAATGTTGTCACATGCTAACCACATCTGTAAACAATAACGTAATCAAATAAACTGTACCTTATCCAACAATAATAATATCTCGACGTCTATAGTTGTAGTGTTGAAATCAGTAGGTTTCGATGTGCAACATCATATCATATCGGTGCTAAATTCACCTCTATAGTAAATGGTATATTAGCCTCATGCTAACCGGAGATGAAGGATTTTCAGAATAAAAGCTTAACAAGTTCTTGTGCACAAGAACTTCTGGTTTTTCAGTATAAAACAGCAATTAAACTGACTGTGTGTTTAAGGTGCACTATGCTCTCAAAACATTGATTTTAATTTCTAACAACCCCCATACCCTAGCACCCTGATCCTCATTTCTTGTTCACACGATTCAAACCAATAGTTTTGATGTTTTGAATCAGGTATTTCATCTTCCTTGTTCAATTGACAAAGCACAGATTCTTTATATTCACTGATATACAATTAAAATATTAAAACCGTAATACAGTGTTAATGCGCTGAAAATCGAGATCCGGCTGGAGCACTATGCAAGACACGCCCCTTCATAGCATGCAAGTGCTACGATTGGCCATGAGCCTGTCACGTGCATCTCGGCTAGTGATAAAACCATAGACTGTATATATAAAGGATAAAACTCAACCTCTCCATTTTATATGTACAGTCTATGCTCTAGTCTAGTCTACACGCTATAACTGAAAATGGACTCGAGGAGAAGCAGGCGAAAGAGGATGGGGCCCCCGAAGCGTTTAGTGTCAGAATGTAATTTATTTTTGTCATTTGAGAAATCAGTAACACTGCATTGCGAAATCATCTCAATTGACACATGTTATTACACTTTATGTTCTGTGCTATCTGATTTGAGGTTGCTAGCTAAACCACGAGGACCCACGTGTTACATAATAATAATAATAATAATAATAATAATAATAATAATAATAATAATAATAATAATAATAATAATAATAATAATACATTACATTTATAAAGCCCCTTGCTGGAGCTCAAAGCGCTTACATGACATTTAAATGTTTTGTAAAGTTCCTTATACAGCTTTAGACTTGTTTTTATCTCATAAAGTCCTTAAAGAGCCTGTGACAGCATCCCAACAACTGTTGTGCAATGAAATATTGGGCTACTAGTCATCTCGAACCGTCAATTTAAAAAAGAAAAAGCGATACCGTTCCGTTAAATATCAATCATTTCGAACATCGCGGGGAAATTCCTTCGACTCATTTTGAAGTTTTGGGGGAAGCCGGAAGTGACGTCAATGCGGGAACGCTTCGAGAGCCAAACACGGACAAAGTGTGTTGTTATGCGTAGAAATGGTGAATTAATTAAGTTGACTTCAGTATATTCATATTTGTCAGTGCTTTCATGTCAATTCGGCGAACATAAACATAAATGATCGTGGTGAAGATGATGATTACATTAGGATTAAAAATCGGGAGTGAGAGCTGCTGAATTTCCTCCCGTCAGATGTGATATCAAAACAAATCGATTATTTTTGTAGTTGTAAACTCAAGTGGATGAAACTACATTTATTAGTGCTTTCATGTCAATTCGGCGAACATATGATACATTAAATGATCGTGAGGATGATGATTAAAAATCGTTTGTTTGAGCCGGTCTGCATTTCCTGATGAGAAAACAAACCGATGCTTTTTGTAGTTGTAGTACACCAACAACATGGATTAAACGTGTGTTTTTTTTTACCACAATGTTGGGGAAATTAATGGATAAAATACACGGATTATTATTATTATTATTTCATTTCATTTCAAAGCTTTATCTATACAGATAAAATCCCATTGAGATCATTGATCTCTTTTCCAAGGGAGACCTGTTCAATTCATTCATTATTCCCACTCCGATCGGGACACTAGGTCCACCGTTTCCCCGCAGCGAGGCTCCCCCCGTTGACAGTTTACGTGGGCTGGGTGCAGTGGCGGACTGGCCATCGGGACGAATCCCGATGGGCCGGTACCGAAGTGGGCCGGTCGGATAAGTAACTAGCACATCCCCCATAGGCGGCGCGTGAAGCTCAGGTTTGAGAAGGCTAAATAACTTATTTTACCTGACGCTGCCCGCCTCCGGCGTCTATAGAAAAGAGATCAACTCAGTGTGCGGAGTTTAAATCTCTCAAGTCATATTACAGGATAAAGGAAATACAGTTTAAACTGCTGTATGCAGAGAAGACGCCGACGTGTCGCACTTATCATTCATATTACATCATCAATCAGATCATCGATCATATAATATCATAATATATCATATATCTCCTGATCTGAGTCAGCTTCTCCAGCCTCATCTGGCCGTGCAACACTCACAGTGTCACAGACTGTATGCAGAAGTATTATTTTAAGCAACACATTATGTTGACGAAACACTCGAGACAAATGTAATTAAAGTCAGATCCACTCGTGTCTTAGACGTGAACGCGCTCTCAGCTGGAGAGAGAAACCCTGGCTTGATTTACCGAGTTGATAACCAGCGTCGTAGGACCGCTTAGCGAGATTTCGTTTGTTAGTTTGTTTGTTTGTTACTCAAACATATCCAGGGTCTGTTGAACTGGCT
Source organism: Pseudochaenichthys georgianus (assembly GCF_902827115.2). NCBI lineage: Eukaryota > Metazoa > Chordata > Actinopteri > Perciformes > Channichthyidae > Pseudochaenichthys > Pseudochaenichthys georgianus. Next base: position 2,947,666 of record NC_047508.1, read on the forward strand.
TCGTAGTACAGGGCACAGGTGGCTAGCAGCACTAAGGTCAAAGACACCAGGATGCAGTGACACAAATATTTACATATTTACATTTACTATCTACAGCACCCGCCGCCCCTGATATCCCCCACTCCCCCCGTTGACAATTTACTAGCGGTACCGAAGTGGGCCGGTCGAGAGTCCCGGGATGATTTTTAGTCCCATTCCACCACTGGCTACATGACCATATGATCGCCCATATTGACGCACCTCATTCCTAAACTTCTAACAGATACAACATAAACCCATCCTTCAGCCTCATATGAGCTCTCAGACACGTTCAAAATTAAACTGTCATCGCTGTCTGAGCTTGCTGCTGTGTGCGCCGTCGTGCGTTTACATCTGACTGTATATATATAAAGGTTTACATGCAGATGCTGGGATCCTGAACGGTGCAGCTGGAGCGCTGTGCCCGCAATGACCCATCATTTGGCGGGACTTGAAGAATCCGCGAGAAGATCCAGAAAATTGTCAACATTGAAGGGCAGATTAATGGTTATCAAAGTACAAATATCCAAAATCAGTTCAGTAACGGTTTTCAAGGGGACAATATTTACTCAAATGTATGAGTTTGGATGATGGGGGAAAACCGTGTCACAGGCTCTTTAAGTGACACACCCTGAAAAGTCTGGTGGGTCATGTGCCGGGCTAAGACATGTGACAGAACTAGGTACATTTCAGAGGCTTGTTTTTGGTTGCTAAAGGTACAAATCAAGCCATTTAAGAATTACAATGCTTACATAACATGTACTTTGTTACATTGAACCTGTTAACATTTCTTGATCAAATTGATATGAAACAAATTAGATAAATATCGCTGTGACACTGATGTCACATCGGGACATTAACCTTAAACATTCACAGTAAATCTGGAGTAACACATATGTCACAATTAGAAATATGAGTATGATCTGCTCAGTTAATTTAGGTGATCCAATTATATTTAGTTAATATATTCTTTATTCTTCAATTCAAAGAATGTTAAAACAAATTTAAATAAAAAAATCCTCCTCATTAATTAAGTTATAAATAAGAGTTACTTTACCATTAAAGTTCAATGTCACATTGTCAGAAATGTGGTCTATTTAGTCTAAATTATGTTCCCCTTAATTTCCCCAAAAGTAGAAATGGGTCTGGGTTGTTATGGGTTAAATTAGTTAAATTGTCAAATAAACTCTGAAATATCTCAATTACGAAGGTTTAACGTTTTATCTTAACTCTTAAATAAGTATATGACATTAGGGCGCTAGAAACGAGAGTATTTTTATTTTAACACAGCATTGGGCGATATGTAATGAAAATATAATTAAACAGTACATTCATACATTCATTCAAGAGTGGCTTTTCAGATATCCAATTTTGAAATAGTTCCAATGAAGTTATAATATAGCTGAAAAAAACCCCAAACATACTTCCATATAGTAATGCTCTCTACATCAACAACTCTTTCTGTGCTCCATAATCTTACAGCGGCTAAAGATTTGGCTGATCAGTCTGAGGAAGAGCCATGCGGATCCCACACTGTGGCAAAGGAAATGGGTAAGTGTTTTCTTTCAAATGTTAAGCATACTTTAAGGATCCACTCAGTCTCAGATGGTGTACTAATAAGTAGTTGCTTAGAAGATAGCAGTAAAAAAAACAATATGTAAACGTATAGTGGATTACTGATGTCACATGCACAAAGTGAAGCCCCTTGTTATCTCCTGTGTTGAGGAGATTCTTCCACTGTGCTTTGCCATACCTTTGTTGGTAGTAGAGGTCAGGGTTGGCAGATAGTGTTTTGGACGACATCCATGTTTTTTTGGTCTAATTTGGCATTTTGGACCTTTACACAATTTCAAATATTCCCTATCGCTATATGTACCATTTTTTCAACACTATTTCTAATTTATGAACTTTCTGTCTCCCCTCTTAAAGCTGTAGTGCACTGCAGTGATGGGTCTGACTCGGATGCATTCACAGGACAGCAGTCTACTGTGAAAGCATCAACTAAAGGTTAGGTTGTGTTGTGACATTGCATTACATTTACATTTTATCTACGGTTACTGTTTTTTGATTGTGTTATTTTTATATATATATATATATATATATATATATAATATCGCACAATACACTACAACAAGAAAATATTACATAACGAAAATGTAAACGCTTGTGCAAATGTACTAGAGCCCATTTTACTTCGGTGTGGTTGAGTGCATATTAAAAGTTGAAATTATTTTTTGCAATTACTTGTGAAGCCATTGTCAGAATCAATGATCTTACAGTTGCCTTGAAGTGAATATAGTAATATTTTGTAATGTATTATCATAGGTTTTGCAGTGTTTAAATGCAGTTGCAAGTCCCAATATAGAATTCAACAGTCTCTATTAAATGTGATCAATGACATGTCTGCAACTTCACGACAATACAGGCGGTCCTAGATCTCTAATTTTGACATTTTATTGTACATTTTTTGAAAACGCTAAGCAAAGGCATGGAACTACAATCTGCCTATACATACTATTTGTGTAATAACTACAGAAAAGATAATGTTGTTTTTTTTGCCGTTTTTGTCATTACAGATGTTTCTGCAGCTCCCACAGCCATAGCAGCTCTGAAGCACAGAAAACTTGAAAACAATGCCTTAAAAATAAGGATATATGCTTTAAAGGACAAAGTATTATATCTTGAAAGCGAAAGGGACTATCTGAGGATACAGCTGGCTGAGGGTAAGCAAATCAATAATGATTAAATAATTACTTATTGGCATCTGATAGCTTTTGAGAAAGAAAAAGAAAACAGGCACATACACCAAGCCCTACAACATTCCTCATCACAGTCCATGAGGCCATACATGCTTGCAGATGACTAGTTGCATCAGCAATTCAGTCATTTCACTGCAAACATATCATGACAAGCATATAGGACGGACAGCACCAAATGGTGGGGTGGAGCTTGACAGCTCCAGCTCACTTCTCTCACTTATCAACCGACAGTAGAGGGTTGGATTGAGAGGGAAAGAACAGTCACTTGTTAAAATATGTTGAGTCCGTTTGTTCGGGGGAAACTTGGAACAGGCATATCGCATTCCCCACAAATTGTTTCACTTACCTAACATTTCAGGTCACGATATTTTTCACTATTTCAAATGTAGTGAAAAACACTATATGAATTTTCACCGATCTGCGTGAAACTCTGAACACACAATATAAGGTTTAAAGATTATTGTAAATGTTCTGACCCTTAGAGGTAACACTAGTTATCTTCTAATCCTCTTGTTTGTTTCAGCTTTGGCCCTTCTAAAAATGGCATCAGTTAAGGCGCCAGTTATTTCTGAAGGTGACCAAATAGGGGCAGGCAACTCCTCTTCATCCTCCACCTCCTCGTCCTCCTCCAATTCCTCCAGTTCCTCCTCCTCCTCATCCTCTTCGTCAGACAAAGGGAAGAAGAGGAAGAGGAAGAGTAAGAAGAAGAAGAACAAGAAAAACAAAGACGGCAAGAAAAAAAGAGGAAAAAAAGCGAAGAAGACAAAAGGAAAGACTGCAAAGAGAGGTACGTTGGCCACCTACACAGTGTCTGACTTGGGAAGTAAGGAGGTAGGACTACAGTCAATTATGTCACAGACTGACCATTGCTCAGTGTAGAAGGAACAGCTAGTGAACAGGGCTAAGCTGCATTAGCAGGTGCTGTCAGACTGTTTGTGTTCATACTGAAAACACTAAACTGAAACGGATTTGCTCATGCACTTAAAGTACATTAAACATTAGTGGAGGAGTGTCGTTACATGCCTTAGCGTGTTATCATCAAGGGGATCATTAAGGGAACGAATACAGTCTGGTGTTGAAGTACAGTCGTACAATGTATTTTACAGCTCAATAAATACTTTTAGTATGCATTAAGTCTTTAATTTCAACAAATGTTCAAGTTACAATTGGGTGATGTGTACCCAACTGGACATAGACGATGTCCTCTGTGGCGGTGCTTGATCAGCTCAACCACGGCTCAAACTAAACTCTGCGCTTCATTTACCAATGCTTTTTTGTTTATTTCTGCTGTAATATGTGTTACAATAATGGAGTTAGCTGTTTAACTGTTATACATCAACCTGAGCTTATCCTCCCACTTTATGGCTGTTTAAAGTAATGTGAGTACCGCAGTTAACTGTTCCGAAACGGAAACTCTAACCGTTCTTGTGGGGCAGGGAGGGGAGGGCACCTTATTAACTCATGATGTGATGATGGTCAGGTATCCAACGGCGATGGCTGTCATACATGGCTGATGCACGATATCATTGTCCATCAGCCCAACCATAACTAGAGTAAAGTTTAGCCAGCACTGCATCATCTTCTGGTTGTTTTTGTGTTTTTAAGTGGTTGGATTCAATAAAAGAGCTGAACGCCCAAAAGATATGGTGGATACAAGAAAGACATGTTGCTGGATTCTTAAGGTAACCACTTCTCTTGGTTGGTTATGAAGAAGGAGCATATCAATATATAAATATACACAAATATTTGTTTTAAAATTCAGTTCTGTTGTTAACCTGGTTCTTGAAAAAATATGTCCATAGCTACCGCAGGAATTGCTGCAGAGCATTGTTTTGGAGGTAGTTCTTGATGCTGGAGACATGGCATATTTGACGCTTTCTCTGGTTTGTTGGAAAGTAAGAAATACCGTCAGCCAGGACTCTTTCCGGAAAAAGGCACACTTTTTGTGGATATTGAGTAAGAAATATTGTATTTTACAAATTCAATTTCAATAAGCTTGCTAAATTAAACCTTAGGCTTATTGTTTTATACTTTCTTATTGCAGGTGTGGACACAAATAGTTTTCACCATTCCGAGTCCTATCGCGATGAAATGTCCACCATGTTTTGCATTTCGTCTTGTCAGTTTTGCAGAACGCAATTCAAAGATTGTTCAGGTTGGCATACAATGACATAGATACAGAAGTTCTGTATTTCTGCTTCAGATGCTTTCAGTGCTTACATAGATTGTTAGATAGATTATATTTCCTCAAAAATGTATCGGTGCACGTCACTCACAGTTAGCTTTAGACCATTAATTATTTGTTTTTTTCAAAGTAACCTAAATTACAGATGGCTGCCACCTGTAATTGATTAGATCTAGAGAGAGTGAAAGTCCAGATTTTACTGAAGAAAAAGGAAATAATTTTGTATTCTCAAATTTAGCTGAAAAATAATAATTGCAGCTTCTTGCAATTTGGATATTGCACTTTTAACTTAAAAATACCAGGATGTCCCACTACATAATGTAAGCAGGAATATATGTGTAAAATGTACTTTTGACTCACATTAACATATTAAAGCAGCTTCCAAACAGACAATTATCTAGTGCTCAATGAGAGTATCAGTAGTAGTCTCACACAGTTAAAGACAAACTCTAAATTAATATATTTATAATTGTAATGTAATTGTGTGGTGGTTGCCGTCATTTCATGCAACAGTTGCACTCCATAGCCAGCTGCTGTTGTCACAGTAGTCTGCCGTTTATCCATAGCTAAATATTTTGCCGTGTTGACACTTTTTTGGTCTGTCTGCTAAGTGTGGCTGAGCTGAAGTCCCAGTTATTGTCACAGTATGCCACTGATAAAGTTAGCAACCACCTTTTTTAAATGAGATGTAAAAGTTATATAATTAAACATTTTGTTATTCACTGACATTTAATCATTATAGAACAACATTTAAAAAGTATCTCTATTTTAAACTAAAACGTTAAGGACTTTAAGAAGAAGGACTAAGATGTGTGAAAAAAAATCAACAGCTTTTAGGAGTTATGCCTATTGAGGTTTGCAGATTAATATCTGCAGGGCTGGTGGAATAAAATCCAGGTAACTGTAAAGCTGATAAGGCTTTTTCACAATTCCAAAATATGGTGACAGCCTGTATATACATATTTTTAAGTTTAATTGAAATATCACTTAACCATAGTATTGAAGATAGCAGATAATTCATAACATTATACATACAAATGATCGAAATCAAATGTATTATTACATTTACAGCCTTCTGTAGATCAGATTTTTCACTTTTGTGTTGTGCAGGATACGTAGGAGATGGGAAAAGAGGTGTCATTCAGGCTATGTACTCTGAACATCCTCACCCTGGGTTCTGCAGCCATTTTTGCTCAACGGATGCTGGGAATTTTGAGTAGGAGGTACCTGGTGTTAAGGCCCCGATATTCAAAACACAGCATTGTTTTTTGCGTTAAAAACAGGCTAACCTTGATGCTGATTTGGGTGACTTGTGTAATTCGTGGAGAAGCGAAGAGTTGTAGTTTTGGTATACAGGTATAAAATACTTTTACAGTAACAAAAACGTTTTTTTAAAATAACAAGAATACAGTTTAAAAGGGGAGTGATTTGTAAAATATCCATAAAGAAAAAGAGTAATCTGCATACAGTTCTGTTTCATATGGGTGTTGAGAGATGTATCCATTGATCTCTTCATTTTGCTCTCAAAGTGCACCAGATTGATGCTTTTAACTTCAATATTTAAAAACAAATTTGCACACATCTTGTGTCCATATCTTTCTGTTTTGGTGGTCATGCCACAACCGTGTATGCATGCATGCGTGAGTCATGGTAAAATATCTGGATTAAGAGGTTGCTTTTTCTTTGCACAGCATGAAAGAAAGGTGAAATGAATGGGCTGTGATTTTAGAATTTTTAAGCAGAAATTGAATTCAATAATTTGTACGGCCCTTGGAGAAAGTTGTAAACATTGAAATGGCCCTTGAGAGAAAAAAGTTCCCCACCCCTGATCTAAATAGTAATAAAAACCCTTTATTTGTAACTTAACATCTCTGTCTCCTATCCGTATATTATAAAGAATAGCCAGTTAATTGACGCATTATAGCGCAGGCCTTGGTATATTACGCAGTTTTTTCTGTTTCCAATAGTTCTCTCTTATTTCACCATACAGGTGTTTGCATCCCTGAATATAAGTAGGCCTATAATGTTAAACAGAACATGCTGTGATGTCGCTCTGTTCAGAGCGACACCATTGTTTCCAAACAACTGGTCTCTGCACGCTTACATTAACCTGCAGTGTCATATTTTAATAAAATAACTGTTAGGATTTGTCTGTGTTAGTATTTTTCGTGTCCTTTTCTATCTTTGGGTTTCCTATTTTATTTTGTAAAGTGTTCACCCCCGTTTCCTGCCTGTTTGCTTTCTGTCGGTTTCCCTCTCTGATTACCCAATTGTGTTCACCTGGTACCTATGTGTTTTCTCCTCCCTCCTCACCTGTCTCGTGTTTATGTGATTAGTCCTGGGTTTTCTGTCTCTCTTTGTCGGGTTGTCTTGTGATCTGGCTTGTCCTCGGTGAGTGTTCTGTTCTGCCTGTATATATATATATATATATATATATATATATAGCCTTGAAATAAAGGAATTATTTTTACTTTAATCTGCATTTGGGTCCTACCTGCTTCCTTCGCTCTACCGTAACATTACAACCCGACCCTAAATATGGGCCCAGCAGATCCTTTTGAGCAGGAATTATTGGATTTTACGTTTTCTTTGGCTACCTGCTCTCATCAATGGATAGGAGCGGTCAGGGTTCAGCAGCGAGATGCTGCTCTGGCAGAAGCAGTCCACCTTACACTGAGGAATCAAAGTTTGGTGAAATTCTTACCTGCCAGGCTTTTGGATTACCTCACAATTTGTTTTCCCGATCCTGACAGACCCAGGTCTCCCAACTCCTGTTTTGACACCACACGCATTGGTGTGGTCCGGCTGGCATCAGCCCCTGCTTCTCACCCAGTGTTTGCTACTGTCCAGGAGCCATTCGCTGGTACTCGTCTGGCCTTTGGAGGTCCACGGAGCCTCCAAACGGCTCCTAAAGGAAGGGGTCGCAAGGCCAGGTTGGCAGCACGAGCCCAAAGAGCCAGGGTTCCAGAACCAGTTCAGCCCCCAGCAGCCATGGTTACGGACCCAGTTCTGGCCCCAGCAGCCATGGTTCCGTGCCCCAGTACCATCCCACATAGCCATGGTACCGTGTTCCGGTTCCGGTTCCTCCTCAAGTCCCCTCTCTAGTCCCCTCTGTAGTCCCTTCTCTAGTCCCTTCCCTAGTCCCTCCTCAGGTCACTTTCCTAGTCCCTTCTCTAGTCCCATCTAAAGTCCCTACTGAAGTGCTGTTGGAGGTCCCGCAGACTACTCTTCTGCCGGGGGTCCTGCCAACCCCAGGTCCTGTGCCGTTGGAGGTCCCGCAGACTACTCTTCTGCCGGGGGTCCTGCCAACCCCATGTCCTGTGCCGTTGGAGGTCCCGCAGACTACTCTTCCGTGAGGGATCCTGCCGAGGCCTGTCCCACCAGCTCCAACACCGGGTCCTGCCCGGCCTCCGGCACTGTCCCGTCAGCGCCTTCCTGCCCGGCCTGCGGAGCTGTCTGGTCTTCGCCCTTGAGCCCGGCCCCCTGAGTGCAGCGGTCCTCGCCCTCGGGCCCGGCCCCCTGACTCTTCCTGCCGCTGCCTTCGCCCCTCCATGGTCCCCACCTTGGACTCTGTCTTGCCCCCGGGCCGTCCGCCCGAGTCCCCCTTTTTGGACTCCGCCTTACCCCCGGGCCGTCCGCCCGAGACCCCTTCCTGGTCCTCTGCCTTGCCCCCGGGCCGTCCTCCCGAATCCCCCTTTTTGGACTCTGCCTTAACCCCGGGCTGTCCGCCTGAGACCCCTTCCTGGTCCTCTGCCTTGCCCCCGGGCCGTCCGCCCGAGACCCCTTCCTGGTCCTCTGCCTTGCCCCTGGGCGGTCAGTTCAGTCCCGTCCTCCTGACCCCCTCCTCCCACCCTGGTGGCTTAGTGATGCGTCCCTCCTCCGGACCCCCTCCACCCACCCTGCTTGAGTTTTTGGATTTTTGTTTTGGGACGTCTGGGATCCGTCCCTTGAGGGGGGGGTACTGTTAGGATTTGTCTGTGTTAGTATTTTTCGTGTCCTTTTCTATCTTTGGGTTTCCTATTTTATTTTGTAAAGTGTTCACCCCCGTTTCCTGCCTGTTTGCTTTCTGTCGGTTTCCCTCTCTGATTACCCAATTGTGTTCACCTGGTACCTATGTGTTTTCTCCTCCCTCCTCACCTGTCTCATGTTTATGTGATTAGTCCTGGGTGTATTTAAGTTCTGGGTTTTCTGTCTCTCTTTGTCGGGTTGTCTTGTGATTTGGCTTGTCCTCGGTGAGTGTTCTGTTCTGCCTGTATGTATATATATATAGCCTTGAAATAAAGGAATTATTTTGACTTTAATCTGCATTTGGGTCCTACCTGCTTCCTTCGCTCTACCGTAACAAGAACAGGGAGAGCAGATTCTCCAAACTGTTCCATTTAAAGGCTGAGACATGAGGATGCCATGCTAAAACTTGGCAATATTGATGCGTTATAAATTAGAAACGGGGTGTCAGGGACCAAGCAGTAAGACAACAGGACACAGGAGTGGTTTAAATAAACTAGGGTTTTTATTTACCCAAAAATCCACAAAACATCATATAAATAGCAAGGCCTATAAAAGAGGTCAACAGAAAATACCTCAAAGAAACATAACAGGTGTTAACTCAACAAACGGACCTCCTACAATGAAAAACCAAGGAACCTATATAGTGGCTTGGCCAAACCAAGTTGAACCCAAGGGATAATTAATAGTCACATCATACACAGGACACTGACAAAACCCAAATCCCCCCTTTGACATGGAAGCAGGTGGTTTGTCCCAATCTGTCCCAATTGGCTCCTTGCAGTATTTATGAGCCCTCAGCACTCGGCCACGCCCTTTGCTGAACCAGGAAGTAACCTCCCCCAATGGACATGGTAACTCAAGAGACAAAGAAGGTAATTAATACAAACAAATACTTGTGTTTTAGCTGTGCTAAAATGTTTGAAGCAATGTCAGATTACAATCAAATAAAGAGTTTACCATCTAGAGCAAATGTGGTGTTAATTGGCATGTTTTATTGTAGCTGCACTAAAGCAAAACTACTGAAGATGAGGATGCAGTGTAGTTGGTTTACCCTGTGTGGCTGTGGCCATCACACACTCCCCCCCCTTCAAGACTCTCGCTGAAACAGCGAGAGAGGTAGTCAGCTGTGACATTGTCCTTGCCTGGGATGTGCTGAATGTTAAAGCGGAATGGTTGCAGTGCCAGGTACCACCGGGTAATCCTTCCATTGGTATCCTTCATCCTTCCCATCCACTGAAGCGCTTTATGATCAGTCTCCAGGGTGAAATCTCTACCCAGGAGGTAATACCGGAGATAGTCGAGGGCCCATTTGATAGCCAGTGCCTCCTTTTCCACGGTTGAATACCTGACCTCCCTGGGGAACAGTTTCCGGCTGATGTAGGCCACTGGATGGCGGTCGTCTGATGACCCCTGGAGAAGCACAGCGCCCAGACCCCTATCAGAAGCATCCGTCTGCAAGATAAAATGTTCATCAAAGTTTGGACTGTAAAGAACAGGTTTCTTACTCAATGATCCCTGGATGTCGTGAAAAGCTGCCATGGACTCCTCTGTCCACTGTATCTGATTTGAAGACCGGGATCCAGTCTGGTCTGTGAGTAGAGCTGCCCTGGCAGAGAATTGTGGTACAAAGCGGTGGTAGAAGCCTGCCATGCCCAGAAAAGATCGGAGCTGCTTCCTTGTCTGTGGCACAGGACATGACTCGATGGCCTGAATCTTGCTGACCCGTGGCCGTATCACCCCGCATCCATGATGTGGCCCAGGTACTCCGTCTCTGCAGCGGCAAAGATGCACTTCGATGGATTGATAGTCAGCCCCGCAGAGTAGAGGCGATCCAAGACAGTGTGCAGATGTTCCATGTGCTCCTCCCAGGTGGAGCTGTAAATGACAATGTCATCCAGATATGCTGCAGCAAAACCAGATAAATCACAAAGTACCTGATCCATAAGCCTCTGGAAGGTCGCTGGAGCACCATGCAGTCCAAATGGCATGACCGTGAACTGGAAAAGACCCAATGGTGTCCTAAAGGCTGTCAGCTCCCTAGACCGCTCAGTCAGTGGAACCTGCCAGTAACCCTTGGAAAGATCTAATGTGGTTAAGTATTTGGCTTTTCCAAGCCGTTCAAGCAGTTCATCGATTCTTGGTGTTGGATAAGAATCAAACAAAGAAATTGAGTTCAGGTACCTAAAATCAATACAAAACCTAAGACTGCCATCCTTCTTTGGCACAAGGACCACTGGGTTGCACCACTCGCTTTTCGAAATCTCAATGATCCCCAGGGACAGCATCAGATCAACCTCCTTTTTCAGTGACGCTAGCAGGCGTTCCGGAATCCTGTAACTCAGCCGTCTCACAGAAGCACCTTCTCTAACCACAATGTCATGCTCAACAATATCTGTTCTCCCAGGATTCTCCTGAAATAATTCTGACCTACAGATTGTTCTCACCTGAAGCTGTTTGTCTTCTGAGAGGTGGCTGAGGTCATGGCTCACCGTAGCCCCCCCTGGAGATAGGTATTGCTCCTCCACTTCCTCTTCCTCTTGCACATCCCTGATGAGCATCACTCTTGCTTCTTGTTCAGGTCGCGGCACCCACTCTTTCAAGAGATTTATATGTAGTACTCTACTGGAGCGTGGCTTCCCAGGGGTCGATACCTCATATGTTGTGGGCCCGAGTTGCTTCTTGATCTCAAATGGTCCCTGCCACTTTGCCAACAGCTTGCTGTTATCACTTGGGAGGAGAACTAGTACCTTTTGTCCTGGGTTGAAGGATCTTTGCCGAGCTGACCGATCATACCAGGACTTCTGCTGTTGCTGGGCCACTGCCATGTGAGATTGGGCAAGCTGACTCATTTTCTCCAATCGATCTCTCATCTGAACAACATAGGATACAATGTTAACAGAACCCTCCCTCGCCTTGTTTCCCTCCCAAATCTCCCTCAACAGTGAGAGAGGTCCTCGTACTTCATGTCCATACAAAAGTTCAAATGGAGAGAAACCAGTGGAGGCTTGGGGTACTTCCCTATAAGCAAAGAGGAGGTATGGCAGCCACTGGTCCCAGTCTGTGCCACTGTTGTTGACAAACTTCCGTAGCATCTGCTTCAGGGTTTGGTTGAAACGCTCCGTCAATCCATCAGTTTGGGGGTGATATGGTGTGGTCCTCAGGCTCCGAATACCCAGCAAGTGATACACCTGTTTCAGCAGAGTGGACATGAAGTTAGTTCCCTGATCAGTTAATATTTCCTGAGGGAAACCTACTCTTGAAAAGAACTGAACCAAACAGAAAGCAACTGATTTTGCTTTTAATGGAAAAAGTTCTGGGTACTTTGTGGCGTAATCTGTTATGACTAGCATGTACCGGTTTCCCCCCTTGCTCCTCTCAACAGGACCAACAATGTCCATCCCAAGGCGCTCAAATGGGGTGCCAATGATGGGTAAAGGCTGGAGGGGAGCTCTGGAGGGGGTTCTAGCAGATGTTATTTGGCACTGAGGACAACTTCTGCAGAATTGAGTGACCTCTCTTCGCAGGCCAGGCCAGTGAAAATAGCGTTGGATGCGAGCTATGGTTTTATGCTTACCCAGGTGGCCAGCCCAGGGGATAGAGTGCCCCAAAGAGAGAATGTTGTCTCTAACTGCTTGGGGAACCACTAGCTGCAACACCGACCCCTGCTGACGGTAGAGAATGCAATTTTGCAGAACATACTCGTCTTCGTTGAAGTCCAGCTCAGCCCCTGGCTCTTTTTCCTTCGCCGTCTGAAAAAGAGAAACTAGGGATAGATCAGCTTTCTGCATTTCCATGATATTGGCTGGCATTTGAAACTGTAAGGTTACATCTGGCTCAGTGCTGGATGGTGGGTTCACAACTGTGTGTTGGAACTTTTCCTGCCTCCTCTGTCTGTGAGTTTTCCGAGGTCTCCCAGATGTTGCGTCAAGCTCCTGATTGAAAAAAGGTAAAGCACTAAGAGTCTCAGAGTGCTCATTTGGTGATTTTGCCTGTACTCTAGTAACTACAACATTACATTGTTGGCTTTGCTTCCCCTCCAACAAATCAAACAGCACTGGAAGATCTCGCCCCAGCACCGCTGGATAAGGTAAGTTATCAGCAACCCCAATGTTCAAGAGGTAAGTTTGACCCTCTACTTTTATGTACATGTCAGCTGTTGAATAGCTTTTCTCATCTCCATGCACACAACAGATTGGGATTGTGTCTCTTGTGCTAATAATGTTGGGTGGTACAAACTTCTGGTGTACAAGAGTCTGACTACTCCCAGAATCCAGCAAGGCCTTGATAATCTGTCCATTAACTTCTATGAGTGTCATCTTAATAGACTGGTCATCCTTACGCACATGCTCAATATGAGGGTGAGGCACAAAGCACATTTGTGTCATTTTGGCTGCATTTTGGGGGCACATAGGTTTTATATGGCCTTCTATTCCACGGAGATAACAAATTGGCTTTTTACCAAGAGGTTTAAATGGGCTGCTAGCTGACTGCTTTTCCCACATGGGAGGCTTACCCCCACCGGAGGGTGCCTCCTGATCGTACTGTCGAGCTGGTTTGTGTCGATCCTTTGAACTCCATGAGTTATAGCTCCATTGCTGTCCTTTATTACGGGCAGCAACAAAGACGTCAGCCAGTCCAGCAGCCTCCATCGCCGATCCTGGGTCACGCTCTCGGATCCAGACTTGAAGCTCAGGGGACAACTTTCTCAAATATTGCTCTAGTATGATTATTTCACCAATTTCATGTATGGATTTACCTTTTGGTTGGATCCATTTCCCATAAAGTTCCTTGAGTCTTACATACAACTCCTTGGGGCTCTCGTCAGGGTTAAACTCCAAGGAACGAAATCTTTGCCTGTAGGTCTCAGGGTTGATGTCATACTTAGAAAGAATAGCAGATTTTACTTGGTCATAGTCAAGGGAATCATCAATGTCCATATGCACATAAGCACCTCTAGCTTTGCCAGTAAGCAATGGTAACAAGTGAAAAATCCAATCTGCTTTCTGCCACCGGCATGCTATAGAAATCCGTTCAAATGTAATCAGAAAGTGTTCAATGTCATCATTGTCCGTTAATCTTTCCATTCTGGGCTCATGGTGTGTGCGAGACTGACCTGCAAGGTTTGGATGGGCAGCCATGGTAAAAAACTCCGCTTGCACCTGAGGATGGTTGCTGGTGGATGGTAAGACTTCCACCTCTGATGGATCAGGGTCTGCGGACAGAGAATCTGGTACTGGAGATGTTCTGGCCTGAACTTCTAACTGCAAAAGCTGAAACTGCTGTCGCATTGTTTCAAACCGCTGTTCCTGTCTTGTAGTTATCTCGCTCTGCTTTGCCACTTGAGCCTCCGTCTGCCCCATATGAGCCTGAAGCAGGGCCACCAGGTCCGACATGGATGGCTCCTTACCTTCACCCTCAGTGCTTTCTACCACTCCAGAGGCCCCATTGTCCTCCTCTTCACTACTGGCTTGCTTCTCCTGGACATTTGAAAGGCTTGTCGGTCCTCCCGGTTTCCTTGTAATTCTCCCTCCACGTCCCGGACGCTGCATCTTTTTTTGTTTTCTTTTTTTTTATTAAAAAGAAAAGGTGGAAAAAAAAACACCGTGTCCTCCACTGAATGATCCCACCACTGCCACAAATTGTCAGGGACCAAGCAGTAAGACAACAGGACACAGGAGTGGTTTAAATAAACTAGGGTTTTTATTTACCCAAAAATCCACAAAACATCATATAAATAGCAAGGCCTATAAAAGAGGTCAACAGAAAATACCTCAAAGAAACATAACAGGTGTTAACTCAACAAACGGACCTCCTACAATGAAAAACCAAGGAATCTATATAGTGGCTTGGCCAAACCAAGTTGAACCCAAGGGATAATTAATAGTCACATCATACACAGGACACTGACAAAACCCAAATCCCCCCTTTGACATGGAAGCAGGTGGTTTGTCCCAATCTGTCCCAATTGGCTCCTTGCAGTATTTATGAGCCCTCAGCACTCGGCCACGCCCTTTTCTGAACCAGGAAGTAACCTCCCCCAATGGACATGGTAACTCAAGAGACAAAGAAGGTAATTAATACAAACAAATACTTGTGTTTTAGCTGTGCTAAAATGTTTGAAGCAATGTCAGATTACAATCAAATAAAGAGTTTACCATCTAGAGCAAATGTGGTGTTAATTGGCATGTTTTATTGTAGCTGCACTAAAGCAAAACTACTGAAGATGAGGATGCAGTGTAGTTGGTTTACCCTGTGTGGCTGTGGCCATCACACGGGGCAATGTCGATAGAGCATTAAATCCACATTGTGGATCGTCTGATCAGTTATCATTATTAAACATGATTGGATAAAAGTAGAGCTGATTGCCCAAACCTAACTTCTGTATATAAAGGTACACACCCCAAACACAATAACTAACATGTATACATTACTTTGAGCAAAGCTACACGACTAGTAATTCCTTTACACTACACCAATTCATTACACAATGTTGTATGTAAGGATTACACTACCACTATATAACACTCGTACAACAATATTATCAATAAATAAACCCATATCCTAACTGATTTCTGCACTACAGACATTATTAGGATAGGCAACAACAAAGTACTGTTGTTAAATAGTTAAATATTTGTCTTTTTTTCTGTTTCAGTCCTAATCCCAGAAGACACCATAAACCGCTACAAGCGTGTTCTTGAGGCGGTAAACAAGGGGAATAATAAAACGGCGGCTTACATAGCGGTAGGAGTGGACCGCAAAACCATTGCCGACACTGCAGGAATTGCAGAACTGCATGCCGTGAACCCGGGCATCTACCAAGAACACTGAAGAAGGGGGAATCCCTTCTCCATTTCTCGGAGATGTGTAAAGCTGCCATAAAGGACCAACATTTAGAGGGTTAGGTCCAGGACTTGAAAACCAATGGAGGACTATTATCCATTAATCCAAAGGGGAAGTGAGGAAGGAATGGATGTTTTTTTGGTTTGCACTTGTTTTTAGTTTTCTTTTATAAAAAGTATTTTTTATTTCCATTTTTTTTTGTTTTGTTATGTTCATCGTTGTTTGAATAAAAATGTAAAACGTCAGTGGCTGTAGATCTGTCATTGTCATCAACAGTGTTTGTTTGTTTGTTTGTTTGTTTGTTTGTTAAACTGATTAACTAATGGTGAGGTAATCATTAGTTAATGGGTAACTACTGTTTTGGTAATGGTAAGGTAATCATTAGGTAATGGGTAACGACTGTTTCTGATGCATTACTTTACTTGAGGGGACACACAATGCTTAACGAATGGTTAAGTAGGCATTAGGTAATGGGTAACTACTGTTTTTGATGCATTACTTTACTTAAGGGGACACACGATGCTTAACGAATGGTTAAGTAGGCATTAGGTAATGGGTAACTACTGTTTTTCATGCATTACTTTACTTGAGGGGACACACAATGCTTAACGAATGGTAAGGTAAGCATTACTTAATGGGTAACTACTGTTTTAGTAACGGTGCGGTAATCATTAGGTAATGGGTAACTACTGTTTTTGTTTGCGTTCCTTGACTTTACCGTACCCAAACGGCCTAAGTAATGGTAAGGTAAATCGGATCCACCTCCACCAGTTGATCCAGGGTGGGACCCAAGCCAGCCGAAGATGGCAGGTTTAAATGTGCCCTGCTGCAGCGGACCATTGCTTCAATCAAAGTCTCCCAGGAACTCCTCATTAAGTAACAATTAACGAATGATTCATTAATACAGTACCCCAGTCTGTTTACCAGTAACTAAGCATTAGTTCACTCAGGAACTCCTCATTAAGTACACATTAACGAATGATTCATTAATACAGTACCCCCCAGTCTGTTTACCAGTAACTAACCATTAGTTCCTCAATCGCAGTCACTGAGGAACTACTCATTAACTAACCATTAACTATCTAGTAGTTCCTCAGTAACTAAGCAGTAACTAAGCACATTTTGTGTACCTTATTGTAAAGTGTTACAATATATTCAAATGCATATAATTATAATTATGAGACTGCTAGGCGTCCAAGAGACCAGGAGCAGCCAAGGATTAGAAGACATAATGGCCAGAGATCGTGTGAGGAGAACAGGGCAGCTGTCTTGGTGAGTGACCGGCGTTAGCTACAGACAGTTAATGCTAGCTAACGTCAGTCACATCACAACATTGTAAAGTTAGCTATCATATATCAGGCTATAACTAAAGTAGTATTGATAATATAGTAACGTTACTTGCAGGACTGTTGATACTGATCTATAACAGAAACTAATGCGCAATTATCAGCCATATCTCGCGTTACCTAATGCAACTCCACACTACGTCTTACGGTGCAGTGTACCGGAGGGCAGAGTCCAGCACGGGTCTGATTTTCAAGACCCGCTCCCGCCCCACACAATACCGAATCCGCCCCGCTAGCCGCACATATTGCCAATTAGTTCCGTTGATTACAAATGGTGAAATGCAATGTAAAAATACAAGCTCACTAAATCACAACCGCTCAAACCAACTACAAACTACTACCGCGGATTGGGCAGAGAAGGAGTCCGAGAAAGTTGCTCCCCCATGTGACGTAATATGACGCGCTTGACTTATGACGTTTCGTAAAACATATCAAATCCTGCATTAACTTTTTGAATTGTAATTTTCAGGCAAGGTTAAGCATTAATGTATTAAAAAAAAAATCCTGCAAGTTGCTCTTTAAAAAGAAAAAAGCTTTGGGGGTATCTACAGATACATATTAAGCCTGAAAAGTAGGCTACTTAACGTCTAATTGCTTTCCTGCAATGTTAACTATGTTGAAGCACTTATTTTAACTGCTATTATACATATTAATTATACTCTTATAAGATGTATGTAGTATAAGAAATGTGCAGAATATGACAGTTTAATCGTGGAGGTATACACACATATTGATAGATGTCTTGTAATGGTTAGAATGTAATGTAATGTAATGTACAATGTAATGGTAATGGTTGTAATGTAGTGTTGAGGAACCTGCGACCCAAGTGTTTCATCATTTCATAACAACACAGTAGTTGTATATTTGATGAAAATATTACCCCCTAAACCTCCAGGGGTGTACACAGTTTAATACTGGCAACTTCTAATCATGGGAAAAATGAAAACGTCTTTTACAACTACAATTCCCAGTAGAGACGTGCCATTCAACATGTTGCGAGCATAGGTTGCGAAACACAATAGCCAGCATGTGTAGTTCTGGGGGTGGGGGGGGGTTGGGCTGGACCCGTTCGAGTCCAGTTTTGGATAGTCTGCCGTGGTTTCATTCTATTTCAAAGAGCTGCTTGAAGCTCGGCGTAACCTTGGCACACTGCCACTACAACATCCAATCACAGAGCTTGAAGATTAATCACGGGGTTTGTCAAGAAAAGGGACTGTAGTCCCAAACAATAGCTGAGGATTATGGGTAGTGTAGTGTCTTCGGCCATCCTAAACTCAGAAAAAAATATTTGTTTCCCCGGATCGAAGGGAGAAAACACAAAAGCATTGTACACAATTTAAACCAATCAATGTTGTGTAATTAACAAGGATAAACTGATGTTTTTAGTTGAGTACTGCAGATTACTATGCAAACTTCGAGACCGGAAATACTGTTTTCACCCCAAGCTGTTGCCTGGCAACGCAATTATGTTGATAGTTATTTCATATTGCATTAACACCATATCCCAACGTGCTTTGCAGCTAAAACATCCAATCACCGAGCTTCAACCATAGCTGAGGATCTTGGGTAATCAGTTCAGTGGCTGTGTATCACCTACGTCTGTTTCCGGTGACTTTATTTTGAAATGCAGTTCCTGACAGACGGCAAAAAAGCCCGATATTATAGAATTAAACAAATAAATAAAAACAAGGATAATTGTGTGTTATTGTTGAGTACATAATAATAATAATAATAATAATAATTCCTTACATTTATTATAGCGCTTTTCCAGTGCTCAAAGCACATAACAGTGTGTTATTTAGAAAAGAATAACAAATTAGAAGGAAGAAAATATTAAAGAAATTCAGTATTCTGAGCCCCATTTATTTTCCTCGCGGACGGCAAAAAAAGTCCGACATGCGATTTCAAATAAAAACAATAATCGTGGCTTCATATTGAGAAAGAAAATGTTTTTATGAACCACACAGCTTCCGGTGTTCCAAGACCCGACCGGACAAAACGACGTGGTACAGGCAGGAAACATTCTACCAATAGAAATACATTGCTTTTAATATCTTTCTGTGTGACACGAAAAAAAGGGGAAAATAGTTTAGATGAACACGAATCAATAGATTAAATGTCGTGACTATAACACGAAATGCTGTGAGACTGGGTTCTGCAGCGACACCATAGCTATATTTAGCTTCCCCTGCCTCCTTTTCTAGACTTACAAAATAGGTGTAATTTTGGTAGAGCCCCACCTGGAAAAAGATGCACCAGCCGCCACTGGTCTGCACATGATTATGATAACTACCTTTACAATTTCTCTGAATGAAACGCACCAGAGTTCGATTAAAACAGACCAAATGTGTTACTGTTATGGGCAAAACAGAGAGTCACGAACAGAGATACAAGAAACATAATAAAAAGTAAAAAAGGAGAGTCTTTACTGGATGAAGTTGAGATTATACACAGGATATCAGTCCGAACCGAGCAAGCAAATCCGAGCAGGCAAAACTCCAATAACTGGGAAATAAAGCCTAGTCAAATACCATGTTAGCTTGTGAGGGGAAACGCTGAGAAGCTCTGTACTCACAAGGCCAAACAAAGACAATATGGCAGAGAAACAGGGAAAACAAGGGAGTATATAACAGGGATAACGTATGGCAAAATAATTGGCAGATGAATAAGTAAGGTGGTGATAATCAGGGAGGCAGGAGATGAAAGGAAGGCAAAGTCAGTATATCGAAACATAGTACAAAAAACTGAAAGTTATCAAATTATTGCTTTTGAAAACACCTTTGAGTGTTGTTACTGCAGTGGACATACACCAACAGTCACGTCAGTGGTTTTATTAACTGTCTGTGATCTGATTGGCTTGTTGTGTGTCTTTTGAGAGGTCCCAATATGTCCCCTAAATATCCATCAGCGCTAAATAAGGAGACTGAAGATCTCCACATCTGGCCTTGAATGTGTTAGTCATTGCTGCCAGCTGACTCCTGCTCATACCCTCTTTTACTTTCTATTTATTACAGAAAATAATGATTGACCTCAATCTGAGTGTTCCAAAAACCTTTAGAATATAGGAGTCCTTGCTAAGACTTAGCCATTTAAAATCGTATTGCACTACTCTTTGTGTGCGCATGAATGCATGGCTGGGTACATTGTTGTGTCTGTGCGTGCGTGCGTGCATGCAGAGCATTGACTGCAAGAGCATTCAATAGTCTCTGCCGCAATGTTTGTTCTAACGCCATATCGGCTGCTATATGCAGTGGAGAAGGTTCAGTAGTGTGCACATTGGGGATGATCAAGCACATGGCCTATTTCAACACAACTACCTAAAACCGAGAATTGTTTGAGCAGAAGTGCGTCCCAGATAAACTACATAAGATCCCCTGCTGGGACTAATTTTTCCTTGATTTATGATTGATAGATGCAGAAAAGCAGCACAACCCAGATAAAGAAACATGGGACTGACTGTGAATTTAATAGCAATGACAGTATAGTGATTAATTGAATCCATTCCATAATTTATCCTTTAATTAGACTAGTCCATGTCTATCCATCATAGCTCGTGAGAGATGGATGGGGTCGCTGTGGTTTATTGATGAGGTAGTTATTTTTGATTGTTCTCATATTTGACTTAAATACAGTGGCTACAGCAGTCCGCCCTCAAATGAATGGGCTGCTTCAAACTAGTTTAAATAGTCCATTTTGGATTTGGTGACGTAAGGATTTGTGGGAACAAAACTCCCACATATAGCCATCGAAAATTATTTATTAAAGAAATTATTTGTACGGGTGGAGGAGTTAATAGTTTTGAAATTGTTTACCCCAAATGATCATTTTAGTTTGTCTTTTCTTTGAAATTATATTCTTTAATGTCACCCAACAAACACAGAGTTCCTTGAATATTGTAAAAATTGTTTTACAAAATACACCAATTGTTGGCATGGCGGAGAGCATTCATACTATAAAACCTATGAGCTGAAGCTTCCAATAAATACAGAAAAACAGTTGTTGATGTTGGGAACAAACATAGTGTAGTAGTTGCCTTATTCATTGAACATTTAAAAAAACAAAGAGTTCTCTATAAACAGATACCTACAAATGAATGCAAAATATGTACTGTAGGTAGGGGACAGGAAGCTTTTCTGTTTTAGTTTGTAGTCTGAGCTGTATTGACCAGTCATGATTGAGTGGGCTTTGATTGCAAGGACACTGAACACATTGGCTATCGTCAGTTTAACACTAGAACCGCCAGAGATCGCTGTATACCTAAAACCGCCAACGGGTAAAATGTACCCACTATGGATTTTCAAGGTACAATGTTTTTTTAATTTATCATACAGAACAGTGAGTTTTGATCGCACAGGGATGAAACTTATACCAATATAATATGTGGACTCTCAGCTTTTCATATGATATAGTTTGTCCAGATAGCATGAAGTATAAAATATCGCTAAGAGTGCTGATTTAAACGCTTGGTGTTAGACTTGTGTTTTGTCTACATAAACCGACGACGCGGACTACTTCTCTCATTCCGAGTGTCCATCTTTATTCAACTGGCACGTACCCTACACACATGCATTACGTCCTCAACGTGAGCTCAGTCATCCAAGATCTTGTATTCTCCAAGATGTTACACTATCTATAACTATCTACCTGTCTATCCATCTATCAATATACTGTATCTATCTATCTATCTATCTATCTTTCTCTCTCTCTCAATTTATCTCTATCTATAAGGTACCGCAGTAGACAAAAGGCGTTGCTATAGCAACACGTCATGTTTACGCTGCATTTTCCATGAGGTAAATATTACCCGCTGGCAGATATAGGTATACATGGCGATTTTTTTCAATCTGACTTCATATTGACAATTGTTAACAACAGAGGGTGCTACATAACACACTTTCAGGAAAAGTCACGGACTGGGAGACTTTAATATGTTATTGAAAAAAAGTTACATACAATCAAAAAACAGCTGCGGGTAAAATGTACCCGTTGGCGGTTCTAGTGTTAAAAAGATTATTCTAAATGTCTTCTGGAAGTAAAGTTGCTTATAAGACAGTAAACATTGTCTGGAAAATGGAAGATTGAGATTTGCCAATGAAATCCTCAAGATAAAACATAATAACCGAAACATTGATCATTGCTCCCAGAAGATACATTGTCATCAGATTCATCGCTAAAAAGTGTTTATGAAAGGATTTAGAGCTTGCTTATTGGATATTCATCTGGCAAGTTAATCTTGGAGCTTTCTGATTGGATAGTCCTCTGGAAGTTAATCTTACATTTGTACATGCATAGACTTGCACCTTCGACTTCTGATTAAAGAACCAGACACTTACTCATTCAGATGTCCATCTTCTGTATTGATGATTCGACCGAGATAACTAAATGCCCATCAGAGCCTTGGAAGTACTCCAATTGTGTGTCACCGATCATTGTCCAAGCAGAAAATAAATGGGATACTGTATGCTTCCAGAACCAGGGACACTCAAAACCTCCACCAGCATTGTCATGAGACATGATAAGGTGTCCTGTATCCTATAAAATAATTATAGATTAGGTTTGTCACCAGTGTATTATCTTGCTTATACCATGGCCACATTCAGAATCCATCCCAAAACATGGTGAACCTCTGTGTCAATATATAATGAAATGCCATGTATCAGTCCGTTTGAAAATCATTATTCAGTGACAGCACTGAGAAGTAGCCGTATAGCCTTCCAGCATTTTGTGTGAATGATACACTACATTGAGCAGCATATAAAACTATATTCACGAGGTGACACCTCATATAGCTGCTTTTTTAGGTCTATTGCACTAGCAGAGATGCCAGAGTAGGATATGGAGTCCATATCATTCACTATAGGAGAGTGTATAAAGAGTTTACAACATTGAATTACTGTAAGTTACCAGCTGTTCAACATCTAGTCATATGGCTTCCATTTTCCTATTTGGTGAAGTTATTAATTTTATGTTTTTTTTATCGTATATCCTCCTAAAAAGCAAACCATTCGGAAATTAAACAGAGTGCAAAGACGATAGAAAAAGACTCTATTATAAATGCCTGGAATACAGCCACTCCCGTCAACTTTCAAGTGGGCCTTTAAAGACTTAGAGCATCCTCTTATCGTAAATAGAAAATCTCTTGGCTGAAAATCCATTAAACAGAACAAGCTTTTGACATGGGCAAAATATGATGAGCTTGCCGAAAAAAAGACAGCGGAGTGCAAATGAAGCAGAAAAACGTCTGTGCGAAAAATATCTCTGTGTGCTGAAAGACATCTTATGGTACATTTTAAAACGTGATTCCCTTCAAAACAGGGAGCTGATCTGCTTCCGTCTCCATTATGTGACTCTGTCAAGCAGATGGTGGAGTCACACCAGAGTAATGAGCATTTTTTGAATGTTGGAGTGCAGCTTTGCCCGTACGCATGAGGCATTCGCTTTATAACACAAATAGTGGCATGCACTTAGCAACACATACTGTTCATCTACACAATTTGCCTGAGGAGCACTGCAACAACCATGAAAACAAGTGGAGGCTATTTTCATATAACATTAGAAAGACTGATTCTTATTATTACATTATAAGCTTCTTGTGCTCATTTATGTGACTGTGACTTTGGAATAAATATACGTCTTTAGCCTGCAATACAGAGCAGCAAGGTCAGGTGCAGACACTGAAAGAATACAAAGAGTTATTCATAAACAGGACATCATTCCGGCCTTGAGCTTTGGGGGAGCTTCGCTCCCACACACAGCTAGGAAGCAGCATTATGAAGATTCCACTATATCTGTAGAAAGCTTCAGAAAAAAAAAAATTACGTATGATGGTGACCAGTGTTGGGCAAGTTACTTCCAAAATGTAATATATTACATATTACTGTCTTTTGAAAGTAATAAGTTACATTACAATATTACTGTCTCTGAAATGTAATGAGTTACACTACTTTTTAGTTACCAA
The DNA here is from genome assembly GCF_902827115.2 of Pseudochaenichthys georgianus. Classification (NCBI taxonomy): domain Eukaryota; kingdom Metazoa; phylum Chordata; class Actinopteri; order Perciformes; family Channichthyidae; genus Pseudochaenichthys; species Pseudochaenichthys georgianus. The sequence continues at coordinate 2,971,783 of NC_047508.1, forward strand.
AATAACCGCAAAAGAATGGCTAGGTATTTTAAATGCTAAAATGTATTTGAGTGCAGCTCATTAATACATCCAGTGAAGGGCAATGTGGTATAGCATAACAACTGTGTAGGCCCTTAAGGCTACTAACAACTTGTATTACATGGCTTAGTTGAATACTCGATTCTGATTGTAAATTCTTAACATGTGACACGTTGATAATACAGACCACTGTCAATGACTATAATGAAGGTGGCTAAGGAGGATCCAGAAAGAGAAAGGAAAAGAGGTTAAAAGACGGAGCGCTGGACGTCAGATAAATCACCAGGAGAAGGCAGACAGGAAGTAAACACTAACAGGACACGGAATGGGCTCTGTATTTTGTTTAGTATGTGGTCATGTACAGGCCCGGTTCCAGAACAAAATGACTCAGGGTGCCTCTGAGATTACACGGGGCGCAGCAGTAGTAGGTTTACATGAGCAATAGTGGCCGGCAACAGCAATGAAAAATAGCATTGATGGTCCCCAATGAACAGATTATGGCATTTGCTATGTTTTGAAACCAAGCAAGTGAGAACATTTCAAGTGAGTTAAAAGTGCAATCCTGAAATATTTCATACAGTCCAAAGTGGACAATGGCAAGGAAAAGCACAAAAGCTTCAAAACTGTACTGATAAAACAAATGAGCACATATTGTAAATCAAGGCAAATATTATTTGAACCAGCTCATGGTTTGAAATGGCAAACATTGAAAAGCAAAAGGATTATTAAAACCATGTACTAAATCATCACTTTGGTCCCATCATATACTCTGGGAAGAGTACATTTACTGTGCTCGAAAACTGGTATCACATCATCATGTGAGGTTGACTTTGTGACCTGGAGAACATTTCAGCTGCAACATCAGCTCGTTGATACTGTAAGCTTGGGATATGAGATATTTTTGTAGCCATTCGTGGTGAAGGCATCTGTGCTATTGTATGCATTATTTTTGACCCAACATTTCTACAGGCATGGCAGAATATGGCTCTATTTTCAAATGAATATTCCATTGTCTATTTGTATACCACGACCTGCAAAATGACCGCCTAACCCCACTGTACATGTGGGTACTTGTTTAGATACCTGGGCGCTGGGCAGGCTCGGTTTTGCCGTGGTATCCTGGCACCTGCGGGCCGCAGAGGGGCGGCGTAGTTTCGGGCAACGAAGACTGCTGCTCCGGGGGCGAGGGCGGCGAGTCAGACGGGGGTAAGCTAGTGTCCACAACGGAGTGTAATGTGATGTCCCCATCTGACCTGTTGCTACTGTCTGCAGTAGATGCAGTGTTGCTGGTGTTTAGTGATGGTTGCTTTAACCATTTTCGTATAAATGATTATCCACAGATGTGTGTCACTTCTGTGGAAGCACTTTGGAAATGATGCACGCGCAGCGGAGCAGGTCACGCGCACCTGACACAATTTGTTGTTTGTATTTTTCGCTCCGTTCTCTTTTTTTAATAGAGGGTGCATAACATTCAACTGCCCCGAAGATCCCAACGCAAAGCCTAAAGGGTAAACACCAGGTTTACCCGCACAATAAATTGTCTCTGGTGTCGGAATGTCTCGCTATGTTAGTACATTCAACAAAACACCATTTCATTTCGGGTTAAAATGTGTTGTAACTGCGTTACTGAGCATTGTAACGGATAATATATTACCCAAATTTCATTAGTAATGAAACGTTTGCACGTTTCGTCATGCACGTTTCAGAGTGGCCTTTTATTGTGGCCATTCTAAGGCACACCTGTGCAATAATCATGCTGTCTAATCAGCATCTTGATATGCCACACCTGTGAGGTGGGATGGATTATCTCGGCAAAGGAGAAGTGCTCACTATCACAGATTTTTCCAAATTTTGTAACAATATTTGAAAGAAATGGTTATTTTGTGTACAGTATATAGAACATGTTTTAGATCTTTGAGTTCATCTCATAAAAAATGGGAGCAAAAACAAAAGTGTTGCGTTTATATTTTTGTTCAGTGTATTTTGCTCTCTCATAATAAATAGTTAAACTTAGAAGTCGTCTGTCTTTCCTGAAACATCACACAGAGAGTCATGCAAAATAATAATGACATTTACATTTTCTGTAACACTTTATTTTATGTGTTTAAAAACATATATATATATATATATATATATTAGGGTGCATCAAAAAACACAATTCTTGAATTTTGATATGGCTGGGTGTAGTATTTGGTGCTGATTACATCTAGCTAACCACAGTTAGCTATATATGCAACCCAGTCTCACGGCATTTCGTGTTCACCAACACGATTTTTAATCTATTGATTCGTGTTCACCATCACGATTTGCCCCTTTTTTTCGTGTTGCACAGCACGATTTTAAAAGCAATGTATTTATACTGGTAACGTGTTTCGTGCCTGCAGGCTGCAGCACGTCTTTTTCTCCGGTCAGGTCGTGGAAGACCGGAAGCTGTGTGGTTCATAAAAACATGTTCTTACTCAATATCAAGCCACAGTTATTGCTTTTATTTTAAATCGTATAATTTCGGACTTTTGGTGTCGTCTGTGAGGAAAATAAATGGGGCTCAGAGCCTCAGGTTACTGAAATCTGTATTTTTTAAATCTTTTTTTCCTTCTAATTTGTTATTATTTTCAAAATAACACACTGTTATTTACTCACCAATAACACTCAATTATCCTTGCTTTTATTTATTGGTTTAATTCCATAATCTCGGGCTTATTTGGCGTCCGTCAGGAACTGAATTTCAAAATAAATATAACCGGAAACAGACGTAGGCATTTCGAGCGATTACCCAAGATCCTCAGCTATGGTTTTAAGCTCGTTGATTGGATGTGTTAGCCGCAATGCATGCTGGGATTTGGTGTTTATATTATATGAAATCCGGAAAACATTTTAAAAGTATAAAATAATACTTAATTCCGAGTGCTCTTGCTTTTCTCTTTGAAAGTCATCACATAACGGCATTATAATACACGGTTCGGCTGTATTACATATTACAGATCTGCCGTAGAACTTTCTTTATTTAGAGAGCCCTGATGAGAAGACCTTTGGAAAAACTGGAAGAAATGGCGCCGAAACTGAATACTTGACGTGGATCATAAATATATCAACAATTAAACAACATCTTCAATTTATTTTCAACAATACGTCTCCTTGCAGTATCAACACTAATTCGGCTGACTTTTACATTTGATCTAATTCATAGATAGGTTATATTTACACCATAATGGTGCACAGCTGATAGAAAAGGACTGTAGTTTTCAAAGATATTACTGATTTTCTTTGAATGTAAGAATGTAAATACTGAGTCTGAAATAGTATAGCAATATGCTGTAAAATGATGTGAAAGCATGTATAAAACTATACATCTTCAGATGTTGTACATACACACTAATAATACAAAGTTATTATGGCTGTGTGCACCTTGTGTGCACCTCCTAGTGGTTAAAGCACGTTATTGAATTATTGTTTTTATGTGTTATATTTGCTAAAAAAATATTAAGAGTACATACTTTCATAGGGGGAAAGTATAAATATAGAAATATAGAATATAAAAAATCAAGAAGATACTATAAGTGATCTCTACAATAAAACAGTTTAGTGCAGGATGTATACAGATATTAATAGGAGGAGGTGCAAAACAGAAAAACGGATTAACCTTTATTTAAACATTAAATATTACATATTAAGCCTGACAAAGTAATTAACGTCTAATATATTGCTTTCCTGCAATGTTAACTATGTTGAAGCACTTATTTTAACTGATATTATACACATTAATTATACTCTTATGTATGTAGATAGAATAAGGTCTCCCTTGAAAAAGAGATCTATGATCTCAATGGGACCAATCTGGTTAAATAAAGGTTTGAAATGAAATGAAATGAAAATAAGAAATGTGCAGAATATGACAGTTTAATGGTGGAGATACACACATATTGATAGATGTCTTGTAATGCACTGTTGAGGAACCTGTGACCCAAGTTTTTCATTCATTGCATAACTACACCGTAGTTGTGTATGATATGTCAATACACCTTTGAAAATATTGAAAGGGATGTGCAAAATAGCCATAATATACAGTCTTTAATGAACTATTAGTAGAGAATAACGAGTAATGAATATACTTTATTACTTGTTTCCATTCATGTCAATTGCAGATACATGTTTAGTCTTCTCAAGCACCAACTATCAAATATCTCTCCTGATTGTTGGCACTTGACAATCACCTTACCTGAATTTTACTCAGGTGTAACTAAAGTCTGATTTAAGGGTTGTTTATATTTCACATAATTAATCAGAATCTGCAAAGTAACTCAAATAAATGCAGTGGAGTAAAAATACCAGGTTAACCTCTGAATTGTAGTGGAGTAGAATTACAAAGTAGCAATGAGCTGTCATGTGGGTATACGGCTTTAATATAATGCTGCGCATTATGGACACAAGTGATTTTCACCCATTTATTAATTATATGTTTTACATTTTATAACACCAATGTGTTTAATAATGGCAACTTCTAATTGTGGGAAAAACGAAAACGTTCAGTTGAGACGTCCCATAGAACATTTTGCGAAACACACTAGCCAGCATGTGTAGTTCTGGAGGGGTGTTCGATTCCAGTTTTGGATAGTCTGGCGTGGTTTCGTTCCATTTCACACAGCTGTTTGACACTCTGCGTAACCTTACAGGAACTGTAGTCCTAAACGATAGCTGGGGATTATGGGTAGTGTAGTGTCTTCGGCCATCCTAAACTCAGAAATGTTGACAATCGCAATGATGCTCGAAATGTCCCTTATAGGCCTACGTCTGTTTCCGGTTATTTTTATTTTGAAATTCAGTTCCTGACGGACACCAAAAAAGCCAGAGATTATGGAATTAAACCAATAAATAAAAGCAAGGATAATTGTGTGTTATTGGTGAGTAAATAACAGTGTGTTATTTTGAAAAGAATAACCAATTAGAAGGAACAAAATATTTAAAAATACAGATTTCAGTATCCTGAGGCTCTGAGCCCCATTTATTTTCCTCACAGACGGCAACAAAAGTCCGAAATTATACGATTTAAAATAAAAGCAATAATTGTGGCTTGATATTGAGTAAGAACATGTTTTTATGAACCACACAGCTTCCGGTCTTCCACAACCCGACCGGAGAAAAAGACGTGCTGCAGCCGACAGGCACGAAACACGTTACCAGTAGAAATACATTGCTTTTAAAATCGTCCTGTGCAACACGAAAAAAAGGGGCAAATCGTGATGGTGAACACGAATCAATAGATTAAAAATCGTGTTGGTGAACACGAAATGCCGTGAGACTGGGTTGATATATGTTAGCTAAGCTATTAAGCCTAACATCAACAGTTGCAGCTATTCTAGAGTGGACAATGTCATATTCAGAGTATTGATGTCTCATGTTTATTGAGAGTAGCATTGTAGTTGTTACAGTAAATTAACATTTTAAATATAAGTATATTTGCGAGCACAGCTAGCTACTCTGGTAGTAATGGTAAGTTATGTTGAAGTTAGACTATGACAACTAAAATGTGAGGCTTATGCAAGCATGGTTTATCATAATTGAGTGATATTAAGTATGCCAAGATATGATTTTAAACTCTATCCTTGTATTAAATTAACATTTTAAACAGATATATTTGCAAGCACAGCTAGCTACTCTGGTAGTGATGTAAGAGTAAGTTATCATTGTAATGATGAAGTTGGACGATGTACAGCTAAAATACAGCATGGTTTATCATAATTGAGTGATATTAAGTATGCTAAGATATGATTTTAAACACTATCCTTGAGCTTGTGTCCTTTTCATTCCCAGGCACTGCACACCACAACCCACCCCAGGATCCAGCTCTCCTAAGATGCTGCCCTCACCAACTGGTCCCTGCCAGACTAGCAGTCGCAGCCTGGTCTTTGGTCTGGGCCCCAGCATTACCAGTGAGGATGGCATCATCACCGGCGCCAAACTGCCAACTGGTCGTCAGATCTTACGCTGCATGCTTGCCAAGAAACCTGGTGCAAACGGAGCGTTGTCGCAGTTCAAGGCAACCAAGGGTGTCCTGGAGCAGGTGCGGCCATTTTACAAGAAAGCCAACATCCCAATGGTGAGCGACAAGCGTGTCTGCCACAAGATGGTAGACTTAGTCAATGCTAACAACAAGCTGCGGAAAATCTCCCAGGCCAAGCGCTCCAGTGAGACTACAGCGAAACAATTGGAGAAAATGGAGTGCAGACTTGATGCCACATTTCCGCTGTGGCCTCCAAATGTTGAAAAGCTGATTGATAACCCAGAAGACCTAGCTTTCTTGGCCAGCATGAAGACCGACAGAGTGGCCACATTTGGTGTATTGGGCAAAAAGCTGCAGCTCAAGGTGAAGCGGCGAGAGGAGCGTCAAGCTGCTGCAGCAGCCAGGCAGTCCAGAAAAGGAGCTGGAGCAGATGACGGCAATGTCCAGCTTGGTGTCAGAGAGTGATGAGGAGCCAGAGGAGGATACTAACACAGTCTGTCCAACATCTGACGGCGAACCATCCCACAAGCGTAAGAAGACTGGAACAAACGTCTTCATTCCACATGACATCCTTAGCCGACCAAGTGTTGTGTTACTGGCTACAACGTTGAAGATGTCACCAACGCAACAGGCTGCCTTCACGCGTGGCCTGGTTGCAGAGTCAGGCAGTGAATGCACACATCTCTCTGCATCTTACGCAACAGCTGACCGAGTGCCGAAGATTCGGGCATTTGCCATTTTCATTACACACATCTATGCAAAGTGGTGGTTGACCTGCGAGAAATCTGTAGATGCTGCATGGAATGACCTGACACTCTACCACCACCTGCAGGCATACAAGGCTGTAGATGAGGGCATTGCAGCATCAGCGATCAAGGCACTGGAGAGGCATCGCTGGTACCTGACAGGTGAGATGCTACCCCTCACTCTCTTCAGCAGCAAGGTCCCCAATGAGGACAAGCGTGCACTTGCCAGTGCGATCTTGGAGCACAAGCCCGCTGATCTCCCCATGCACATCCCTGAGCAGCGCTTTGGCACTGGCTTTGGCAAGCCAAAGTTCCCCACCCTCTTGCCAACCACCAGCTTGGCTGATCTCGTCAATAAGGATTGCTGGTTTGAGATGCACCAGCTGCACATTGATCCAGAATGTATGTCTTTCGATGTGAAGGAATGGGCGACCAATGCTGCGTTAAAAAAAAGTGAGGTCAATGTATGTGCAATGAATGTGGTCAATGACTGTGCCGAGCGTGGCGTCAAGCTCACGTCCGACTTCGTCGCAGTGGCCATGAAGGAGCAGCACCTGCAGAATGTGCTGCAGGCAGTTTAACATGACCGCAGCCAACAGCCAAACCTTCGTCGCTGCAAACGTAAGGTAATCGCAAGGTAATCGCAAGCTTGCGATAGGACGGTTACTCTTGGGTGGCGAGACATATCTGGGGGGAGACGCAAGGGCTAGGTTCAGAGTTCAGGTTCCATTTCCTCTCTCTTTCTCCCTGGTGATGTTGCTCAGTGGAGCGGACTCTGGCACAGACTGAGCAATTAAGTTTGAAGTTTAGTTAGGGTTTTTTTCTTTTAAGTGTGTCAGTATCGCCCCTTGTGTTTAACAATAAAGTCAATTAAACTTTATATGTGTGTCCGACATCCATCACTGCTGCACAAAACTCAGGGTAACGTGAACTTGTCCCATTGAGCTCCATTAATTTTGTCTATAGGACAAATGAATGGAGAATCTTGAAAGTTGAATTCTGAGAAATGCCCAAGTTGCCCAAAGGGCAAACAAACAAATGTTACTTTGATAACCCTATAGAACATGTTACTCTATAAAAGTTCACTGTACTCAACATGTCCAGGTCAACCTTTTGGCAATTGGTCTAACAATTGCAAATTTTTCGAAATTTCACAAAAGTTCATTTCGTAGGTGGCACCCCTAAATCTCAATGGAATTCCTCAAAACTTAGCAAAAGTCATTTTTATGTTAATTGGAACACAATGCAATGCCAGCCAAATTGATATTTTGAAATTAAAATGTCCCATTCAAATTTGATGCACCCTAATATATATATATATATATATATATATAAACATAAACATATATATAAACATAAACATATATATATATATATATATATATAAATTAACTAGTAATTTTTAACCTGTTACCTTTTAAAAGTGTCCAACACTGGTCATCTAACATCAACATGTTTTGAGCGCAGTGAAAATCTTGTTTCGCAAAAAATATAATGATGATAATAATAATAATATAATATAGATTGAAGCTGAATATTTGGTTGGATAAAAAATGTTGTGAATTATTTTCTTTTTTTAAGAAAAAACTTGACTTTTGGGCTTATCAACACTGGAGTTATTAAAAGTGAATGGTTGAAACGAGTCAAAAACGATACTACACAGCCAACAGTGGAATGTTATTGTTTTAAAAGTATAATGCTAATAATATTAGTGAAGCATCATTCGTATCTGATAGTATGCAAAATAAACAAAATAAATATATAAAAGCTTCATAGCATTCATATGATTTAGTATTGAATTATCAACATTAAGAATGGAGTTTCAAAGCTTTCAACTATTCTGTACAGGCCTAGTTATATTTTCAACCCCGCAGGGTTGCAGCTGAAAGACTAAGGCTAGAACTGTCATAAAAGCCATGCTTTTTCAAATGGGGATATATAAATTATCTTATATTTATTTATTTAAATATATTAACATATAATATATGAATGTACATGTTACCAACACATTAAATCATCCAAATACACACATTGTATTAGGTTATCTACCTGTGCCCTTCATGGAGCAGTCCTATTCATTTAAACATTCACACAGTAAGGTTTTTTTTGTCAGCAGCAACTGTGCTGCTTTTAGTCTGGATTATGAGTTTAAATTATTTATATTAATAATGTTACAGTCGGATTTTTGGTTGTAAAATATACATCTCTGCTTAGAGTTTACCAGTATACCTGTCCATGTTAACCATTGGTCATATGGGGACCATTTATGTGAACATGGTCATGGCTAGTTATTTACCAAGTTGATAACTACTATTATGTGACAATTTAGCTTGATTGTGGCTATTAAGGTTAGTGAAGTAAGATAACACAAAAATACCCAAAGTATGTGAATTTGCTTTGTAGTATTGTCCTCTGGATGTATAAGCTATTTAAAATTGCCACTAAATCCTACCCTGTTTCTTTTTTGCTGCTGAAGTCCTTTTTGTTTGTGTTGCTGGAGTTGCAGGACCGTAGAAGTTTGTATGGCAGGACTAGTAGGGAGCAGGACTGCATAAGTACTGCTGGATGGTCGGTCTTCTGGACTGGATGATGGAATGGTGGTAGGAGCACTAGTTAAGGGTTTGGCATTAGGACTGGGTGAGGGAATGGTGGTAAGAATGATAGTGGCGGGTTCAGCGTCTGGACTAGGTGAGGGGATGGTGGTAGGAGCACTTGTGGAGGGTTCAACGTTGTAAGGGAATATTTGTATGTATTCATGTTAGCAAACTATGAATACGCTTAAAATGGGAAATGATTTGTGTAGAAAACTGTGAGCTGAATTTGGGGCCTGTTGAACATGTGGTATTTGAGAACAAAGGAAGATGGGGGAAGGTGAGGGTTTGACATACAATCAACTCAGATCAAGGAGATAATGAAGCTAAGCTACTGTGATTGGGGAGATTTAAGAAGTGAGGTGTTGGTGATATTTGGGCAGCCAATCACGGAGGTCTGGAAGGGAGGATCAGATAACTCCTCCCATTGTAAGCGATGTATTAGACAGGAACCACGCTGTGTTCAGTCTCTTTCCTCTGGCTGGCTCACGTGACCTCAGGTAAATATGGGATCCCAAAGATAACTGTATTGAATTTGTACTGTATTGATTGTATTGCATTGTCATATTACCATTAAAGTAGATTATTGTTTAACGGTTACTTGGTAGCATTGGATTCCTTCCTGTATGATAACCAGCTTGTTAGGGACGTGCGGAGATTTGGAAAGCGGACCAGTTGTCCCTCAACATCTCTAACAAATGGTGACCCGACGTGTCTGATAACAAAGCTGAGGAAGAATCCAGACGACCGGAATGGGTCGGGAACAAACGCTTTTAAACATCTCAGACAATCAGCAGGGCCCTGCAACTACAAGACAAAAGGTACGCAGACGCCTGTTAACAAAATCAACTGTAATTTGATATATCTAAAACTTTAGGATTGTCTGTAGGCGTTTCACGGTGTTTTTAAAGTTTAAATGGAATATATAATGCATATTTTAATATGTTAGGAAAGTTATATACAAACCGTAACAACGTTGATCGCCAGGTAGACAGAAAGTCCTGCGTAACGTAAATAGAGCAGTTTGGCGTGGACCTCAGGTAGTGTATTCCTGAGTGGCGTGGAAACGGTGCAGTTTGTGGGTTGCGAGGTTATATTCCTGCACGACAAAACCTGGAAACTCGATATTTTAGATCGGGTCGCCGTTTAAAACTGGGGTTAAATAACAGACCAAGGCTGAAAGCTAAAAGCTATCGGTCTGTTATATGTTCAATTCCTGGGAGAGAACGCGAACCTCACCGAAATTGTGACGGGACCGGCTCTCGTTTCCCTTTGTCTGTAAACTTAATTTGAAAAGCTAACGTGTGATAAAGGGCTCGCTAAGACCTGGGTTTTTAGGCCCCATGGAATGGTCACATTCTTTATGAGTGTCGAAGCATCGTTCAAGGTCTTGTCTGTCTGTTGAAATAAACATCACATTATCAAGCTGGACAAACTGTACGGGGAATACATCTGTGTGATTTTTACCTAAAATACCTGTGTGAGCAATTGTCTGTGGAACTCAGACAATGCACTCAGAAGAGTGAAGCTCATTTGTGGTCTGCTGCTGCCATCTAGTGGTTGAAAGGGGGTGACACACCCTGGACATTTTTATGGTTTAGCTTAGAGTGTAATCATTACATTGCTGGTCGGTATTGAAGAAGGGAAGCACGTTAATAGTAACAACGACAATAGCCCAGTATATTAATACAAGTGAACACATATTTAATTAAGTCAGATAAATAAAAGCGAAGTCAATATGGAACATCAGAATGGTAAAGACAATTCTGAAATTCCAGGGAGTTACCGGGAACAATGGGAACAGATTAAGAGATTGATTTTAAGTGGAATCAAACATGGGGCTAAAGAAAAGGCTTGTACTGATCTCCGATTCCTACACGATAAGATGATAACAGAGAATAGAGTGGAGGATGATGACACCGTAGGTAATTTGGGCACAGCATTGAATCTATATGAAAGACAGATTGTAAAGCAACTTGCACACCTAAACGAACAGAAGCCCAGATGGTTTGCCCATAGCAAATGGAACAAACAAATACAAGCACTAGATAGATTGAGGAGGATTTGACACAATGCTGCCCTCGCAATGATTAGGATTTATGTGCCTCCCGTCACAGACGAAAATCTCCCGGGTGCAATGGCAATCCAAAGCCCCATAGAAACAGATGAAGATAAAGACACGAAGGTGCCTACAAATGGAGACATTCTTGACTATATAGCGGAACGAGTCGAATATTATACAACAATGCAAAATAAGGGTGTCTCTAACTCAGAGCAGAAATCTCAAACGGGGCCCATACAAAATCCAGCTATTCCCACCCGCTCCTCTCTCCTTTACCCGGATTTAGGTACTCTGATTACACAGCCCCCTCCCCCTTATTCTCTACCCGACAAAAGCGCTAATAAATTGCAAATGATAGTGGCAGATGCATCGGACACAGGAGGAGGGGAGACTGCCATGAGCGTAGGGAACTATAGAATGGTGGGGACAGTAGCGTTGAGTCCGTTAAGGGGCGTCCCTACTCCAAAGAAAATACTAAATGTAAAAAAAAAAAAATTCCTCCCCGTTAGACAGAATAGACAGCGCACACACCACGCGGAGGCCTAGTTTTAACACAGACCAGGAGGTAGTTTCCCCGAGAAGGGACAGTCGACCACCTGATAGGGAGCCCACCTCAGAACAATTGACTTCCCTTCTGACAGATCTTACAAAGAGCCACTCAGGCGCTACACAGACAGAGATAACATACATAACTGACCTCCTAGACGAGAGGGAAATACAAGAAAGACGGTGCTATGAACAACAGATTCAAGATAGACGCAAGGAGGAAGTCAGGGGACAAGAACAGAGCGGATATGAGGGCTCGGTAGAAGATATAGAGGAAATTAGGGAGAGGAGAGGCCAGCACACAGGTGTACGCAGGCGCGCTGAGGAGGGGGAGAAATGTGATCCTTTTCAGAACAGATCACGCCAGACATCTACGTCTTATTACCCATGCGTTGAGGGAGGGGCGTCGGGCCATGAAAGTGAGGAAGAGACAGCGAACCACAGAAGTGGGGGAAGGTCAGCTGGCCATAAAAGGGATAGGGAAACAGCAGGCCATAAAACTGAGGGGTTTTACAATGAAGCAGGAGGCCAGGGTCATAAAGACAGCTATCAGGACACTTTTCAGCAGGAACAAGCAGGACAGGAAGAGGAAGACAGCAGGAGGGCGAGGTGCAAAGTTAAGCAGATATCTCTGACAGGAACAATCAGTGAACGATTGGAAGTAGGTCAGGTTCTTTCAATGCCCCGTAACAGATTAAGGTCTCACCACACCGCAGAAGACCCCACCAAGCATGCTTTTATTGCTCCAGTATTACAGGCGCCTTTAGTGGCCGCGCAAAGTGGGAAAACGGCTTATCATCCTTTCACACTAGGGGACATACATGCGCTGATCGATAAAATGCCGTTGCCTGCTGAGGGAGGGAGACATTGGATGCGAAGGTTTGCGGACATGGCTGTAGGACAGACTATCTGTCTGGGAGATTTCAGGAGAATACTAGCACAACAGACTTCCTATTATGAGGTAGAAAGAGTTGAGGATAGATCAGGAACATCAACAATGAAAGATGACGTGCCTATTTCCTTTAACGATGTTCACAGCCAGCTCAAAGCAATGAGAGAGCATTTCCCACAGACAGGGGGAGGTTACGGTTCACTGTCATTTACATTTACACCTGGAGAGGCTGCAGCAACCATGTTGCTCAGAGCACGCCAACAATACACAGTGGCAACTGACTGCAGTCCAGATAATAATGACCAACATATACAGATGTTTCGTAAGGCAGTGCTTGCAGCGGTACCGAAAGAAATTAAAAGTCTGATGGAGGACAATCCAGAGGTAGATCAGTTAAACACACAGACGTGGGAACGTCATTTAGCCCATCATATGGGTAGATTTAACAAACAACATACAGAGAGTAAAACTGAGGAAGAGGACTTGAGGGTGCAGTTACTGCGAACGCAGCTGGAAATAGCCCGGAAAACAGTTCAGAATGACAAAAAGAATGCCAAACAGTTGATTGTTCACCCAGTAGCGCCGGCCGTGCAGCCACAGGGGCAACAAAACCCACAAGGGGGCCTTTCCAACCAGGGTCCGCCCTATAGTCAGCCCCAATTTGGCTATGATAATGGTTCTTGGCAACAGAGGGGTGGGTTCAGAGGCGGGTTCAGAGGTTGAGGTGGCTTTGGAATGACTCCTGGATTGGACTTATATCAGAAGGTGTGTTTCATTTGCGGACAGCCAGATCACTGCTTCAAGCAGTGCCCACATAAAGCCCCACCAGGAAGGGGGCGGGCTAAAGGGGGACAGAGAGGGTACGGAAGGGGGAACGGATCAGAGAGACCATATGTCCAGACACCCCATGAGGCTGTCCCATTGCCGCAACAACCGAACCAGGGTCACATTGCCCCTAATGCTATGGCCGCCCCCTATGGCCAGTTTGTCCTGTATGAGGGGGAGCACTACGAAGAATGAAGACGCCCAGGGAACTCTGGATGTACGGGCCTGGCGGATCCATACATTACTATGACTGTTAAAGACTCAAAGCTACCATTCCTGGTTGATTCAGGAGCAAGATACTCCACCATCAATTCTCCCGTCTTCAAGGCGTCCCTTTCATCTACAACAGTCTCAGTCATAGGGTTTTCGGGAAAAATAGAAAAAATACCGCTTTCCACGCTGTTATCCACCAAGATAGCAGGACAGACATTCTTACACCAGTATATTCTTGCAGCTAAAAGCCCGGCTAACCTCATGGGAAGGGAAATTCTGATCAAAGCGAATGCCTCCATCCTCTGTTCCCCGGATGGACTGATAATATCATTCCCAAATGGCACGAGCATCAACTGTTCGTTATCTACCATAACATCAGGTTCTCAGATGATGTTGGCCCAGTCCACTGAGGCAGAAGCAACCCAACATGCCACTATATTCTGGGGACTGTTGGACCGACCTCGGGACAACACACCTGGACTATACTCCATTTTTCAACAATGGAAGCCATGGATTAACCTCCTCAGGCCTTATGGCCCCCCTCCAGACCCCCCCCACCTGACGCTAAATGATGATAGAAGAGACGACCAAAGTTATGAATATGAGTATGATAATGAGGTGTCTATGGCCGTTTGGGACGTTACCACGACAAATCTCTTTGTGGGACAGGCGGGGGTGGCTGCGTCGGTTGAGCTCTCTGATGAACAGCTGTATTGGTACCGTTTGTCTGCTGAGTCCACACCACACATTTCATTAGCTATCAGGAAGGGTTATGAAGCTAAAGAACTTGGTCCCATGGTAAAGACGCTGCTAGAAGTCAAAGATTGGGAACCTACGCAGATCGCGGCACTGACATACTCTCCCACACACAGAGCTTATCGTCTTAAAATCTGCACACAAGAATGCATCCACATGGAGAGACACGAAGTAGATAGACATCATGGTAGGGAAAAAACTGACCATGCATATACAGTTGACATGTTGCGTGATCTCCCGTCTGACCTGTGGGCGTGGCACTCTCATGATGTAGGTTTCTGCTTAAAAGCCACACCAGTAACATTTGAGGTGAGCAGCTCTGTGCCTGTGAACCGGTCACAATACCCGATCAAACCACAGGCAAAAGGGGGTGTTGACAAGGCAGTTGAGGGACTGAAGAGAGCAGGGGTGTTAGAACCCTCACAAAGCGTTTGGAATACTCCCATACTTCCTGTATCAAAATCTAGCGGGGAGTACAGAATGGCTCATGATTTGAGAACCGTTAATGCTATTACGACAACAGCTCTGATACCAGTTCCTAACCCCTACACGGCTATCTGTAATATCTCACCTGAACATACATGGTTCACCTGTATTGACCTAGCCAACGCTTTCTTCTGCATACCCCTGGCAGAGAGTATGAGACCTATTTTTTCTTTTACAATAGGAGGGGAGAAACTACAATACACAAGACTACCACAAGGCTTCAGTTTGTCTCCGGGAATATTTAACAAAGTACTCAGGGAACAGCTAGAGGGCGTTACATTGCCAGTGGGGGTAGTATTGATACAGTATGTAGACGACCTTCTCATCGCAGCACCTTCTGCAGCCTCTTGTTTGGAGGCCACCAGAATCCTACTGGTGCGCCTCCACACATCAGGGTTCAAGGTCTCCAAGAAAAAGCTACAATGCACCCGTAAAGAGGTGACATTTTTGGGCAGAGTGATTTCCCCAGCAGGCACGGGCATGTCGGCAGCGCATCAGGAATACATTTTGAACCACCCCAAACCCAAAACAGTAAAAGACATGTTGTCTTTTTTGGGTCTCACAGGCTACAGCAGACACTACATCCCAGAGTATAACCTGAAAACAGCTGAACTCAGAAAACTCATCAATGAGAAAGGCATGCGCAATCTCACTGCCACACTAAACTGGACACAAGCGGCAGAAGCTGCGTTAATTTCTCTCAAACAATCCATGTCCCAAGTCACGGCTCTCGCCTCTGCATCTTATGCATTACCATTCTTTCTTGATGTTTCTGAAAATGAAAACACAGTAAATGGGATTATTTTTCAGAAAAAGGGGGGTTGTAGGACAATATTGATGTATGTCAGTGTTACACTAGACAGAGTGGAAAACAGAGAACCTCCCTGCATGAGACATGCGGCAGGTACAGCACGTATCTTGAACAAGATTTCACACATTGTGATGAGCCATCCTTTGACAGTACTGACAACACACAACATTGTCTCTTTTGTGAACTCAAGTGCATTCACAATGACTTCAACGAGACAAACAAGGCTGGAGAAAACTCTGACAAAGGCACACATCACCTACACACATGAAGGAGTTAACAGCGCAGACACTATTGGCAGCGGAGAACCCCATAGGTGTGAGGAAAAAATCATCCAGGATGTGAAGATAAGAATAGATCTCAGAGAAGAGCCTATGCCACAGGCAGAAAACCTGTTCACAGACGGCTGTTGTTTCAGACACCCCACCGACGGGCTCCAAGCGGCCTATGCAGTGGTAAGCCAGACAGCGGAGGGACAGTTTGAGGAAAGAGCAGCAGGAAAAGTAACAGGGAAAGTCTCAGCACAGTCGGCAGAAGTAATGGGAGTCATTGCAGCATTAGAGCTATCAAAAGGAAAATATGTAAACATTTATACTGACTCAGCATATGTTCATGGTGTCATACATGTGGAAATGCGCCAGTGGATGAGAGCAGGATTTGTAACGTCCACAAATATCCCCATCAAACATGAGAAAGAGATCAAAAGGCTTGCAGAAGCAGTAATGTTGCCTAACAAGTTAGCTTTACTTAAGTGTAAAGGTCACAACACAGAAAATAACTACTTGGCTTGGGGTAACAATGCAGCAGACAAAGCAAGGCAAGGCAAGGCAAGGCAAGGCAAGTTTATTTATATAGCACTTTTCGACGCAGGGTAATTCAAAGTGCTTTACAAAAAAGAAATGAAAGACATTAAGCATTAAAAAAGAAAAGCTAATAAAATAAACATTAAGGAAAAATACATGGATAAAAGTTACAGTGCTAATAAAATAAACATTAAGGAAAAATACATGGATAAAAGTTACAGTGCAGTCTAAAATATGAATATTTTACTCAAAGAACCTCCCTTAGGAAATCCGAACATTTCCGTCCATATATTTAATTTAGACAGACTTTCTTCATCATATTTTGCTCGCATGACATCCACAATCGGACCCTCAGGAGGCTGTACACACCCCCTCCCCTGCTTTGCTTCCATAACAAAGTCTTTAAAGTGTTACCAAAACACTCCGTGTTACCAAAACACTATTTTTCATCCGTCGATGCCAGATATTCCAAATATCTCTGCTTTCGAGCAGTCCCTCTCATAAATGTCATGGAGTTTAATTACGTTTAAACATTACAAGAAAAAGTACATGGATAAAAGTTACAGTGCAGTTTAAGATATGAAAAGTTCAATTAAAAGCAGCGACAAAAAGAAAAGTCTTCAGCCTTGATTTAAAAGTAGTAAGAGTTGCAGCGGACCTGCAGGTTTCGGGGAGTTTGTTCCAGATATTTGGAGCATAATAACTGAACGCTGCTTTACCATGTTTAGTTCTGACTCTGGGGACAGAAAGCTGACCAGTCCCTGAAGACCTGAGAGATCTGGATGGTTCATAGTTTAGCAGGAGGTCAGTAATGTATTTTGGGCCTAAACCATTCAGTGCTTTATAAACCAGCAGCAATATTTTGAAATCTATTCTTTGACACACAGGAAGCCAGTGTAAAGACTTCAGAACAGGAGTGATGTGGTCCACTTTCTTAGTGTTAGTGAGGACTCGAGCAGCGGCGTTCTGAATCAGCTGCAGCTTTCTAATAGATTTTTTAGTGAGACCTGTGAAGACACCATTGCAGTAGTCGAGTCTACTGAAGATAAAGGCATGGACAAGTTTTTCCAAATCCTGCTGTGACATTAGTCTTTTAATCCTAGATATATTCTTTAGGTGATAGTAGGCTGATTTAGTAACTGTTTTAATGTGACTGTTGAAACTCAGGTCAGAGTCCATGACTACACCTAGATTCCTGGCTTTATCTGTTGGTTTGAACATTGCAGACTGAAGCTCAGCGCTAACTTTTAAACGTTCTGCCTTGGCTCCAAAGACCATTACCTCAGTTTTATCTTTGTTTAATTGGAGAAAGTTCTGACACATCCAGTCATTGATTTGTTCAATGCACTTACTCAGTGTTTGAATTGGAGCATAGTCTCCTGGTGAAATTGTTACGTAAATGTGTGTGTCATCTGCATAGCTATGGTAACTTATTTTGTTGTTCTTCATTATCTGAGCCAGTGGTAGCATGTAGATGTTAAAGAGGAGAGGCCCCAAGATGGAGCCTTGAGGAACCCCACATGTCATATTTGTCAACTTAGATGTGTATTTACCTATAGAAACAAAGTTGTTTCTATCCTTTTAAGTAGGATTTAAACCAATTTAGAACTGTTTCCGAAAGTCCCACCCAGTTTTCCAGTCGGTCTAGTAATATGCTGTGGTCAAAAGTGTCAAACGCAGCACTGAGATCTAATAATACTAACACTGAAGTTCTGCCACTGTCTGTGTTTAAGTGGATGTCGTTAAAGACCTTTACAAGAGCAGTCTCAGTGCTGTGGTTTGGACGAAAGCCTGACTGGAACACATCGAAACAACTATTTAAATGCAAGAAATTACTCAACTGTTGAAAAACAACTTTTTCAATGATCTTACCTAGAAATGGCAGGTTTGATATGGGCCTGTAATTGTTCATTACTGAAGCATCTAGATTATTCTTTTTTAAGAGCGGTTTAATGACTGCAGTTTTCAGGGCCTGTGGAAAAATACCTGAGTGAAGAGATTTGTTTACTATATGAAGTAGTTCTGAGGCCATGCAAGGCAAAACATCTTTGAAAAATCCTGTTGGAATAATATCAAGGCAGCAGGAGGAGGACTTCAGAAGTTGTATAATGTCCTCTAGGTTTTTATCATTAATCTGATGGAATTGTGTCATGATGTCTGAATTGATATTAAGTGGACACAGAGACAGCACATTTGCTGTTCCTGATGCAGAGGCACTGACTGCTTGTCTGATTTTCTGAATTTTGTCAGTGAAAAAGGAGGCAAAATCATTGCACGCCCTGGTGGTTAGAAATTCAGAGGCTACTGACACTGGGGGGTTAGTTAGTCTGTCGACGGTAGCAAACAAGGCACGTGCGTTGTTTTTGTTTTTGGTAATGATGTCAGAGAAGAATGATTGTCGTGCGTTTTTCAATTCCAAATTATAAAGGCCAAGTCTCTCTTTATACATTTCAAAGTGAACCTGGAGATTTGTTTTTCGCCACCTGCGTTCAGCTTTTCGACATTCTCTTTTTTCTGTTTTAACGGTCATGGCCTTTCTCCATGGAAAGCAGCTAAAGAGAAGGCAGGATATACACCATGGTATCAAATGCTTGTCTTAAAATCTGCTGACTTGCTGCCCGCAATAACAGACGAGACGCTTAAAGAAGCTCAAGAAGCGGGGTCTCCTCAAGACAAAAAACTATGGTCAAACAGGGGAGTTACCAACAAAGATGGGATATGGTACTCCCCAGATGGGAGACCGGTAATACCCCCAGAGTGGATAAGATCAATGCTTAAAGAAGCACACGGCCCAACACATTATGGTAAAACTCAGATGAGCAGATACCTGACTCACTGGTGGCACCCTTACCTACCAGACATGATAGCAAATCACCTAGAAGAGTGTGTAATTTGCTTAACCCATAACATCAGAGCCACAGTGAAACCACACCAGGGAAAGTTTCCTTTACTTAAGATGGCAGGAGAAGAAATCATCATTGACTACACTGACATGATTGACAAAGTAAGAGGATTCAGATATTTGTTAGTTGTAGTAGATGCATACACAGGTTGGCCAGAAGCTATCCCTTGCAGAAGAGAAGATGCAGACTCAGTGATCAAATTCCTAGTCACGCATTACATTCCATTACATGGATTTCCTAGGAAAGTGAGGTCAGACAATGGCAGCCATTTCAATAACCATGACCTACGCACAGTAGAAGAGTCCCTAGGACTAAGACACAGTTTTGGAGCAGTTTATCATCCACAGTCTCAGGGAAAAGTGGAAAGGATGAACCAGAACTTAAAACAAAAACTCAGCAAAGCATGTGAGGAGACAGGCATGAAATGGTTAGACGCATTGCCTCTAGTTCTTATGTCAATCAGGAGCTCCATTAACAAAGGGACAGGTTTCTCTCCATTTGAGCTCACTCATGGTCACCAGTTCCCAGGCCCAGGGGCCCTAAGTGTAGGAAAGGAAATAGAGGTTCTGAGTTCGAAACCATACTTCCAGCAACTTAAGGGATTGGTGGCAGATTTTTCCACCCAGGTTGCAGAGGCAAAAGGGGGACCCGAGAAACACGAAGCGAACACTGCGGAGTTCTTCTGGCTGAAAGCAATCAGACCCAAGTGGCTGAGACCCAGGTTCTCTGGACCCCATCGAGTGATGCAGAGGACATATCACGCTGTCCGCTTGGAAGGGAAAGGAGACATCTGGTACCACTGGAATCAGTGTGCAGTGGGGAAACCTCCGGGAAGGACCCTAGACGACCTCATCACGGACGTGGTCTGCGCAGAGGAGGAGAAACCAGAGGACAACACTCCTATCACCGACCCAGAGGAGGAACCAGAGGACAACACTCCTATCACCGACCCAGAGGAGGAACGGCCCTGAGGGAACGAGGCAGAGCGGGGTGGATCAACGCTTCCAGATGGCGTCTGTCTTCTCCACCGGAGGCCGGCGTGTGAAAGCTGTCATCATCCTCCTCGTCCTGGGCCTGCTGTACCTGTCCAAGGTAGCCCTGCTTGATGAAGCTGTGGCCATTCCAACGACAGGTGGCGAGGGCTCTCGCCCCTCGGGGGGAGAAAGTAAGGTGCTCTTATCTAAGGGCCCAGACCCTGAGGGCAAAATCACACCAACGGGCCAATCAGTGCCTAGCGACAAAGACAGGTTGTTTCCAATCACCACACAAACATTCAGTACGATGAGAGAGAGAGACAAAGAGAGAGACATAGAGAGAGAAGAAGGAGGAATGCCCCTCTCTCTGCTCACGAACCACAGAACGTTTCTTTTAACTGCCCAACTGCAATATGTGACTTACCAAACTGTGTTATTAATTACCCTGTGTTTTTTAACAAGGGGGGCGACTCCACGGTGTGGAGAGCGTATCCAAGGACGCAGTATCAGGAGTTCCGGGTCTCGTCACGGATGGTAAGAATAACACTCAACACCATTGCAAATATGCCCCCAGAACTGTGGTGTACCACGGCAGAACAGTTAAAATACGAGTCCCAGTGCACGACAAGGAAACCAGATTACAAAGCTCCCAATTCGGGGGTCACCGGATGTGCATTTATTGAACCAGAGCATGAAACAGATTTTTCTAATTTAGGGGTCACCGGACACGCCTCTATTAGAACATATATTGAACCATATCATGAAACACGTTTTTCAAAAAAGGCCTTAATCGCTCCACCTAAACTAACTAAGACCAATTCGGCAATGGGGAAAGTGGGGAAAGTGCAATATTTGATTTATGTATAAATACAATAGGGAAAAGTGCAATATTTGATTATGTACAGTATGAATGCAATAGGGAAAGTGCAATTTGATTATGTATGTGCAATAGGGAAAGTTCGGTACCTGTATGTTTCTTGTTGTTTCTTTGCCATGTGATATATGTGATCTCTGTTCTGTATCTATGACTGATTGACCTGAATGTTTTTTATGTGTATTATCTCGATGCCCAAGACAAATTTCTCCTAAGGGAGACAATAAAACTCTATATAATCTAATCTAATGAGTTTAATGTTAGACTATGCACATGAACGCAATGTTAGCAACTGTTGGCTGTGCCAAAACCTGCCAGAATCCGTACATTCTCCCATGTTTAGCCCCATTCCTTTCTCAAAAACTGACTACAGTTTAGTTAGCTGGAATGACATAGCATCCCGCATTGGAGATGATGCCAAGGATTGTTACACTCCATCGTACCCAATCAACTCTGAGAAACCTCTACAATACAAGGGTTTAATCTCGCTCATTGTTGAGACAGTAAATAAAGATTACCTGACAGAGGGCTTCAAACAGTTGACGGTCCTAAGACTAATATATGTGAAGAAATATATTAACCTAGCTTTTGAATACAGATTCCAATTAGCTCTAGCCCAGACTAATTGCTCGGTTAACTTTACCAGTCCAATATGTACACTGCAACCACACACTCCATCTTTATTAGTTGAGGCTTTGGTAACAGTAGTGCCCTGGTTTGGCTCCAGAACAGTGGACTCAGTTGTGGTTAAAATTAGAGCCGGGACTCGATTAAAAAAATTAATCTAATTAATTAGAGGCTTTGTAATTAATTAATCGAAATTAATCGCATTTTTAATCAAATATACATATTTCACCTGAGAACAGTGAGAAGCAATTTTCCCATGGATTTTACTCCAAGTGGTCTACAGTCCAAGTGCATGACAGCCCTGTGGGCCATCTAAGCTAATTTACAGATGGCCCTGAGCCCAATAGAGATTGCCCTGAAAAATGCACGCGGACGAAATGGCACGAAGGGTTTGGGGGGCCTCCGTCCCCCTAGAACATTTTGATTTTTGCAGGTCTTAGATGCTGTCTGGTGCATTCTCTAGACTGAATTATAAGATGAACCACCACAATATTATATTGTACAATTTCAATTTTCTCGCTTGCATGCTCTAAATAGCTATAAGAAATACTTAAGTTGTTGGTCAAAACACTTTCCATCTGATGAAGGCAGATGCCTTCCCAGATGGAAAAAAGTAGAAAACATTACATTCAGTTATAACTGCCAAAACAAACATTATTTACACTATTATTGCCCCTGTTAAAAATGTTTGTAATGTTAACTACTGTAAATTGGTCGAACCAATGCCTCCTCATCCGGAAGCTGACCGAGCAGACCCGAGCAGCAGTCGAGAGGAGCCGAGCGCATCCGCGAAGCACACGTCAGAGTTCCCGTTAGCCGGCAAATCTAAATATCTTCGCTCAAAATTATTTCCCTTTAGAGCAATACCGCTTCAGTTGCGCCACTTATGTGACAGACAAGAAGAGTATGTGACAGACAAGAATAGTCAACTCTAATCTCTAACACTTAATGTAGAGAAAGAGATGTCCTGGATGGGTTGATTGTGCGTTGATCTGTTGGTAATGCCTCGGGGTTCCGGTGGGCATGTAAACAAATGCATAATGCTGCGCTATACTTTGTGGCCTCATCCAGTTGCATAGCGACACTTATTGTGTAGTTGTCTTTTAATAAGCAGGTAGTCATATCATTAGCTAGAACTAGCTGGATCTGATCGATATGGACATAAACGCGAGTGAAGTCTAATCTGACGGGAGAGAGAGATCAGCTGCTGCTGACGAGTCGAGACTCGACACGCAGCTCTGCATAACCACATGCAGCGGTGAGCGGAACCAAACACACACTTCAGGTTAGAATATCACAAGTAGCTATTTTAATTACCTCTCAAACTACCTAAACTAGTTATAGATATGTTTAGTTTTACTGTCGGGTCACTCATTACTGGATCCGCGAGCTGCATGATACTGGCATAATAGATTGCCCGATCGGGCAACCAGCAGGTGAGGTTTCATTGCCCGAGCTAAATACTAGATGGCCCCGGGCCATCGGGCAGTCCTTAATGTCGAGCCCTAATCCAGTGAGCCAGGGAGTTGGTTATTTTCTCAGACGTGGACTTACTTATCCTGGCCCTGAAACCAGTCATCTAGTTGAGTGTGGGTTGGGTCAGGGTGTGGTTCCTTGCACTCGGAGTCGGGCTAACGTCCACGCTAGCTGCTACATGCTTTGCATTTAGGTGATACTTTAGGCTTGATGTGCTGCGGTGATATGCAAATTCTTTTTTGCATAATTTGCACACAACCGTGCTCTTGTCGACACTTCCATCCGTCCGTTTTTTAAAACAAAATGTCCCATCCACGGGGCCGACCAAAGCGGTCTCATCAGCTTGTTCGTTCATATTTGACTATTGTTCACCGTGGTTTGTTGTTGTTTGAAGTCCCATGCTGAAGTCATGAACGTTAGTTGGTGCTCCAGTATAATCGGTACGCCTGAAACTCATCCAGTGAGAAACGTTCCGCTGTGCAAAAATAAGTGCGATTAAAGTGCGATTAAAATGCGTTACCCGTGACTGTTCTGTCTATGTTCCCCCAGTTGTAGTACATGAGTGGAAGAATGTTACCTGGCCTATCTAATCCCTTTAATCCGTAAAGTAAAGACTGATGAGATTGCAGCTATACTTCCCTCTCTACATAGAAACAGCAGGTCAATTACAAAAGGACAGCGGATGGCTAGTCTATTTTTACCATGGTACGGTATTTATGTTTCTCAGCAGGAAATTGTGGCGTTGTCCAAAGTAGTGGAAAATCACTTAAATGCATCTAACACCGCCATGTTAGCCGAACATAAAGAATTACAGGAGGTTAGGACTGTGGCATTACAGAATCGTATGGCACTGGATCTTCTATTAGCCGCCCAGAGGGGCACATGCAAGGTGATTGGATCTGAGTGTTGTTCTTTCATCTCTGATGCTACTCCTGAGGTAATGGATATGGCTCAGGAGACCGCCAGGGGGATAAAAGAGTTGCATGAAACTCATGGGTTTACCCTTGGGGATTTAACTGGAACTTTTGGATCGTGGGGTGCGGTTGGTTAAATTTGCAGTAACCGTTTCAATGTTTATCCTAGTTGTGCCAATTGTGATAATCTGCTTGGTCACTGTAGTTAAACTAGCCATACGAAAGATGACCAAAACCGCCCTCCAGGCTCCACAGACACTAGTAGGATATTCCACAGTCAATGACTCCGTGTTGATGTACGACGCCCAGCTTTCAGATCCGTGGGGCTCAATTACGGCGTCTGCGCCATGGGGACCCCCACAAAATAAATGACAAGTTGATTAAAATTGACACTCAGAATGTAGAAGATGTATATATATTTTCGGGTTTTTACACTACGCAATAAATGTCTGATTCTTCTTTTTCAGATTTTTGAATCGTGTATTGGACTAAAATAACTGTATTGATAAGTGCCTTACTTTGGACTAAAGCGTAATGAAGTATACGTGAAGTAATGTTAAAGCTTGAAGACACTGCAATTTTGCAGATTACAGATTAATTCAATCACCACTGTGAAGGTTATACTTTAAACTGTGAATTTCAACTGGACCTTTACAATCCAGATTTTATACCTCAGGTGGATTTCTAATAATCCTAAATTTTAAATGTGTTTTTACTATAATGGTCTTGAAGCAAATCTTTGAGATGCAAGCTATTTTTTAAAGTTTGTAATTTGATGATTAAGGAGGACTGAATGATAAATGATAAAAGATGTTATTTGGAAACATATATTTTACTGTTTTCTTCTATATTTTTTGGTATGTTTATTTTTGTGCTATTGATGAACGATTTGTCTAAACACTGATGAGAGATGATTTTCTATTACGATTGGCGGTACTCAATCATTCTGATTGAAGGTTTTTTATTAACTTTGTTGTTACTAAGTGATGTAATTGATGTATGGAGTTTACATATTTTGGTATTTCTACACGGTCATATGAAGTTGATATGTGGAGCCATTCCTGAACGTTTAAATAGTCTGAATCCCAGGTTATAATGTGAATGTCTTGAAATAGTTGATCTCTTAAGTGGAGACCAAAAGGGGGATTTGTAAGGGAATATTTGTATGTATTCATGTTAGCAAACTATGAATAAGCTTAAAATGGGAAATTATTTGTGTAGAAAACTGTGAGCTGAATTTGGGGCCTGTTGAACATGTGGTATTTGAGAACAAAGGAAGATGGGGGAAGGTGAGGGTTTGACATACAGTCAACTCAGATCAAGGAGATAATGAAGCTAAGCTACTGTGATTGGGGAGATTTAAGAAGTGAGGTGTTGGTGATATTTGGGCAGCCAATCACGAAGGTCTGGAAGGGAGGATCAGATTGATCTCGCCAATAAGGATTGCTGGTTTGGGATGCACAAGCTGCACATTGATCCAGAATGTATGTCTTTCGATGTGAAGGAATGGGCGACCAATGCTGCGTTAAAAAAAAGTGAGGTCAATGTATGTGCAATGAATGTGGTCAATGACTGTGCCGAGCGTGGCGTCAAGCTCACGTCCGACTTCGTCGCAGTGGCCATGAAGGAGCAGCACCTGCAGAATGTGCTGCAGGCAGTTTAACATGACCGCAGCCAACAGCCAAACCTTCGTCGCTGCAAACGCAAGGTAATCGCAAGGTAATCGCAAGGTAATCGCAAGGTAATCGCAAGGTAATCGCAAGCTTGCGATAGGACGGTTACTCTTGGGTGGCGAGACATATCTGGGGGGAGACACAAGGGCTAGGTTCAGAGTTCAGGTTCCATTTCCTCTCTCTTTCTCCCTGGTGATGTTGCTCAGTGGAGCGGACTCTGGCACAGACTGAGCAATTAAGTTTGAAGTTTAGTTAGGGTTTTTTTCTTTTAAGTGTGTCAGTATCGCCCCTTGTGTTTAACAATAAAGTCAATTAAACTTTATATGTGTGTCCGACATCCATCACTGCTGCACAAAACTCAGGGTAACGTGAACTTGTCCCATTGAGCTCCATTAATTTTGTCTATAGGACAAATGAATGGAGAATCTTGAAAGTTGAATTCTGAGAAATGCCCAAGTTGCCCAAAGGGCAAACAAACAAATGTTACTTTGATAACCCTATAGAACATGTTACTCTATAAAAGTTCACTGTACTCAACATGTCCAGGTCAACCTTTTGGCAATTAGTCTAACAATTGCAAATCTTTCGAAATTTCACAAAAGTTCATGTCGTAGGTGGCACCCCTAAATCTCAATGGAATTCCTCAAAACTTAGCAAAAGTCATTTTTATGTTAATTGGAACACAATGCAATGCCAGCCAAATTGATATTTTGAAATTAAAATGTCCCATTCAAATTTGATGCACCCTAATATATATATATATAAACATAAACATATATATATAAACATAAATATATATATATATATATATATATAAATGAACTAGTAATTTTTAACCTGTTACCTTTTAAAAGTGTCCAACACTGGTCATCTAACATCAACATGTTTTGAGCGCAGTGAAAATCTTGTTTCAAAAAAATATAATGATGATAATAATAATAATAATATAATATAGATTGAAGCTGAATATTTGGTTGGATAAAAAATGTTGTGAATTATTTTCTTTTTTTAAGGAAAAACTTGACTTTTGGGCTTTTCAACACTGGAGTTATTAAAAGTGAATGGTTGAAACGAGTCAAAAACGATACTACACAGCCAACAGTGGAATGTTATTGTTTTAAAAGTATAATGCTAATAATATTAGTGAAGTATCATTCGTATCTGATAGTATGCAAAATAAACAAAATAAATATATAAAAGCTGCATAGCATTCATATGATTTAGTATTGAATTATCAACATTAAGAATGGAGTTTCAAAGCTTTCAACTATTCTGTACAGGCCTAGTTATATTTTCAACCCCGCATGGTTGCAGCTGAAAGACTAAGGCTAGAACTGTCATAAAAGCCATGCTTTTTCAAATGGGGATATATAAATGATCTTATATTTATTTATTTAAATATATTAACATATAATATATGAATGTACATGTTACCAACACATTAAATCATCCAAATACACACATTGTATTAGGTTATCTACCTGTGCCCTTCATGGAGCAGTCCTATTCATTTAAACATTCACACAGTAAGGTTTTTTTTGTCAGCAGCAACTGTGCTGCTTTTAGTCTGGATTATGAGTTTAAATTATTTATATTAATAATGTTACAGTCGGATTTTTGGTTGTAAAATATACATCTCTGCTTAGAGTTTACCAGTATACCTGTCCATGTTAACCATTGGTCATATGGGGACCATTTATGTGAACATGGTCATGGCTAGTTATTTACCAAGTTGATAACTACTATTATGTAACAATTTAGCTTGATTGTGGCTATTAAGGTTAGTGAAGTAAGATAACACAAAAATACCCAAAGTATGTGAATTTGCTTTGTAGTATTGTCCTCTGGATGTATAAGCTATTTAAAATTGCCACTAAAACCTACCCTGTTTCTTTTTTGCTGCTGAAGTCCTTTTTGTTTGTGTTGCTGGAGTTGCAGGACCGTAGAAGTTTGTATGGCAGGACTAGTAGGGAGCAGGACTGCATAAGTACTGCTGGATGGTCGGTCTTCTGGACTGGATGATGGAATGGTGGTAGGAGCACTAGTTAAGGGTTTGGCATTAGGACTGGGTGAGGGAATGGTGGTAAGAATGATAGTGGCGGGTTCAGCATCTGGACTAGGTGAGGGGATGGTGGTAGGAGCACTTGTGGAGGGTTCAACATTGTAAGGGAATATTTGTATGTATTCATGTTAGCAAACTATGAATAAGCTTAAAATGGGAAATGATTTGTGTAGAAAACTGTGAGCTGAATTTGGGGCCTGTTGAACATGTGGTATTTGAGAACAAAGGAAGATGGGGGAAGGTGAGGGTTTGACATACAGTCAACTCAGATCAAGGAGATAATGAAGCTAAGCTACTGTGATTGGGGAGATTTAAGAAGTGAGGTGTTGGTGATATTTGGGCAGCCAATCACGGAGGTCTGGAAGGGAGGATCAGATAACTCCTCCCATTGTAAGCGATGTATTAGACAGGAACCACGCTGTGTTCAGTCTCTTTCCTCTGGCTGGCTCACGTGACCTCAGGTAAATATGGGATCCCAAAGATAACTGTATTTAATTTGTACTGTATTGATTGTATTGCATTGTCATATTACCATTAAAGTAGATTATTGTTTAACGGTTACTTGGTAGCATTGGATTCCTTCCTGTATGATAACCAGCTTGTTAGGGACGCGCAGAGATTTGGAAAGCAGACCAGTTGTCCCTCAACATCTCTAACAACGTTGAGACTGGGTGAGGGTTGTGGGTTAGTCCAACCTCAATGACACAAAAAGACAAAACTATCAAAGTAATGTTGATTTGTTTTGCATTTAGCAGCTCAATTTCTACTTTGAATATATATTTATACAACATATTAACCCAATTGTTTCTGATGTCAGCTTCTTCTTAATTGCACATTTATTTTACCTAGACTGTGTGTGTAAAATTAAATGAATTGTTGAATCATTAAGTATTGTTTGTGAGCATTTTAGAATAGACTATGGTAGGCTATATGGTAACTTTTGAAATGACCACAAAATGTAATTGCTTACCATCTACTAACACCTCATATAAAGCCTTCATCCGGTCAAGGCATGTTGCAGCCTGGTCCGACAGATGCCATCTCGGATGTGCAACATGTGTCTTCCAGGTGGAAGGCCTTTTCCCTGGTTTTGAGAGAAACACCATGGCCCTATACCCAAGGGTGTTCAGTTTCTCAACCTAAAAAAAAAAGATTTAAAGGTAATACAGAAACCTTATCGGACTACAATTGGAGACATAAACACACACCAAAACAGATGCCTCATCAAGAACATGTGAGTTGGTTTTGTTATTTTTTAGTTTTTTTAAACAATCTTTTTTTTGGCCTAAAATGTCTGCAGTTTCTTGGCCAGTCGTTGCTTTCTCGGCTGCAGTGTTTTGCAGAACTTGCAGGTATTGGTGGCCACACCAATGACTGCTTTACAGCCTACGCAGGTCGTGTTTGTTGACCCTCTTGGCATCTTGAACCTGCAATAAAAACAAGCAAAAATATTAACACCAAATTGACAAAATAAACTAAATAACTTTAATATTATCAAATTATCAGTTTGTCATGTACTGTAGGCCTACCCTCCTTCAATGTTTCAGTGAAATTTCTGCCAGAATACTGGTGGTGGATTACAGGTGACTCTTACATGCCTTCTGTTACCCACCTCTATTGTCACGGTTGAGTGAAGGAAGCAGGACCCAAATGCAGATAACTCTGATAAACCTTTATTTCAAGGATAATGAAACCAACTCAGAAAAAACAGAACACTCACCGGTGAACTCAGTCACCAACAAAAGACGAACCAACACTGAACACAGGAAGAGACAAGACTACATCCAGGGAGGGGTAATCACGAGACGAGAAACAACCGGGCAGCGGAGGAGAAACACAAGGGCAACAGGTGAACACAATCAGACAACTAGACACACCAGGGAAACTAACGACGGGAGGAAAAACACAGGGAAAAGGACCAGACAATAACCCAGGAGGAAAACATGACATCAAACACCCAAACATACAAAACTACAAACGTGACATAACATGAGAATCGTGACATTTATAGTACACAATACCAGTATGAACCTGGTTAACCATGCAAAGTAGCAGTATCGGAGAGAACCATCTTGCACCAAGTCTGTACAGGCAGGTCTAGAAGATCCATTCTGAACTATGTACTGACAGGGGGGGGTGGTTTGTTTAGTTAGTGAAAGTGTACACTTATGTTGTTAAAATACCTATGACATATATATATATATATATATATAGTATGTATTTTACTATTTCACATGTTCACTGTTGATGTTCTTATGACTGACAAAAGAGGAATTAAGTATGGACAGTGTTCTTGGACAGACATCAATCGGTCCCACATTAGTGTCAGCGCATACATCTTGAGATGAGATGCAGACCACATTAAAAACATTGTTTATACTCTGTTATATTTGTTTTCAAATATTACTCAACTGTTTTCAAGTAATAATATATTTGAGCAATACATCAGGTTCAAATCAAATCAGGTTTTATTTATATAGCACATTTTAAAAATGAGCCAAAGTGCTTACATGCAAATGATAAATAACACATTACTACAATCGCAAAACAGAAGACGATAAATTACAACAGCAAATATAAAAATCAAACACAGGGAAATGTCATGAGTCGTGCTCCGCTCTGACTAGAAGGCCAGGGAGACGAAGTGAGGGTCAGAGTGTTCCAGAGCCTAGGCCCAGCTGCTGCGAAGGCTCGGTGCCCTCGGGTTTTGAGCCTGGTCTTGCGCACTACCAGCAACAGCTGGTCAGCCGACCTTAGTGCTCTGGCTGGGGTGTAGCGATGGAGGAGTTCTGCTATATAGGCAGGAGCCAGCCCATTTAGTGCTTTAAAAACAAATAAAAGGAGTTTAAAATCAATTCGGAACCTAATTGGAAGCCAGAATTGGGGTGACGCTTTTTGTGGCCACTGAGAAGACGTGCAGCTGCGTTCTGCACTAGCTGCAGGCGTCTAATTGACGCCTGGTCCATACCCACGTATAGAGCATTGCAATAATCCAATCTTGTGGATACAAAGGCGTTAATCACCCTTTCTAGATCTTTAAAAGATACAAACAACTTGGTCTTGGCCAATAGTCATATTTAAAAAAAAGCAGGTGTTGACTACGCTGCTGACCTGCTTATCAAATTTAAAAGCGCTATTGAAGGTCACTCCAAGGTTCATGACAAAGGGGAGGATGTTTTTTTGAGGGAGCCCAGAATATCCACCGGAGAGGCTGGAGTCCAAAAAAGATGACCTCTGTCTTGCTTTCGTTGAGGATATGTTGGCTCAGCCAGGATCTCTGTCAAGCAGTCCATCAATAGCTGTAATGAGTTGACATTATAATTCAGAGGCAGATATATCTGTACATCATCGGCGTAACAATGGAAGGGGATGTTGTGTTTTGTGAGAATTTAACCTAGGGGCAGTATGTACAGTAGAAAAAGGATGGGGCCCAGAATAGAGCCTTGGGGAACCCCACAGGTAAGGGGGGCTTTAGCAGAGGAGAAGGCACCTAGCTGCACTGAGAAGCTGCGGTCTGTCAGGTAGGACCTGGACCATGCAAGGGCAGAGCCTGTGATGCCTGCGGACTGTTCGAGACGCGACAACAGGATGCTATGGTCCACAGTGTCGAAGGCAGATGTCAGGTCTAACAGCACCAGGACAGCTGGGCTAGAGTCGGCGGCTAGGAGCAGATCATTAAAAACTCTTAAAAGGGCTGTTTCAGTACTGTGCATGGGTTTGAAGCCAGGGTTTGAAGTAGCTTGTGCTGAAAAAGAAGCTGACGTGATGAAACAGAGGGCAAACCTGGAAGCAAAAAGCCGACTTTGACACCTGCTTTAGTGCCAAAGAGCTGCAGCCACAGCTGAAGCTATAGCTTATGATGAAGCAGATGCTGAAAGTGTGAAGCTAAGTCGAGAACCCATCATTGAAGGGGAGCGCTTCTGTGCGGTCCAACGCATTTCTGAGTATGTTCAAGCGCAGTCTCAGTACACCTGTTCCGGAACGCATCATACACAGGTAGCAGTGGAGGCACAGGAAAGAAAAATAAAGACGTTTGAACCACCTCAAGCTAAGTCAGTCTACAAAGACAAAAAATGAACCGACATCAAATACTTACCCTCACAGTACTCCGAAGCACGCTGATCAACAGTAAGAGTCACAACGTGCACAAGACTTTGCAAGATACCTCATCAGAAAATAAATGGTGAGTGCAGGTCTTCTTCAATTCGATGACAAGCCTGACAATTACTGGTCATGGAAAGCCTCCTTTATAAGTGCCACTAAGGACATGAATCTCACAGCCAGAGAAGAGCTAGATTTGATGACTAAGTGGCTAGGGCCCGACTCCATGCAACAAGCAAAGATAATTTGTGCAGTACACGTACTCAATCCTGCAGCAGGTGTGAACATGGTCTGGCAACATCTTGAAGAGTGTTATGGGGCGCCAGAGGTCATTGAAGACGCACTGCTCAAGAAAATAGAACACTTTCGAAGCTCACCAACAAAGACAATGCTAAACTGAGAGAACTCGGCGACATTCTCCTCGAACTTGAGTGTGCTAAGGACGAAGGTGCTCTGCCAGGGCTTTCGTAATTGGATACAGCTCGTGTGGTAAGAGAAATAGTGGAAAAGCTTCCCTATAATCTACAAGAGGTGGACCAGTATTGGAAGCAAGTACAAGGAGGATTACAGAGTATCCTTCCCTCCTTTCTCTGTCTTCATCAATTTGTCCAGCAACAAGCAAAGATTAAGAACGATCCAACTTTATTATATCCGTGCCAAGCAACAAAGCCTCTGTGACTGTACACAAAACAGACATCCCAGAAGAGCCAGCAGACACCCAAAGCAGTCCTACTTTTAAAAAATTGGATGAGCCAGATTGCCAGTGTCCAATTCACAAGAAGCCACACCCACTGAAAAAATGTAAGCTCTTTAGTGAGAACTCTTGAAGACCGCAAAGCATATCTCAGAGACGATCGCATATGTTATAGATGTTGCAGTTCTTTTCAACACATGGCAAATGATTGCAAACTGACTGTCAAATGCTTCGAGTGCAACAGTGACAGACACATCGCCGCACTGCATCCAGGCCCTCCTCCTTTAAACACTCAGAGTGCTACGGCTGGGGATTATCTTCGGTATCGTTGGTATGAAGACAACTACATCACCAAACACGTGGTTGAGTACAGGATGAAAGTCCATGTTTTCGGTAACAGCCCTTCACCTGCTGTAGCTATCTACTGCATGAGACAAGCAGCTAAAAAGGGTGAAAAAGAACATGGTATGGATGTAAGACAGTACGTCGAGAGGCAGTTTTACGTGGATGATGGTCTCCCCTCTGTTGCTACACCCGAAGAGGCAATAGATCTCCTCAAACCAACCCAGGAGATGTTAGCAGAGTCCATCCTGTGATTGCACAAACTTGCATCAAACAGAAGCCAGGTAATGGAAGCCTTTACAGCAGAGGACAGGGCAAAATACCTGAAGGATCTGGACCTCAATATGGATCCTCTCCCTTTGCAGAGAAGCCTTGGACTTTCCTGGAACCTGGAAACATACAGTTTCACCTACCTGGTGTCCCGTTAAGAGAAACCATTCACACGAAGAGGTGTGCTGTCAACAGTGAACAGTTAGTATGACCCTTTGGGGTTTGTAGCTCCCATAACAATGAAAGGGAAAGCTCTAGTCCGAGAACTTTCATCTGAACAGAGTGAGTGGGACTCTCCTCTCCTCCCAAAAATGGAAACAGAGTGGAACCAGTGGAAGGACTCACTGAAGGCTCTTAAAGAGCTGCACATCAAGAGGTGTTAAATTCCAGTCTCACTTGCCTCAACACAGAGAAAGGAACTGTGCATCTTCTCAGATGCTTCCACTATTGCCATAGGAGCTGAGGCGTACTTGAGAGCTGCCGATGTTGAAGGTCATTATCATGTTGGATTTGTCATGGGAAAGTCAAAATTGGCCCCTAGCCCTGCCCACACTGTTCCACGTATGGAGCTCTGTGCAGCTGTGCTAGCTGTTGAACTTTACGAGCTGATCCGAGATGAGATAGACATTGAAGTAGATGCCGTGAAGTTCTTCACTGACGACAAGATTGTGCTTGGATATATACACAACTGCACAAGAAGGTTGTACATGTTTCCAACAGAGTGACTCGGATAAGGAGATCCTCCAACCCAGACCAATGGTTCTATGTGCCAACAGACCTGAATCCTGCGGACCATGCCACCAGGTACCACCAGGTACCACCTGCAGCTCAACTCCAACACAGCAGCTGGCTCTCAGGTCCGGCCTTCCTGTATCAGGATAAATCAGTAGAGACACTTGAACCTTACCTCTTCAGCCTTATGAGCCTGAAGCCGACAACGAGATACGTCCTGAAGTGTCTACACTGGCAACCAAGGTATCAGAGTTCATGTTGAGCTCTCAACACTTTGAGCGATGCTCAAGCTGGCAAAAGCTTTGTCAGATCATAGCCAGACTCATTCATGTTGCCGCTTCCTTCAAAAGCAAGACTGACGAAGCAAGAAAGAAAGCAACAATCAGCAGAAGTGAACTTTCACAAGCCAAGGTTTTGATCATCCGCTCTGTCCAGCACAAGGCCTTCAAAGAGGAATTAAAATGTATTGAAGACTAACAGACTTCATCCAAGCAAAACACACTTTAGAAGCTCAATCCATTTGTGGATAAAGATGGTCTTCTTCGTGTTGGAGGTCGTCTTTCATTGGCTGAGCTGTCAGAAGAAGAAAAACACCCTCTGATCATTCAATCAATCAATCAATCAATCAATCAATCAATCAATCAATCAATCAATCAATGTTTATTTATATAGCCCAATATCACAAATGTTACATATGTCTCAGTGGTCTTCACAGTGTGTACAGAATATCAGTATGACAATACGACACCCTCTGTTCGTTGACCCTCACATCGTACAAGGAAAAACTTCAAGAGAAAACCCCACAGTTTAAAGGGGGAAATGGGAGAAACCTCAGGGAGAGCAACAGAGGAGGGATCCCTCTCCCAGGACGGACAGATGTGCAATAGATGCCGTATGTAAATCAAAAAGATAATACATTTACAACATAGGTAGTCCAAATGTTTGGAAATGCATGTGTCTAATAAGAAGATGCATCAACTAGGATGTCAGCAATCTTGAGGGAGCCATCAGTGAAGTAGTATGGTGAGAGTCTGGCAGGACCGCAGAGACAGGTTCAGCCACGTCTCGAAGTCCAGGACTCAGATCCAGTGCTCAGGACAGAGGATCCAGGACACACGACCACAGCAACATGATTAGCCTCGACTCAGGATCCCGGCGTATATATATGGACACAAAAAAGAGATTTGGGGGAAACTGGGTTAATCAGAAGAGTGTGTGACGTTGAACCTGCTGTGGTGTGTGTGAGTTAGTGGAGTACTAAGAGGTTTCTCAATACTCAAATTTCCCCTCCTCGACTCCTATCCTCGATATTTAGTCCTGCCCGCAGGAGATGCGAGCGGAGGACCGAGGAGGGGAACCGAGGAGAGAGGAAGGGAAGCAGCAGGCGGTTAGAGAAATGAGAACTCCTCTCCTCTGAGCGGTCATTTTAAAGAGACGTCCATTAAAGATGACAGGAGGCACAGCAGCCCTCTGTCTGATGACTTATATATTTACTTTGATTCAGTGACAGTGCGGTATAATGAGACAATAACAGGCTACAGATGCGGACACACACACATATATTTATATAAATATATATACGATTTATTGCGCCGTGCACTAACAATAAAGATGACAATATAACAGAAATAATATACCATCAGAGATAATGTTTAAACCACATGCTTGTTAGCATTAGCAACACTTACAAGCTTGAGAATCATTCTTTTTAAAACTACGATATGCCTCTGGCACCAGCAGCTTTTACCTGCTCATAATCCAGGCTAATCTTGTCAGACAATGCAGCATACACCTCCTGTGCTTTTCCTGTGAGAACGCACTGCAGCATTGTAAAGTCAAACAGAGCCTAAGGCTTTAATAAAGATAACATAAAAACAGATTACAAG
The DNA here is from genome assembly GCF_902827115.2 of Pseudochaenichthys georgianus. Taxonomy (NCBI): domain Eukaryota; kingdom Metazoa; phylum Chordata; class Actinopteri; order Perciformes; family Channichthyidae; genus Pseudochaenichthys; species Pseudochaenichthys georgianus. Next base: position 3,008,055 of record NC_047508.1, read on the forward strand.
TAGTCGAAAAATAATATATATGGATACATATCAATAACAAAATATCTTAATTTTAATAAGAAATTAAATCATTAGAGCTACAGATATGTTTAATTTAAATTAGGGCTGTCAAACGATTACAATTTTTAATCAGAGTAATCACCATTCGAACTATGTCCAAAATATGCCATTTATTTATGTATATTGTGTCACGATTATCATGTCATGTCACATTTCTATGTCTAGGTTTGGGTGTTTTTGCTGTTCTCTCTGTCATGTTTTCCTCCTGGGTTATTGTCTGGTCCTTTTCCCTGTGTTTTTCCTCCTGTCGTTAGTTTCCCTGGTGTGTCTGATTACCCGATTGTGTTCACCTGTGGCCCCTGTGTTTTCTCCTCCCTCCTCACCTGTGTCTTGTTTGTGTGATTAGTCTTGTGTGTATTTAAGTTCTGGTTTTTCTGTCTGTCTTTGTCGGTTCGTCTTGTGTATTGGCTTGTCCTCGGTGAGTGAGTGAGTGAGTGAGTGAGTGAGTGAGTGAGTGAGTGAGTGAGTGAGTGTTCTGTTCTGTCATTGTAATTTTAGCCTTGAAATAAAGGAATTTTACGTTAATCTGCATTTGGGTCCAACCTGCTTCACACATCGTAACATTACGAACCGACCATTATGGACCCAGCAGACTCAGCCCATTTGATGCGACAGTCGGAATGTCTTGGATACTCTCTGGAATACATTTTTTACACCTGGAAGAACGCCTCATCTAGACGGGGTAAAGAGGCTGCTTTGAAGGAGGCACGCCGGGAGGTTGCTCGCAAGCCCTGGCTCAGGAGCTTGTTGCCGGAGTGGCTACAAACCTTTTCAAGTAGCCCTGAGGAATTGGCACAAGCTTCTAACCCTTTCCTGGGATCCAACTACTGTCCTGTTGAAGGTCCACAGAGTCTCCAAAAAGCCTCTAGGAGACGCAGGGCCAGGATTCCAGCCCGTGCTCCAACAGCCATGATCCCGGCTTCAGTTCCGGTTTCCACAGCCATGGATCCATGCACCAGTACCGGCCCGCAGAGCTATGTTTCCTTGCTCGATTACCTGGCCCACACATCCATGGTCCAGGCCTCTGTTCCGGTTCCAGCGGCTCCAGTTCCAACCTCAGACCTTTTCTCAGGAACCCGTCTGGCGTTTGGAGGTCCACGGAGCCTCCAAAAGGTCTCTGGAAGATGCAAGGCCAGGATTCCAGCCCGTACTCCAGCGGCTCCGGCTCCAGTGCCGGCCCCAGCGGCCATGGTTCCGGCCCTGGTTCCGGCCTCAGCAACCATGGTTACAGCCCCAGCAACCATGGTTACAGCCCCAGTTCTGGCCCCAGCAGCCATGGTTCTGGCTTCAGTACCGGCCCCAGTAGCCATGGTCCCAACTCCAGTTTCGGCTCCAGGACTGGCTCTCCGGCCGACGCCAGCTCCCCGTGTCCTGTCGGCGTACCGGCCAATGCCAGCTCCCCGAGGCCTGTCGGCGTACCGGCCGACTCCAGCACCTCGTCTCCTGCTGGCTCCCCAGCCGACGCCAGTTCCCAGAGTCTTGTCGGCGTACCGGCCGACTCCAGCACCTCGTCTCCTGTTGGCTGTCCAGCCGACGCCAGCTCCCCGTGTCCTGTCGGCGTACCGACCGACACAAGTTCCTTCTCAAGACCCCTCTCAAGACCCATGTCAAGTCCCCTCTCCAGTTCCCTCTCAAGTCCCCTCTCCAGTTCCCTCTCGAGTCACCCCTCAAGTCCCCTCTCGAGTCACCCCTCAAGTCCCCTCTCGAGTCACCCCTCGAGTTCCCTCTCGAGTCCCCTCTCAAGTTCCTACCCAAGTCCCCTCTCAAGTTTCCTCTCAGGTCCCCTTTCGAGTCTCTTCTCGAGTCTCCTCTCGAGTTCCCTCTCAAATCCCCTCACGAGTCCCCTCTCAAGTCTCCTCTCGAGTTCCCTCTCGAGTCACCCCTCGAGTTCCCTCTCAAGTTCCCCCTCGAGTTCCCTCTCAGGTCCCCTCTCGAGTCTCCTCTCGAGTTCCCTCTCGAGCCCTCTCTCGAGTCTCCTCTCGAGTTCCCTCTCAGGTCCCCTCTCGAGTCTCTTCTCGAGTCCCCTCTCAGGTCCCCTCTCAGGTCCCCTCTCGAGTCCCCTCTCAAGTCTCTTCTCGAGTCCCCTCTCAAGTCCCCTCTCGAGTTCCCTCTCAAGTCTCCTCTCAGGTCCCCTCTCAAGTCATCTCTCGAATTCCCTCTCAAATCACTGCTCGAGTTCCCTATCAAGTCTCCTCTCGAGTCTCCGTTCAAGTTCCCTCTCGAGATCCCGCTCAAGTCACCTCTCGAGATCCCTTTCAAGTCACCTCTCAAGTCAACTGTCAAATTTCCTCTCGAGCCCTCTCTCGAGTCCCAACTCCATGTCCTGAGCCGTTGGAGGTCCCGCAGACTGCTCTTCTGCCGGGGGTCCTGCCAACCCTATGTCCTGTGCCGTTGGAGGTCCCGCAGACTACTCTCCTGCCGGGGGTCCTGCCAACCCCATGTCCTGAGCCGTTGGAGGCCCCACAGACTGCTCGTCTGCCGGGGGTCCTGCCAACTCCATGTCCTGTGCCGTTGGAGGCCCCGCCGACTACTCTTCTGCCGGGGATCCTGCCAACCCTGTGTCCTGTGCCGTTGGAGGTCCCGCCGACTACTCTTCTGCCGGGGGTCCTGCCAACCCTATGTCCTGTGCCGTTGGAGGTCCCGCAGACTACTCTTCTGCCGGGAGTCCTGCCAACCCTATGTCCTGTGCCGTTGGAGGTCCCGCCGACTGCTCTCCTGCCGGGGGTCCTGCCGGCCCTGTGTCCTGTCCCGTTGGGGGTCCCGCCGACTACTCTTCTACCGGGGGTCCTGCCAACCCTATGTCCTGTGCCGTTGGAGGTCCCGCCGACTAGTCTTCCGCTGGGGGTCCTGCCAACTCCATGTCCTGTGCCGTTGGAGGTTCCGCCGACTGCTCTCCTGCCGGTGGTCCTGCCGGCCCTATGTCCTCTTCCGTGGGGAATCTTGCCGACACCTGTCCCACAGGCTCCGGATCCTGTCCGGTCGACACCGGCTCTTGTCCGGTCTTCGCCCTCGAGCCCGGTCCCCTGAGTTCGCCCGCTGTGGTCTTCGCCCCTCCTCGAACTCTGCCTTGCCCCCGGGCCGTCCGCCCGAAAACCCCTTTTTGAACTCTGCCTTGCCCTGGGCCGTCCGCCCGAGAACCCCTTTTTGAACTCTGCCTTGCCCCCGGGCCGTCCGCCCGAGACCCCCTCTTTGAACTCTGCCTTGCCCTGGGCTGGCAGCCAAGGCCCGTCCTCCGGACCCCCTCCACCCACCCTGCTGGACGTTGTTGGATTTTTGTTTTGGTGTTTAGGGACGTCTAGAATCCGTCCCTTGAGGAGGGGGTTCTGTCACGATTATCATGTCATGTCACATTTATATGTCTAGGTTTGGGTGTTTTTGCTGTTCTCTCTGTCATGTTTTCCTCCTGGGTTATTGTCTGGTCCTTTTCCCTGTGTTGTTCCTCCTGTCGTTAGTTTCCCTGGTGTGTCTGATTACCCGATTGTGTTCACCTGTGGCCCCTGTGTTTTCTCCTCCCTCCTCACCTGTGTCTTGTTTGTGTGATTAGTCTTGTGTGTATTTAAGTTCTGGTTTGTCTGTCTGTCTTTGTCGGTTCGTCTTGTGTATTGGCTTGTCCTCGGTGAGTGTTCTGTTCTGTCATTGTAATTTTAGCCTTGAAATAAAGGAATTTTACGTTAATCTGCATTTGGGTCCTACCTGCTTCACACATCGTAACATATTGTTGTGGGAATGGAAAGATAAATGAAAGGAGGATATATCAATTTAACATAGTCAGTGGCGGCGCCAGGGTATGGCTGGGGTAGGCTATAGCCATACCAAGAAATGGCTTAGCCCTACCTTAGCCCGACCATGAAAAATGATGTTAAAGTAAGCATGTCGTGTCCACAACACACAAACTGATCCTGAAGTGCACGTTACTGACGCAATATGGTTGAGACCATTCGGGCTTATGCTAGAGGGGTGTAAGGAATAGTCTAAGTAGTGGGGGAGTTTTATACACTAAAAGTGTGAAAATGCTCTCGTGTTATAATATCAGCGCGGCCTCGGTCAGATCAAAATGCTTCCGAATGCAATTTGAATAGACCTACAGCCAATCAGAGCAACAAAACGTTGGGTATGCATTACTGATACGTCACGTTCACAGTGAAAAGTCCCCAAACTCGCGACGAGTAAATTGCAGACAGACAGCAGAACTTCTAGGATTAATTGTATATTTCGGATGGATAGATTTGTTCTTAAACACCCTCGCATTGAGGTACAACAAGTCAAACGGGCGCTTTAATGCGACCCTAGAAGGATGCCTTTACGGATTTACACAGACTCATATGCATTTCCCTGACTCTGCCTGTAACCTCTGCAGGCTGCGAACGCAGCTTATCCTGTCTCCGTCGCATCAAGAATTATCTAAGAAACAGCAGTGGTGATGCATGGAACAGCAACCTGGGCCTGTTGGCTATCAATAAGTAGAGGAGTAAGGCACTGGATGTCCAGCGTGTCATTGACATTTTCGCTTCCAACCACAACAACCGGCGGATCGTGCTGCTTTGAGAACGTCAATAGTGAGTTTTGAATATATTATTGTAATAATGGGTCATTTGAAAAAGTGTTTTGTATGACAATAGAGACACAGGCCACCTGTTGTCTGCTGTGTCTGTCTCTCTCTGTTTACCTGTGTCTGTCTGTGTCTCTCTCTCTCCCTCTCTCACTCTGTCTCTCCCTCTCTCACTCTGTCTCTCCCTCACTCCCCCCTCTCTCTCTCTCTCTCTCTCTCTCTCTCCCTCTCTGTGTCAATTCTATATGCCAACTTTTCTTGTTTCTGCCGCTGCGTAGCATGTTGTAACAACGTGGAATTAGCAGAATAGGCTATTGTATTGTTTAACTAATTTAGCTGATAAAAGGAGACTAATAAAAGCCTCACGCGTGGCGTTTCACTGTCAAGGGGTGCAATATAGCGTGTATGTAATTACATTACAAATACTGACTCGAGCCCCACCACTGTATGGGTTAGCCCTACCATAGACTACCCAACACAAATACTCTGGCGCCGCCACTGCATACAGTATCTATGTTTATTATAACATTTTTCTGCATGTCAAAATTAAAGACAACCCACACACCTATCAATCATCAAACCGTGGGGTCTTAATTCATTACGTGTTGATTTCTATCAACGGGGGAGTACTTCAGGAAAGTCGACAGAGGGGGGTGGCCAGTGGAGTACTTCGTGACCACAGTGTGTGAACGTTGTGATCAGCTGTTTTAGCGCAGTTCTCCAGTGAAGAGGGGAGTCTCCCTCCGCAGCCGGTTGGCGTAGTTTTGACACAGTTCCGTTGTACAGACCGACGTTAACAGCAGCCCTGTCTGTGCACACGGAGACCGACTCTGTTGTCCGGTGATCTAACCGCCTTCTGGAAAAGCTTCACAAGTACGTCGGTACGCAAATGCGCTTTGTGACACAAGTGACGGTACGCATTTCAGATTACGCACATAACCTGCGTACCAGTTATGTACACCCCTGTACCAGAGCCATATTATTACTATTATATGGCTCTGCCCTGTACTACAGCAAAAGTATTCTCCGTCGGGACTTCCTGCAACAACACCACGCCGTTATCAAAGATGTTCTATTGAGAAGACGATCACTACGTGACAAAAGTTTTCAAAACCGTGGCTACTGAAATCAATCTTACTAACTGCTGTCTGTGCAATTTACTCCGCGCGAGTTGGCATACTTTATTTTGCTTACTTTAACATCATTTTTCATGGTGGGGCTAAGCCATTTCTTGGTATGGGTGTAGCCTACCACAGCCATACCCTGGCGCTGCCACTGGTGGCACGTATGGGGCGGGCCATTGTGCACATGCGTTAAATGCATTAAATATTTTAACGCAATTAATTCAAAAAATTAATTACCGCCGTTAACGCGATAATTTTGACAGCACTAATTGAAATACAAATCACCAAGTAATAGGGATAGACAACAGGTTTTTAATGATCCCAAGGCGGTCCTCCCTCCTCTGGCAAGCTGCGTGTAATCTCCTAATCAGAGCCCAGTGCTGCATCCTGAAGAAGGATTTAAATAGTTGCTGTGTGCGATCCTGGTAGACTGAAGCGTGTAGACGGGAGGCATTTCTACCAAGTCAGGACAGGCAGCCGGTACGATCAGATCCATAATGTTGTGTGAGAGCTCTGCAGAGCCGCTAATGTTTGTTCTGTTTGTTTGCGTGTGTGCCACGTGTCTTGTTAGAACTCTGCGCAGTTTGTTTATAGATGTAGGTTTCAATGTGGTGCGCTAATTGTGCGGAACATTCTGAGCTTAGACACTCTGTTATTTATCGTCTGAAGGATAGGTAAAATAAGGAAAATATGTATCCTTAAAAAGTATTCATTTACTTTCAAACCTTTATTTATGCAGGTGAATCCCATTGAGATCATTGATCTCTTTTTCAAGGGTGACCTGCTGCAAGTAGGTTCCACATGAATACATATAAACATAACAAAAAGGACATCATACAGCGACTACAGTTTACATAGCTAGTAACATTTACAGTTTCCGATTGGATAGCATCTATCCTTGCTTTAAAAACATTTAGTGGAACCAAATTGCTTAGATTCCATTCCTTGTGCAGACTGTTCCAAGACAGAGGAGCTGCGCATCTAAAAGCTATCTTCCCTAAGACAGTCCTAGCAGTTGGCACATTTAATAAAACCACAGCATTCGATCTCAGGCAGTAGCCACTTACAATTCGCCGTGAGATTAGGGTGCAGATGTAGGATGGAAGTTTCCCTAACATGGCTTTGTAAATAAAAATGTACCAGTGACTGAGCCTCCGTACAGTTATTGAAGGCAAACCAGCCCTTGCATACAGGGTACAGTGATGGGTTAATGTTAACTTGACCAGGCAATTGGCAGGTGCATTCATATAAATCAAATCACCATAGTCCAGCACAGGTAAAAAGGTCACAGTGACTAGTATTTTCCTGGCCTCAAGCGAGAAACAGGACTTGTTTCTGAAAAAGAAACCTAGTCTAACCCTCAGCTTTTTAAGCATGTTATTGACATGAAGTTTAAAAGTGAGACAATCATCAAGCCAGATACCAAGGTATTTGTAACCGGTAACCACTTCAAGTTTTATTCCTTGCGTAGTTACAATATCTAAAACAGGCTCTGGTGTATTTTTAGCTTTTGAAAAGAGCATTACCTTGGTTTTATCAACATTTAAAAGAAGCTTAAGCTCAGCGAGCTGAGTCTGAATAATGTTAAAAACAGCTTGCAATTCACCAACAGCCTCCTTAATGGAGGGATCTGCACAATACATCACGGTATCGTCCGCGTACAAATGTAAGGTTGCTCCATCGACATTTTCACCTAAACTATTGATATAGATGGAGAATAATAGCGGAACCTAAAACGGAACCTTGCACTGTCAGAAATAATGTGCTAAATTTGTACCTTTTTTAGGGGTCCAACAGCTCGTCACTGGGGCAGTACCCTCAAAGCTACACCCATTGTACCCCTTAACAAGAGTACATATTAGTACCCTTACAGTTTGTACCTTATGAGGGCAAATATGTACCCCTGGGGACAATAATGGATTGATGCTCTAGGACTTAAATGTACCCTTGCAAATGGTACAAATTTGGCCTTTACAGTTTTTCTCGATTGCTAACACACTAAAATTATACATAAAGCACAATTATTTTAACTGACACTCAAAGAGCAAAACATCGGCTCAAATCTCAAACACGTTTTCAGCTTTTCACACAATTTGCAAATCAACATGGCACTTTTTGCAAACCACTGCACACGTTTCTCCACGTAAGACACAGGAATCTGACAAAGTCACGTGTTAGCTGATTTAAAACACTGATATTCAAAATGCCTCACACATGGACCAATAATCAAGAAACACATTCCACCTGAAAGAATGAGGCACAGGAAGCAGCAGTTACAAACTTGATTTTGGCAAACAATGCATCACAGAGAGATCCGAAGTATAGTAGCTATGTGCTGCATGTTGCTGCAGTGCTATTTTTGAATAAAATGTGATTTTTTTTCAACAACTCATTTGTATTTCTTCCTTTACTGTATACTCAAGCAATCTTTCTCTGCAGAAAAAAACCTCTATGTACAGAGCACAGCCCATAACAGATGAAAGTGCTTTAGATTATGCTCAGCAGTGTGTAGTTGGGTGGTCAAACCATCTAGTATTATGAATGAAGTGTGTTATATTTGGTGCAAAAGTTTGCATTTGGTAAGTGTATGTAGTTTTGAGTGCTGTTCTTCATTTAGCAGGAGAAATTAGGTGTTTTGCACTTTGGGTGTGTGGTTTTGTGAATTGTGTTTAGTGTTCTGAGAAACTGAGCAATTAAAAAAAAAGTGTGTTAGCAATCGAGAAAAACTGTAAAGGGTACTGCCCCAGTGACAAGAGCATTGTACTTTATAATGACAAATTTGTACTCAGTACAACATGGGACACAGTCAAAAAATTATATTTTCTCACATTTGTTAACAAACAATAATTACATCATCAATCTATAACACTTTCAACATTTAAATCATGCAATATCACATTAAAATGTCACATCACAAAAACATCTTTTCTATCAATACAGAATTTCAGAATAATGTTAAATGTATCAATGCCACACAATACAATACAATCCAGCATAACGCATTTCATTGAACAATAGCTTTCCCCCCTTTTAAGTCACAATTCCCTTAAACATTTCAAATATTTCTAAGGGGAACATACAACTTATCATCAACATTGTACACATCGAGGGACTGAAAGTCCATTGCTTGTCCTGGTTTAATAACACTCCATTGAGTATCAACTTTGACTGTGTATGCATGCAGGTGTGAATCTGCAGTTACTTGCAACAGTCTTAAAATATTGGTGCTTTTCCTCAAAGCGCATGTACGCAGGGGGCCGTACATGGCCAAGTATTGCGTAATGTATCGGTGGCATTTCGGAGTGATGACATCACCAAAAACTAGTGCTGTAGCGACGCGTCGACTTCAAAATATCGTCTACGACATATTTCCTCGTTGACGCATCGCCACACACACGTGGGTCACCCAAAACAACAACAACCAGTTCGCAATCGCACTTTAACGGCTACCACCTCCTCCTCACAGGATTGCGCATGAAGCCCTGCAAAAAGCCCCCAAACAAAAACATCTCGCCCTAGGTCTTCAAAAGCATGGGAATACTTTAAATGTAGTCCAAAACGCAAAGGCATTGTTATTTGCAGTCTTTGCCAAATGGAGTTGGCATACCACACTAGCACAACAGCGATGTTGGAGCATTTAATGTGGATGCACCCCCTTGTCTCTCGTGGAGGGAACAATGATAAGTAAGTACTAACGTTGGCTAAATTAATTCCACGTTTGTGTAGTGTGTTGTGCAGCTTGAGATCTGTGCACTTCGGTAGTGCTAACTATCTTATAGCTCTCCGTGCAGTTTGTTCGTGCTTGGTTGATTAGTAGTTAATGTTAGCTACCTAGCTAGCGGCGCCAGCTGTGTGTTAGTTAACGTTTGTCAGCATTTAATGATGGCTGGAATTAGGGTTGCCAACTTCCAGAAATGGAGAAACGGGACACATGCATGTGTCCCCCGCTTTTCGGTTTTCTGGCGGATTTCGTTTTTAGGGGGGAGCCAGCCCCGAGGGTTCGAAAATGTTTTTGGGGGTCAAAACCCTCAAAATGCATAGAAAACTATGCATAACTATAACACAATACAAACACAATGGTCTTACACCTGCATTAGGCTACTACATCACATTGTATCATTATTAGACTTAATGTTATCCTTCAACCAACCATTTCCCCATCAATCAGCTGACTGACTGACTGACTCACTCACTCACACACACACACACACACACACACACACACACACACACACACACACACACACACACACACATTGTGCCTGCCCTGTCAACAGTGGCGACGCCAGAGATTTTCTCTAGGGGGTGCTGTGGGGTAGCTTGACGTTTCATAGAGGGTGCTCAAACATTAAGGGTTTCCCATTAATGCACCAGCGCTACAGTTAAATGTTCTACTGCAACACACTCCGCACACACACACACACACACACACACACACACAGTGTACCCGCAACTGTTACAATGAAGGCTCGGTAATCAGCTCACGGCATATAGGTGTAAGCAGGGGTAAAGTGCTATTTTTACAAGTGGGGAGTAGACCTCACCCCCTCTAGTGGTGAAGATTTTTTTTTAAATATTGAAGTTAAAAGCATCAATCTGGTGCACTTTGAGAGCCAACATGAAGAGATCTATGGATATACAGTATCTCTCAACATACATATGAAACAGAACTGTAAACAGATTTTCTATTTCTTTATAGATATTTTACAAATGACTCCCCTTTTAAAACAAACCGTTTGAGACCCACTGAGATAACTAGACTAAAGTTAACTATCTAAACACTGAGAGTCCTTTACTTCACCTGAGCTGAGGTTATCTGAGACTCTCAGTCTGACAGGAGAGAGTTCTCCCTCCACCTTGTTGTTGAAAAAGCTCCTTATATCCGTTAGCTTGGCTAGCTAGCACCATATGCTAACCACAACGATCTCCGGTAGATACCCACCGGTGCGCGAGCTCTCTCTCTCGCTCGCTTGCGCACGCACACAAAATGGCTCGTGCCACACACACAGAGCAGAGCTTGAATGAAACAGACCCAGAAGTAAGCTACTTGTACTCACGAGGCCTATTATGTGCAGAATCCCTCTCGCTTTCATGTGGTTTTGATTGAGTGTCCACACGTGGACGTTTAAGGACTAAAAAACGATCCATTTATCACTTTGCTGTTAGCAAATCATTTGGGGCTCCAGCTAACAGGAAGTCACTCAAGTGTCACAAAGTAATTTAGCCTATGGGTAGGTAAAAAATCAAATGGGTGCTGGCCATTGGCCTAATCATATCACCTGTGTTGGCTTTATGTTTTTGATCAAACATTTATTTGTTTCACATTTGCATTGATGCAATCAATCATTTTTCTAAAAAAACATATTTCTTGGGGGTGCTTAGGGGGTGCTTTGGCAATCCTGGGGGGTGCTTCAGCTCTCCCCTGGCGCCGCCCCTGCCTGTCAACTGAGCGGTCCTAGCGCCCTTCGCATACAGCACACAAACACACAGGCACGCAGCCAGACACACTGAATTGCGCGCAAACAGAAACATCTTTTTTAATTTTCCCTTTACACGGGAGTCCGGGACAAACAAAGTCCCGTACGGGACACGCCCGTTTTGGCTCAAATACGGGGTGTCCCGGCTAATACGGGACGGTTGGCAACCCTAGCTGGAATGGTAGCTAGTTTACGTCTGCAGAACACTGCTATCTAGCCGCTATTAACCCGGAACGAACAAACTGCACAGAGAGCTAAATTAAGCTTAGCGCAAGTTCAATAAGGAAGACCTAACACGAGTCACTTACACGTCACTCGATGGCTCCCTTCCCCCCTCATTAAATATGAGGGCGTCACCCCTCAGCAGCCAATAGCTGCACATGCTAAATTCCTTAAATGCCTGCTCTTCCTCCCGGCTACTACAGCAGGGCATCCCCACAGCCCCAGGCCTCACTCTCTCGCAGCTCCGAGAGCTCTCGGATCAGGTCTCCAGCACAGCTCCCCAGTCCGGGGCAGCAGCTCCAGTCAGCTCCCCAGAGAGCAGGGCGAGGACGCGGAGGTAAGAAAAAAGAAGTCGAGCCCTCCAGGATCCCGTCCACCTCCAAAATCCACCCCTTCCCAGGCTCGCCAGTCCGGGAGCGTCACTAACACACCCCTCATGGAGATTAGCGTGGCCGGCTCCCTGCAATCCCTGGCTAGCTCCATGATAGCTATCGATGCTCGCCTCCAGGCCCTGGAAGACTCCGTCACAGGAGCTTCGACTTCCGTGGCACTCAGGTCAGGTACTAGTGTTAACGAAAATGTTTTCACTCATCCACACAGGGTCGGGTTGTAACGGAATAGATGTAACGACGTTACGTAATCAGAAATACAAAAAATCATGTATATTCAGCGGGCGTTACATTTGAAAAACGAGTAATCTGAGTCTTATTGAATACTTATTGGAACTATTGGTTGAGAAGTTTCCTCACAAAATGTAATATTCATTACCAGCAGAACTGTGTGCACACTGCACAGCGCTGCAGCGTGTCTGTGAGCGAGAGATGCAGCGTGTCTGTGAGGCCCCGCCCCCGCACGCAGATGAGAGAGAGAGAGAGTTCTCTTTCAAAATATATTGAAAGGTAGAAACGGAGATGGTTAGATAAAACGTGGAAGATAACGTTTATGTAGCATTTATTTATTGTCGAAATGATGACATTTATAACGGGATCAAATCAAAGTGAATGGCCTGCTGAATGTATAGGGCAAGTGACTGAAAAAAAGTTATTACATCGTTTCAGATAATAAATAATAATGATAATTCATTCTATTTAGGGGCGCCTTTCCCCAGTGAGATGATAGTGAACTGTTCATGAACTTGTCATGAAAAGTTCATGAAATATCAGTGAACCATATTCATGAACAGCTCATAAACAGCTCATAACAAAGTTGATGAACTGTTCATGAAAGTGACATGAACATTAAATGGCACTAGGGCAGTTCATGAACTACTCATGAAACTCCTGTGCTGGAATGGTTCATGAACAATTCATGGAATATGGTTTTAGGCAGGTTCATGAACAATTCATGAAATGGAGTTTTCAGTGAGTGTGTAGCGATATTCAGTATTCAACCAAGAAGATTTCAAGAATTGTTCATGAACATATCAAGAACTGTTCATAACAACTTCATGAACCATTCATGAACAGTTCATACCCAGTCACTGAATATAATTCAATGGCTGGCTATGAACTGTTCATGAACTGTTCATGTACATGAACTGTTCATGAACCATTGACTGTGGGTCAATTGGCAACCATAGAAAACAACAAGTATGTCAATCACAATGGAACTTTACTCAAATTAACAAACAAACAAACATACATGTATACAGGTGGAGCACTACAATTAATCCTATCACTATTTGAAGCAGTTCTTGACACTCAGCTGCACAAAAAATGTTGTTACGGGTCCCAAAAGCTTGGGTACCACAGCAACAATAAATGATTTCTGTAGAAAACAGAAAAGTGCAGCAGCAATAATTATACACAGGATCCGGTTGATCGTCTGGAATGCTTCTTATTCAAAATTCAAAGTACACAGTTACATTCAAATAGCTGAACTTTACAAACATCACATTTGTCCATTTAAGTTATCTGTCTGTCACAGTCAATTACTGTATCTCAAGGAGAAATTCAACATAGTCAATATAAATTATTACATTACATTGCATTTAGCTGACGCTTTTATCCAAAGCGACTTACAATAAGTGCGTTCGACCAACAAAATACAAACTTGAAGAAAACAGAATCATATAAGTACATCAGGTTTCATAGAGAAAAAACATTTCAAGTGCTACTCAACTGGCTTTAGGTAAGCCAGTCCATAAGTGCTTTGTTAATAGTTCTATTGCTCGAAGTGGAGTCGAACAAGATGAGTTTTCAGTCTGCGCCGGAAGGTGTGTAAGCTTTCTGCTGTCATGATGTCAATGGGGAGCTCATTCCACCATTTTGGAGCCAGGATAGCAAACCCACATGTTTTTGCTGATGGGAACTTGGGTCCCCCTCGCAGCGAGGGTGCAGCGAGTCGTTTGGCTGATGCAGAGCGGAGTGCACGTGCTGGGGTGTACGGTTTAACCATGTCCTGGATGTAGGAAGGGCCAGATCCATTCGCAGCATGGTACGCAAGTACCATTGTCTTGAAGTGGATTCTAGCAGTTACCGGAAGCCAGTGGAGGGAGCGGAGGAGCGGCGTGGTGTGGGAGAATTTAGAAAGGTTGAAGACCAGACGAGCCGCTGCATTCTGGATGAGCTGCAGAGGTCGGATGGCACATGCAGGTAGACCAGCCAGGAGGGAGTTGCAGTAGTTTAGGCGTGAGATGATGAGAGCCTGGACCAGAACCTGCGTCGCTTTCTGGGTCAGCTGGGGACGCATCCTCCTGATGTTGTAAAGCGTGTATCTGCAGCAGCGGGTTGTAGCAGCTATGTTTGCAGTGAAGGACAGGTTGTTATCTATAAACACATAACGCTATCAAATAATACTTTCTATCAATATATCTATCTTTACCAAATATAACATATTATGGAGATCACAAAAATACACTGTCAATGTTAATAAACAAAAAACAAGGCAATGTGCCTGCAAGACTGCACTCAGGTAAACAAAACATATTACCCGTGCGCAGCAGCTAACCTGCCTGCGAGCCTTCGCTCAGGTCACATTTACCCAGGCGCGGCTGAAGCCCGCGAAAATGGCATCTATTGTTGCCGACAGTTTAGTATTTTTAAAATACCGTTACTATGTCAAACATGCTCAAAACCTTCTGACACACTCTCCTAAACATCTCCAACATCATATCTAATTCACACAAGTTAACATCGATCATTTTCATCATGAACTGACCTGTAGAAAACAGAAAAGTGGAGCAGCAATAATTCTACACAGGATCCGGTTGATCGTCTGGATTGCTTCTGAGGATAGGCCGGAAGTTGAAGGATAAAGATAAGGCAAAAGTAACAGTGAATATAAGATATAGTAAATCCTATCATGGAAACGCTAAAAACATTGAGCTGTCTGAGTGGAAAAGTACTGTGTTAAAGTTTACTGCTGAGATGCCTCAGCAGTTGGCCGGCTACATCCTGTTATCTTCAAGGACTAGAACACCATGTTACGAGTATGTGTGGCCCTGACCTTCAAAAGGCGCAACTGTCTTGTGAGCGAAAACTAGATAAAGCAGGTAATAAAGACACATCGAAATTAGGAAGAGGGAGTAGGGCCCTGGCCCTGACCTTGGCTAAATCTGGGTGTTGCTGGGCAGAAAAGGCAGATTACAGTAAGAGAGAGCACCAAAGGTGGGGGCTTCACAGCAAATACTATAAAGAACAAGATGTATTCAGGATTCGGGGCTCACTTCAACTGGGATCTTACACTGACGAGCTTGTCACGGTGAGAACTCAAGAAGGAGTCCAAAGCGCTTTGTGGTATAGTATCAGATTGATGTGTCTTTGCTGAACTGTGTAATAAAGTGCTTATTTGAAGAAACAATCCATTGGAGTGCAAAGTCTAGTTTCTGTACAGCTAACAGAGAATAGTGTCGAAGGACACAATTCCTTTTCCCTCAGAACTAAGAACGGTCATCGGCAGATCCGGACAGCGACCCCGCTCTGGCCATATCCAAACGATCTGCGCGGAGGACGGACCTGGTCCGGTAGACTCCAACAAAGTGTCCCCCCTAAGATAACCCAGATGTCACCGCTCACCTGCCAAAGGTTCCACCTTGGCGCTACTTACTCGTACTGCTTCTCAAACAGTACAGATAAACCATAAAATGATATGAATGTCACCAAAATAAATACAGATAATGTTCAGTTTCAAATTCACTATTGTTTTGTTTTAAGATTAAAAGTTTTAAAAAAGAAAGAAATGTTCAAATAGTAGATGAATATTCAAGAGGTCTTTAAAAACATCACACTGATCATCAAAAGTTCATAAAATGCTCATGAATTTCCAAAATATTCTGAACTTGCCACAATCATCCAAAATTCATGAAATGCTCATAGTCATGAAAAGTTCATGAAATACTCATGCAAACTTTTTGGGGTTTTAATTATAATGTTGTGATTGGCTGGATCATGAAAAGTTCATAAATTGCTCATAAAACAGGAACTTTATATGAATGAACAATGTTCATAAAAATGTCATGAACTGCTCTTTAAAATGGTTCATGAGCATTTTAAGAATTTTGGTTCATGAACATGACAAGTGAACATATAATGAGTTGTTCATGAATGTTTCATGAGTGCTCATGAACAGCTCATAAAGTCATGAACTCCATCTCGCAGGGGTTCAAAGCACCCAAGGACACCTTACAATGCATAACATATTCCAAGGAAAGGTTTTAAGACTGTACAAGAATGCAGTATGGGTGAGTTTTACGTGTGGTGCAGATGAGAGAGCTGTCCAGAATGACACTAAGATGTTGTGTTGTGCTCTTGATAAAACAGTAAAATACGTGTCTCCCGTTCACCAAAACATACCCATCTGTTATGGAAAAGAAAGTATTCCAAAGAAAAAAGAAGAAGAAGAAGGAAAGAAAAGAAAAAAGAAAAAGGAAAGAAAAGAAGAAAGAAGAGGAAAGAGAAGAAAGGAACTTGGAAGTATTCTAAAAGTAATCTGCCAAAAATCTGGCCCACCCTATATTTTTACAGGCCCACCCTAAAGTACATTTCTGCCTACGCTACTGGTTTTTTTTGCGAGCAACGTGACCAACAACCAATCACATGAATCTCTTGCCCCCGAGATACAAAGCAATAGCAATGTTAAAACGAAGTAAACTGGGAAAAAAATAAAATAATACAAAATCTCCAACAGGCGAAAACCTACCAGTTTCACCCACTGTCTCTGCCACCTCCCTCCATGCCTCGCTCCTCCGGTTTGTATCCCGGTAGATGAACAGAGACCGATCATTCAGCACCGGGTGATTCACTACCGCTATAATGAATTTTCTCTCCATTTTTTGGAATATGAGGTAATGACCTGCGTAGTCTCTCCCAGCATACACGCGGTTTGACTGGCTAGCGCTTGTACTGGCAGATTTTCATAAACGGGATTTCATTGGCTGACGCTTCTGCCGAGGCGCCAACAAAATTGAACATTGCTCAACTTTTGAAGCGAGCAACGCCAGCAACGCTCCACGTCGCTTCCCAAAATACAGTCCTGCTAAAAGTGACGTCACCCTATTCAAAGTGAATGGGCAGAAGCGTTGGAAGCTTTAACGCGCGCCACCGTGTGGACGAGCCGTCACAGTAGCTCTGTGCCAGAAACCTCGTGGAGGAAGACAAATAAAAAAAAATAATAATAATTGGAATATCACCCCTCCACTCCCATTATCATCCCTCAGCTAGCAGCTGCGCTATCTACTCACCCAGATTCCGTGTTCGTTGACTATCTCCTGTCAGGGCTCTCCCAAGGCTTCAGGGTAGGGGTCCTCCCATCTCCCACAGTGACTTTCGTAGTAAGAAACTTACAGTCAGCCGCTAAAGAACCCAACATAGTTTCCCAGCTCATCGACAAAGAACTTCTCAAAGGATATATAATCGGCCCTTTTAGCTCCTCCCCCTTCTCAGTGTTCCGTTCAAATCCCATCGGAATAAGCCACACGTAAATAAAAGGCTGATTTTCGATCTGTCCGCTCCCCGCTCCGGCCATTCGGCAGCGTCAATAGCATCATCCCTCCAGATCAGTTCTCCCTTCACCATGCCTCAGTGGATAATGCAATAAAGATGATCAAGTTCACAGGGCACGGAGCTCGGCTCTCCAAAGCGGACATTACCGATGCCTTCAAAATCATCCCCATTCATCCGTCTCAGTGGAATTCGTTCGGTATTAAGTGGGAGTCCAAACTCTATTTTCGCAGAAGCAGCCCCTGCATCTTCAATTCCTTCTCGGAAGCGCTCTGCTGGATCCTGCTGAACATCGTCAGAATCCCCTCCGTCCTTCACCTACTGGACGACTCCTCCCCATAGACCCGCCACAGGACAGCTCAGGGATCTCACTGGCCAAGCTTAAACACTGCTTCAGGAGTTAGGTGTCCCTCTCTTCAAAGAGAAAATGTTAGGTCCCGACACACGCTTAGAGTTCTTAGGCATCCCAGATAGCAAAAAAGGTTTGGCCCAGATTCGGCCCACACAAAACACCTTCATCTGGCCCACATACCGCATGGAATGATGGCACTTAGGCGCTCCGCTCCTGTTTGCCAGATCTGGGCCACAAGCAAGCCATAGCAATGCCACATGTCAATCATAAACGAACCACATAAACCAGAACTGGCCCTAATCTGGGCCATGGTTAGTTTTCATTCTGGCCCAGATCCGGCCCACATTCCATATCCTTATCTGGCCCACATACCGCATGGAATGATGGCACTTAGGCGCTCCGCTCCTGTTTGCCAGATCTGGGCCACAAGCAAGCCATAGCAATGCCACATGTCAACCATAAACGAACCACATAAACCAGAACTGGCCCTAATCTGGGCCATGGTTAGTTTTCATTCTGGCCCAGATCCGGCCCACATTCCATATCCTTATCTGGCCCAAATACAGCATGGAGTGATGGCACTGGGGCGTTCCACTCGTTGGCCAGAACTGGCCCTAATCTGGGCCACAATTAGTTTTCATTCTGGCCCAGATCCGGCCCACATTCCATATCCTTATCTGGCCCACATACCGCGTGGAATGATGGCACTTAGGCGCTCCGCTCCTGTTTGCCAGATCTGGGCCACAAGCAAGCCATAGCAATGACACATGTCAACCATAAACGAACCACATAAACCAGAACTGGCCCTAATCTGGGCCACGGTTAGTTTTCATTCTGGCCCAGATCCGGCCCACATTCCATATCCTTATCTGGCCCAAATACTGCATGGAGTGATGGCACTGGGGCGTTCCACTCGTTGGCCAGAACTGGCCCTAATCTGGGCCACGGTTAGTTTTCATTCTGGCCCACATTCCGTATCCTCATCCGGCCCAAATGCTGCATGGAATTATGGCACTTTGACGGTCAGGTGATGTTTACCAGATCTGTGCCACAAGCAGGTCAAAGCATGGCCACATGTCAGCCAAGAATGACCCAAATAAACCAGACCTATCCCTAAAAAGCCATTAAAACGTTGGTGACTCAATGACTGAATATCAATGACACTGTGTATTCTGCAACAGCAATATTCAACATACAGTAAATACAAATGTCAAAATGGCCTCTCAAAAGTTGCATCAATAAATTACAACAGATGAACCAAACGTTTTTTTTAATGATTGTATCATCATTTATTAATATTGGTGATGAACTAGCCACTGCATCATTACATTTTCAAAATAACTGGGATACAATCCAACCATGCCAAAATAACAGCATAATAAACAA
The DNA here is from genome assembly GCF_902827115.2 of Pseudochaenichthys georgianus. Taxonomy (NCBI): domain Eukaryota; kingdom Metazoa; phylum Chordata; class Actinopteri; order Perciformes; family Channichthyidae; genus Pseudochaenichthys; species Pseudochaenichthys georgianus. Next base: position 3,027,164 of record NC_047508.1, read on the forward strand.
AAACAAAATAGCTGTATAGTAAAGCAACTTTGAAAAAACACGCAATTCTAAAAAAAAAGCTTAGCTCCCTAAATAAACAAACTCTTCTGCAGACTCAGTGACATTTCAGATTTATTTTATTGATTTTCTTGTGAAAACAGAACTAAAACAGAATACTTGTAGAACCATAGGGTTAAACCTAACCCTGCTCAACCAAAATTAACGAACTTTTGCCGACCTTGGCAAGGGAACAACCTGGACATTTTATCGATGGATTTATCGACCTCCTTGACTGGGCCCATGAGAATCTTGAAGGCCTATAAGGAATGCACAAACAAATAAACTCTGTTGACTCAGTAACAGATAACAATCAAACGTACAAAACCGCAAACAAAATACAATTCCTTATGTATATGCTATATTATATATTACAAATTATTATACATATATTGCAAAATAGATATTGTAACTGACTTACAGGTTTCTTGGACAGCTCGTCTTCGTTCCTCTCTCTCTCTTCTACCTCCATCTCGGTCGCCCGCAAGGTGAAGCCATTTTTTTATGTAGGATTCTACCTCTTGGTCTGTTGCTGTCGCTGTGAGCCTGTTGTTTCTGACAGTCCCTAAAAGTAGAGAACATTGTAAAGCCTTGGATGGATTGCACAATTTAGGACCCAATCTGGGGACCTACGGATCAGCCAAGTGCATGGCGTGCTGTGTCTGACGAATTCAGTGGTGATGGCACTTTGAGAACATTCTGGCCATGGCAGAGGACGCCCTTTGCCTCTACTCAACAGCTTGACGCCTGCTAGTAAAATCGGACTGCAGCTGATCCAGAATTTCTCAATGAGGGAGAAAGAGTAGATGTGCTTCCAGCCTCTTTTCAGAGTTTATTTTTTAACTTTTTATGTGGCAAACCATGTTAAACAAATTATTCTTTTATATGTCTTTTTCTACCAAGAGTAATTTGAATTGGTTGAATCTAGGATCAGTAAGTACTAACTGAGTGTCAAACATGCAAGAAAAGAGGACTGGACTTATTAGACTGATGACAGCGCAATGTAACACTTACCAGTAATGACATCTTTAAGTTGCAGTCTGTGGAATGCTGTTTTCCCATTGATGCCACGCCAGTTGAGCTGTTTGGCAAGGGAGTTGGTAAAACAGTGTTTCATCACTCGCCAAACGCAATCCTTAACGTCCAGTCCTCCAATGACACTCAATGCAGTAATCTGAAAAAGATCATTTAAAAGCTAAGGATCCATGCATTATATAAACACTAGTCACAATAACCTAATTTAAAAAAAAAAACATTATTTCCCTTTTCCCATAGCTGATATTTAGCATCACTGCTGTCCAACATACAACTTAGGTGGCAAGTAAAATATTAACAATAGTTTCAAATTGGGTCCCCCATCCTTTTAAGTTGGTAAGGGCAATTATTACCATTTTGTTTTGAAGGTCTGCCTCTTCCCTCACACGTTTCTCCAGAGCCAGCAGGGAGGTTACATCTTTTAGCGGCAGTATATCTCTGCCAAGGGGATCCGGCCCACCAGCAGGTTCGCCAGGAATTTTCTGCATGGTCATCTGAATGACTTTGAGTTGATCCATCATCATCTCTTGATTCGTAAGAAGTCTATGCAGAAGAGCTAAAAATAAGGACATTCAACATATATAAATTAGGGCTGTCAGTCGATTAAAATATTTAATCGCGATTAATCACATGATTGTCCATAGTTAATCGCGATTAATCGCAAATTAATCGCACATTTTTTATCTGTTCTAAATGTACCTTAGGGGAATATTTTTCAAGTTTTTAATACTCTTATCAACATATGAGTGGACAAATATGCTTTATGCTAATGTTTATTATCATTTGAACAATGACAAATATTCTCATGAATATTAAACACAACAACCTCTGAACATTACAAATATTCGCCTCAATTCAACCTGGAACCTCTCATACAATACAAATGGTGTGTGTGTGTGTGTGTGTGTGTGTGTGTGTGTGTGTGTGTGTGTGTGTGTGTGTGTGTGTGTGTGTGTGTGTGTGTGTGTGTGTGTGTGTGTGTGTGTGTGTGTGTGTGTGTGTGTGTGTGTGTGTGTGTGTGTGTGTGTGTGTGTGTGTGTGTGTGTTGGATCGTTGGAGCTATGTGCAACTCAAGGCATATGCTCGAACGGGAGCTGCCTGGACGCTGCAATTATGTTGCTGAGTGTGCTGACTTTTCGTACAATGTCCCACTGTCTGGCTTCCTGCATAAAGTCAAGTGCTCGGCACAGTTGTGGCGAAATGTCGCTCCTCTGTTTTCATTTAAACAGCTCCTTCTATCCGTTAGCGCAGCTAGCTAGCACCAGATGCTAACAACAACAATGCACGTAAGGTCTCTCTCTCGCTCGCTCAGGCCACACATACACACACCCTCCCGGTCCTCCCGATGGCCAGTCGGTGCCTGCCGGTGAGCGTGGAAGTGTGGTCTGCTGCCGCAAGCGGGCAGCAGGAGCGGGGCTGTCAGCATCAGCTTGTCGATGGTATTTTAAACTCGATGCGCTCTGAAACTAAGGGGCGGCCGAGAAAAAAAAATACACATGCGTTAATCGCGTTAAAATAATTAGTGGCGTTAATTTTTTTTTGCGTTAACGCGTTATTAACGCGTTAACTTGACAGCCCTAATATAAATGCATCTTTTATCACACTATTTCTCCTCTACTCATATACAGTATATGTGTGTGTGTGTATATACACATACATATACATTTACAGACAAAACAATAACAAATTGTGAAATCACCTACGAGCAAGACCCCCTTCGCTTTCATCTTGTCGTTGAGTTCCAGGATTTTTCTCAGACCGTCGGGGTTCTGTTCTTCTCAAAGACCCAGACCGCTGGGGTTCTGGGCTTCTCAAAGACCCAGACCGCTGGGGTTCTGGGCTTCTCAAAGACCCAGACCGTTGGGGTTCTGGGCTTCTCAAAGACCCAGACCGCTGGGGTTCTGGGCTTCTCAAAGACCCAGACCGCTGGGGTTCTGGGCTTTTCAAAGACCCAGACCGCTGGGGTTCTGGGCTTCTTGCAGACCGTTGGGGGCTTGTAATCTGCTTGTGAGGTTTTGTGCTCATAACTACTTTTTTTAATGCATATGACTGTATATCAAAGCCTGGCCCTTTTATGTTTGGGGCTGGTGGCAATGTCCTTTTTTGTTTGACAGTAACGTCATTATCACTGTCACTCTCAAATCGAATGTTCGGTCTTGTGTGTGAGTGTGTTTGGGGGGGGGGGGGACACAGGAAATGAAAGCAGAATTATTTTCAAAGATTACAAAGGAAAAACAATACAGCATAAATTATGTGTTAAAGAAATATCAGATAAAATGTATATCTACCATGACTCATTAGTATGTAGGGATAGTTTGGAGGCGAGGACAAACCCACTGCATTTTGTTTTCAGAGCACCATTTTTTTTAAATAGTGTTTTTAACATATTTGTTTAAATACTTAAGTTATGAAAAAAAACACTTCTCTATTAAGGTATATTAGTCTTAATTATTGAGAGGTTGTATATTAGATTTGAGAACTTGAAAAAATTCACACATGTTGATTTTTCCATAACATTTACATCTATAACAATAGTAGTAGAATTGCACTTTAATACTTACAGCCTTTTACGCTTTTTTTTTGGGAGAACATCCTCCTCTTCTTCCTCTGCTGTTTGAAGATCAGTGTGGGTTTCCGCTTGAGGGAGTTTTAGACGAGCGGTTTTGTAGTTTGCTGTAAAAACAAGAGAAATATCATTATATTATGATTTTTCAAATCAGTGAATCCTCACAGTAAATATGTTATTTGCATACCAGCTGTATATAGAATTCGGACACTAAATGCATCCCAGATGTGTTCAGGCTGCTCCTCATTTCTTATGGCTTTAATTAAGTCGTCGTGCTTGTAGTGAGCTGGCCACTGACAGGTATCATCTGCAACCCACAGTGCTGGAACTACTTCAACCTCTTGGGTTTCCAGAAACTCAACAATGTGAAACATGGCCTAGAACAGAAAGAGGCACAAAGTTACTAGTTTTAAGAGTATACTATAAACACAGTAACCTTTTGTTTTTTCAAAACGGCAAACGTATTCACATAATAAGAAGTCTTTAAATTAGAAGAAAGCTTTTTTTATGATAATCCTTATGCTATAAAAGGTGAATGATGGCTTAATTGATCATTAATACATGTTCATAATAATATGGGATACGCACCTACAGAGATAAGTGAAGGCAGGCTGGACACTGTCACCGCTGTTATGCACACAAATGATCAATCATTTTCCTCAAGATAAAAAGCTTGGTTAAATTCAGCAGTCCCAATGACTGTTACCACACCAGACTTAAGACTGCAATTTAGGATGGGTCTGCATGAAGAAGTGGCAGAACAACAAAACCAACCTCCAAAGGTAACCGGACACACTTCTGCACATTGGTATCTAACTTGAAGCACATCAGATTTGGTGACAGATCTGACACAAAACAAATTCCCAAATATGTGGAGTCAAGGGGATAGTCAAAATACTTTTCAATGTGTCTATATTCTTTGCAGACAATGTATTCCTCACCCTCAAAGACAATTATATTCTGAACCAAGAGTATGTTATTGTTCCTCTTGATACATCTGTCCCTCTCTGATGAACTGATGACAAACTCATCTGTTGCCAGTTCTTTAAACTGGGAGAAATGTCCTGTAAAGCCATGTGGAACAGGTCCATCTGAGTGTAGCCTTTTGAATTTTTTGTGGGTTTTCAAAGTTTCCTCATCTTTTAAACTTGTTGAATCAAGTTCTGAAATTCTGCGTATAACTTGCTGCAGTGGAGAGCTAGGTTTTCTAACCATTATTTTAATTGTTTTTAAGTAGTTTTCGAAAGGAAACCCTGATATTAAATCTAAGTGGCCATGCACCTTCACATCATCACTGAGATGAGTCAAACCATGTATGTTGTAAACTAAAAATCCCTGACCATAGAGTTCCCCAAAATGCTTAACAAATGATCTAAGTAGCGTGTTTGCAAAGTCATTTAACAGCAAGCAATATGTTGGACTTGCCAAAATGTATATACTCACAGACAACAGCATAAAATTCTGATAAACCTCAGTAGACAGCACATCCCTCAAAACGACTGGACCGGTATAAAGTAAGAACTGCCTAAGTTCTGTTGCCTTCCATCGTAACCTCTCAGTAAGGGCCCTTGGCCTTCTAGCAAATTCTGAAGGTATGTAACTTCTGAGAGCAAGCAATTTTTCTGAAATTAAAGAGACTTGCCTGGATGAAATACGGGAATGCAACTTGACACTTGTGCCCATCCATAAATCAAGCAGACGACGAACCACACCTAAGCACACTAAATGCATATAGTCGTGTGGAAATCCACTGACCATAGGAACAGATGTTTCACAAAATGGGGAATGTTGTATGTGGTGGTCTTCATCCTCTGCATTTGAAAAAGATACATCAGTTCTTGCTCTAGCATCAACTTCTGGGAATGTCATGCGATGATTAATGTAATTGCCTGACTGTACACATTTATCACAGCCACTGTATCCATTGTGTGACTTAATACCCTTAACAAAGGCCCTCGCAGGAGCATCACAGATTACTGAGGACACAGTCAAGAAGAAGGTCTTACCATTAACAACAAATCCACTGCTCATGGTTTTTAACTCACAGACCAGATCCTTCAGATATTCTGACAATGACTGAGGCTTTGACTTCCCACAGAAAAGAGCAATCAGCACAAGTTTTCTACAATACCCCTGGAGGATTCCCAAAATTGGCCAGAACTGAACAGCTGAACTTTTAAAAATTGGAAGACCGTCAATGTTTAATTGTAATTTGAAACTGTGATGACTCGGGACAACTGATGTAAGCTTCTGAAATATCTGGCTGAACATATTCTGTATACCTAAATAATGGAAAGATCCACCCGCCAAGGAAGCAACACTATGGTACGTCTGTGTTTTGAGGAATGTTCTTGCATCTTTTGGCAAAGAGGGGTGATGGGGTTTCAGTATAGACAAGAGGGCAGACAAAGCGATCAATGACCAGAGATGGGGTCGTTACTAAAAAAAAGTAATATATTACATATTACATATTACTTTAAAAAAAAGTAATATATTACACTACTTCGTTTCTATCTACATAAAGTAATTCGTTACTTTACTCGTTACTTTACTCGTTACTTTACTCGCAGGGCCGGCCCGCCCCTCCCTACAGGCAGATCACGCAGACTGCTAAAGTTTCAAATGTTCTCTTTAGTTCAGTTTCCATTGTCGCATAAGACTGATCCAGATAGCTCCTGAATGTTTTCCGATCTGACCATGGCTGTCCTCTGTCTCCTGCTATCTGACCGTGGCTGTCCTCTGTCTCCTGCTATCTGACCGTGGCTGTCCTCTGTCTCCTGCTATCTGTATATTTTGCGCAGTCTATCTCTGCTCACGCTGTTGCGTCAGCGTGTTCTCCTGCGTGTTGGCCATGTGTTGCACTGGAGCCAGACTTCAGCCGAGCACGTACGAACTGCGCATGCGTGAGTGGCAGTAACTCTCCTTACCAGCAGGCAGCGGTAGTGTGTATTCGTCATTCAAAACAAGCAACAACCGGAAAACAGAGAAGAAGAACTACGTGTGTGTGATATAAATAAACAACAGCTATGTGCGTTAGCTTCACCTAGCATGTGTTCTTTGCAGGTGTTTGTTGAGGTTTGATTATGACTGATTTTAGAAAGTAACGAAGTAACGCGTGTCGGGGCAATGTTAGTAACTGTAGTGTGATTACTGGATTATAAAAGTAGCGCGTTACACTACTCCGTTACCGACAAAGTAATATTATTACAGTAACGCGTTACAAAGTAACGCGTTACACCCAACTCTGTCAATGACACACCAAAATGTGTTGCCCAGTCTCTCAAACAACCCGCTAAATCATCTTTAGGAAGATCCCCTCTTTCATCCACATGGCTATCCTCGTCACTAGTTAATTCACTTTCCCCATTACTCTCTGACTGACAGTTTGGTGGGAGATCCGAGCCTGAAGCGACTGCTCCATGTTCAACACTATAGTTCTCTTCAGCATTATCCTCAACATCATTATCCTCGTCACCAAAAGATTCTAACAACTGGTTGACTCTTTTAACAGCCGTTTTCCTTAAATTGCTGCGAGTGATATTCCACTTTTCCCTCTCCATGAGACAGCAATTACAACAACAATTACTCTTTGAGAATTAGCCAACCTGTATAGGTTGTCAACAGCCAGTTACTCTGAAAAAGAAAGAAGAAACAACATTTAACATTGATACTTCATATAGTTAGCGAAGTGTATCACATGGAAGCAGCTTACCTTAATGGTGACTTGCCACTCTGTATTTTCTGCCCACCTTCTGTAACATAGTGTGAATATGACTGTTAAGGTCAAAAACATCATGATACAAACATGACAAAACCAAAATGTGGGACAGGTAATTTTACAATTCCTAGGGGATAATAAAAATCCAATTTATAATACAGAGCAATAAATCCTAGGTAACAGGGTTTTTGCTATCATTTAACAACTTCCTACAAATAAAAACATGTGATGCCTTACTCCCTCCCAAAATTGGTATGAATTGTATCTATTATTGTGATCAAGTTCAGTTCTGATTCGTTTTTACAACAAATCAATAAATGGTGCGCCTCAACAAACAAAAAACAACATGACACACATGTTTGATACATTTAAACAAACAGCTAACAGGAGATTAACCACAATATTCCAACGCTTACATTAATTTTGGAATATAACACAGGAATATTGAAAGTTTGAGGTGTGTGGGTTTTACATTCACAGAATTACACATATTTCTGGGGGATAAAAAACGATTCTAGTGTTAAGGGACTCTCGTTAGGCTACCTGTTGGATTTTCAGTTTGTAGCTAACTCTGGAGTTAGCTCCCACTAAGAATATTAGCTTAACTGGAGTTAGCTCCCACTAAGAATATTATCTTTAGCTCCCACTAAGAATATTAGCTTAACTGGAGTTAGCTCCAACTGAGAATATTAGCTTAGTAAGATACCGATTGCCAGCAGAAAGTCATATTTATAATGTCATTTCAAACTTACCGTGACTCCACTGACTTTTGCACAGTTTTCCACCGACAATCCTTCCAACTGACAGTGCGCCTTTTTTTCGCGCTTGTTTCAAGTCAGACATGCTGCGTTCAAAAGGCCCCGGAAATGGGATACTCCAACTTTAAATTATGCTAATTCCCACTTATACATAACCACAAGACAGCAAGAAGATACAACTACAACTACAATAAGGTTAAAGACCCATAGTAGTATTGAAAATATTTGATTTGATTTGAACAAAAAAATTAAATAAATCTGTATTTCTAACAAAGAACTTGAAGGCTATTCATAGGGTTGTTCTAACTTAAACCTGGGACTTCCTAGCTCCCACGAATGCAGCCTAGTTTAAATATGGGATAAAAAAGTTAATGTCAGATAACCTGAAAAACATATTAATAACTGTTTTCTTTAAGAAATATATTGTTATTCATTATTAATAAAAATGATAGTAGTTATTTAAATGACAATATTTAACCCAAATGTAAGACAAATTAAGAATTTTTTATTTATTGTATTTATTGGTGTTAGAATGTCACCATCAGGATAACAAAATGGTCACAGTTTGCCTGCAAGTCCCTTCCTCCAGCCACACTCTCATCCCCTGCTCTCTGCTTTACGATCTGTCCCTGTCTCAAGCCCCTGCTCACCTCCCAGGCCATGAACTTTCTCCCTAGACCTGGCATCCTCGAGCCATCTGATGCCCTCAGACTTTTTCACCAGACTTCATCATTCCCCTGCTCACCTTTTCTCACTTCTCTCATCAGCCACTCACTACATGTACTGGTCAAGATCCTTTTTTCTTTGCCATTTCATTCCAGCTGCTATATGTCTTGAGTTTTTGCTTTTGAACTTCTGTCACCCGATCCTGGACCAGAACCTACTTACCTCCCTATATTGTCTATCTACCCGTTACCCGTTCACCTGCCTGCCTGTTTGCCTACTTGCATCTGCCGTAAGCTAATTTACAATAAAACATTGCACTGCTTCAGTCTGCCTGTCTGACTGCATTTGTATACCCTGCTGCCCGCACTTCCAACCCTCACTTGTGGAGCAATCCTGTTTTGAACATTTGACAGATTTATGCTTAATTCTCTCAAAAAGTTACAGAAAGATAAACTTTTGTGGATAAAAGCTGAACTATAGATAATGAAGTACTCTATTTGAGTATATTTCGTTAAGAAGGTGACTGTTAATGGAAGTGTGTGATTTTGAGGCTATTTCAGTGAAACAAGGCTTAATTCTCTCAAAAAGTTACTGAAATATACACTTTTGTGGATAAAAGCTGAACTATAGATAATGAAGTACTCTGTTTGAGTAGATTTCGTTAAGAAGGTAACGCTTAATGGCAGTTTTTGATTTTGAGGCTATTTCAGTGAAACAAGGCTGTTTTAAAAATGTGACATATTTATGCTTAATTCTCTCCAAAAGTTACTGAAAGATACACTTTTGTGGATAAAAGCTGAACTATAGATAATGAAGTACTCTGTTTGAGTAGATTTCGTTAAGAAGGTGACTCTTAATGACAGTTTGTGATTTTGAGGCTATTTCAGTGAAACAAGGCTACATTCTCTCAAAAAGTTACTGAAAGATACATTTTTGAGTATAAAAGATGAAAACTAGAAAATGAAGTACTTTATGTCAGTAGATTTCGTTACGAAGGTAACGCTTATTGGCAATTTGTGATTTTGAGGCTATTTCAGTGAAACAAGGCTGTTTTGAACATTTGACACGTTTATGCTTAATTCTCTCAAAAAGTTACCGAAAAAGATACACTTTTGTGGATAAAAGCTGAACTATAGATAATGAAGTACTCTGTTTGTGTAGATTTCGTTAAGAAGGTGACTCGTAATGGAAGTTTGTGATTTTGAGGCTATTTCAGTGAAACAAGGCTTAATTCTGTCAAAAAGTTTCTGAAAGATACACTTTTGTGGATAAAAGCTGAACTATAGATAATGAAGTACTCTGTTTGAGTAGATTTCGTTAGAAACTGACTCTTAATGGCAGTTTGTGATTGAGAGGCTATTTCAGTGAAACAAGGCTTAATTCTCTCAAAAAGTTACTGAAAGATACATTTTTGAGTATAAAAACTGAAAACTAGAAAATGAAGTAGCAAAGACAAGTGGCAAAGCTATGTCTCAACAGTTTCTGGGGTAAATTTGCCCAGAGAAACAACCTAACTCAGACTAAGATTGTGACCAAAACAGAAGAATTTCTTCACCTCTTGTTTTCAGCTAAACATAAGGTTAAGTATTTCTCATTCCTCAACGACAGAACGGCTCTTGTTCAGTGGTGCTACGGTGAAAAATGCTACTCTCCTCCCAACAAGGTAGATAACATATTCATTGCCGCATTTACCACTGCATATGCCAGGCTGAAACTGTACAGTGAATTGGAGAAATTACAACACCGAGTCTTCTACTACGACACAGATAGCATAATCTATGTGACAAGACAGGGTGAAACTCCACTCCCCATGGGGGTTTATCTAGGTGATCTGACAGATGAGTTGGAGGGCGACACGATTGAAGAATTTGTTTCGGCAGGCCCTAAAAGCTATGCTTATCAAACCAAAAATCAAAAAAAGGTTGTGATGCGTGTGAAAGGCATCACACAAACGCACGAATGTTGCAAACGAGTGAACTTTGACAGTCTGACAGATCTGGTAGAGGGTTACGTCCAAAACTCTGAGAGGGGGAGGGTAATTGTGACTCCGCAGCATAATATTGTACGTAATAAGAAGGGGTTCATTTTGAGAAATGCGTCATTCGTCAAAAAGTTCCGAGTTGTGTTTGATAAGAGACGTCTGCTAGACGGAGGAAATACTTTACCTTTTGGGTATTGAGAAATAATAAGAAGAGACAAAATGTTTTCACCCCGTCAAATTGATTTTGAGCCCAGACTACGAGTTCCTTTTTCCTGTTTAGTAGTGGGCCCCAGCGGGTGTGGTAAAACTTTTTTTGTCAAGGATGTATTGCAAAATTGTATTCACGTGATGGATGTACAGCCTCAGAATATTGTATGGATTTATACTTCTTTTCAATCCATGTATACAGAAATACAGGAAAAGAATAAACATATAAAGTTCATCAAAGATTTGCCTGATTCATTTCAAGACGAAACCCTGTTTCCGCCTGATCAAAGTCATTTGATTATACTGGACGATGTTATATTTCAGGCCTCGGAGCATCCTGAAGTAGTCAGACTTTTCACCCAGTACCGTCATCATAGAAATATGAGCGTTATGATGCTTACTCAAAATGTTTTTCATCAAGGGAAAAACAGTCGTACCATTAGTTTGAATACTAATTACATGGTATTGTTTAAAAACCCCAGAGACAGATTACAGATGAACATACTTGCTCAGCAAATATACCCTGGTAATAAATCATTTTTCCTACAAAGTTTTGAGGACGCTACCAACGAACCTCACGGCTATTTAATCGTAGACATGACCCCCAGCTGTCCAGACGTCTACAGACTTAGGTCGGGGGCACTACCTAATCAGTGGCCAGTTGTTTATGTACCAAAAACGAAAACTTGACAAACAGTATGTCAGCCCGTTTAAAAAGAAACATGCCTCTGCTGAAGGCCTTGTGTCACGCCAAGCCGTCGAAGCGCAAGGATATTCTCAATAACTGCTCCCCGGATTTTCTTCAATCACTCTGTGAGCTGTTTTTAAATCTTTTAAAAGGTAACATCCCTCTGTCTGGCGTTCAGTATAAGAAGCTCAAAAAGAATAAGACATTTTTCAAACTCTTGGCCAACAACTTAAAAACTAAATTCAAGGCCTTAAGAAAGCAATCTGGAGGTTTTCTTTTGCCTCTGCTCGGGGCTATTATCCCCATTTTAGGGCAGCTTTTAGGAGGACTCGCTCGATCATGAGTCAAAAGATGGAAACAGGATTACCCCCTTATGAAAAAATTAAAAAATACAACACCTTGCTACAGAGATATCTCGCCTTACTCAAACAAGACGGGGTGGAGGAACGACATATTACTTTAACTCTACCTGAAGACACGGGTTTGGTAAAAGGAGGAGGAGAAAAGGAGGGCACGTCCGATGATAAAATAAAGAACGAGGTACTTCATAATCTCCCTACGCGCAGCCGTAAGAATGCCGAGTACATTATGAGTAAATTAATAACGAGTACAGCTGGATGGACACCAGCGGGGGAATTTGTAGAAAAGGGGATAGTTGTAAAAGGTTCTCATATGCTAGATTTATTAAAACATTTATCCTGTTCGTATAAAACAAATACCCGGGAGCCTAAAGGCTGGCGGGTTTTTTTAAACAGTCTGAATGAGCTCAACATTCCTTTAACAGCCTTTCAAAACCTGCACGCTCGTGAACAATATCGCATAATCAAAGAGGGTGAACCATATGGAGAAAATATGCTCAGAAGAAGAAGAGGAATTAATAAATCAACTCCTCCGATCCTCAGCTGGGAGGTGGCAGGAACCCTAGGCCCGTCAAAAGAACCTTTGAGTGCCCCTCTTAAGAAGAAAAGGATAAGGAAAGACAGAATATTAAGTCCTAGCTGGTTACAAATTACCCCCTAAATTGTATTATATTTTAATCTCCTAATAAAGACAGAGTCATCTGAATTAATTTGGTCTTCAGACCTTTTTTATTTTCTACATGTTATAACAATCTTTAAACATTTGTAGAGAGCAGACACTGTGATTAAAATGAATGTCTTTATGGCGTCTTTCACACCGTTGGTATTTTCTCACAAAATTAGTAACAGCAGCATCGTTTTTTATCACATCATCTTGATACAGAGACAGTACATTTTCGTAAGACAAGCCTGACGCTCTTTTACATAGATAAAAAATGCAATGTTGACCACAGGCTGTAGACATGACATTCTGAAGTTGTCGATTATGGTATAAAATAGTTTTACATTGTTTTTCCAGAAAATGTAGTATGGTTTCTGGATAACAATCAAGGTATGGAGGAATCCCAAATGAATCAAAAAAGGTTCCGACCCCTCCCTCTTTCTCCAAAGTCAATGCTAGCCAGTGTTCTCCGGGCATGTGGGAGGGGTGGGTGTTTACAATCATGTATACAGGATATCTAAATATTTGTTTTACTCGGGGGAGCTGGTCTGAGGCCCATACCCCCCCAAAAGAGTCCCCCACCATATGACTCAGGAGACTGTCCAATTGATGATTATTCATGTTGTAGTCTTCTTAGTAATAATCTACCAACACTTGACGTTTTGAATTAATCTCCAGAATCGAATCGAAACAAGAATATACGATTAAAGTGGTAGTCTGAGGCAGCGGTACTCTGAATCTCATTTCCAGTCTTAAACTACCGCTTGTAATGGGAGACAGGGCTTCAGCGTCTTCCGCCGCAGTTAAATTAAACACAAATAATGAGTATCCTTGTTCGAAATCATCTCTGTCAATACTCAGAGGTAAGTATTTCATGTGTCTCCCTGTAGCAGTGAACATGTTGTAAAACTCTCTGACTGACGACCCCCGGTTAAATTGAGGCTGAAATGCTTTGGCCGGTACCTGCCTACCATCTTGACACAGAGCCATGTATTCCATGTCATTATGAAGAAAATTAAAAGGTGAAAGCGTTCTCCTTCCAGTGAAGGCTTCGTGATTTACCATACACAAAACTAGGTATTTTGGCATATTACCCAGAAATAGATTTTCTTGGTTGCATATTCTGGAATTCACGGGGATACTATAGGTTTTGATGTTCACCCGTGATAAGGGATAGAGGGCGTTACCTCTCATCAGAGCGTGTCCCAACCGCACAGCAGGGGAAATGGTGGCTTTCTTGATAAAAAGTGAAGCCCCCAGTATTTTTAGACGGTATGTAGCACACATGAGAGTAAAGGCATCGCTAGATCTGGTGAGCTTGATTCTCAAATCTACAGAGTTCAGGAGAAGCCTCTCGCTGAAAAAAATATCCGTGTGTAAAGCTCCCATCAGATGAAGCTCTCGAGATTCTGATGTGAATGTAGATCTCTTAACCAAACCCTTGTTTGGTCCATCGGCGACCACTACAGAGTCCATAGCCCCCGCGGTGTCTTTATAAAATAAGCCGGCAGTGAACTGAGTTTTTAAAGTAGAATCAGAGTAATTCAATAGCGTTTCAATCATAGCACGGTAAGGATGAGTCGAACTGGATTGAGAAATTAACCTGTCCCCTAGAATAACGTCGCATTGACTAAAAATGGTATTCAGAGGATAATTAACCAGGGCCACGGGGGCATCAGCGGCCAGATTAGACCCATCGGCGTTGGTTATTTTGATCCTGAGATGTATCAATGTGTCATTCATATCTAGGTATTTATCCCCGTCCCCGGGAATAAAAAATTCAATCGGTCTGTCCTCCGTAATGGCAGACAACGGAAGGACCTCTGTATAGTGTTTTTCGTCGATAGAAAGTTGTGTCATGGGGGCAGAGAATAAATCCAACTCTGCTATGCTGCATTCAGCAGATTTGTGATGTAAAAGAGCCATATTTAACACTCTAAAATATATCTCCCCCAAATACGTTCCTTCTCCGAGGGTGTTTTTTCCCTAATGATTTTTTTTTCACTGAGTGCTTTCCTTTTTTAACACCCCGCGGGATCCTTCTGCCTGGAGGTCTCTTCCGGGGCCTTCTGGCCAAAACCATCAGACCACCTGCTCCTTCTTGAGATCCGGGATCTGACTGGCGGCCAAATTTATGTACAGCCTTACTGATGACATCTGACGCAATATTTTTGGCCGCCGATTTCAGATGAGGTTTAGCTATGGCAAACCCTTTTCTCACCAGGGGTGCTACAAAACGAAATAATCTCGAAAATATAGAGCCAATGCCTCGCCCGTACATCACCGGGCTCCATAAAATCCCGGCAGGGATCCCCCCGCTTGATTTTCATAATAACTCACAAAACGCTGGGGGTCGTGATCAATCATCGTTTTGTAAAAGATTGTCCTGTTTTTGACGGTCGGAAATGAAGTTTCACTACACTCTTTCCGTGGTGAAATTTACTGGTTTGTTCTGATCGTTTTTTATTTCTATCTGTATATTCTCAATGTGCGTTCTGGTTACCGGTAAGTAATACGCAGGATTAAAATACTGAGTTACGGTATCGCCGAATGATCCTCTTATATCTACGGTTCTCAATAGAGGAGCAAAAGCGTCGCCAACCCTCTGATGACTGACCACACTGGTATAACAGTACAGATGTGTTGAGCCAGCATTTATATCGGCGGGATAGGCTGCTGATTTATCATCAAATTTGAGCCACTGGTCTGGTTGTATTCCAAGCATGTAAGCGAGGGTTTTTGGAAAGCGGAAACGATATTGGGCCCCTCCTAGAAATTCGATTTTCCTGTGAATCGGACTATAGTATAAACTGACATCAGAGTCAATTTTTTTGAAGCAGGACTCGAGTTCCTCCATGAGTTGAGCTATGCTACTATAGTAACCAGCTCTAAACATATGAAGCCTTAACTTGCTAGTCGGGGACATGTCGGGGGATTTTGGTTTCTTTATCCACTCAAACCATGCTACTTCCGAAGGTAAGTTATACCAGGTGTGTGGGTATGACATTTCTGTCAGGGCAACCTGCCACGAACCATCCAAGTGTAAAGGTTGTGCCAGGTGCACCTGATAACTAGAGCTTGTATTGTTTTGAAATACGTCAATGCTGGCATTAGACGGCAGCGTAATGTAGAACCCTTCATTTATCTCCATGAATTGACAGATGTATGCTTGATTCTCTCCAAAACTGTCATTCAGATGACTTTTGGAGAGAATTAAGCATAAATCTGTCAAATATCCAAAACAGCCTTGTTTCAATGAAATAACCTCAAAATCACAAATTGCCATTCAGATGACTTTTGGAGAGAATTAAGCATAAATCTGTCAAATGTCCAAAACAGCCTTGTTTCAATGAAATAACCTCAAAATCACAAATTGCCATTCAGATGACTTTTTGGAGAGAATTAAGCATAAATCTGTCAAAAGTCCAAAACAGCCTTGTTTCAATGAAATAACCTCAAAATCACAAATTGCCATTCAGATGACTTTTGGAGAGAATTAAGCATAAATCTGTCAAATATCCAAAACAGCCTTGTTTCAATGAAATAACCTCAAAATCACAAATTGCCATTCAGATGACTTTTTGGAGAGAATTAAGCATAAATCTGTCAAATGTCCAAAACAGCCTTGTTTCAATGAAATAACCTCAAAATCACAAATTGCCATTCAAATGACTTTTGGAGAGAATTAAGCATAAATCTGTCAAATGTCCAAAACAGCCTTGTTTCAATGAAATAACCTCAAAATCACAAATTGCCATTCAGATGACTTTTTGGAGAGAATTAAGCATAAATCTGTCAAAAGTCCAAAACAGCCTTGTTTCAATGAAATAACCTCAAAATCACAAATTGCCATTCAGATGACTTTTGGAGAGAATTAAGCATAAATCTGTCAAATATCCAAAACAGCCTTGTTTCAATGAAATAACCTCAAAATCACAAATTGCCATTCAGATGACTTTTTGGAGAGAATTAAGCATAAATCTGTCAAATATCCAAAACAGCCTTGTTTCAATGAAATAACCTCAAAATCACAAATTGCCATTCAGATGACTTTTGGAGAGAATTAAGCATAAATCTGTCAAATGTCCAAAACAGCCTTGTTTCAATGAAATAACCTCAAAATCACAAACTGCCATTCAGATGACATTTATGCTTAACTATCTCCATAAGTAATCTGAATGTCAGTTTGTGATTTTGAGGCTATTTCAGTGAAACAAGGCTGTTTTTAACATTTGACAGATTTATGCTTGATTCTCTCCAAAACTGTCATTCAGATGACTTTTGGAGAGAATTAAGCATAAATCTGTCAAATATCCAAAACAGCCTTGTTTCAATGAAATAACCTCAAAATCACAAATTGCCATTCAGATGACTTTTGGAGAGAATTAAGCATAAATCTGTCAAATATCCAAAACAGCCTTGTTTCAATGAAATAACCTCAAAATCACAAATTGCCATTCAAATGACTTTTGGAGAGAATTAAGCATAAATCTGTCAAATGTCGAAAACAGCCTTGTTTCAATGAAATAACCTCAAAATCACAAATTGACATTCAGATGACTTTTTGGAGAGAATTAAGCTTAAATCTGTCAAATGTCCAAAACAGCCTTGTTTCAATGAAATAACCTCAAAATCACAAACTGCCATTCAGATGACATTTATGCTTAACTATCTCCATAAGTAATCTGAATGTCAGTTTGTGATTTTGAGGCTATTTCAGTGAAACAAGGCTGTTTTTAACATTTGACAGATTTATGCTTGATTCTCTCCAAAACTGCCATTCAGATGACTTTTGGAGAGAATTAAGCATAAATCTGTCAAATATCCAAAACAGCCTTGTTTCAATGAAATAACCTCAAAATCACAAATTGCCATTCAAATGACTTTTGGAGAGAATTAAGCATAAATCTGTCAAATGTCGAAAACAGCCTTGTTTCAATGAAATAATCTCAAAATCACAAATTGACATTCAGATGACTTTTTGGAGAGAATTAAGCTTAAATCTGTCAAATGTCCAAAACAGCCTTGTTTCAATGAAATAACCTCAAAATCACAAACTGTCATTCAGATGACATTTATGCTTAACTATTTCCATAAGTAATCTGAATGTCAGTTTGTGATTGTGAGGCTATTTCAGTGAAACAAGGCTGTTTTTAACATTTGACAGATTTATGCTTGATTCTCTCCAAAACTGTCATTCAGATGACTTTTGGAGAGAATTAAGCATAAATCTGTCAAATATCCAAAACAGCCTTGTTTCAATGAAATAACCTCAAAATCACAAATTGACATTCAGATGACTTTTGGAGAGAATTAAGCATAAATCTGTCAAATGTCGAAAACAGCCTTGTTTCAATGAAATAACCTCAAAATCACAAATTGACATTCAGATGACATTTATGCTTAACTATCTCCATAAGTAATCTGAATGTCAGTTTGTGATTTTGAGGCTATTTCAGTGAAACAAGGCTGTTTTTAACATTTGACAGATTTATGCTTGATTCTCTCCAAAACTGTCAGCAGATGACTTTTGGAGAGAATTAAGCATAAATCTGTCAAATATCCAAAACAGCCTTGTTTCAATGAAATAACCTCAAAATCACAAATTGACATTCAGATGACTTTTGGAGAGAATTAAGCATAAATCTGTCAAATGTCGAAAACAGCCTTGTTTCAATGAAATAACCTCAAAATCACAAATTGACATTCAGATGACTTTTTGGAGAGAATTAAGCATAAATCTGTCAAATGTCCAAAACAGCCTTGTTTCAATGAAATAACCTCAAAATCACAAACTGCCATTCAGATGACATTTATGCTTAACTATCTCCATAAGTAATCTGAATGTCAGTTTGTGATTTTTAGGCTATTTCAGTGAAACAAGGCTGTTTTTAACATTTGACAGATTTATGCTTGATTCTCTCCAAAACTGTCAGCAGATGACTTTTGGAGAGAATTAAGCATAAATCTGTCAAATATCCAAAACAGCCTTGTTTCAATGAAATAACCTCAAAATCACAAATTGCCATTCAAATGACTTTTGGAGAGAATTAAGCATAAATCTGTCAAATGTCGAAAACAGCCTTGTTTCAATGAAATAACCTCAAAATCACAAATTGACATTTAGATGACTTTTTGGAGAGAATTAAGCATAAATCTGTCAAATGTCGAAAACAGCCTTGTTTCAATGAAATAACCTCAAAATCACAAATTGACATTCAGATGACTTTTGGAGAGAATTAAGCATAAATCTGTCAAATGTCGAAAACAGCCTTGTTTCAATGAAATAACCTCAAAATCACAAATTGACATTCAGATGACATTTATGCTTAACTATCTCCATAAGTAATCTGAATGTCAGTTTGTGATTTTGAGGCTATTTCAGTGAAACAAGGCTGTTTTTAACATTTGACAGATTTATGCTTGATTCTCTCCAAAACTGTCAGCAGATGACTTTTGGAGAGAATTAAGCATAAATCTGTCAAATATCCAAAACAGCCTTGTTTCAATGAAATAACCTCAAAATCACAAATTGACATTCAGATGACTTTTGGAGAGAATTAAGCATAAATCTGTCAAATGTCGAAAACAGCCTTGTTTCAATGAAATAACCTCAAAATCACAAATTGACATTCAGATGACTTTTTGGAGAGAATTAAGCATAAATCTGTCAAATGTCCAAAACAGCCTTGTTTCAATGAAATAACCTCAAAATCACAAACTGCCATTCAGATGACATTTATGCTTAACTATCTCCATAAGTAATCTGAATGTCAGTTTGTGATTTTTAGGCTATTTCAGTGAAACAAGGCTGTTTTTAACATTTGACAGATTTATGCTTGATTCTCTCCAAAACTGTCATTCAGATGACTTTTGGAGAGAATTAAGCATAAATCTGTCAAATTTCCAAAACAACCTTGTTTCAATGAAATAACCTCAAAATCACAAATTGACATTCAGATGACTTTTGGAGAGAATTAAGCATAAATCTGTCAAATGTCGAAAACAGCCTTGTTTCAATGAAATAACCTCAAAATCACAAATTGACATTCAGATGACTTTTTGGAGAGAATTAAGCATAAATCTGTCAAATGTCGAAAACAGCCTTGTTTCAATGAAATAACCTCAAAATCACAAATTGACATTCAGATGACTTTTGGAGAGAATTAAGCATAAATCTGTCAAATTTCCAAAACAACCTTGTTTCAATGAAATAACCTCAAAATCACAAATTGCCATTCAGATGACTTTTGGAGAGAATTAAGCATAAATCTGTCAAATGTCCAAAACAGCCTTGTTTCAATGAAATAACCTCAAAATCACAAATTGCCATTCAGATGACTTTTTGGAGAGAATTAAGCATAAATCTGTCAAATGTCCAAAACAGCCTTGTTTCAATGAAATAACCTCAAAATCACAAATTGACATTCAGATGACTTTTGGAGAGAATTAAGCATAAATCTGTCAAATGTCGAAAACAGCCTTGTTTCAATGAAATAACCTCAAAATCACAAATTGACATTCAGATGACTTTTATGCTTAACTATCTCCATAAGTAATCTGAATGTCAGTTTGTGATTTTGAGGACTATTTCAGTGAAACAAGGCTGTTTTTAACATTTGACAGATTTATGCTTGATTCTCTCCAAAACTGTCATTCAGATGACTTTTGGAGAGAATTAAGCATAAATCTGTCAAATTTCCAAAACAACCTTGTTTCAATGAAATAACCTCAAAATCACAAATTGCCATTCAGATGACTTTTGGAGAGAATTAAGCATAAATCTGTCAAATGTCCAAAACAGCCTTGTTTCAATGAAATAACCTCAAAATCACAAATTGACATTCAGATGACTTTTTGGAGAGAATTAAGCATAAATCTGTCAAATGTCCAAAACAGCCTTGTTTCAATGAAATAACCTCAAAATCACAAACTGCCATTCAGATGACATTTATGCTTAACTATCTCCATAAGTAATCTGAATGTCAGTTTGTGATTTTGAGGCTATTTCAGTGAAACAAGGCTGTTTTTAACATTTGACAGATTTATGCTTGATTCTCTCCAAAACTGTCAGCAGATGACTTTTGGAGAGAATTAAGCATAAATCTGTCAAATATCCAAAACAGCCTTGTTTCAATGAAATAACCTCAAAATCACAAATTGCCATTCAGATGACTTTTGGAGAGAATTAAGCATAAATCTGTCAAATGTCCAAAACAGCCTTGTTTCAATGAAATAACCTCAAAATCACAAATTGCCATTCAGATGACTTTTGGAGAGAATTAAGCATAAATCTGTCAAATATCCAAAACAGCCTTGTTTCAATGAAATAACCTCAAAATCACAAATTGACATTCAGATGACTTTTGGAGAGAATTAAGCATAAATCTGTCAAATGTCGAAAACAGCCTTGTTTCAATGAAATAACCTCAAAATCACAAATTGACATTCAGATGACATTTATGCTTAACTATCTCCATAAGTAATCTGAATGTCAGTTTGTGATTTTGAGGCTATTTCAGTGAAACAAGGCTGTTTTTAACATTTGACAGATTTATGCTTGATTCTCTCCAAAACTGTCAGCAGATGACTTTTGGAGAGAATTAAGCATAAATCTGTCAAATATCCAAAACAGCCTTGTTTCAATGAAATAACCTCAAAATCACAAATTGACATTCAGATGACTTTTGGAGAGAATTAAGCATAAATCTGTCAAATGTCGAAAACAGCCTTGTTTCAATGAAATAACCTCAAAATCACAAATTGACATTCAGATGACTTTTTGGAGAGAATTAAGCATAAATCTGTCAAATGTCCAAAACAGCCTTGTTTCAATGAAATAACCTCAAAATCACAAACTGCCATTCAGATGACATTTATGCTTAACTATCTCCATAAGTAATCTGAATGTCAGTTTGTGATTTTTAGGCTATTTCAGTGAAACAAGGCTGTTTTTAACATTTGACAGATTTATGCTTGATTCTCTCCAAAACTGTCATTCAGATGACTTTTGGAGAGAATTAAGCATAAATCTGTCAAATATCCAAAACAGCCTTGTTTCAATGAAATAACCTCAAAATCACAAATTGCCATTCAATGACTTTTGGAGAGAATTAAGCATAAATCTGTCAAATGTCCAAAACAGCCTTGTTTCAATGAAATAACCTCAAAATCACAAATTGCCATTCAGATGACTTTTGGAGAGAATTAAGCATAAATCTGTCAAATGTCCAAAACAGCCTTGTTTCAATGAAATAACCTCAAAATCACAAATTGCCATTCAGATGACTTTTTGGAGAGAATTAAGCATAAATCTGTCAAATGTCCAAAACAGCCTTGTTTCAATGAAATAACCTCAAAATCACAAATTGCCATTCATATGATTTTTTGGAGAGAATTAAGAATAAATCTGTCAAATGTCCAAAACAGCCTTGTTTCAATGAAATAACCTTAAAATCACAAATTGCCATTCAGATGACTTTTGGAGAGAATTAAGCATAAATCTTTCAAATGTCCAAAACAGCCTTGTTTCAATGAAATAACCTCAAAATCACAAAATGCCATTCAGATGAACTAATGCTTAACTATCTCCATCTCCATAAGTAATCTGAATGTCAGTTTTGTGATTTTGAGGAGGCTATTTCAGTGAACAAAAGGCTGTTTTTGAAACATTGACAGATTTATGCTTGATTCTCTCCAAAACTGTCATTACAGATGACTGTTGGAGAGAATTAAAGCATAAATCTGTCCAAATATCCAAACAACACAACGCCTTGTTTCAATGTTCAATAAATAACCTCAAAATCAATCACAAATTGCCATTCAGATGACTTTTGGAGAGAATTAAGCATAAATCTGTCAAATGTCCAAAACAGCCTTGTTTCAATGAAATAACCCTCAAAATCACAAATTGCCATTCAGATGAGTTTTGGAGAGAATTAAGCATAAATCTGTCAAATGTCCAAAAACAGCCTTGTTTCAATGAAATAACCTCAAAATCACAAATTGCCATTCAGATGACTTTTGGAGAGAATTAAGCATAAATCTGTCAAATATCCAAAACAGCCTTGTTTCAATGAAATAACCTCAAAATCACAAATTTCCATTCAGATGACTTTTGGAGAGAATTAAGCATAAATCTGTCAAATATCCAAAACAGCCTTGTTTCAATGAAATAACCTCAAAATCACAAATTGCCATTCAGATGACTTTTGGAGAGAACATTTATGCTTAACTATCTCCATAAGTAATCTGAATGTCAGTTTGTGATTTTGAGGCTATTTCAGTGAAACAAGGCTGTTTTTAACATTTGACAGATTTATGCTTGATTCTCTCCAAAACTGTCATTCAGATGACTTTTGGAGAGAATTAAGCATAAATCTGTCAAATATCCAAAACAGCCTTGTTTCAATGAAATAACCTCTGAAACAAGGCTGTTTTTAACATTTGACAGATTTATGCTTGATTCTCTTCAAAACTGTCATTCAGATGACTTTTGGTCTTGCTGTCAGGGGCAGACATTTTTCTCAGACTGTTGGCCGAGTTTCCAGACCTGTCGCTGCCCACCTTCTCTGCGCTTACCACTTAAGCATGGCGTGGAGCACCACGTCACTACCGAGGGGCCTCCTGTCTACGCCAGGGCCCGGCGGTTGAACCCTTCTAAGCTGGCTGTGGCGAGGGCGGAGTTTGCAACCATGGAGCGCCTGGGCATTGTCCGCCGCTCTGACAGTCCTTGGGCTTCACCCCTGCACGTCGTCCCCAAACCGAACGGCGGGTTCCGCCCGTGCGGGGATTATCGCCGACTCAACGACGCCACTACGCCTGACCGCTATCCAGTGCCGCACATTCAGGACTTTTCGGCGCATCTGGCCGGTACAGGGGTGCGTGGATACCACCAGGTGCCCATGCACCCCCTGGACATTCCCAAGACGGCAGTGATAACACCTTTTGGACTTTTTGAGTTCCTGCGGATGCCTTTTGGACTCAAGAATGCCGCTCAGACGTTTCAGCGCCTGATGGATTCGGTACTGCGGGACCTGCCGTTTGTGTTTGTCTACCTCGACGACATACTCGTCGCCAGCGCTTCAGTGCAGGAGCACCTGTCCCACCTCCGAGCCCTTTTCACACGGCTCAACGAACACGGATTAATCATCAATCCGGCAAAGTGCCAGTTCGGGGTGTCTGACATTGATTTCCTGGGGCACCGCGTCAACAAGGGCGGTGCGACACCTCTGCCAGCGAAGGTGGAGGCTGTTGCGGCTTTTCCTCGCCCGCTCACAGCCCGGTCGCTCCGTGAGTTTCTGGGGATGGTGACCTTCTACCACCGTTTCATCGCCCGGGCCGCACACATCATGCGGCCGCTGTATGAAGCTTTGAAAGGCAAGACCCCCGTCCAGGCGATCGACTGGACAGCAGAGGCGGACGTCGCTTTTGCTGAGGTCAAGGCGGCTTTGCTGGCACACCCATCATCTACGGCTCCCATCTCCATCACCACGGACGCGTCGGACTACGCGGTCGGCGCAGTGCACGAGCAGTGGGTGGAGGGCACTTGGCAGCCGCTCGCCTTTTTCAGCCGCCAGCTGACGCCCAGGGAACGCAGGTACAGCGCCTTTGACCGAGAGCTCCTTGGACTTTATTTGGCCGTGCGGCACTTCCGTTTCATGCTGGAAGGCCGTGAATTTACGGCGTTTGTCGACCACAAGCCGCTCACCTTCGCCATGTCAAAAGTGGCGGAGCCTTGGTCGGCACGTCAGCAGCGGCAGCTTTCCTACATATCAGAGTTCACTACGGACATTAAGCACGTGGCTGGCAAGTCGAACCTGGTCGCTGATTGCCTCTCCAGAGTCGTCATCGGTGCCGTCCAGTTGGGCCTGGACTATACTCGCATGGCGGCGGACCAGGTCACAGATCCCGGCGTCCAGGCTCTGAAGGTGGAGGGCTGCGCTTGGAGGACGTAGTGTTCGGCGACGCGGGCATTACCCTCCTGTGTGACGTTTCCACGGGCCTGGCGCGGCCTGTCGTCCCTGCCAGCTGGAGGCGCTCTGTGTTCGAGGCGGTGCACGGCTTATCACACCCCGGCGTTAAACCTTCGGTGCGCTTGGTGGCCGCGAAGTTCGTCTGGCATGGGCTGAAAAAGGATGTGAGGACTTGGGCCAGGGAGTGCGTGGCTTGCCTTCCTCTCAGGGGTTTTCCTACCTCCTCACCATGGTGGACAGAACGACCCGTTGGCCGGAGGCAGTTCCGCTCGTTTCGACATCAGCCGCAGACGTTGCCCGGGCCTTCATTGCAACGTGGGTTTGTCGTTTTGGCACCCCGTCAGACATTTCCTCAGACAGGGGCTCTCAGTTCACGTCCGAGCTCTGGAACGCTGTGGCAAGCGGTTTGGGGGTCAAGCTGCACAGGACTACCGCTTACCACCCTCAGGCTAACGGCCTCTGCGAGCGCTTTCATCGCTCCATGAAGGCGTCCCTCAAGGCGTCCCTCAAGGCCGGACATACGGACGGTAACTGGGTCGACAAGCTGCCCTGGGTGATGCTGGGCCTGAGGACCGCACCTAAGGAAGATCTGCAGTGTTCTACAGCGGAGATGGTCTACCGGGTGAAGGCTGCTCACTTGGACGTGGACCGGCCGGTGGTGCTGGCTCAGCCGCCGAGACGGGGCCGACCCCCGGCTTTGATTCCTGTCAGGGAGTGTGGACCTTTTGTTCCGGTCCCTCCTCTGTCAGGGGCCGCACGGGCGGAGGTCGCTGTACCGACTCCGGTGCGCAGGTCTCGTGGGGGCAGGAGGATTGTTCCTCCCCCGCCATACGGATTTTGTTTATACGTGAATTCTGGGGGGGCTTGTGTGGTGACACGTCATTGGACATAATTCACCTCTCTTATTGTGTTGCCACACGGACCCTTTAGTGGGAACACCTGGAGAGTTAGCCCTCATTCCTGCTAGCTCGTTAAGCAGAGCAGACGATGTGTTGACCTCTCTATAACTAAATGGATAATAAAGATTGGAACTCCGTTCTGAATACACCGCCTCCGACTCCCTTTTCCTGGCGCTACAATTTACAAGTATTAAAAGTAAGCATAGGACACCAACCAACTGAGACCCGTCTGTCCGAGAGTAATGTAGGCCTGTTATACTGAATGATATATATTTTACACACTGCTCTGCTTTCTGCAGTGCCTCACAGCTGTTCTCACTGGCCCTTTCTCATTTCATCAAATCCCCCTCCTCGACTCCTCGACTCCTCGGTCCTCCGGTAGTGACCCGGTATTGTATTTCAGCGCGCCATGTTGAAGGACATCTCATTTCTCTAAATGCACTTCGAGGACCGAGGATCGAGCGTCGAGGAGGCTCTCTGGAGGAGCTCTAACCGAGGAGACACTGATGGGTCCTCCACAGCTCTTTCGTGGATGCATTTCCGGGAACAGAGATGTTTCAAAGAGTCGTGACGCACGGCCGGACTTATCTCAGCCAATGACAGCTCTGCATGCATCCCCTGGATATTATTTTATTAACTGCTCTCATCACGACGCGATGTTTACAGTGAGAACAGCTATGAGGTCCGTGCAGAAAGCAGAGCAGTGTGTATAATATATATCACTCAGTATAACAGGCCTACTCTCTTTATTTGCTTTAGTTTAGTAGATATCTACAAACAAAGAGTCGATATATTTCTAAAACCATTTAGTGCTTCACATAATAAAATACACAACGTGCTGTTAGCTGTAGGTGCGTGTGGTACAGTGTGTAGGTGTGTGTGTGGTACAGTGTGTAGGAGGTGTGTGTGTGTTGTACAGTGCGTAGATGCAGCGGACAGACAGGTCTCAGTTGGTTTGGTGTCCTCTGCTTACTTTCAATACTTGTAAATAAAACTTTTGGCCCGTAATTTATTGTCCTCATTGTAGAGATCAGAGAGGGGAGGGGGGGGATATATCCAGTCTCTGATAGTGTTACGTTATTATGAGAGTGCTCTGTTTGATTCTGAAATTGTATATATTTATATTATAAATATATACATATATATATATATGTATATGTGTGTGTGTGTGTGTGTGTGTGTGTGTGTGTGTGTGTGTGTGTGTGTGTGTGTGTGTGTGTGTGTGTGTGTGTGTGTGTGTGTGTGTGTGTGTGTGTGTCCCCGCATCTGTAGCCTGTTATTGTCTCATTATACCGCACTGTGAATGAATTCAAAGTAAATATATAAGTGGTCATGAACAGAGGGCTGCTGTGCCTCCTGTCATCATTAATGGACGTCTCTTTAAAATGACCTCTCAGAGGAGAGGAGTTCTCATTTCTCTAACCGCCTGCTGTCCTCTCTCCTCGGTTACCCTCCTCGGCTCCTCGGCTCGCATCTCCTGTGGGCGGGACTAAGTATTGAGGATAGGAGTCGAGGAGGGGAGTTAGAGAAATGAGAAAGGGCCACTGTAAACATCGAGTTGCGATGAAAGCAGTTTCTACAATAATATCCAGGGGATGCATGCAGAGCTGTCATTGGCTGAGATAAGTCCGGCCGTGCGTCACGCCTCCACCGTTCCCGGAAATGCATCCGCGGAGGAGCCGTGGAGGAACCATCAGTGTCTCCTCGGTTAGAGCTCCTCCAGAGAGCCTCCTCGATGCTCAATGCTCGGTCCTCTAAGTGCATTTAGAGAAATGAGATGTCCTTCAAAATGGCGCTGAAATTCATTTCCGGGTCACTACCGGAGGACCGAGGAGTCGAGGAGGGGAAATTTGAGTATTGAGAAACCTCTACTGAGTGGATGCAGTCAAAGCCAATCGGAGTCTGATTCAGAGGGTTGTCTGTCAGTTCCGTTGTTATGTGTACTGAAACGAGAGCTGGTATATTCCATGCGCGAAAACAAAATAAAAGTAGTAATACGTTCTTTTAGTGTCTTTTTAAGACACTAAAAGAACGTATTACTACTTTTATTTTGTATGGCAAAGAAATTTACTACAGCTGAGGCTTTGGAGCTGATTTTTCAAGGTGACCTAATGACATCGTATTACATACATAAGTGTTCATTATTGTGCATTGTCCCTGCCAAATAAACGATTAAATAAATAAAATCTCAAATTATATTTTTGATAATAAAAGATTTTTAAAAAACACATCTGGTCTATGAAGCTGCTCAGGGTCGGGCCGGATCAATACTTGGATGGGAGACCACCTGGGAATACCAGGTGCTGTTATTGTCCTTCAATACACACAGCTGAAAACAGTTTGGACCATGCACAATGAACCATTCATCGACAAACAAATGCTCAAATAAACAAGTAGCCAAAAAACAATGGTCTTTATGTTTTAATCAATGCATTAAACTGACATGCTATTTATAGCTGGTAAAATGTCAGAATATAGGGTTATTGGACAGTACTTGAAAGAACTAAACCTTTCTTTTTTAAATTAGTTAAATATAATCAAATATATATAAAATACACATTTTTTCTTTCTTTTTATGTCCTGCAACTACTGCTCCTTTGACACAACCTTGACGAAGGGACAGGACACACAACTCCCTGTACTTGCTGTGTCAAGTATGGGCTGTCCCAAACTTCCTGCACATGTTGTGCAGTACTTTGCAGGTCAGCTTTCGGCTGGTTGGAGCAGGACTAGGAGTAGGATAAGCAGAGAGAGGCTGGCAGTCAGAGCCTGTAGAGCAGACCAGGACAGGAACCTGTGAGGTTACTGGAGTAAATATCATGGAGCTCCATCTGAGAGCTCAAATGTGGTGCTGGGAAACTCTGCCTCTGCACCCCCACCCAAGCTGCTGCCATTTTCCCCTTGCCGTGGCAGCCAGCTGCTGTCCAGTACCTGCTGTCCAGTACCTGCTGATTCCTCTCTTCTATGGCTGTTATTGGTCAGGAGGATTCAGGAAGTGTAACATGTTTCTGAATAACACTTTCAGCAGTAATATGTGGCCATGCCAATTTCTTATGTATCTGCAGCTAAAACGTACTGTCCATGCAATGTGTTTGCAGTGAGCTGAGCCTGTAAGGTTGCATCATCTGTTTAACTTAAAAACTTACAACGTACTGGACAGCAGGTACGGACCTGCTGTCCAGTACTTGATGTCCAGGACCTGATGTCCAGTACCTGCTGTCCAGTACCTGATGTCCAATATCTGCTGTCCAGTATCGCTGTGTCAAACTTCCCACACTTCCTGCAGTACTTTGCAGCTTCTCTGGAATCTCACAACAACGATTTTTAAGTTCAGGCATTTTTTTATAAATGATTTATGATTTATTACACTGAACACATTTATAATAAAAAAACAATATATAATGTTAACACTGCAAACAATGTTATTGTGTATAGGAGAGAATAACATACATGGAACAGTAATACACTGTCTTATTATATATTACATTTTTTGGTTGAGCCCATCTTTGAGATGGAACCAGGTGGAGGTTATGCTGGCCTTGGTATGGTACATGTGGGAGGTGAAGTTATAGGTTTAAGTTTTGTAGTTCAAGTTTAAGTATTTTAAGTGTAAGTATTCTAGTTTGAGGTCAAATCTATTTTTTTATGAAGGAGTCACACAACAGGTTCATTATTTTTTCTTTGAGTCAGTAAAGGCAGCCTCAAACAGCAGCTTATTTTCTGTGTACTGGTTTTAGGAAGGAAAAACAAATGACGCACAATTCTTTATATTCCTACTGGATTTATGTCAAAGTAATAATAATAATCATAATACAAGACAACACTTTGAATTAAAAAAATGTATTGAAGCATTTTCTCTGATAGAGTTTACAACAGGCACCTGTTACAAGGGAAATATATTTTTAAAAGGAAACACTATTCAAAACGCAACAGCTTACAAATAATACATAAATACAATAAATACATTACAAAATTGAAATAAAAAACCCAATATGAACAAGTTAAAATTGGACAAATACAATACACAAGACAATATCAGGAAAGACTGTTGGTAAAGATGATGATAAAGTAATGAATTAGCAGCCCAGGTTCCTCAGGGAGTATTAGTTCGCAGTCTCCCTGAAAAGTTTAAATCCAGACTGTACTGGTATGATCCTTGGATAAAATATTCTGTATACTCTTAACAGTCGTATAACGTACATATGTCATTCATCTGTTACATACGTAAACTATCACTCAGATGCTTTTTAGTTGTTCATATTGTGACCACTGTTTGGCTTTTTACAGAATACACCAGATGCCAAACTCCAATTTCTTCAGCAGGAAGTCTCTGCCTTTACAGTGGAAAAGATATACAAGTAAACCCTGAATATCTCATAGGCTGCTGATTCCTCTCTTCTATGGCTGTTATTGGTCAGGAGGATTCAGGAAGTGTAACATGTTTCTGAATAACACTTTCAGCAGTAATATGTGGCCATGCCAATTTCTTATGTATCTGCAGCTAAAACGTACTGTCCATGCAATGTGTTTGCAGTGAGCTGAGCCTGTAAGGTTGCATCATCTGTTTAACTTCATCATGCCTTAGCCAAGTTAGCACACACTGAGACATGTGATGAAGCTGTGAGACATTTACTGACATCATGTTTTAACAGGATTAAATAAACCAGTTCCAAACTTTTGCGCTTGTTGTTCAAATGCTGTAAAACTGTAAATCAGTAGCATAAATCGCAACGGAGCAGAATATATTATTTAACCTTGTAACCAATAGAGTGGTGCAGGAATGAGCAAAAATTAACTATAATTTTAGCACATCCGGTTCTCTCGTCTCAAAGTTTACGTTTTTTTTTAATGTTTTTTGTTAGAAGCCTGAAATAAGATCTGTGGTTAACACAAGCTCGTGTTTTGTTTTACGACATAAATATGTCAGCAAATACCCCACTGATGAATGTCTGAAGCTTCTATATGTGTGACAAACGTTGGATGTCTGAATAAGACTAATTAAAGTCATAACGCCAAGCATTAGCCACCTTTAGCTTAGCGGTGGTGATGTGCAGCCATGTGACTGTCGAGTAGTTTGTTTATAGCCTAGCCTGTTTTTGCAAAATATTGTATTTTCTGGAATAACCCTAAATCCATTAAAGAAAACAAATTGCCTTTTGGCAAGGGAGCCCTTGCGATGCTTCTTTCCGGGATGGCCTACAAAAGTATATCACCACTGCACCGCTCTAGTCAGCTGTAGTGGCTCATAGATTCTGAAAAGTCAGCCTCAGACCACGACAAGCTATAGTCTTGGTAAATTGTAGATGAAGTAAAAGAAAATGTGTCACTGCCATCACTCAACATATTGCAGAGTAGCCCCTGGTAGGACCCTGAACCCTCCCTGCACTTCAGTGGGGAATAAAGAAGAGAGTGATGATCTCTCCCAGCCTATTGATGAGTCTGTAAGGCAGTTTGAGTTAATGTCATGCACACTTGGCAGTGGTCAGACAGAAGGCCATGATGGAGGGAGGTACCAGGATGTCAGTGAAGATGGGCCGATAACCTGCAGGCAGAGGGGGGGCGCTCTGCTCCAACAGGTCCAGTACGGCCCCTCTGACGTCCCTGGAGACATCACCACGGATATCCAGCAGCACACACACGTGCTCTTCACTGAGTGGACAGAAAAACATGGTCAAATGCTACAAAATATTCATGTCTTTAAATGGTTAACATCGGAAATGGACATATAACTCTTTAAAATGATGCCATGCTTTAATAATCCCCTAGAGAAAATCAGGTCTTACTCTGTTGTTGATAGATATACAGTTACAGTTCAAATACACACATGCACAAACACATGCGTTAATGGAGACGTGTCCCGGCGACGGGCTGCCATGTTTGGGCACTATGGAGCCTTGCTAAGGACACTTCTTTAGTTC
Organism: Pseudochaenichthys georgianus; assembly: GCF_902827115.2. Lineage (NCBI taxonomy): Eukaryota > Metazoa > Chordata > Actinopteri > Perciformes > Channichthyidae > Pseudochaenichthys > Pseudochaenichthys georgianus. The sequence continues at coordinate 3,058,631 of NC_047508.1, forward strand.
CCTTCCCAGTAAGCGAACTCGCTATATTTTTGGTCTGTGCGGTACTTGAACCAGTGACCAGCTGTCTCTGGCCAACATCAGGCAAAGTCATATGATGAGGCCCTCTGTTTCGCGAGCGTCGACGAGGGGCAGGTGCTAGTGGGGCCTCGCAGCGGCGAAACCGTGCCGCACCACACTAATTGCGCCGCATAAGCGCATAGGTGTGCCGCATTTTCGGCTCAGTTGAGGCACCCTCCGCAAGGTGAGGCCCCACGCAGTCTGCATGATCGGCCTGTAGGGAGGGACGGCCCTGCCAGCTGGTTTTGTATGGACTGACCTCCATCTTAAGGTCCTTACACACCGAGACGATTTTCGGCATCGTAAGATGTCGGGCCGTCGATGAGCGTTGTGTCGTCCTACTCAGATTGGTGTGTACTGCACCGTCGTGTCTTTTCGGCCGTGCCGACACCTTCCGCCGCCGATTCGACATGTTGAATCGGGAGGCTGTTGGCCAAAGGCCGTCGGCCAAATAAATCACTCTGATTGGCTGTTCAGCTTAGCGAATCAGTGCATGAGAAGCGAAACTGAAGTGAGGAACACAAACAAACCATTAAGAAGGCAAATCTGAGATTTCACTTAACTCCAGCTCTCGACACAGGTTCGGGAAAGCCCCCTGAGCTTCTCGCTGTAGAGTGAAAATGGAACGCACACGCTATTTGTTGTTTATATCACGCAGTCTGTTCTTCTTCTCTCGGTGTATCTGTCTTCCGGTTGTTGCCTCTTTTGAATAACGAATACACACTACCGCCACCTGCTGGTAAGGAGAGTTATTGCCACTCACGCATGCGCAGTTCGGATGTGCTGCTTGGCCGTCGGCTGAAGTCTTTGCGGTGTGTTCCAGTGCGAAACATGGCCAAGACGCAGGAGACGTGAGGCGACGTGAGCCGACGTTCCGTCGGGACTTGTGCTTTGGGTTGTTCGAGATACGGCTTAACCCTCGGAGCACACTCTCCAATCACAGAGCTTGAGGACTATCACGGGGTTTGTCAAACAGAGCACATGGTGTAGTCCAAACGATAGCTGGGGATTCTGGGTAGTGTAGTGTCTTCTGCCATCCTTTACTCCGAAAAAATATTTGTTTCGAAGGGGAAAAATACAAGAGCATTGCACACAATTTAAACCAATCAATGTTGTGTAATTAACAAGGATAATCTGGTATATTTTAGTCGATGAGTAGTGCAGATATCACTGTAAAATCAATCGACAGTAAGAGGAATACATACTTCCGGGTGTACAATTCTCCTATCCAATGGGAATGGACGCTCACATTGCCTTTAAGGGCAGCCGACATAAACGAATGCCGTGCTTCCATGAGCGTCAAATCCTGACGCAGATGGGAATACATTGCAATCAGTTGAAAGCTATTTGCGTCCCTTTATGACGCTGAAGGAGCCTAGGAGCGTCACAATTGGACGCCACGGACACTGACCAAACGTCGCTATTGGACGCTTAGGGAGTGAGAGTGTGTTGTGTAAGGAGCTTTAGTGTCCGGAGCAGGGGGCAGCTGTTGTATATACAGCACCCGGGGATTAGGGTCTTGCTCAAAGGCACTTGATTTGAACCAGCAACCCCTCTGTTCCTAAGCCAAGTCCTTACGCACTGAGCTGCTGCCGCCCCTCAAGATAATTGAATTTGATTATAATTGATAGTATGGTTATTGAACTATACATCGGGGGCGGTCAGATTACCTGATGTCGGGGTATTTGGCTGCCAGTCCAGAGACCTCCAGAGTCAGCATGTTGGGGTCTTTCAGTCTGATGAAGTCAGCCAGGACGGGTAGTAAGGCCAGAGGGTTCACTTCAGGTACTGACCCTTCTCCTTCCTACACACAGACACACACATGAGTGATATGGTAGGGCAGAGTGGGTAAGATGACCCCCCTCCTGTATCTAGGGAACTGTACACATGTGTTGTCATGTGACCATACATTCAGGAAGCACCCATCATTTATATTGCTCTGTGATGGAGAGAAGCACATGTTAAAGTGGTAAATGTGTTTGTTTCACAATAAACCATGTTTTACCACATGTCAGGTATAATTACAGAATCTTCAAAGCAAATGTATCCAGTTCTGAAAATATGTATCATACATGTTGGTTATTTAGCAAGGTGTAAAACTGCGTAAATCATTTAGCTAAAGACTAGCATGAAGGATTAAGATAGACAGTGAGCCACATGCTGTGCAAAGTGGTTAACTGAACCTCCCATGAGGCACGGAAGTTAAGTTAAGTCTCTGTAGTATAAAATGGTATTTCAAAGCAGTTTTACACAACTGATTAATTTTTTTATGTTTTAAACATTGTAGTAAAGCCATCACGCCAAGAGAAAGACTGAGGAGATGGAGAGAGCCACTGATGGTGAGGGTGGAAAATCCCTCAGAGCAGTGGCAAAATCCCTCAGAGCAGTGGCAAAAGACAGAAATATTGACAAATCAACCAGCTATATTTACCAAGATATATATTTAGGGCTGTTTGTTTTATTCTGATTTGTTTTAATGGCATCAATTCCCTCCAAACATGATTTATATTGTCGATGAAACAGGTGTCACTACAGTGCAGACAACAAAGCAGGTAGTGGCAGAGAAAGGATGATATATTATATTATTATATTATATTATTTATATAAATGTTTTACTTATACTTAGGTTTAAACTTGAAGTCTGGGACTTCTCTGCAGCACCACAATACTTTATTCAGATTGTTTCAGATATTTAGCTTTGACCAAATATTTGGCTAACTGCGATTTCGATATGGCACTTTTCCATTTGGTGATAAAACTTCTAAAACTACAGCAGCATAAAGAAAGTGTGTAATCTACTATACTCATAATTTTGCTATAAAACCGGCCTTTGAGAAACCCTTCATACAAAATGTGTATGAACCCCTCACCAGGCCGTGGAGGATCTCTCTGAACTGCTGGTTGTCCTGCACCACCTGCTGGGCCAGCTGCCTCCTCTCCTCAGCGCCGCGACACACCAGCTTCTTCTGCATCAGAGCTCGCACGTACTCCACCACCAGCAGCCACTGAGCCTCCTCCTGCAGGCGCTGCACACACACACACACACACACACACACACACACACACACACACACACACACACACACACACACACACACACACACACACACACACACACACACACACACACACACACACACACACACACACACACACACACACAGATTCAGTATGGACAAAGGACACGTCTTCTACATCTACACATAAATATTATGCTGTCCAAAGTGTTTTTAGAGATATATCTATATATTTTGTTTACAATAGTAAAATTGAAAGATTGAATATCCACACGAAATATTGATCGACTGCTGAAGGTGAGATCCTAAAGGCTAAAACCGTGTTCTTTCATGAACTCAACAATTTTGAGAGTTTGGGATATTTCTTTCTATAGCAAAAAAACATGCATTCTATACTCCAATGTCTTTAGAGTTTAATGTGTGATGACCCACAATTCTTAAGCTCTAAACACTGGGTTTTATAAAACATAAATGGTCCACAGCAGATATACCAGTGATGATTGTCTTTATAGATAAAACACAAGTGTGAGTAAAGCTGGGACCTCTCTGCAGGGGGGCCGCACATGGCCGTACAGCTCCAGGTGAAGCTCCAGGACGCTGCAGAGTTTGGGGGTGGGGTCTCCCTGGACCAGCCAGTGTCGGGTCATCAGGCCGGGGAGGAGGGGCAGCAGAGCCAGCAGCAGCTGATCCATCACCAGGCGACAGGCCCGCCGCACCGCCCGGTCCAGAGCGGCCAGGGGGTTGGGGGGGGTCCGAGAGAACTGTCCTGCAGACCGGGACGACTGCTGCTGCTGCAGGCTCACTGTGGACTTCCTGTGGAGAACACAGGGGACAGACAGGGTGTTATTAAGGCCTGGATTCGTTATTTATTTTCATTTAATTTAGGTTTTTGAAGAAGCTGCAGGAGGCAGGCCCTGTCATATCTTGAGAGGAGAGAAAACAAGTTACGGTTACAATAAGCTCATTCCTCAATCTAATCATCACTTTGTAATATAAAAAACACATTATTGGACCCAATATTCACTCTGGATATCAATAATGACCACTGAGGCTAATATTGTGAGCATCCATAAGGAAAGATACTGATGAAATTACATTTTTATTTCGGAATAGATGCGCTGATGTAAGACCATGCTGTAAGAAAGTGTTTCCATGGTTACACAACATGTTATATACTGTAGCAATACATGCATAAAATAAATTAACAGTTTAATCCCTCCCCCGCCCCTACTACTGTTATTATTTGTTTATGCATAAGCATTGTCCATTGCTGCTTTTCTTGTTATGTTTGTCTCAGAAAATATATGAGAACATATTTTTGCCATCGTAATGTGTTGATGTGGAATGGCAGGTCATTGGAGCTGTCGGGTTGACCGTGTTCACCAACTACCCAATAACTTGTATGAACACCTGCAAATGCATTTTAGCTGATTAAAAGAAAAGCTCTTTTTAATAGGTTGAGTAAAAAATAGTAGCATGCTGCTCCCACTCCTTCACAATGCATGTGATGTTTGTAGCTCATGCCATAGAAGTTGTGGCTAAATACGTCTCGAGTAGAAGAACATGAGTAGCACGTATCATCTATAATCTCACTTGAGGATGATGCAGTTGCTGATGGAGGCCAGCAGGTAGTGGAGGTAGAACTTGTTCTTGTCTTTGCTTGGATCCCTGCGATGCTCCTTCCCAAACTCCACCAGAGCTTCTCGAAACCTGATTTGTTAGGATGGAAGTGAATGAAAGGGTGAATGTAACACATGCCTGCTTGAAATACTGAATACAAATTAGGCACATTATATAAAATATTTCACACCTATTGATGAGATTCTCCATCTCATACAGGCCCATCTGAATCATCTGATCTCTGAGAGACGTCCCGATCATCAGAGCCACCCGGGCGTTGTCCTCCAGCATCTACCAAACACAAAACAAACAAATCTGCACCAAATACACATGTTGTATGACAAATGACTGGATACATCTACAGGGTCACTGCACCAAAGTGGTATCCGTTTTTAGTGCAGTGTTTGTGTATGGCCTGTGTACCTGTGTGATGATGGTGGGCAGGCTGGTGAGGTAGAAGCCTTCATGGTCTGTGTCCGGCTCCTGGTCTCTCTGCCAGTCCTGCAGCTCCACCTGCAGAGCTTTGTGCATCCACTCTGACACACTCTTCTGTACGAACAACAGCATGGACACGCACGTTGTATAACTACACAGATCTCGTGGATTTCTCCGTCATTACTTTCTGTATGTGGTTACTACCTACTTTCTATCTCAAGGTACTCAGCATGTACCTTTCAAAAAGATAACTGATGTCCTTTTACTAAATGTTGATGATGGATGACCAGCATAAAATGTGTGGTCGTGTTACTGTGTAACGTCTTTAAAGGTTACTACTATGCAAAATCCACTTGTTCATGTCTTTTATACATAAATATGTGTCCCCTCTGTGTAAAGTGATTCTCTAAGTCTCAGTTTCTCTTTTTGTCCTGATCCATCTATATAACAACCTGAACCTTAAATAATCATGTATAGCAGAAAACGATGTTAGAAAAAGTCACTCGGGTAGAAAACTGTATGTCCCTCTCCCCTCATAAACAAGGAAGAGTTGCATCTCACTCAATGTTCCCTTCTGGCTCCCTCACAGTCAAGATGGTTACAAAGAAGCTAAAAACTGTGATTTATTCATTTTGTATCTTGCCTTATTTTAGTGGGTCATAAAGTTGATAACAGAGTACTTGAGAGATTTGCCAAGCTGTGGCAAAGAAATGTCTTTTGCTTTTACTTTGATCACGTGTGGCTCCTACAGGCCGGTTAAGGGAAAGCCAGCAGTCAATGAAGGCACTGTATAAGAGAGACAACAAACGTATTGACTAAACATATTGTGGATTCATGTAAAATGCAAGATTAGTTTTGGAAAGAGAGACACATGAACTGAACGCTGAACTCACAGACTTACAGAGATAATATTAGTCCCTTTAACTTTTCTAGATAATGAAGAGATAATGTATTATGTCTGAAAATGAGCTGATCAAATCTTGGCCACTTTGTGATGCCGACCATTAGCCAATCACCAACCAAGGTAACCCCCCCCCCTACCTTATCACCTGAATCTCCTCCTTGAGCACCATTGTGTTTTTTTTAAACTAATCACAGGGGCGTGGCCAGCAGCAGTTCATTAGCATTCAAAGCTACAGCCAGAGAATCAGCACTTTTGGAACAGGGCTGAAACAGAGGGGTTTATGGGATGCTACAATGATCTGTTTGGTGTTTCAGCCAAACACTTCAGAGACATGTTCTGTATATATCTGAGACCTGTAATATATTGTTGAAAAATAGTATAATAGGGGACCTTGAAAACTCTAAACCTGCGTGCTGAACTTACTTAAGCTACAGGTTTAAACAAGTGTTCATGGTGGACTCACCCGAACACTCTGCACGTATTTGTTCTGCAGCTGCTCCAGTCCCTCGGTGGAGATCAGGGGTCCCAGTTCCAGCTTCTCCATCTCAGCCTCCAGCTCCGGCTGACCCATCATGTCTGGGCTGCCAAATCAAGACCTTCAGACTCTGAGCATTTCATTTTAAACGATATTCAACAGGTTCATTTGAACACTGAATGAAAGTGGAATAAAAAATTGTTATCATGGCGCGATAATCAACTTTTTATTTGGGCAGCACAATGTGGTGGAGGTCTTCATGACTCTTTAAAGCCAAACACTCTCACTGCTCATCGGTTACATATGTGGTCAACCTAGAAGCAGCTCAGATAGATGTTTTAAAGTAGTCTGAACAGGTGCAAAGAACAGAGCAAATATTCAAGAGAAGTGAAAAAGTAAATAACTTATGTGACACAGAATTGGTTTTCCGTCTTTCTTTCTTTCTGGTTTATCATTTTGCAAGACTTCCGGGGTTCAGCTTGTGTATCACTGATTTAGACTAATGTACCCCTGAACTATATTATGAAAGCTGGGATTTACAATTCACAACTGATGAAAGTGATTAATGACATTATTTGGGTTATTTTCTGCTCTATTAAATGGTAATTAAGGGAAATATGGATAGATTTAGAGCTAAAAGAACCCCACACAGACAGAAAACAAAGAATATATTACAGAATATGAAACTGTGTGCAGGTCCTGCCTCTCACCTGTTGTAGGTGTGTAGCACCCAGTTTAGCACGGCGAAGATTTCTCCACTCTCCAGGTCCCAGCTGCTAACCTAGGCCACAAGTATCACTTAGTTTGGAAATAGTTGTAAAAATGATGATTCATCTACACACTCCAGCTGGTGATTGCCAAAGGGAAATGAGCTGATAAAGAAAATATTAATAAGAACAGTTTATTGAATAATACAAAAAAACGTTGTATAAAGTCTCATGCCTCTAACTATATTATATGAACAGTTAAGATTTAGAACCTTAAATAATCATGTATAGCAGAAAACGATGTTAGAAAAAGTCACTCAGTAGAAAACTGTATGTCCCTCTCCCCTCATAAACAAGGAAGAGTTGCATCTCACTCAATGTTCCCTTCTGGCTCCCTCACAGTCAAGATGGTTACAAAGAAGCTAAAAACTGTGATTTATTCATTTTGTATCTTGCCTTATTTTAGTGGGTCATAAAGTTGATAACAGAGTACTTGAGAGATTTGCCAAGCTGTGGCAAAGAAATGTCTTTTGCTTTTACTTTGATCACGTGTGGCTCCTACAGGCCGGTTAAGCGAAAGCCAGCAGTCAATGAAGGCACTGTATAAGAGAGACAACAAACTTATTGACTAAACATATTGTGGATTCATGTAAAATGCAAGATTAGTTTTGGAAAGAGAGACACATGTACATGCACGCAGGGGCGCCGTAAGGGGGTGAAAAGTTAGGACGATTCTAAGGGCCCGTGACTGACAGGGGCCCCAAAATATTCAGAACATTAAGAAAAAAAATGTAGGTAACCTTTCATCAATCCTCAATAATTCACATTAATAGAACGTTATATTGATAAATTACTCACTAAACCTACGATTCATTTAACTTATTTTCTTCCAAAAGTTAATTACCCAAAGCCTCTGTTTACATGTAATGGTTTGGTCCTGCCTCCAAACACGGTGTGGCACCGGCACTTGCAGAGAGTGAAAGCATGTGTGCATATGTGTGTTGTACCATGTTTCAACGACCAAAAAAGTCAGGCTCTAAGAAAAGAAGAGAAAGGAGAGAAAGACAAGAGAGAGGGACTAAAGGGCGACAGTATTTCACCCAGTTTTTCACAAGAAAAGGTGGGTGTGGTCCATGAGTGGTGGAAATTAGTCTGTTAGCTAATGTTTTTTTGTTTACTAAGCTGACATTAAGTACTGTTAATATCTTTACAGAAAATTCAGAGGTTTTTAATTTCACTGCTCTTTTAGCTGATATTTAAAGGTATGGTAGGTAATTCACTTCAGAAACACTTTTTGTTATATTCCATGGAATGCTCTTAACATCCCGATAGCAATGAATATATTAAATGCTTTGACAATAAATACATACAAAAATGTCATCTGTGGAAGCCGTGGCGCTGTAAAAAGCACGACCAATCATCTGAGCTGGCCCGGCAAAAATGACTGGACTTTTGGAAAAATGACTTCCATTATAATGTATAATTTAAATCTAATTTAAATTATACATTTCAAACACAGTATTTTCCCACATAGCCAATGATCTATATAAAACAAAAAACTGCTTTTAGTCTATTTAGGATGATGGACAGTTTGAAGCATTGAGTGATCAGTCTGTAAACAAAATGTTAATCACAGACATTTTGGTTATGATATTAATACTAATGTTATTATATTAAAGCAGGGGTGGGGAACCTCCGGTAATGTCAAAGTGGGCTGTGCCTGGTGGTGGGGCCCAATGTGATATATTTTCATGGGGCCCAAAATCCCTGGCGGCGCCCCTGCATGCACGCTGAACTCACAGACTTACAGAGATAATATTAGTCCCTTTAACTTTTCTAGATAATGAAGAGATAATGTATTATTGTTTTGTTTCTGCGTGACTGACCTGTGCCAGGTGAGCATGTAGGCAGTGGTGGCTGGCCCTCAGGTAGGCTGCTGTGAGCTGGTAATGTGGGGGGACACAGTGCTCTAGCAGGTGGCACACTGTGGCGAGGTCAGCCATGATGCCGTGTTGGAGAGCCGACAGGTGGCCTGCGAGCCCGGGGCCCCGCGTGTGCAGGTAGGAGACACTGCGGAACCTGGCCTGAACCGCCTCCTCCAGCACCTGATGGGGGAAATGTAAGACACAGCAGAAATGTGAAAGAGGTAATGATTAAAGGTGAGGTGTTGTGTTGTGCTGGATTCTGACCTGGAAGAAGCTGGCTCTCCAACAGCGGGGTCGTCCGGAGGGCAGGGGCCTGGAGTGGCCTTTGGCCCCCCCTCTCTCCTCCGGTAGAGCTCGGTCCAGGGCCTCCTCCCGCTCCACAATCCTCACCGCTGATACGAATGGTGTTGGGTTCTGTCGGGCCAGAGCCAGAGCGCTGCTCACCACCGCCCACAGCTCCTTACCTGCACACAGGGGGGACATGTTGGATTTTTGTAATACCTTTTCATTAATGATGCAAATATCCAATATCTAAGCTAAACACATCAACTTTTTAAGTGTATCATTGTCAGTTAGATTATTAATTTAATCTACTTTAAATTTTCATTTGACTTATGCAAACAGAACATCACATGACATTTCAGGACAAATACTGTCCTCCCTGAGACGTTTTAATGCTGCACGATATATGTATGATTTACATGAACCATGTGTATTGTGATAGATGGGGTTTCATTTGTAGTTACAAACCCACAGATTAACGGAACCAAAATGTGCAGTCCATCTCAGCTGTGAATAGATTTTTAGCCTCTTTGAACTCTTTGTTTTGGTGTTTCTGCCCCCAAACGGCTGCAAATGAGGATGGCTTTTAGCAACAAAAAAACTATAGGCAAGTACTGTAGCTGGAGTTTGTGAGGGGCAAAATCATGACCAGTGATTCCCACAGCATGTTAATACTTTGGGGGGCCCCCAAAGTATAATGGCTCCCCCCAAAGTATAATTTGTGTGTTTTTTGTTTTTTTCTACTCAGTGAGTACTCATTTGCATTTGCGTTGGTGGCAATGAGTGCTCAGTGAGTAAAAAAAACTTAAAAAACCATAAATTATACTTTGGGGGGAGCCGTTATACTGGTAAACAGCCTCTATGGGCGCGAGTCCAGACCAAGCGGCAAACTCTGGGGAACAGCCGGGAAGCCAATACGGAAGTGCCACACACTGCAGTTTATATATTGGCCGATAGGCGATGGCTGCAGAAAGGAGCAATTTCCATAGACCCCCATGTTAAAATGCCCAACTTTACAGCAGAAAAAAACATGTTTCTGTCCCTGGCTCCATACATTTTTATTATCGATATAGTTAGATTCCACCTTCATGATTATGGATCTGTGAGTGAATTGTTTTCTAACACGACCCTTTTATTTATATTAGGTCTTAAAGTTTGGGCATAAATTAGGGCGTGGTCACATTGAGTGACGGCTCTGTCAAGTGCCTGCCGCTGTTAGCTTCTTGTCTCTCTGCTAGCTGCTCCGTGAAGCTAGCTACAGGGACTCTGCCTACTCAGCTCATCCAGGAAACACAACTTGGAGCCGGCCGTGGTTGTTTGTTCTTCATGCTTATATATCGGACTATTGTGACTCGCTCTGCGGTTAAAACAGACGGTGCATGAATGCGGTAAGTACAATTCGAGTGCTTTATTTATGTGTTAATGATTTTAATCAGCTACGTAATGAATGGTAAGGCTTGAGTTAGCATGTAAGCTAGTGGTAGCTACATCGGTGCTAACGATGCTAATCGTAGCCTCCAAGTTAAAATCATAGACTGTATATATAAAGGTTAAAACGAAATAGACAAGCGTTAAGTGGGATAATACTGTTGAACAAACGGCTTCTGTTTGAGGTTGATAAAATAAGGTTACATCCTTGTAACTTAGAGATATTTTATTATGTAGGTAGAACTGTATGCATCTAAGGTTAATTTAAATTGGCTATGCTCAAGTATGTAGACAAGCTAATGTCGAAGTAGTGTATGTGAAATCAACCTCACAATAAGATGTGTGTATATTACAATTATTAATGTCATATTTCAAGATGATTACTCAGATATTACAATATGGTTGATTGAGCTGGAGTTCATTATCGAGCTTACACGTTAACGTCACAGTCATCTGAAGAACGAACCCAACCCTTATTGTTTTTATTAATTGCATTACCAAATGGGTATCAAATAAACAGTAAGCATTGGTAACACAACTTCCAAAGTTACAGTAAAATAAAAAGGACCCTGACTCGGACAATACACAATCCAACATGTTCAACAGAAGAGAATCAGTTATATTGTTTGTACACATGGTACTTTACATATATATATGTTTGTTTAAGGTGTCCAGGTGGCAGACAGGCTGGACCAGAGAGTGAGAGACAGAACTAGACTCCTCACAGCAGTGAACTTCAGCTCAGGTACAAAGACTCTTTTGTCATACTGTACAAAGAATCAAGAAAAAATATTGGTTTAAATGAATGAAGTATTGACTTGAATACATTGATATACATTCCAATAAACAATACTAAATGCTAGATCACCTACACATCAGTTACGTTGAGGGTTTATTCCATGCAAAAAGTTACATTTAGATATTTAGCAATATGATTTTGTCAGCTTTCTAATTTAATGTATTGAAGGCAAAGATATTTAACACAGTGAGAACTGCTACTATTTATCTCTCAATATTGTCTGTAAAAACGTGGTAAAAGTTATTCTTTCAGTGAGACAACAGAGCAAGCTTCTACAGTTGCACTACGTTTTGTAACAGTTAAATAATTATTTTGATAATAACATATATTTCAATGTTGATGAACTTCATACTGTTCATTCATAATCTGATTGTCTTTGTAGCTCACTGTTAAAATAAAAAAAAACATTACAATTACAAAATAATTATATCTACAGCCCCTAAACACACAAACACATAAATAACACACTTGTTCTGCAATAATATGTTTTATGTTTCCTGTCATTTTTGTTAGGAAAGGACATGCCTGAAAGACACGACATGTTCTCCTTCTCTGAGGGTCAAGAAGAACATCCAAGAGGAACATCAAAAGCTGATGTCACTAAGAAACTACTTTTATTGTAACAGTCAGCTGATCGAATGCAGCTATTTCCACATCTACACTCCATCTGCTGATTATTTCTATTTGCCTCACTTTATGAGCTTCACAACATGTAGCCTACCTTGTTTTGCAACGTCACAAATAAATGGGGCCAATCTTCAGTCAGATGTGAATGTGTAATCTAAAATGTTCAGTAAGAATAATGGACAAAAGGAATGCAAATACAAATACAATTTATTGAAATGTGAACCAAAAGTTAATCAAATGTTTTAAATAAAAAGCACATATGGACAGAAGGTGTAAACCTATTAAATGTATAAGTAAACACATTTAGTCAAATAACGTGACAGACTAGGCCTGTGCAGTTGGTATCAGCTTTGCCCAGCATGGGCTCCTCCATCAGCCCTGGTCCTTCTCGCAGAGGAAAGACCCTCAGTCCTCTCCAAACCAACAGACAGGACGTCCATTAGGGGTGTTGAAAATAATCGTTTTTACGATGCATTGCGATGCGGACGTGGACGATTCGGTCTCGATGCAGTGACGGAAGATAATCGGTTATAGAGTAGTAACGTTGCTTCCTGATTTTCCGGCCTCGGCTTTACTATAACGTTTTTTCTGTCACTTTAATATCAAATCGGTCGGTGACGCAGAGATCAGGGAACAGACGTGACAGTGGCACAGCAACACCGAACACGGAGCAGTCTGCTTTATCCACCAACACAAGAACACCAGTCCAGAACCAAAAGCAGAAGGACCCGCTCCGAATCACTCCGTGTCGCTGCGGCTCAGAGACACAGACAGGGATTTATGTTTTTCAAAAAGAATCGCGTTACAATCATGTCAGGTTTTTGGTGGATTTAATTAAGTCTTGGATTGCAGAGTATGAATGTCCTCTAGCAATTTTCAGACGATATATACGTGTGTAAAGTTTGTGAAGGCAGGAGGAAAAAAGCTTCCGCGATCACCGTCTCCTCTCCGTTCCTCCAAGCCCCGCCCCCTCCCTGAAAATAATGACTGACAGGCTGACAGTGACCCGAAAGAAACTTTATTATTCACTTAATCACTGAGATATAATGAAGCTAACTTAATCTCATACATGCATGGGATTTATGCAACAGTAAAACAGAGAATGTGAGTGTGCACCCACATGCAGTATTTTAGTTGTTATATGCTGTTGTAAATCCTCCTGTTGTCTGCTGTGTTCAGACTCAGGTCCTGTGTGTGAGGCCACATTCAGGACATTCAGTGTCCTTTCTTAACAGAAGACCGTCGCTAGAAGCTGCAGCTAGACTGCAGAAGCATTAGCTTTTTGTTTTTGGGGATGGAACAACTTCACACACGGAGGCTAGACCTATACAATTCATTTATTATGGTTTATAAATTAATGTCAAGACATTTATGTTATTGATTTCTGAAGCACTTTCTAAATAATAAAAAGAGAGTTCATATGTATTTACTGCATGTATGCGTTGATGAAAAATAAGCCATGTGCAGTAATATAGAAAATTGAGGATGCAACGCATTGGTATGAATCGTGATGCACCGGGATATCGAACCGAATCGAATCGTTGACAGGATAATCGTAATCGAATCGAATCGTGAGACCAGTGAAGATGCACAGCCCTAACGTCCATCACACGGAGGTTTCTCCCTGAAGTCTCTGCAGCCCTCTGGACACCACGCTGTCTCAATCCGTCCACACTGAATATGAGAGGGGAAAAATGAAAATAATAAATGCTTTAGACAATAAGAAACATAAAGTTGACTGTTGAGTTGCTCAGTTTTTTTAGATTGTCAATACTATTACTGTATAACTAATATCTCAGGTTAAGAGGCACATTCAAATAAAGATTGGTCTTTAAATACATTTTGTCTTTTGAATTGTTTGTCTAAAGTCAATGATCTAGAACTGGTACTTAGTTTGAATAATACAGTCTGGTTATTATGCTGTTTGGAGGAGGCCTCACAGGTAAGAGCACTAACTAGCTAACATCACATGTACCTTAGCTTGACTTAAATGTATAGTTAAGTGATATCAAAATATAAATAACTAATGTCATGCAAACATTAATATATGCTTGATTCCAGTGTTGAATTTAGCACAATTGCATACAAACGTTAAGGGGTTTTAAGATTCTGAAGTATTATGCTAAAAACTCAATAACTTAGATTATTATTTATAGTTTTGCTGAATAGTTTCATGGCTGCTTACCTTAGAAACGTAAAATGCGACGGCAGCGTGCAGATGGGGAGCATGTTAGCTTAGCTTGGTAGCTTCAGCTAGCTCTAGAACTTCCAGCTATGTGGCAGCAGGTCCCGCCTCGGCTCCGCCTCTTTGCCCTTATTTGGAGAAGGCGGGAGTTGAACTCTGATGTCACTGTTGAGCCGTTAGTGGCCGACTCCGCCTACTAAGGGCTTCACGGCAACTCTGCAGAATCCTATGGGTGACGTCACGGACCCTACGTCCATTTATATATACAGTCTATGGTCCAGACCCACTTTTGGAATCAAATGATGACGTCAGTGGGATTATCTCCTTTATCAACTCCTAAGCATCCCCGGGACAACATCACTAGCCCCGCCCCTAAAAAGGTGTGAACTTGAGCCAATCAAGAACTACTACTACTAGGTCGTCCTTAGACGAGTTTGCCAACGGGTTCGCCAATCCTCACGGTCCTCCATACACCCGGCCAGCTCTGTGGAGCTTTCCACCCCCACATCCTTCCTCAGCACCTCCACGTATGTTGGCGTGGGGCGCCCTCTTGGTCGGTGCCGTGTGTTGGCTCCCAGAGTACTAACTTGCCCGCTGGAAGTTCCTGGTGTCGATGGCAGTGACCTGCACATTTCAGTTTCCTGGATGCCACCTTGTCACTCAGCCTGGGTAGCCCACCAGGACAAAAAACAGCAGTGACTGCTCTCAGCTGTTTAACACTTAAAGACCTAGACACCATCACCAGTTGTAGGTTGTCTGAAGTGCAGTGTTACTATGAAAATTCACTAGAATGCAGGAATTGAGGGAAACAAATCACAACATTTTCCACCAGTATGTATGTACATCACTATGTATGTAGTAGGGGTGTTGAAAATAATCGTTTCTACGATGCATTGCGATGCGGACGTGGACGATTCGGTCTCGATGCAGTGACGGAAGATAATCGGTTATAGAGTAGTAACGTTGCTTCCTGATTTTCCGGCCACGGCTTTACTATAACGTTTTTTCTGTCACTTTAATATCAAATCGGTCGGTGACGCAGAGATCAGGGAACATACGTGACAGCGGCACAGCAACACCGAACACGGAGCAGTCTGCTTTATCCACCAACACAAGAACACCAGTCCAGAACCCACAGCAGAAGGACCCGCTCTGAATCACTCCGTGTTGCTGCGGCTCAGAGACACAGACAGGGATTTATGTTTTTCAAAAATAATCGCGTTACAATCATGTCAGGTTTTTGGTGGATTTAATTAAGTCTTGGATTGCAGAGTATGAATGTCCTCTAGCAATTTTCAGATGATATATACGTGTGTAAAGTTTGTGAAGGCAGGAGGAAAAAAGCTTCCGCGATCACCGTCTCCTCTCCGTTCCTCCAAGCCCCGCCCCCTCCCTGAAAATAATGAGTGACATGCTTATAGTGACCCGATAGAAACTTTATTATTCACTTAATCACTGAGATATAATGAAGCTAATTGTATCTTTCATTCATTGGATTTATGTAACAGTAAAACAGAGAATGTAAGTGTGCACCCACATGCAGTATTTTAGTTTGTATATGCTGTTGTAAATACTCCTGTTGTCTGCTGTGTTCAGACTCACGTCCTGTGTGTGATGCCTCATTCAGGACATTCAGTGTCCTTTCTTAACAGAAGGCCGTGGCTAGAAGCTGCAGCTAGACTGCAGAAGCATTAGCTTTTTGTTTTTGAGGATGGAACAACTTCACACACGGAGGCTAGACCTATACAATTCATTTATTTTGGTTTATAAATTAATGTCAAGACATTTATGTTATTGATTTCTGAAGCACTTTCTAAATAATAAAAAGAGAGTTCATATGTATTGACTGCATGTATGCATTGATGAAAAATAAGCCATGTGCAGTAATATAGAAAATTGAGGATGCAACGCATTGGTATGAATCGAGATGCACCGGGATGCACCGGGATATCGAACCGAATCGAATCGTTGACAGGATAATCATAATCGAATCGAATCGAATCGTGAGACCAGTGAAGATGCACAGCCCTAGTATGTAGTATGTACTGTATAATGTACACATGTAGAGTTGTAGAAAAGACATGGTGTACAGACAGTACAGTACACTCTGATTGTACAGTCACTACAGTGTAGCCTATACTATATAGTAGGTGTGTAACAGTGTAATGCGTATAGTCTACTCTACACTCTACCTTTCAGCAACGTTTTATGGATTTAGGCTCAGTCAGCTCAGGGACTGTTTGGTTACTTTAGTTTGGTAAATGAAATAAATGTTTGAACTTTGTAGTAGTTCACTGTAGTTGCTGTCATAAGTCATTTGTAGACTAAGTGGCAAAAAGTTTTTTTTTTACATTTGTACTTTGTAGAGAAATGTAGACACGAGTTGGAAGGGAGCACAATAAATCTGACGAGTTTGAATTTGAGTTGATTATGAGTTAATTTTCAATTGATAATTAGCTCACAATAAGTTCACTTTAGTTACTCACACAACTTGACACAAGCCATGGGTTCAGGTCCGGACTTATAAGTCCGGACCTGAACCTGAACCTCTGGACTTGAGTCCGGACCTGAACCTGAATGTGAGTCCAGGTACGCAGCACTATGTGGGACCATAATTCACCTTGCTTATTGTGTTGCCACACGGACCCTTTAGTGGGGAACACCTGTAGCTTTAGCTGCCATTCCTGCTAGCTCATCAGGCAGAGCAGTTCATGTGTTAACCTCTCTGATATTAATGGATAATAAAGATTGGAACTCCATTCTTAATACACCGCCTCCGACTCTCTTTTCACGGCACTACAACATGTAATATAGTCCAAACACAATCAGTCAAATGAAGAAGGAGGTTTTATGTTACGGTATTACATTTCAATACTTCAATACCTAAAATAAATCCTGTTGGAATAAGGAGATTATAGTTATTTATAAATGTTTAATTCAATACAAAAATATGGGGCACTAAACTACAACAAATATAGATGCCATATATGTTTGCTTACGATACATAGAATTAATTAAACTGAAATGACTGCATAAACTTTCTGTATGCTGCTTATATGCTCTCGTACCCAGGGCGTCCACCAGCTGCCCGACTCCAGAGAAGTATCTGCCCACCAGCTCCTGCTCCTCTGGGCTGAGGGCACTTCCTGCCGGCCCAGCAGCCCCATACAGCTGCCACAAGATGTCGTCCTGCCAGCGCTCCAGATCCATCAGCCGGGCGTGGGCCTCCAGGAGCCGCCGGGACTCCACCAGACGCTCCGTCTCCATCACCATGCTGCGCACTGCAGAGGGCAAGGGGGGGGGGGGAGGGAGGACTTTAATTTTGAAAACTGTCAACAGCTGGTGCAATAACCGCTGCTGCTGCTGCTTTCTGCTGTTAAACACAATGCATACTAATGTCTCCAGCTAAAAAAAGTTATACAAACATAATACAATGAATAGCTTTACAAAATGTGTGTTAATTGTACGGTTGGGGCAATGAGCTGTATTATATTTCAGAATCAGAATACTTAGTTTATCCCGGAGGAATATGGTTATATTTCACACAGGCTCCGCCCTCTACTGGACTCTATGGGTACTACGCTTAACCATGCTATGCGAGCATTCACATACTGAGTTGCATAAATGTAGGCGGCCAATCAGGGCGAGCTTACCCGAATGCGCGCGCAGGCACATATAAGGCGGCCACGCCTCCTGATCCTGTTATCCTTTTTCTCTTCAGCGAGTGAGCAACAACGGATGTAGAGAAAGTAAAAACGTTTGAAAGAAGAAAAAATAAGTTCATGGTACTTCTAGAGACCCGGGCTGGTCCTTCGTGCCCTGGCTTAATAGTGGGCGCCGATCCCCACCACCTCTGCTTCAAGTGTTTGGGGGACAAGAATATGGCTCCGTTTGCTGGGGAGGAGGATGACGAGGACTCCTCGTTGTCGGGCACTTCCGGGTCCGGCGTCCATGGAAGTCCACCACCAGGTCTGTCCGCCAGGACTTCCTCCTGGTGATGGCCACGGCGGCGGAGCGTGGCAGCCCATCTGCTCCCAGCAGGCAGCAGGCTGGGCAGAGAACCTCTGCCCCGCTCTTTGTGATGTAATTGATGTTGTGTATGACCACACTCAAATCTGAAGACGCCTATTGATTTAAGTATTGACCAAATTATTATTAGACTAATGTTTTAAGGTTAAATGATAAAAAGAGTGGAACTGTGAGGGAATATTTCTGTCTTTACTCCTAGATATTTAACCTTTTCTGTGTGTTGACGTTTACGACCAACCCTGGCTCTGTTATCTCTCTTAAAGAATGGGAGGCTCCAGCTATCTTGATAAACCAGTTCAACTCTCGGTCACGAAATGGTTTACGGCTGTGGGAACGCTGGCTTCAAGGCCATTAAGGGTCAGACGCAAGTAATTCAGGGTGCCCAGCTGTTTAGTCTATCTCCCAAATTATGTTGTTTACTCTCTCTGAACTAGTTCAAAGGTCTATCGAGAGAGAGGCGCAGCAGAATTTATGTGGCAACCCACCCGGGCAGTCAGAACCTCTGGCTGCTCTGTAACTTGTGATGTGAATTTCTCCGGCCGTATACTTGTAATAAATATCAGTGTTTGACATCAAAGCTCCAACTCTCCTTGTGAGTCCTGACTCTCTATTGCTGCAGAAGTTTCCCTTACACTCCATGTACTTCCTGGTTTCCAAGAAGACAGGAGAGTTCAGACCCATTCTGGATCTTTGCAGCCTGAATCAGCACAATGCCTGCAAAAAGTTCCATATGTAAAACAATTACTGGAACTAGTGCAGCCGGGCAATTGGTTCACAACCATCGACCTGAAGGACGCTTACTTTCATGTCGAAATTGCTCCAAAGCACAGAAAGTATTTGCGTTTTGTCTTCCAGGGGGTAGCCTACGAGTACAACAGACTACCATTAGGCTACTCCCTATCCCCACGCATGTTCAGCAAATGTATGGCCACAGCGCTTCAGCCGCTTCGCGACCATGGCATGAGTGTCTTCTTTTACGACCTCATAGTCATGGCCAGGTCCAGGGAAGGGTCAAACACAGCCCAATTGATCCAAGTGGATTGTGGTCAATTGGAAGAAGAGCAGCCCCATACCTCACCAGCAGGTGCAGTATCTGGGGGTTCTGCTCGATGCAGGCAGATTACGGGCCACCCTATCAGAGAGCAGACAGGCATCCCTGCTTCGGGCAGTTTGCAGACTGCGACAGGGGGCGACAGTGTCAGCTTTGACCATTATGCAGACTCTGGGTCTGATGGCGGCTGCACACTCCGTGGTACCACTGGGATTACTGCATATGTGTCGCCTGCAAAGGTGGTTTCCCGGTCTTTGTTTAGATCCCAAGAGGCACAAACTACGTCTGGTGACCATCCCCCCCTCAGTGGACGGCAACCTCCGATACTGGGGGTCCCAAAAACATCTGCGGAGGGGAACTCCACTGGGGCGAGTGACCTCCTACATCACGGTGTTCACGCCCAGTTCGGGAGAGCGGAGGTGGACCTGTTCTCCAACTGGCGCAACAGCCACTGTGCCCTGTGGTTCTCCATGGCTCGGCGGGACAATCCACCCTTGGGGGAAGACGCGTTTGCACACGAGCCATGGCCAAGAAAGCTGCTCCACGCCTTTCCACCGCTGCGTCTCATTCTCCCCCTCCTGGAGAGGGTGAGACAGGAACATTTATCAGTCATCCTAGTGGCCCCAGGTCGGCGTTCGGCGCCATGGTATGCACTGCCGAGGTGACACAGATGATGGTGGGCCAGCCTTGGGCGGTGCCTCAGGTCTGGGGAGCACTGTCTCGAGAAGCAGGTGCAATGCGGGCGTTACCCACTCTGGGCCAACCACTCCAGGCTCCTGAGAGGGACAGGCTGAGACAGGTGGGGCTGTCTGACGAGGTTATTCAGACTATCCAAGCAGCAAGAGCAGAATCCACCACAGCCTGTTACAGGCCAAAGTAGTTGGGATTCCAGCGATGGTGTGAAGAAAGGAGTCTAGAGCCTCTGTCTTGTACGCTGGGCTATATTCTGTCCTACAGTTACTGGTGGACAGGGGGCTTGCTTATTCCACAATTAAAGTGTATACAGCAGCCATTTCATCCAGCCATGAGGGATTTGGCGGCAGGTCAGCCTTCAGTCAGCTGCTTATGGCGCAGTTTTTACAGGGGGTCAGGAGGCAGCGCCCAGTAGGGCACGCCTCCTCCCCGCAATGGGACCTGCCGTTGGTGCTCGAGGCTCTGGTCACAGAACCATTTGAGCCTCTGGAGCGCTCCTCCCTGAAGGCTCTGTCATTGACAGCAGCTATGCTGCTTGCCTTGACTTCAGCCAAAAGAGTGTCCGAGCTGACCACTCTGTCGGTACACCCGAGTTGCCTTTTGATCCAGGGTGACCGTAGCGGGGCGACACTCAGAGCAAACCCCTCCTTTGTTCCCAAAAACCTAGGGAGTTTGTTTGTTCAAACCACTGTAAAGCGTCTTTGAGCACCTGAAAAAGCGCTTTGAAATTAAATGTATTATTATTATTATACAGTTGAACGGCTTTAGTCTTCCACCCCATATTGGGGCAAGGGAGCCTAAATTACACCTCCTCTGCCCAGTGCGTGCACTGGCATGTTATGTAGAGCGAACGGCTTCCATTAGGCGCACCAAACAGCTGTTTGTGTGCTTTGGGGGGGGGCGGTAAAGCTCTGTCCATGAAGCGCCTGACAGGATGGCTCAGCGGAGGAGGGCCTTCCCCACTGGGGTCTGTGCACACTCTACACGGGGTATGGCCGTGTCATCAGCCTTGTTCAACGGCGTGAGTGTGGAGGACATATGCATGGTGGCGTCTTGGTCTACGCCAGGCCCCTCCATGAGGTCTTATCTCTTGGACATGTCTGACTCCTTCTCATCCTCTGTGCTTGCTGGGGCAACACACGACTGGTGAGAGGGGGGGGGGCTGTGGTTCAGTAGGCACCCCCCCGGGACATAGTGCGCTTATGTTTTCCCATGCGCCTTAGGGACACGGGAAACGTAGTATTCTGTAAACCCCGTACAGGATTGGAGGACGCTCCTCCCCTTCCTCACTATTTTCCATACACACTCCCCTCCCCTCCCTGGAGGTACTGTACAGCTATCGTTGCCTTAAGAAGGCAGTCAAAATCCTCAAGGACCCACACCACCCGGGTAACGAGCACTTCGTACGGCTGCACTCAGGCAGGCGCTTCCGTACCATGTCTTCCCGGACAAACAGACTCAAATTCAGTTTCTTTCCCAGGGCCATATGTGCACTAAACGCTGCTAATATTTAAGTTATATAAGCCTTCCATGCAATACGAGGGGAATTGTGCAATTTAATTAATTTATTATTTATTTATGTACATATTCCCTTTTTTTTAAGTCCCATTTATTGTTTTTATTGTTTTGATAGTGTCTTGTTGTTTTTATATTGTCTTGTTGTTTTTATATTGTCTTGTTGTTGCGTGTTGGCACCTTGAGTCTGTTGTAAATTCGTTGTACTTGTACAATGACAAATAAAGTTCTATCTATCTATCTATCTATCTATCTATCTATCTATCTATCTATCTTAAGCGTGTATGAGTGTGGGGACCAAAAGCCAGTCAGGGGCAGTGTGATGGGTCGATGCTGCTGCGTTTATCCATCAGGGCTCCACCCACTGTACCCATAGAGTCCAGTAGAGGGCAGAGCCTGTGGGAGCCCTCTACCTAGGGGCCCTGTCTTTCCTATGCCGCTCGCTGAAGAGGGTGTAGGATAACAGGATCTGGAGGCGTGGCCGCCTTATATACTGTGCCTGCGTGCACATTCAGGTAGACTCGCCCTAATTGGCCAGTTACGTTTATGCAACTCAGTATGTGAATGCTCGCATAGCATGGTTAAGGGTAGAGTCCAGTAAAGATAAAAGATAAATATACTTTTTATTTTTTAATATGAGAAGTTAAGGTAAAAATGCACATTGTAATAAATATATATGCATACAGTGATGTATTGATATTAATAAGATATAAATGCTAAATTGCACATTTTTGAAGAGGTTGGCTGCTGATGGTGTAGTCCAATGTCTTTTGAGTTAAACAGTCTGATGCTCTGTGGTCAATCTGGTGAATATAGTCTTAACTGAAGCTCCTCCTGTGACTGACCAGCGTTGGAGACCATTATCCAAGAGGACCCATACCTTCTGGTTTTGCCAGTGTACTTGAATTTGATCCATCTAACGCACAGTTTGGTCGCTCTATGATATAATCATGAACAGAAATCATTATGAATGAATGAGTGTTCGGCCCTCTCACCAGAGTATAGTCGTGGCAGGTTGCTGACAGCAGCGAGGAGCTGACGGTGGCTGACAGAAACCTCTCTCATCCTCTCCAGAGACTTTACCCCCACTGTGTTTCCATCAGACTCCAGTCCTGCTCTCTTCAGAGCCTGCGACACCTCCTTCAGCTCCCCCCGGGCACCCCGGAGATGCTCCAGACCCCAGCCCACCCCCTCCAGGTACGACTGCACAATGGACTGGAAGGAAAGCAGCAGCACAGTGGTTACTATTGATCCCCTCTGACTGACTAACAGCTCCCCTCTGACTGACTAAAGGCAACCATTTCTAAGTGCAACCATTTAGAGTACATATTAGGCGCATTCACACTGCGGTACTTTTCAGACAAAGGTTCATGCAAACTTAGTTCATGCGAACTCTTTAGTTCTCATGAACTAAGTACAGATCGCGTTCACACCGGAATAAGTCCCTGAGGGAGGATTAGGCAAATGAAGCCGCTGACGTCACTTCTTCTTCTTCTGCTTTGGGCTTACTGGCAGGCCGCAAACCACTTCACGGCGTATACTGCCGCCCAAAGTCCCCGGCCGGAAGTCCCCGGAGTTGGGGACTCGATTTACTCGCAAGGCTTCAGTAGAAGCTGCTGGGAGTCCCAGCAGCTTCTACTGAAGCCTTGCGAGTAAATCGCCAGAACGCCGACACCTCCTCATCTCCACCGCTCCCATGTTTTACTTTGTGTTGCCATAAGTTAGTCTCTCTGCGTTTCTGCGCTGGGCTAATGCTAATGCTAATGATGCTAATGTGAGGATAATAAAATGGCGGCTTCACAAAAGTTTTTGGGAGTTTTACGGGGCGTGGTTTGCAATCTGCCCAGCCAATCAGAAATATAGCTATTTTCTCACAAAAGAGCCGCTCGAAAGTCCCTGCTCTCTAGCAGGGACTTTTTGGTGTGAACACTTTTTGGTGTGAACGCGATCATGAACTAAGTTCGCATGAACCTTTGTGGGAAAAGTACCGCAGTGTGAATGCACCTATTGTGATCAACAAGTCCTCTAACTCATATGACCAAATGGGCCGATTGTTCAAGCCCTTATTACGACCAAATATATCGTTTGTTCAAGCGCTTAATACGACCTATAATTACGTTTTAAAGTTTTCGGTCTCTAGTGCTCCCGTTGAATGCAAACGTTACAGTTTATTCACAAATAACCCATTGACAAGAAAGCAACTGGACACTTCTAGAATTGTGTGAGTAACATTCTGTTTTTAGACTTCTCTGTTTCAGTGTGTGTACTCTGTATCTTTCGACTCCACTTCGAGCGATAGAACTATTAACAAAGCACTTATATACTAATAAAGGGCTGGCTTATCTAAAGCCAGTTGAGTAGCACTTGAAATGTTTTTGCTCTATGAAGCCTGATGTACTTATATGATTCTGTTTTCTTCAAGTTTGTATTTTGTTGGTCGAACGCACTTATTGTAAGTCGCTTTGGATAAAAGCGTCAGCTAAATGCAACGTAATGTAACCCTCTCTGTACAATCCTAAATTGTAGGATATTTTGGCCATTAAAACGCTTTTTGATTAGATTTCTAGCGAGAAGTGTATATTGTACTTTTAGAATCCATGTTCAGTCGATATGTAGGATCTATAGTTTGATAGATATCACGAAGATGATTTGAGGTATGCGGCAGCCTCCATGTAAATTTACGGGTTGAAAACAGTATTTCCGGTCTCGACGTTTTCATAATAAAACCAATGATCAAATTATTTAACAGTGATATCTGCAGTACTCATCAACTAAAAAACATCAGTTTATCCTTGTTAATTATATGACATTTATTGGTTTAAATTGTGTACAATGCTTTTGTGTTTTTCCCATAGGTTTTTCCTCTTCGATTCTGAGACACATTTCTTTTTTCAGAGGTTTTGATCACGCCACAATGCACGTCGGGATATGGTGTTTATGTGATATGAAATCGGAAAACGTTTAAAAGAAATAAAATAATACTTTTCTCTTTGGAAGTTATCACATAACGGCATTGTAATACACAGTTCGGCTGCATTAAATATTACACATCTGCCGTAGTTCTCTATTTATAGAGCCCTGATGAGAAGACTTCTGGACAAACTTGAAGAAATACAGCCAAAACTGAATACGTGACGTGGATCATAAATATATCAGCAATTTAACAACATCTTACATTTCTTTTCACACAATACGTCTCCTTGCAGTATCAACACTAATTCGGCTGACTTTTATATTTGATCTAATTGGTAGATAGTCTGTATTTACACCATAAGCTGATAGAAAGGGACTTTTTGTAGTTTTTAAAGATATTACTGATTTTCTGAACTACCTTTCCAACTCCTCATGCAGTTGAGTGTTACAGGTATTCAATTCAATTCAAAACCTTTATTTATCCAGGTAAAATCCCATTGAGATCAATGATCTCTTTTTCAAGGGAAACCTGCAGCAGTAGGTTCCACAAGAAGACATAAAAACATAAACAACAGAACAACAAAAGGACATCATACAGCAAAATGTATAGGGATTACAATTTACATATTTAACCAGATGTACAGGTACCAACAGCATCTGATTTTGTAGCATCCAACCAAGCTTTAAAAACATGTAGTGGTACTAGCTTGGTAATTTTCCATTCTTTTTGCAGACTGTTCCATGTTAGTGGAGCTGCACATCTAAAAGCTTTCTTCCCTAAGACAGTCCTAGCACTTGGCACATTTAATAAAACCACAGCATGCGATCTCAGGCAATAAGTACTTTCAATTCGCTGAGAGATCAGGGAGCAGATATAAGATAACATGGCTTTGTAAATGAAAAAGTACCAGTGACTGAGCCTCCGTACAGTAAGTGATGGCAAAACCGCCTTGGTATACAGGGTACAGTGATGCGTAAGTGCTTTATAATTTGTCAAAAATCTCAGCATCTAACTTGCTCAGGTAATTGGCAGGTGCATTCATATATAACAAATCACCATAGTCCAGCACAGGTAAAAAGGTCACAGTGACTAGCCTTTTCCTGGCCTCAAGCGAGAAACAGGACTTATTTCTGTAAAAGAAACCTAGCCTAATCCTCAGCTTTTTAAGCAGGTTATTTACATTGAATTTAAAAGTGAGACAATCATCAAGCCAGATACCCAGGTATTTGTAACAGGTAACCACTTCAAGTTGTATTCCTTGCGTAGTTACAATATCCAAAGCAGTCTCCGGTGTATTTTTAGCTTTAGCTTTAGAAAAGAACATTACCTTGGTTTTATCCACATTTAAAAGAAGCTCAAGCTCAGAGAGCTGAGCCTGAATAATGTTAAAAACAGCCTGTAATTTAACAACAGCCTCGTTAATCGAGGGACCTGCACAGTACATAACGGTATCGTCCGCATCAAAATGTAAGGTTGCTCCTTCGACATTTTCACCTAAACTATTAATATAGATAGAGAATAATAGTGGACCTAAAACTGAACCTTGTGGTACACCATTAGTGATGTTTAACCACTCAGAAGACAGCCCACCAAACTGAACACATTGGGACCTTTCAGAGAGGTAGTTCACAAACCACCCCACTGCATGGCTGGATATGCCAATACTGACCAGCCTCTGCTTCAAAATGCGATGATCGACGGTATCAAAAGCTTTGAATATATCAACAAATAGAGCTGCACAACTCTGCTTATTATCTAAAATACTCGTAATATCATTTACCACTTTCATTGTGGCAGTGATGGTGCTATGTTGCTTTCTGAAGCCTGACTGATGTTTAGACAGGATGTCATTTGTACATAAAAACTCCTTTACCTGTTCACTCACAAGGCGTTCGAGCACCTTAGCCAGAACTGACAATTTAGAGATGGGTCTATAATTGTTTAATAAGGTGGCCTCCCCTCCTTTCAGTAAAGGCAAGACATAAGCAGACTTCCATACTTTTGGAATTGTATTTGTGCTGAGGGAGAGGTTAAAAAGAGAAGTAAGAGGTGGAGCAATAAAATCTGCAGCTATCTTTAAAAAGAAAGGTTCTAAGTTGTCCGGGCCAGCCGGTTTCCTAAGATCTAGCTTAGATAAGGCTTCATGAACAACATTGACAGTAAAAGGAGTACAACTGAAAGGGTTTTCCAGACCACATTGTTCAGAGTCACGGATTGGGGTGTTCACAGAAGCAGAGTTAGTCACAGAATCAAACATAGAACCGCAGGACACAAAATGCTCATTAAAGCAATTTAACATGGTAGCCCTATCCGATATAGTGCCAGATGCTGTGGTAAGGCATGGAGATAGCTCATTACGGATATCACCGGTGGATATCGATTTTATGGCTTTCCAGAATTTTCTAGTGTTGTTCAGGTTCTTTGTGGTAACTGACAGATAATACTTAGATTTAGCACTTTTGACATTTGAAGTGAAGCTATTTCTTAGCTGCCTAAAACACAGCCATTCTACCTCTGAGCCTGATTTCCTAGCCTTTGCCCAGGCCTTGTTTCTCTCATGTAGGAGACTAGATAATTCAGCAGAAAACCAAGGATTGTCTCGTCCCTTCACTCTAAATGTACGCAGGGGTGCATGTCTATCTATAATTTCCATAAAACCAAGATAAAAATAAGACCATGCAGTCTCAACATCAGCACACACATCGATTTTTCCCCAATCAAACCCAAACAGATCATGTACAAAACCCTGCTCCACAAAATGTTTTATGTCTCACTTGATGATAGTACGAGGTTTAACCTTTTGGACTTTTGTGTCCCTAATTGTGGCTACGTCACTCAGATCATTCGCAAATACTCCCACAGCTGAGTATTTATAGGGAATATTAGTTAGAATGAGATCAAATAGGGAGGATATATTTTGGGACTTAATATTAGGGCGAGTAGGACTGTCAACAATCTGAGTAACATTTAAAGAGATACAAAGGTTTTTAAAATCCTCTGACACTGTAGTTAACCAGTCCCAGTTAAAATCTCCAAGTAGCACCATTTCCTTGTAGTCTAGTAGCGATAAAAGATTTGCTAGCGAAGACAAGGAGTCTTTGACAGCTGAGGGGGGTCTGTAACGGCCCACGACCAAGACCTGTTGACCCTTTGCCACTTCTATATTTAAGGCTAAAAATTCAAATTGCTTACTGATAGATTTGGAAACTAATGTGGATAAACTGAACTTATTCTTAACATAAATGGCAACGCCACCGCCTTTATTAGTCCGGTCGGTACGATACACATTATAACCATTTAAGGCAATGTCAGAGGCCAAAATAGATTTATTTAGCCATGTTTCTGATAAAACAATGATGTCAGCGTCAGTCGAGCTCGCAGAATCCACGATGTTCCTGGAGCAAAATCAGCACAGCAGCAAAGGACAGACGAAAGCAGCAGCGTGGTATCCCCGGGGTGAAAGCAGGCCTCTGCAACAGCAGAACCAGGACAGGTGGAAAGCAGGCCCCAGCCGTGGTAAAATCCTCCTCCGCACAGCAGCACACACCCGGTGGAACCGAGTGAGCTAGATCTTCAGAGGGTGGACATGGATATCCTGGAAAATGTTTAGACGCAAAAGACCGAGCCTGGAGGTATCTAAAAAAGTGAGATTTTGGTATGTTGTGATCCGTACACAAGTGTGTAAAGGATGCAAAACTGCCGTCACTTAAAAGATCTTGAAAATAGACCAAGCCACTTCCATGCCAAACAGCAAATGCCATGTCCAAACGGGATGGTGTAAAAAGGTGATTCATTTCATTTAATTTCAAACCTTTATTTATCCAGATTGGTCCCATTGAGATCATAGATCTCTTTTTCAAGGGAGACCTGCAGCATATAGGTTCCACATGAAACATAAAACAATAAAGGACATTATACATTATATTTACAGGATACATAGTTATAGACATTTACAAGTGCCCATTGTATCAGCAAGCATTTCATTTACCCTAGCTTTAAAAACATGCAGAGGAATGAGATTGCTCAGTTTCAATTCTTGCTGAAGATTGTTCCAAGCAAGTGGAACTGTGCACATAAAAGCTGTCTTACCTAAGACAGTCCTTGCTCTTGGCACATCTAACAAGACTACATCATGTGACCTCAGACAATAGCTGCTTGCAACTCTCTGTGTTATCAGAGAGCAGATATAATACGGGAGTTTACCCAACAAAGCTTTATAGATAAACGTGTACCAATGACTGAGCCTCCGTACAGAGAGTGATGGTAAACCTGCCTTGGTATACAGTGTACAGTGATGTGTAAGCGCTTTACAATTTGTGACAAATCTCAGAGCACTGTGATACGCAGCATCCAATTTGCTCAGGTAATTGGCAGGTGCATTCATATAGACCAGATCACCATAGTCCAGCACAGGTAAAAAGGTCACAGTGACTAGCCTTTTCCTGGCCTCAAGCGAGAAACAGGACTTGTTTCTGAAAAAGAAACCTAGCCTAACCCTCAGTTTTTTAAGCAGGTTATTGACATGAAGTTTAAAAGAGAGACAATCATCAAGCCAGATACCAAGGTATTTGTAACAGGCAACAACTTCAAGTTTTGTTCCTTGCGTAGTTACAATATCTAAAACAGGCTCTGGTGTCTTTTTAGCTTTTGAAAAGAGCATTACCTTGGTTTTATCCACATTTAAAAGAAGCTTTAATTCAGAGAGCTGAGTCTGAATAGTGTTAAAAACAGCTTGTAATTTAACAACAGCCTCTTTAATGGAAGGACCTGCACAATACATCACAGTATCATCCGCATAAAAATGTAAAGTAGCTTCATCCACATTATCACCTACACTGTTAATATATATGGAGAATAAAAGTGGTCCTAAAACAGAACCTTGTGGTACACCATTAGAAATGTTTAACCATTCAGAAGACAGTCCATCAAAATGAACACATTGGGACCTTTCAGAGAGGTAGTTCACAAACCACCCCACTGCATTGCTGGATATGCCAATACTGAGTAGCCTCTGCTTTAAAATGCGATGATCAATGGTGTCAAATGCTTTGGAAAGGTCAATAGACAGAGCTGCACAACTCTGCTTATTATCTAAAATAGTAGTAATGTCATTTACCACTTTCATTTTCGCAGTGATGGTGCTGTGTTTCTTTCTGAATCCTGACTGATGTTTAGACAGGATATCATTTATACATAAAAACTCCTTTACTTGTTCACTCACTAAGCGTTCGAGCACCTTAGCCAGAACTGACAATTTAGAGATTGGTCTATAGTTATTTAAAATAGTTGCCTCCCCTCCTTTCAGTAAAGGCAAGACATAAGCAGACTTCCATACTTTTGGAATTGTGTTCGTGCTGAGGGAGAGGTTAAAAAGAGAAGTAAGAGGTGGAGCAATACAATCTGCAGTTATCTTTAAAAAGAAAGGTTCTACGTTGTCCGGGCCAGCCGGTTTCCTAGGGTCTAACTTGGATAATGCCTCATGAACAATACCAATAGTTAAAGGATTAAAACTGAAAGGGTTTTCCAGACCACTTTGTTCAGAGTCAAGGATTGGAGCGTTCACAGGAGCCACACAGCCAAACAGAGAGCCACAAGACACAAAATGCTCATTAAAGCAATTTAGCATAGTAGCCCTGTCTGATATAGTGCCAGATGCTGTGGTAAGGCACGGAGGTAGCTCATTTGGGATATCACCAGTGGAAATCGATTTTATGGCTTTCCAAAATTTCCTAGGATTATTCAGGTTTTCTGTGGTAACCGACAAATAGTACTTTGATTTAGCACTTTTTATTTGAGATGTGAAGCTATTTCTTAGCTGCCTAAAACGTAGCCATTCTACCTCTGAGCCTGATTTCCTAGCCTTAGCCCAAGCATTATTTCTCTCATGAAGGAGACTGGACAGCTCAGCAGAAAACCAGGGATTGTTTCGTCCCTTCACTCTAAATTTACGCAGAGGTGCATGTCTATCTATAATTTTCATAAAACCAAGATAAAAATAAGACCATGCAGTTTCTACATCAGCACACAAATTGATTCTACCCCAATCAAAATCAAACAGATCATGTAAAAAACCCTGCTCCACAAAGTGTTTTTTGTCTCTCTTTGTGATGACACGTGGTTTAACCTTTTGGACCTTAGTGTCCCTAATTGTGGCTACAACACAGTGGTCACTCACATCATTAGCAAATACTCCCACAGATGAGTATTTATGTGGAACATTTGTTAAAATTAGATCAATTAAGGAGGATTTATTTGGGGACTTAATATGTGGGTGAGTAGGACTGTCTATAATCTGGGTAAAATTCAATGAGGTACACAGGTTTTTAAAATCCTCTGACACAGAAGTTAACCAGTCCCAATTAAAATCACCAAGCAGCACTATTTCCTTGTAGGAAAGTTGTGATAACAGTTTTGCCAAAGACGATAAAGAGTCCTTGACAGCCGAAGGTGCCCTGTAGCAGCCCACCACCATGACCTATTGACCCTTTGTTACCTCAATATTCACGGCTAAAAATTCTAGCTGTTTACTAACAGATTTGGAAACCATATTAGTTACACAAAACTTATTTTTCACATAAATGGCAACGCCACCACCTTTTTTAGGCCGGTCAGTACGATATACACTGTAACCATTTATGTAAATGTCAGAGGCCAAAATGGATTTATCTAGCCACGTTTCTGATAAGACAATGACATCAGCATCAGTCGAACTCGCCCAAATACGGACAAAATCTAATTTAGGTAACAGACTACGCACATTTAAATGAATTAAACCTAGCCCAGATCTAGATATAAAATCAGCAGGAGTAGCTATTTGACTAATAGGCCTACTGCTCGGTGGACCTGGATTTGGCTGTACATTTCCTGATAGTAACAACAATAAAAATACCAAGCACCTTTTCCTCTTAATCAACACACATACATTGTCAGCTGTTCTAGAGTCACCAGCAAACTTCGCGAAAGTGAGATTAGAGTTTAAAAAACAATTCTGAAGGACCATCGTGGCAGGCATGTGAGAAAGACAAACATCTTCCGAAATGAATGTCCGCGACAGTGCAACCAGCAATTGTTTGTGCAACACCTCCGAAACTGTACAGGGGATGTCCACTGCGGGCGGCAGAACATACCCGAATCCAGTAGATTGTTCAGGACGACTAGCGATCTTCTCCTTGTCCAGCACAGCCAAGAAAAGGTACAGCAGAAACACGACGCCCGCCATTCTCCCAGTCCAGCACAACAGTATCCACGCTGTTCCCGGAGCAAGGTGGAACCAGGCCTCAGCTATAGCAGCACAGCAGAGTAGAGAAGGTAATCCCACCGCGTTACACCGGCTATTTAATCCACTTTACATCTCCGCCGGTAGCACAGGCGCAGAGAGGAACGGCGATACGCGGTGTGAGGAGCGGCGAGAAAGGCGGCGAGAGGAGAGCTGGGACCACACTTCCGACTCTTTATCTCTGCAAGAGTTGCTCCCTCTCGTGCTAAATCCACTCGGCGGGCAAAAGTAGGATCCCAGAAGTGATTCGCCCAGTGTGGAGTGGCTCCTGAAACCCTTCCCGACGTGCCTTTAGTGGAACTCGGGTCCGCTGTGGTGGATGAGGTTGAACGTGGCTCTCATCCGGAACTCAGCAAAGGTGGATCACGTCTCAGCGCTGACGGCGTGTAACCTGTTCCTCAGGTGAGTTTCAGAGCATGAGCAGGAGCAGCTGTGAATGAGCAGGAGCAGCTGTGAATGAGCAGGAGCAGCTGTGGATTAGACATTATTGGCGAGAAACTGCATATGCTTTTCAGATTCATATGTTTCCTAAATTGACCCCAGATCTTAATTGAGTTTTGGACCACTAAGTTTGAGTTAAACTCACTTACTTTAACATTCAATGGAAGGGGGGCAGTTAAAAATGAGATTGGGGAAACTGGGAGTGTGGACTCCAACTCCATTGTAGCCCATATTGGGCCCTCCTTGTCTGCAAATGTGGTAATCCAGTATGTGAGTTTAGCAATGTCAGTGTGAGAAAAAGTTTTTAGAGAGTACTTGTCCATGGACAAGTGAGTTTGGCAATTTACTTGTCCGAATACATTTTTCACTTGTCCAGAATTGACAACAATTGGGGCCACTGGAATCTTCTTCTTCGTCATCGTATTTTTTACATTTTCCCACGGTTTTTACAACACCGCTAACGTAAGTGAGCGGTAAGATTTTACTGCATCACACATAGGGTTGGGTATCGTTTGGATTTTAACGATTGCGGTTCTGCTTTTCGATTCTGGTTATTTTCGGTTCTCGATTCCGGTTCTTGGAGAGGGTAAATCAGTCCCATGACAAACTGGGAGAAAAATATATTTATGAAAACATTAAGTCAAATCTGTATTCCTATTTACGAATCACTTCATACGGTTGAATTTCTTACGGTTATTGAATACAATTATATAAAAATAATCTCTGCATTGTTTAGTTAGTCCTAAGTGGTGCAGTTTGAGAATGTACAAAGACTCCAGCTCATTCAAAACTCTGCAGCTAGACTACTAACGAATACCAAAAGGAGGGAACACGTTAGTCCTGTCTTAGCTACTCTACACTGGCTTCCTGTAACTCTTAGAATTGATTTGAAGGGGCTTCTCCTCACATACAAAGCTCTAAATGGACAAGGACCCAGCTACATGGCTGACTCTCTAATGAACTACACACCCGCCAGAACACTGCGATCATCAGATGCAGGTCCATTAGAGGTCACCAGAAAGAGTCCTAAGAAGATCGGTGATGCAGCCTTTGTAAACTACGTCCCAAAACTGTGGAACACGTTACCCAACAATATTAGGAAAGCCAATACATTAGGCATTTTTAAAAGGCAGCTTAAAACCTCTCTTTACCAAAGCACTTGACTGATTTTACACTATTACACTGCACTATTCTCTGTGATTGACATTGCACTATTTCTCTATGTTTTATTCCCCATGTTTTTATTTTTAATTATTTTATCCCACTTTATGCTTTGCTCTTGCTGCTTGTTTTACACTGATTTTATGTCTTATTTTTTACTGATGTAAAGCACTTTGAACTGCAATCCCCTGTATGAAAGGTGCTATACAAATAAAGTTATTATTATCATTATTATATTTATAGCCTATAGGCCTAGCGCTTTTCTACAACTCAAAGACACTTGCACGCTTACACATGTCCTGTAATACACATGCTGGCAGCTGCCCAGCTACTCACTGTTTGTAAAAGTTAATAAATAGTATAAATAGCATTTCAATAATGTACTTTCTATACCCTGCTTCATAAACAATACTGACATCCCTGCTCCTCCGAGTCTGGGGGTCCGGGGATGTGAGGACAGCGCGAGGACACAGACAGGGAGGCTGCTTCACTTCATAAAGGAAATGGCGGTCAATATTAACACAGGAGCTCAAATGCTTAATAACCTTCATTACGTGTTAGAGAGAGAACATAAGTTTGACAAAGATGAGGCTGTTATACGGGCAGCGGATCCGCTGTGTGTAGAAAGAGAGAGAGACGCTGAGCTGCACCGTGCAGCGATCAGCTGATACGGAGCATGGAGAGAGAGAGCTGCAGTCCGCGGGGCTCGGCCTCTCCTCCTGTCCTCACAACTCTTATTAATCCCGGGACCGGACAATTGTTATTTGTTCCTACTCGGAACCGAGTTTTGCTTCCCAGCCCGGCCACTGTGCTACACTTCCCGCCCCGCCACCGTCTAACTGTACAGAAAGCGGCGAGATGCATTTCCTTAGGAATCGACAAGCAGAACCAAAACTAACACTTCTAAACGAACAATGGCGGACACGGACAATTTGCGAATGAGTTCTGCCTTTTGTAAACTCAATGTATCAATAATTTGTCAATAAATCGGGGCGAAAAATGTCACTTGTCCGCCGGACAAGTCAATTGAAAGATCTACTTGTCCGATATTGTAAATAACACGTCCCGGACGGTGGGACGTGTACTATTTCGCACACTGAGTTAGCTGCCCAGTAATAAAAAAGAAATTAGGTAGACCCAAACCACCTTCAGATGTGACCCTATCCAGATTTACCTTCTTTGTGCGTGCAGGCTGCTTATTCCATATAAACGCAGAGATAAGGCTGTCTAGTTGGGCAAAAAAGGATTTTGGGATGAAAATCGGAATCATCTGAAACAGGTACAAATATCTGGGCAATATTGTCATTTTCACAGCGTTTATCCGCCCTGCTAGTGTGACAGGCAGCTTCGAACACCTATCTAGATCATTCTTGGTGCGTTCCAAGATAGATTTATAATTGTACTTAAAAATATCCTTAACCTCATTTTAACTAATGTTCCCCATAAATATTCATCTGTGGGAGTATTTGCAAATGATCTGAGCGATCACTGTGTTGTAGCCACAATTAGGGACACTAAGGTCCAAAAGGTTAAACCTTGCATTATCATCAAGAGAGACATAAAACATTTTGTGGAGCAGGGGTTTGTGCATGATCCGTTTGATTTTGATTGGGGTCAAATCGATCTGTGTGTTGATGTAGAAACCGCATGGTCTTATTTTTATCTTGGTTTTATGGAGATCATTGATAGACATGCACCCCTGCGTAAATTTAGAGTAAAGGGACGAGACAATCCTTGGTTTTCTAGTGAGCTGTCTAGTCTCCTTCATGAGAGAAACAAGGCCTGGGCAAAGGCTAGGCAATCAGGCTCAGAGGTAGAGTGGCTGCGTTTTAGGCAGCTAAGGAATAGCTTCACTTCAAATGTCAAAAGTGCAAAGTCGAAGTACTATTTGTCAGTTACCACAGAAAACCTAAATAATCCTAGGAAATTTTGGAAAGCAATCAAATCGATATCAACCGGTGACATCCGTAATGAGCTACCTCCGTGCATCTGGCACTATATCGGACAGGGCTACTATGCTAAATTGCTTTAATGAGCATTTTGTGTCCTGCGGTTCTATGTTTGATTCTGTGACTAACTCTGCTTCTGTGAACACCCCGATCCGTGACTCTGAACAATGTGGTCTGGAAAACCCTGTCAGTTTTACTCCTTTTACTGTCAATGTTGTTCATGAAGCCTTATCTAAGCTAGATCCTAGGAAACCGGCTGGCCCGGACAACTTAGAACCTTTCTTTTTAAAGATAGCTGCAGATTTTATTGCTCCACCTCTCACTACTCTTTTTAACCTCTCCCTCAGCACAAATACAATTCCAAAAGTATGGAAGTCTGCTTATGTCTTGCCTTTACTGAAAGGAGGGGAGGCAACTATTTTAAATAACTATAGGCCAATCTCTAAATGGTCAGTTCTGGCTAAGGTGCTCGAACGCCTTGTGAGTGAACAGGTAAAGGAGTTTTTATGTACAAATTACATCCTTTCAAAACATCAGTCAGGATTCAGAAAGAAACACAGCACCATCACTGCAACAATGAAAGTGGTAAATGACATTACTAGTATTTTAGATAATAAGCAGAGTTGTGCAGCTCTGTTTATTGACCTTTCCAAAGCGTTTGACACCGTTGATCATCGCATCTTAAAACAGAGGCTACTCAGTATAGGCATATCCTGCCTTGCAGTGGGGTGGTTTGTGAACTACCTCTCTGAAAGGTCCCAATGTGTTCATTTTCTATGGACTGTCTTCTGAGTGGTTAAACATTTCTAATGGTGTACCACAAGGTTCTGTTTTAGGACCACTTTTATTCTCCATATATATCAACAGTTTAGGTGATAATGTGGATGAAGCTACTTTACATTTGTATGCGGATGACACTGTAATGTATTGTGCAGGTCCCTCCATTAAAGAGGCTGTTGTTAAATTACAGGCTGTTTTTAACACTATTCAGACTCAGCTCTTTGAATTAAAGCTTCTTTTAAATGTGGATAAAACCAAGATAATGCTCTTTTCAAAAGCAAAAAAGACACCAGAGCCTGTTTTAGATATTGTAACTACGCAAGGAACAAAACTTGAAGTTGTTGCCTGTTACAAATACCTTGGTATCTGGCTTGATGATTGTCTTACTTTTAAACTTCAGGTCACTAATCTGCTTAAAAAGCTGAGGGTTAGGCTAGGTTTCTTCTACAGGAACAAGTCCTGTTTCTCGCTTGAGGCCAGGAAAAGGCTAGTCACTGTGACCTTTTTACCTGTGCTGGACTATGGTGATTTGATATATATGAATGCACCTGCCCATTGC
This sequence comes from Pseudochaenichthys georgianus, assembly GCF_902827115.2. Classification (NCBI taxonomy): domain Eukaryota; kingdom Metazoa; phylum Chordata; class Actinopteri; order Perciformes; family Channichthyidae; genus Pseudochaenichthys; species Pseudochaenichthys georgianus. The sequence continues at coordinate 3,095,460 of NC_047508.1, forward strand.
CTGGAAAGGTTAGATGCTGCGTATCACAGTGCTCTGAGATTTGTTACTAACTGTAAAGTACTTACTCATCACTGTACCCTGTATGCCAAGGCAGGTCTGCCTTCACTAACTGTACGGAGGCTCAGTCATTGGTACATGTTCATTTATAAAGCCATGTTGGGTAAACTACCTTTTTATATCTGCTCTCTGATCTCTCGACGAATTGAAAGTACGTATTGCCTGAGATCTCATGATGTTGTTTTATTAAATGTGCCAAGTGCCAGGGCTGTCTTAGGGAAGAAAGCTTTTAGATGTGCAGCTCCACTAAATTGGAACAGTCTGCAAACCTGTTTAAAACTGAGCACTTTGGTTCCCCTGCATCATTTTAAAACTCGGCTGGGTGACATGCTGTTTGATACTCATGGTACCTGTCACTGTAAATAGAGTTTTGTAAACTGTACCCTGTACCTTATGTTGTATGTCATCCTTATAGTTGTTCTGTTGTTTTTATGTTACATGTGTAACTAATGTCCTGAAGGTCACCCTTGAAAAAGAGATCTTTTGATCTCAAGGGGCTTCACCTGGTTAAATAAAGGCTACAAACAAACAAAACCGAGCCTGCTATCTCAATACCCAGGTAAGTACATTTTTCATTTTCAATCCTAAAGGGCAGATGACCATAATCCTCCAGCCTTGCCAAGTCATTGAGAGGAAATAGTAAAGATTTTGACAAGTTAATTTTGTAACCTGATATGTTCCCAAATGTCTTCAGCAAGGAGAGAACACATGGCATGCTTTCTATTGGGTCTGACATTTGCAAGAGCAGGTCATCCGCATATAGAGATGTTTTATGCACTGTGTTGCCCCTGGAAACGCCCTTAATCCTATTGTCCGTTCTGATAGCAATTGCTAAGGGTTCAATAGCAATGTCGAATAAATAGGGTGACAGGCAGCATCCCTGCCTTGTTCCTCTGTAGAGCATAAAATATTCGGAAATAAGACTGTTTGTTTTAACAGCGGCTCTAGGAGCTAAGTATATTGTCTTAATACATTTACAGGTCCCAGTCCAAATGTTTCCAAGGCAGAAAAAAGATAGTTCCACTCAATCCTATCAAACGCCTTTTCAGCATCAAGGCTCAGGATAATTTCAGGCCGTACGGTGGATTTAGGAGACAATAATACATTAAATAACCGCCGTACATTAAAAAATGAATGTCGCCCAGAGATGAAACCTGTTTGGTCTTCATCAATAATGGTAGGAATAAAGGCTTCTAATCGCTGCGCAAGGACTTTAGTTAATATTTTATAATCACAGCAAAGAAGGCTGATTGGTCTATAGGAACTACACTGTGAGGGATCCTTGTCTTTTTTCAATATCACTGAAATTGTCGCTTGAGAGAGTGTTGGTGGCAATTTACCATTAACCAGTGATTCTTCATAAACTGATTTTAAAACCGGCACAAGTTTTGAGGAATATTCCTTATAAAACTCGATGGGAAACCCATCCGGACCTGGTGCCTTCCCTGTACTAGACAGTCTGATTGCGCCTTCTATTACTCCAATCCAGAAACGACTGAATTTCAGACGAGTTAACATCTACCTCTGATTGATATAAAGTAGAATAGTATTGCTTAAACTGGTCATTAATTATTTGGGGATTATGCGAAGTCGAATCGGCACCTGTATTGATCCTTGGGATCGTCTGTCCATCCGCCTGCTGCTTGAGCTGAAGTGCGAGGAGTCTCCCTGCTCTGTCCCCATGTTCATAGTAAACGTGTTTAGTTTTTAAAAAAAATGTTCAGCTCTCCATGTCGAAAGTGTGTTAAATTCAGATTGAAGCAGTACTTTTTCTTTAAAAAGATCTGCCGTGGGCAAGAGAGCATACCGTCTATCAACATCTGCAATGCTGTGTGTCAGTTATTTAAGTTTCTTAGATTACTCTTTATTTTTATGTGCAGTGTATGAAATAGCCTGTCCCCTGATGTAAGCTTTTAGGGATTCCCATAGAACACTCCCATAGAACGAAATATCCCTGGTGTCATTCATTTCTAGAAAAAAGTCACTCTGGCCACTGAGGTAAGTATTAAAGTGTTCATATGAAAGCAAATGGGGGTCTAGACGCCAGCTGCATTGGGGTGCTATATTACCAGGAAACATCATATCCATTTGTACTGGACCATGGTCCAGTACAGTCTGATAACATAATGCTGTGGTACTGGCTCCTGGGGATTAAGGGAAGTAATTGGTCATCTACAATGAAATAATCAATCCTGGAATAGCTATAGTGGACAGGGGAGAAAAACGAAAATGGTTTAGTATTAGGATGTTTTGTCCGCCACGGGTCGGATAGTCCACAGGAGCGCAGGAAGGAGTTTATAGCTATCGCAGATGTTGACAGGGTACTATTAGGTCTAGGGTTGGATCTGTCAAGGTGGGCATGGAGAACGCAGTTAAAATCACCACCCAGGTGGGGTGGGCTGAGAAGAAGTTTATGAAAAACTTTGAGTCATCCCAATTCGGTCCATAGATGTTAGCCAATATTAAAGGAGTATTAAACAACCTGCCAACTGCAACAATATATCTACTATTGGGATCAGATATTATTTCAGAGAGTTCAAAAGGTATCCCGTTTCTAATTAAAATTGCTGTGCCCCTGGTTTTGTAATCAATACGCGAGTGATACACTTGTCCAATCCAACTGCATCTTAGTCTCTTTTGGGAGTTAATATTCAGATGTGTTTCCTGCAGAAACATCACATCAGGCTTCAATGATTTTAAATGGGCAAATATTTTACTCTGTTTCACCATATTATTTAGGCCTTTGACATTCCAGCTGATGAAAGAGAATGCACTTTGTTGTTTATCTACAGCAGGGGTGGGGAACCTCCGGCCTCCGGGCCGTATACGGCCTCGACTGACAGGGGTGCAGTTCTGACGGAGTTCTGACGGAGCAGTTCTGACGGAGAGCACCAGAACCACTCCAGCACTTCAGAAATTGCAGTACCGATAAATCCATACACATGCCGCAGTTTCTGCGTGTCTGTGTCTTTAGTTGAAAGCCCAGTGGCGATCTGCTCATCTGTCATACTGATCAGACAGTCAATAACTGTGTTGTTATCATTAGCATCTGGTTAGCTAGCTATGCTAACGAATATAAGAAGCTTTTTCTACAACCAGTGAGGTAAAGGCACATCTTTATATGATCATTATAGTTATAAAAAAAATAAGAGAATAAAGTAAACAGGTATAAAATACTATATGACAGTTATTAATAAAGAAGAATACAGTTTGAAAGGGGAGTGATTTGTCAAATATCCATAAATTAAAAGAAAATCTGCTTACAGTTGTGTTTGGGTGTTGAGAGATGTGTCCATAGATCTCCTAATGTTGCTCTCAAAGTGCACCAGATTGATGCTTTTAACTTCAACATTTAAAAAAAATCTTCCCAGGGGAGCACGCCACACCCTGCACGTGCATGCATACGCGAGTCATGGTGAGATATCTGGATTAAGAGGTTGCTTTGTCTTTGCACAGAATGAAATGAATGGGCTGTGATTTTAGTTTTTTTAAGCAGAGGTCAATAACTTGTAAGGCCCTCTGAGGATATTGTAAAAATTGAAATGGCCCTTGAGAGGAAAAAGGTTCCCCACCCCTGATCTACAGCATCAAGAGCCATAACTCTGCCACTGCATACATGGTCTGGACTTGAAAGTTGGCACAATCTGAACACATATGTGCAATCTTGGGTTAAGGCATGAAACAATAGAAAAGCAAAAAAGTACCACAAAACAGACAAAAGTTAAGAAAGTAACACAAAATAAACTCTTACCATCCTGGATCCCCGGGCTGATCTTCTTAAAGCCTGAGACTGCCCAACAAACACTCGTCATACTCTTAGGCATATAACACGTCAAGACTAACCTAAACACTCGACTGAACTGTGCAAGGGCAGAACAATATGAATTTAAATGAAACATGGCCCTTCTCATAGCACCGACATTGCTGCACTTATGTGGTCATAACTTAAAACAGCCTTAAACACCTACAGTTGGGAGATATAAACAGCTATAACTTGAGAAAATCTGCATTGTTGTAATTTCCCTGACTCATTGTCCATAGTCCACACATAAAGCGCAACCAACTGTAGTGTAATTAACAGTCAAAAATGTAGTCATTGTGATACAGGCTGTGACATTATCCTGCAGCTCCAACAGTACCTGTCATGGCCCCAATATTGATTATCACTCTCCCTCCGTGTCCCGCGGGTGCAAATCCGTCTCAATGTAGTGCTTTGCCTTGGTTGGGTCTTCAAATGACTTTTGCTCTCCAGCTGAGGTTGTGATTTTAAGTGTGGCTGGATACACAAGTCCATACTTCACACCAGGGCATATGCGCAGCAGCCCCCGGACCTCAGTAAACCCTCCTTTTCCTCACCGAGAGCGTGTAGTCCGGGTAGATGTAGAAACGCTTGCCGTTGTGGAAGATGGGCCCCGCTCCCATGGCTTTCCGTATAATATCTGCTTTCTCCTGAAAGTAGTGGAATTTAATGATGATCGGCCTCGGGGCATCCCCATCAGCTGGTTTCGGCTGCAAGCCCCTATGTGCACGGTCAAGCGTCAGTGTGTAGTCCAGGCTCAGAGCATCCTGCAGTAGTTGAGCTATGGCTTTCTCTGGTCGAATATTCCCAGTCCCTTCCGCCACACCGACTAGTCGACAATTATCTCTCCGTTGTCGAGACTCTAGATCTTCGGTTTTGTCCACCAACTTGTTTACTTGTGAGGACAGCGTAGTAACTTTAGCCTCGAGTTCCACTACCCGGTTAGCATAGCAATTAGCCCCCTCCTCAAGGCCTTCAATGCGCATTACGAAAGTTGTGTTCTCCTTCCTAACATCTCTAACAACCTTAGTAAACTGTGTGCGCACATTGAAGATTTCTGATCTTAAGTCCCTCGACAGGTTGTCTATTTTGGTGTGCAATTCACCTACAGCCGCCGTCACCGTTGAGTCGATCTTAGTTAGCACAAACTTCTCAGTCCGCTTTAGGGCGGCCATGATTGCCTGTGTATCCGACAGCGGCTCCGCCGACCCGGCCTTGTCTTCCTCAGACGAGACAGCGGCGTTTCGGTCTTTGGTTCCTCTGCATTTTTTGAGAGTTTTATGTATAACCAAATCAAAACACGGTCACTTTTAGATAGCTGAACACTTTAGAGACACATTTGCCCCACGGGAGCGAGAAAAGAGGCGAAAATAATTTTTGAAATGTTCCTTCCAAGCAGAGCTCAGAAAACTGCGTCCTCACATGTCGCTGCTCCCTACACCACTGTTTCTTTTAACCCGCACCGCCTAGTGGTTAAAGCACGTTATTGAAATGAGTTGTTGAATAAGTTATATTTGATGAAAACATTTAAATATTAAGAGTAGCCTACATACAAAATAGGGGTCAATGATAGAAATATAGAATAGAAAATATCAAGAAGATACTGTAGTGATCTCTACAATAAAATAGTTTAGTGCAGGACGTCCAAAGATATTAACAGGAATCGTCCTGTTAATATCTTTGGACGTCCTGCAGTTTGTCTGTTTTGTACATCGGTACAAAACAGACAAACTAATAAGGCTGAATTTGAATTTGAATTTGACTCCGGTGTAACTAAAGTCTGATGTAAGGGTTGTTTATATTTCACATCATTAATCAGAATCTGCAAAGTAACAAAAATAAATGTAATAGAATAAAAATACCAGGTTAACCTCTGAATTGTAGTGGAGTAGAACAAAGTAGTATGCTGCTGTAACAAAAACATTTCCCGACTTGGGATCAATAAAGTATCTTATCTTAAGATGGTCGATGGCTACTGCCATATTTTCTAAATGTGCCTCTGAACCTATACAAGTGCATGTTTCAGGCTTATCAATGAACAACAGGAGGGGTCACAGACATAAGACCAGCTGTTAAATAAAGCTCTTCTGACCTTAGCTGTCATGTGGGTATATTAATGCTGCCCATTATGGACACAAGCAATTTTCACCCATGTATTAATTATATGTTTTAAATGTGATAACACCAATGTGTTTTGTATCCCCTAAACCTCCAGGGATGTATACTGTTTAAAACTTCTAATTGTGGGAAATACGTAAACGTCTTTTAAAACTACAATTCCCAGTAGAGACGTGCCATAGAACATGTTGCGAAACACACAATAGCCAGCATGTGTAATTCTGGGGGGGAGGGCTAGGCTGGAACCGTCCAAGTCCAGTTTTGGAAAGTCTGCCGTGGTTCCATTCCATTTCAAAGAGCTGTTTGACGCTCGGCGTAACCTTGCCGCACTGCCACTCCAACATCCAATCACAGGGCTTGATGACTAATCACAGGGTTTGTAAAGCAAGGCGGATGTTGTAGTCCCAAACGATAGCTGGGGATTCTGGGTAGTGTAGTGTCTTCGGAAACTCTGTAGTGTCTAAACTCCAAATAAACAATTGGTTTTTCCGAATCGATGGTTAAAAACACAAAAGCATTGTACACAATTTAAACCAATCAATATTGTGTAATTAACAAGGATAAACAGATTTTTTTTAGTAAATGAGTAATGCAGATATCACTGTGTAATCATTTGACAGTGTGGGGAATACTTCTGGTTTTATTATGAAAACTTAAAGACCGGAAATACTGTTTTCACCCACGCTAACTTTACATGGAAGCTGCATACACGTTATCCTGGCGAGACCTCAAATCATCTTCGTAATATCTATCAAACTATAGATCCTACACATCGACTGGACGTAGATTATAAAAGTACAATATACACTTCTCGCTATAAATCTAATAAAAAAGCATTTTAATGGCCAAACTATTCCACAATTTAGAATTTTCCAAATAGGGTTATTTGTGAATAAACGGGAGCATATTGTTTCTTACACGACCACTAGAGGTGCTACACTTTAAAACGTGACTCTGGGTCGTATTAAGCTGCTGAACAATCGACCTATATGGTCGTTTTTTGTAGGAGGACAGGCTGATTGTGATGTCTGTGGTGTCACCTTGAGTCTGGTGTGTATGGAGGCAGTCCTCTGACTCTCTCTCTTCCTGTACTGGCTCAGCCGCTCCAGATGCTCCGGCCGACAGAACACACCTGAAGCCCACTTCAGGGCAGCGCCCCGGGCCAGGCACTCGGCCCGCTCCACCTCCGGCCATATCTGAGCCACCTGCAGTGAATCTGACAGAACACCAGGGAACAATAACATTATTGTTATAACTATATGTAGCAGCTAGTGTCTCCATGCTCATTTAGACAATACTAACACACCTACATCTCCAACCAAGTGCCAGATTTTAACAAGGAAAATCAAATATGTGGAATAAAAAAGACAATATCTGGTTCTGCTGCATCCATTCTGATCCTTGGTGTTGGAATGCAAAGCTAAAATGGGGCAGTACTCTTTTAAAATCCTAATTTTTGGATTGTATTATAATTAGGGCTGTCAAGTTAACGCGTTAATAACGCGTTAACGCAAAAAAACATTAACGTCACTAATTATTTTAACGCGATTAACGCATGTGTATTTTTTTCCTCGGCCGCCCCATAGTTTCAGAGCGCATCGAGTTTAAAATACCATCTACAAGCTGATGCTGACAGCCCCGCTCCTGCTGCCCGTTTGCAGCAGACCGCACTTCCACGCTCACCGGCAGGCACCGACTGGCCATCGGGAGGACCGGGAGGGTGTGTGTTTGTGTGGCCCGAGCGAGAGAGAGACCTTACGTGCATTGTTGTTGTTAGCATCTGGTGCTAGCTAGCTGCGCTAACGGATATAAGGAGCTGTTTAAATGAAAACAGAGGAGCGACATTTCGCCGAAAACTGCGCCGAGCACTTGACTTTATGCAGGAAGCCAGACAGTGAGACATTGTAGGAGAAGTCAGCACACTAAGCTAGTGTTAATGCGCACAACGTGATCGCAGCGTCCAGGCAGCTCCCGTTCGAGCATTATGCCTTGAGTTGCACATAGCTCCAACGATCCCACACACACACACACACACACACACACACACACACACACACACACACACACACACACACACACACACACACACACACACACACACCATTTGTATTGTATGAGAGAGGTTCCAGGTTGAATTGAGGCGAATATTTGTAATGTTCAGAGGTTGTTGTTTAATATTCATGAGAATATTTGTCATTGTTCAAATGATAATAAACATTAGCATAAAGCATATGTGTCCACTCATATGTTGATAAGAGTATTACAAACTTGAAAAATATTCCTCTAAGGTACATTTAGAACAGATCAAAAATGTGCAATTAATTTGCGATTAATCGCGATTAACTATGGACAATCATGCGATTAATCGCGATTAAATATTTTAATCGACTGACAGCCCTAATTATAATGTACATTTTCAGTTGACATATGTTTTGTCTGCCAATGCCTTTTTACCTACTACCACTGGGAGAGAAATGTTCAGATTCCTGTAATTTTTATTACATTTACAATTCTTTAATTTTTAGTAAAGAACCACTAGGAAATGTAATAATACAATAACTGAATAAAAGAAAAAGGGATTAGAGGATTTTTCTTGTTGTTGGTGTTGTGACTCGACAGATATGTTAGGTTTAGTTGTGTTTTTAGTCTAGTTTTGTGTTTTTATCTTGTCACTTCCTGTTTTTATTTTGAAAGTAATCTTTCCTGTCATTCCAGATCCCACATTTCCTGCCTTTGTGTGTTTCCCGCCCGTGAGATTGCTTGGCCCTGCCCTGATTGTTTTCACCTGTGCCCATCCCCCTCACCTATATATAGCCCTGGTGTTTCTTTGTTCCTTTGTCAGTTCGTTATGTTTCATGTCGTGAGCACCTAGGCCTTTTGACTCCTGATACCTACCTTGCGATTTAGACCTTTTGCCAAGTGAGTTTTTGTGTTGCTGTACAACTTAGTTTTGGCTGTTTAACTACTTTCTATTTTTTGAAAGTACGATTTAGTTTTTTTATTAAAGAACATTCTATTTTTGGACAACTGTCTCCGAGTCCTGCTTTTGGGTCCTGCGTCCTGTGTCTCGGTTTCATAACAGTACGAACTGACCAAAATATGGACCCAGCGGATTCAGAGACAGTGAAGATAGCTCTGCGAGACTACACCAGCATGAGGAGCAGCTGGGCGCCATCAACCTGGGGGTGAGGGACCTGAACGGCCGTCAGGAAAATGTTCAAGCCTCCGTCAATACTCAGGTGAATCACCTTGCCGAACAGCTGCACCGTGTCCTCGCTCACCTGGAAGCTGGTTCATCCCCTCAGCCTCCTGCTGTTGCTCACACACCAATTGCTCCAGCTGACCATGTGCCACTCCATGCTCCACCGCCTCGTCTGGCATCTCCAGAGCGATTCTCCGGAGATTCCGGTGACTGTCGCCCTTTCATTGTTCATTGTGATCTCCATTATAAATATAACCCTGCTTCATTCCCCACTGATCACTCTAAAGTGGCCGTCATGGTGAGCCACTTAACGGGGAGAGCAGCGGCCTGGGCTACGTCCGAATGGGCGAGAGATTCACCTACCTGTAATTCTCTGGATGTATTTACAGACACTCTCACCAAGGTGTTTAATCGCACGGCTCCTGGAAGGGAGGCAACCAGAGCACTGATGCAGATTAAGCAGTCAGCGCAGAGTATCGGACTATGCCATTGAGTTCAGGACCCTTGCAGCAGATAGTGGCTGGAATTCTTCAGCACTGCTCGACGCCTTTTTGTCTGGTCTTTCGGATTCCATTAAAGACCAGTTAATACCTTTGGACCTCCCAGAAGACTCAGATTCTGTCATTGCACTGGCAGTTCGAATAGACAATAGACTGGCCGAAAGACAAAAAGAAAGGTTCAAGAATGTGGCACGTCTGCCTCGACACCAAGGGGACACACCAAGCCATCGTCCCGCCTGGAGACCTCCTGCCGATACTCCTCCTGAGAGAAGAGTGCTCCCTAGTGTCTCAGAGGAGCCCATGCAGTTGGGTCGGGCAAAGTTGACTTCGGAGGAACGTCTTCGGTGCATTCAGGAGGGCAGGTGTTTTTACTGTGGGGAGCAAGGGCACCTTTTGGCTTCTTGTACAGCAAAAGATCGGGCTCATCAGGGACGAGGAGGACCCTGGTGAGCCGACTGTCATCTGGATTCCCTCCTCGTACGTTGACACAGGTACAGGTAAAAGTAGACAGACATGTTTTAACTCAGGGGGTTCTCATAGACCAGGGGTGGGCAATTATTTTTCCCAGGGGGCCAAATGAGCAACTGAAAATAGTTTGGAGGGCCGGGCCAAAATGCCGAACTCAATTATGCATAATATACGTTTTATTTCTATATAAAAAGCAGTACATGGCATTGTTTTGACCGCTGGTAAGAGTGTATGTTATTATTTGGCAATTAAAAGGTGAGATTAGCTTTCAAAAACATCATTTATTCAAATAGAATTTCCAAAATGATAAACATTTTCAGTCACATTAATAACAAAGGGCATTTTGAGTTTCATATACTATTGAAACAAGGATTTTCTTAGCTTTCTAAAGACATCACATCATCTTTGTAGCCAAAATAAACAAGACATATCACTGAACTGTGTAACTGTGTAAAGAAAAGTGTCCCAGTTTTGTAGTTTTTTTGACTTTACATGCCTATATTAAACATTTAATGTTTTCAGAACTGCGCAAAAAAAAAAAAAAAGATCAAGTGTCCCATTTCACTTGTTATATTTCCACATTTTAGTGTTCTTCAGTTCTTTTTTTTTATTCAGTGTGAGAAATCCAGTCTCTGTTGAGCTTTAACAAGTCCATCAAAGTTAGGTTGAATGTCTGAGGTGGAGATGCGAAGCACAGCTGACAGATGTTCATCAGTGAGAGAGGATCTGTACCTGGATTTGGTAAACTTCATGACTGAGAATGTCTGTTCACATGTGTAGGTGGATCCAAAGAGAACCAACATCTTCTGAGCATGTCTCCTCATGTTTGGAAAGTTCTCCTCCTTGAGAGCAGAGTAGAACTCTAGCAGTGATGCTGACTTAAAGTGCTCTTTCAGTAGTGAATCAGACTGCAGGTCAATGAGTTCAAGCTGAACCTCAGTGGGTGCACTATCAACACTGCAGGTAAAGGGAGAGGAAACCAGCTGTACTTCATCCTCAACCTTTTTGAAATCTTGAAAACGCCTTGAAAATGCATCATGCAGTGCTCCTAACATGGATGCCATCAGCTGATCACCTGTGCCGGTGATCAGCTGATGGTTTGACTTCTTTCAGGGTTTTCATGTGTTCGAGATTGTTGCTGCCTAGTTGCCTTGAAATTAATTGCAATGTTGTCATGAAGGCTTTCACATGGCTATGCATTTCATGAGCAAAAAGGCCCTTGCCCTGCAGTTGTGTGTTCAGTGCATTCATCATTGCAGTCACATCAACAGCAAATGTTAAATCTGCCATCCAGTCCTTATCAGACAGCTCTGGGATGGTTTTGCCTTTCATCTCACAAAACTATTTTATCTCTGATTTCAGAACCCAAAACCTTTTCAGCACTTTGCCCAGGCTGAGCCATCTGACAGCTGTGTGGTATCTGACATCCCCATGTTCGCTCTCTTGCTCCTCCAACAGTGAAACAAACTGCCTGTGATTTAATGCTCGCGCTCTGATGAAATTAACTGTTGTAGTAACAACATCAACCACATGGCTAAGTTTTAGCACTGACTTGTACAACGCTTGCTGATGAATAATACAATGTATAAACACCAATTTCTGCTCTGCGTTGTGTTCACTCACTTTATCTTGCATTCTTTTCAAAAGCCCAACATTTTTCCCTGTCAAATTCGGACATCGTTTACCTCGGTGAACAGATCACTCCCCGTTGTGGTTCCTTTCATTGGCCGCATTGCTGCCAGCTCCAAGCTTGAAGTCGCGCGTTATCCCCCGGAGAAATATGAGCAGCTGGGCTGTGTCACGGAAGTCACAGCTCTCATCCAAAGCCAAAGAAAAAAAGTCGAAGCTTCCCACTTCACTTTGCAGCGGAAACTCCAGTTTCTCTGCGATGTCCTCCACCCTTCTCGTCACGGTGCGGCGGGACAGCGCGATGTTTTCAAACGCTTCTTTTTTCTCTGGGCATAGCAGTGCTGCAGACTCGACCATGCACTCTTTCACAAACTCCCCCTCCGAGAATGGCTTACTGTTCTGGGCGATTTTGTGGGCTATCACAAAGCTGGTTCTGGTCGCTGCATCTCTGTCTGCATGCAGCTTTGTAAAACAGCCTTGTTGTTTTTCTAGCTTTGCTAGTAAATCCGTTGATGTCCGCGCTGGTTCAGCATCAGTCAAGTTTTTGTATTTCGCGGCATGTTTCGTCTCGTAATGCCGTTTCAAATTGTACTCTTTAAACACGGCGACATGCTCCCCACAAACCAAACACACAGGTTTACCCTTGACTTAAGTAAAGAAAAAATTAGTGGTCCATATTTGTTTGAAAGTTCTGCTTTCGGCATCCACTTTCCTCTTTTTGGCATGAGCTGACATTTTCGCATTTTTCAGGGGTGACAAGGAAGGTAGACACGCATTTCACGTGCACAGTTGACGTGCACGATTGCGTGAACTGTGAGAATAAATGGGCTTCAAAATAAAAGCAATGCGGTTTTAGTCCACCCATAATATAATTAGAAAATATGTTTTATTTTCTAATTATCATGTAATCTTTCGCGGGCCGGTCAGAATCATCCCGCGGGCCGTATTTGGCCCGCGGGCCGTACAATGCCCAGGTCTGTCATAGACTCTGGTGCAGATAAAAGTTGAATGGATTGGGGGTTGGCCAAGAAGTGGAACTGTGGGGTAATTCCTTTGAAGCAACCGTTAAAGGCCTCTGCTCTGGATGGTCGGTTATTGTTTACCGTTACCCACTGTACATGCCCATTGAAATAACCGTAAATGCAACACATACTGAACACATGACTTTCCATTTATTTGACTGCTCAGCATCCACTTATTCTTGGTTACCCATGGTTAGTCAAGCACAACCCACACATAGACTGGAGATCTGGGAGAGTTAAGGGATGGGGAGAGGACTGCAAGCATTTCTGTTAGAGACAATAAGACTGGTGACAACACTCCCCATGCTAGAAGGATTGAGACCCAAGCTGTTGTTCAGATTGCATTTACAGAAATGACTGAGGCTATCCAAGTACAGGAGCAAGATTTCCCTGACAAGTCCAAGGTGCGCAATCGCTATTGGGACCTAAAGGAGGTTTTTAGTAAAGCCCGAGCCACTGACCTGCCACCACATAGGCCTAATGACTGTGCTATAAACTTGGTACCTGGCTCCCCCATTCCCAAGGGTCGCCTCTACTCTCTTTCCGGACCCGAAAGGGAGGCCATGAACAATTATATTGAGACCTCCTTGCAGGCCGGACTCATTCGCCCTTCCTCGTCACTGGCAGGAGCGGGCTTCTTTTTCGTAGACAAAAAGGATGGATCCCTCCGGCCCTGTATAGACTACAGCCCTCTGAACGCAATCACCATCAAAACCAGGTACCCTCTCCCACTCATCTCCTCCGCCTTTGAACTTTTGCAAGACGCCAACATTTTCACCAAACTGGATTTAAGGAATGCTTATCATTTGGTCATCGTTGCCCCAGTCAAATAAAGATGGACCCTGCCAAGGTCAGTGCCGTGGCCAAGTGGCCAGTTCCTGTCAACAGGAAAAAACTACAGCAGTTCCTGGGGTTTGCACATTTTTATAGACGTTTCATCAGAAATGTCAGTTCTATTGCTTCCGACTGCGTCGACTAAAAGTACATGTACTTACCTCTCATCATGTCCCTGTCAACTGTCAGGAAGACTCGCGTCTAGCTTATGGTCTAACTAACCTTATTCAACAGAAAATAAAATGGCAACAACAGGGCTTGGGAGCAGTGGTCGCTAGTGCTGCGTACCTGGACTCACATTCAGGTTCAGGTCCGGACTCAAGTCCAGAGGTTCAGGTTCAGGTCCGGACTTATAAGTCCGGACCTGAACCCATGGCTTGTGTCAAGTTGTGTGAGTAACTAAAGTGAACTTATTGTGAGCTAATTATCAATTGAAAATTAACTCATAATCAACTCAAATTCAAACTTGTCAGGTTTATTGTGCTCCCTTCCAACTTGTGTCTACATTTCTCTACAAAGTACAAATGTAAAAAAAACACTTTTTGCCACTTAGTCTACAAATGACTTATGACAGCAACTACAGTGAACTACTACAAAGTTCAAACATTTATTTCATTTACCAAACTAAAGTAACCAAACAGTCCCTGAGCTGACTGAGCCTAAATCCATAAAACGTTGCTGAAAGGTAGAGTGTAGAGTAGACTACGCATTACACTGTTACACACCTACTATATAGTATAGGCTACACTGTAGTGACTGTACAATCAGAGTGTACTGTACTGTCTGTACACCATGTCTTTTCTACAACTCTACATGTGTACATTATACAGTACATACTACATACATAGTGATGTACATACATACTGTTAGAAATTAAAATCAATGTTGATATGGCGTAATTTTGAATTAAATACACTATTTAATTTAAATCAGTTTTATTCTGAAAAAACCGGAAGTTCACACTATTTACTTACTACTTTTATTCTGAAAATTCTTCACTTCCGGTTAGCATTAGCATGTGGCGAAATGCTACGTTTTCAAACCGTGAGTCGAAGGTGAAATGACATGTGATGTTGTACACTGGGATTAGCACTCATTTATTGACGCTGAATAACGTTTATCAGGGAATGTTTAAATAACCACAGACACCAGAATATACGTAAGTGTTAGTTTTTTTGCGAGTCCAGTACCGGTTCGGCGTACCGGTACGCAGCACTAGTGGTCGCACTCGCGTTAACCGAACACCCCCCCGTCAGCCTGAGTCATTGATAAATTGTGCACTCGGCGGATAATAATGGATTATGACGGAAATGTTACAATCCTGTCCGTCAAAATGACAACGAAAAAGTCTAAAGCCACCACTGCTTGGGAGAAAGAAACGATGTGTTCTATTTCGTATATGGCTTCGCCCTCTAAGGCTATCGCTATTGGTTTATCCCTCTGCGCCCCCGCGCAGCACTGAAACACTTGTAGTCCACGCCCACCCGCTAGGTGGGCCCCACCCTCGGGCCTCCTTCCGGTATAAATAGGAAGGTGGCCCGGCAATCTTCTCCCTCTTTTCTTCAGCAACCAGCAGTTTACTGAAGCACGAGAAAGCAACAGCATGAGCAATAAAGAGTGTGTCCGTATGTGCCCTTCGTGCAATACAGGCTACATTATGAGCTATGATTTGCATCCGATATGCGCAGCCTGTCTGGGGCCAGAGCACGCGGACGCGGCTCTCAGCCAGCAGATCGCATGTCATCATTGTGTGCGTCTTCCTTCATCCGACAGGAAGCAAAGGGCGGACGCCCTAGCTGCTGCGGGTGAGGAAGACGTCTGGGGTGGGCAGGTGCCCATCCAGGACAGCCTGTTTATGGAGGCGAGTGGGGGGCAGGAGTCGGACGACTCCTTCCCCGTCTCCCTCCAGGGCTCGCCATGCGGCTCTCCCCTTCCCCCTCTTCCCTGGACGGGGGAGACGGGGTCGGAGCGAGAGTCAGAGGTGGCGGTCGAGCACGTGGTCCCCTTCTCCGTGGCCATGGCGCTACCGGCATTGGGAGGCATCATGCTGGAGCTGCCGGAAATAATCGGCAAGGCAGCAGCATGTAGAGGTCTCCCCGTTCCACGAGTACGGGAGAGGGTGGCTCTGGATGACATGGCGGGCGTGTTTTCCCGGGTGCAGACGGGCAGGAGTGATCCGATCTGGCCGCGCTTCCCCGCCATTAGGCGGTATCAGGAAGGTGCAGCGGCAAACCCGAGGAGCTTGAGGGCTCCGGTGGCCTCCCTTGTCCCCTTCACCAAGGTGGAGGGTTTCACAGATGAGGTTTTCCCAACCACCCCCGCTCTGGAACCGAGCTTAACGGCATTTTTCGGGGTAAGACAGGCCAACTTGGTCGCCGGACGGCGCCCTATGTTGGCCGACCCCAAGGACCAGTATGTCGCCCGCCAGGCTGACCGGGCGCACCAGTGTGCGTTCCAGGCGTCAGCAGCGGCAAACAACATCGCTTTGCTGACCAACTCGGTGGTGACGTTGGTCGAGCGATCCACCACCGTGGCTCCAGAGGAGTCGGAGGAGATCACTAAGGCGGCCAGCACGGCGCTGACGCTGTGCGCAGCCGTGGCGGTGTCCCAGGCGAGGATTGCGGCATGGATGACACAGATCCAGCGTCACCTCTGGTTACAGCAGGCAGCGGTCACAGAGCCAGTCAGGAAGGTCTTACTGGACGCTCCGATCAGCTCGGACGGGCTGTTCGGGCCCCAGTTCCTGACCATGGTTGATTCCATGAAGGCGGCTTCGGAGCAGGCGGAGGACATCTGCCAACACGTCGGCTGGCTCCAGCCAGCGGTGAAGCAGCAGCGACACCAGCGGGAGCAGCAGCAGCAGCAGCCATCCCGGCCACAGCGGCAGACGGACAGACACCAGCAGCAACAGCAGCCGAGGCGTCAGAATCGTCCGTCAGCGGCGGCTGGGGCACCGACCCGCACTGCACCCCAAAATCAGGGGTATTATTCCCGCTATTTTCCTATCCCGAAAAAGACAGGGGGAATGAGACCCACTTACTTCCATGTGCCATCATTCCGAAACACAGGAAATTCCTGAGGTTTTCATTCCAGGGAATAGGCCGTCTGCCGTTCGGCTATTCCCTGGCTCTTCGTACTTTTTCAAAGTGTGGAGAGACGGCGCTGCAGCCGCTACACAGAGGAGGAATGAGAGTACTTTTTTACCTGGACGACCTGCTGCTGCTGGCTCGCTCCAGGGAGGAAGCGGCTTTACAGACGGTACAACTCCGCATCTCTCAAAGCGGGGTTTCATGATCAACTGGGAAAAGAGCTGTCCTGTTCCAGCCCAGAGTATTGTTTACCTGGGGGTGGAATTGAACTCAGCCCTCATGAGAGCACGACTCTCACGGCAGAGAGTGGAAACGCTGACAGCTCTCCTTCAACGTGTCATACCGCGCAGCGTGGTGACGCTGGAAAAGTCCCCACGTCCTGTCAGAGGGGGTTCCCCTGGGCAGAGTTACGTCACACATCTCGGTGTTCACAGACGCATCTCTCTCAGGGTGGGGAGGAACGTGCATGTCACATGTTTTTCCACATAAATGTGCTGGAATTGATCTCCGTACGGAGAATAATTCAGCACTTTGCCCCGTTGCTGCGGAATCAGCATGTGTTGATTCGCACAGACAACAAAGCCGCGGCGGCCTACAGGGCAGGACACACCGCCACTCATCCCCTGAGCGTGTACACGCCTCATGATGACAGCCGGAGTGAAACGCAGCGTGTGGAGGCTTCCTCGCAGCCCTTTCGCCTCATGGGAGGCTGAGTGCCCCAGCGGCAGCGCCCGCAGCGCCACGGCGTCAGGGCTCGCTGCAGAATTCTGCTAGTTTTAACCTATCGGTTAATAAACTGCAGAGCTCGCTAATTAAGCCGGCTGCCACTAATCTGTTGATTAAGTAGACAGCAGGGCTCGCTGCAGACGCCTGCCGGTTTTAACCCCTGTTAATAACCTACAGAGCTCGCAGCATTCCTCTGTCCGAGATACGCCTCGTACACACGGCCTTAATAAACACATGAACGCCATTATAACGCTTCATGTGGGCAGCACTGCACACACCTCCATCCATCCCCTGAGCGTGTACGCGCCTCATGATGAGAGTCGGAGTGAGACGCAGCGTGTGGAGGACCCCGCCTTGGGTTGCCTCACGGGCAGCGGCGGAAGGGGCTCTGGCGTGGCTCGTCACCATGACGACCAAAAACACATCTCGAGCATGTGCGCCCGCTCTCAGAGTTTTTCTCAGAGTGGCAGCGCGCGGGTCTGATGGACAGATGGATGAGCAGGCTGATCAGCAGAAGATACGTCCTGCAGTTCGCCTCTCCCCCCCCACAGTTCAATGGGATACAGGAAACACTCCTGTCCTCCCAGAAGCTATGTCTTGCGCTCCAATCCGAGCCGCTGGATATCTCCAGGGTTCCTCAAAGGGAGGAAAATCAGGGGTTTTCACTCCCGTTATTTTTCTAATCCCGAAAAAGACTGGGGCAATGAGACATCCTCGATCTGTCAGTATTCCACATGCTGACGATCAAACAGGTGCTGGAATGTGTTCACCAGGACGACTGGTTCACTTCCACCTGAAGGATGCATACTTCCACCTGAAGGATGCACACTTCCACCTGAAGGATGCATACTTCCACCTGAAGGATGCATACTTCCACGTACCCCTCATCCCGAAACACAGGAAATTCCTGCGTTTTCTCATTTCAGGGAATATCAGACCAGACAATCGTCTGCCGTTCGGATATACCCTGGCTCCTCCCATTTGTGTGTAGAGAAGGCTGGAGCCACTACAAAGAGGAGGGATGAGAGTGTGGTTTCCTCTGGACGACCTGCTATTTGCTGGCTCGCTCCAGGGAGGAAGTCGCTTTACAGACGGTACATCTCGTATCGCATCTGTCAAAGCCTGGGTTTCATAAGAAATTGGAAGAAGATACACTCAGCCAGCAGAGCGCGGCTCTCGCGGCAGCGAGTGGAGGAACTGACAGCTCTCCTCCAGCATGTCACAACCCACACAGCCCTCTCCGTGACGCAGCTGCTCGGCGTTGGCGTCAGCTGGTCACGTGATGATCCCCCGGGGTCTCTTCCAACAGGGGGACACACCAGAGGTGGTTCATTTGCTGCAGAAGCCTGCTGTTTTAAACCTATTGGTTTATAAACTGCAGAGCTCGCGGCATTCCTCTGTCCCAGATATGCCTCCTACACACGGTCATAATAAATCCACGAGCACCGTTATAACGCCTCGTGTGGACAGCATACACATACCTCTCATCCTCTGGGCGTGTACGCGCCGCATGATGAGAGACGGAGTGAAATGCAGCGTGTGGAAACTCCCTCGCAGCCCTTTGCCTAAAAGTGTGAGGCTGTGTCGCAGGCGTATGTCTCGGTAGAGCCCCGGACAACATTAATGCGTACTCCACCAGAGGAATTCCTCCTCCACGGCTTTGCACGGAGGAATGTCAGTGGAAGATATTTGCACGGCTGCATCTTGGTCTTCCCCCTGTTCATTTATTCAATTTTATTTGAGTGATGTTTCCCTTTCCTCTATGACACACCCCGTACTAGGTGTCCTGTCAGAGTGAGTGACGTCAGGGAGCCAACTGAGCGCCTCTCTCCTGCCTCTCGGCACACAGAGAGCGGCCTTTTCCCCCTCGTAGGAGAGGGATGTTCCCCTTCCTCTAATACACTTCGTACGACGTGTCTGATTAGAGTGAGTAACGTCAGGGATCCAGCTGAGCGCTCTCCTACCTGGCTGGCGCGGAGAGAGCGGTTGTTCCCCCTCTATGATCGCAGGATAAGGTGGGACCTTCGTCTCTACTTCTCACAGCGGTCGGTATGTATTGTTCCCAGCCTTCACCCCGTCAGGAAAACAGGTATGTTTGCTATGTTCCAGGGACGGGGAGGTGCCATTACGTATGGCACAACAGGCAGGGGGGTGTTATTGAGCAGGTGTGTCTGTGCTTCTAGTGCTGGACGGACCCAGTGAGGCGCAGACTACATCATGCTTCGCCCTTAACCCAATAGCGATAGCCTTAGAGGGCGAAGCCATATACGAAATAGAACTGAGGTTACCTACTGTAACCCAGCTTCTATGAGTAATGGCGCAGCCCTCTAAGTGCGGGCCCCACTGGCTCTACGAATAGCTGAAGAAAAGTTATATTGTATGGGAGCAGATTGCCGGGCCACCTTCCTATTTATACCGGAAGGAGGCCCGAGGGTGGGGCCCACCTAGCGGGTGGGCGTGGACTACAAGTGTTTCAGTGCTGCACCGGGGCGCAGAGGGATAACCCAATAGCGATAGCCTTAGAGGGCTGCGCCATTACTCATAGAAGCTGGGTTACAGTAGGTAACCCCAGATATTTGGCCCCATTTTCGCTACAATGAGGCGGAGAAAAAAAGCGAATGCATTGTTTTATCAGAAGGGAAGCAATGTGGCCATAACACAGGTAAAAACACCACAAACCTGACCAGATAGTCTCTGCAAAACTGCATTCTTAATCATTCAACCTGTGTTTTTCATCAAATAAGGACAAGATATAATCTTATTTATTTATATATACTAAAATGACAAATTATTGGTTTTGGCTAGACTAGTTTGACTGAAATGTTCTATATAATCTGATGACTAAAAAAGACTCAACAGTTTTCATTGACAAAAAGTAGACTAAAATAGTCCGTTTTCTTTGACTAAAATAAGACTAAAATGCTCAGACTTTTATTCGACTAAATCTTGACTAAAATGTTTACTGTTTTAGTCGACTAAAATAAGACTAAAATGCTCAGACTTTTAGTCGACTAAAACTTGACTAAATAAAAACAGGATGAAGGTGACTAAATATGACTAAAACTAAAAAGAAAACATTTAACACAGGACTAAGTCTAAAACTAAATTAAAAAATAGCTGACGAAATTAACACTACTCTGCTCCCATCCTCACCATCCCAGATCCACTTCGACAGTTCGTGGTAGAGGTGGATGCCTCTAACCTCGGTGTGGGGGCAGTTCTCTCTCAGCGGGCTGCAAAGGATAATAGGCTCCATCCCTGCGCTTATCTCTCCCGTAAGTTGTCCCCAGCGGAAAGGAACTACGACGTGGGCAATCGTGAACTACTGGCAGTGAAACAAGCCTTGGAGGAGTGGAGACATTGGCTAGAGGTGGCCGCTCAGCCGTTCCTGGTATGGACAGACCATAAGAACCTCGAATACATAAAAAAGGCTAAGAGACTGAATTCACGCCAGGCTAGATGGACACTTTTTTTCAGTCGTTTTGATTTGACCTTGTCATTTAGACCTGGCTCCCAGAACACCAAGCCAGATGCCTTGTCCCGTCTGTTTGACCCTGAGCCTGCTGCCAAGGAACCAGAACCCATCCTACCACTGAACCGTGTGGTAGGAGCGGTAACTTGGCAGATAGAAAAAGAGGTGCAGCAAGCAAATGTTGAGAGCCCAGCACCTAGGGAGTGTCCGCCTAATAGGCTGTTTGTTACAGTGCCCTTACGCTCCAAGATCATTCACTGGGCTCACACGTCCTTGCTCACTTGTCATCCTGGGGTTAGAGGAACCATGTTCGCACTTAAGCAGCGTTTCTGGTGGCCGTCCATGGCTAAAGATGTTGGTGAATATGTGAATGCCTGTCCTGTTTGTGCTCGCAGCAAAACCTCTTCCATGCCTCGGGCTGGGTTGCTGCAGCCGTTGCCCATTCCTCAACGGCCCTGGTCTGACATATCCATGGACTTTGTTACTGGACTCCCGGTGTCTCAAGGTAATACCACTGTGCTAACAGTGGTAGATCGTTTTTCTAAAATGACTCATTTTATTCCATTGACCAAGCTACCCTCGGCCAAGGAAACGGCGGAAATTATGATGGTCAATGTGTTCCGGATACATGGATTTCCCAGGGATATTGTGTCAGACCGGGCCCACAGTTTGTTTCCAAGTTCTGGAAAGAGTTCTGCAGTCTCATTGGAGCCACCGCTAGCCTCTCCTCTGGGTATCACCCCCAGTCCAACAGACAAACGGAGAGATTAAATCAAGTGTTGGAGACATGTCTGAGGTGCTTGTTGGCTCAGAATCCCTCATCGTGGAGCAAGCATCTAACCTGGGTGGAATACGCCCACAATTCTCTTCCCACCTCTGCCACAGGTCTGACTCCCTTCCAGTGCGTCTTTGGCTACCAACCACCCATGTTTGCTGTGACTGAATATGAGGTTTTGGTCCCGTCTGCACATGCCCTGGTCAGACGTTGCCACCGCATCTGGGCGGCTGCCCGTCGAACCCTTCTAAGGAGTTCTTCTTGAATGAAAAGGGGGGGCTGACCGACACCGCTGGCCAGCTCCAGTGTACCAGCCTGGGCAGGTGTGGTTGTTCACGAAAGATCTACCCCTCCATGTCGCTTCAAGAAAATTAGCCCCCAGGTTTGTTGGTCCCTTTCCAATAACGAAGATTGTGAACCCTGTGTCTGTGCGCCTGCGACTCCCCAGTGCCCTGTGGGTCCACCCTACATTCCACGTTGGGAAGATCAAGCCTGTCAAGGAAAGCAGTTTGGTGCCCGCAACTAAACCTCCACCACCCCCCAGAATTGTTGAAGGTGGCCTTATTTATACAGTCAAGAAACTGCTGGCAGTCCGGAGAAGGGGACGTGGCAAGCAGTTCCTCATTGACTGGAAAGGCTATGGAGCAGAGAATAGGATGTGGATGTGGATCCCTTCTCGCTACTTTGTGGATCAGGAGTTGATCAGGGATTTCTACAGGCAACATCCTAATCTGCCTGGGCCGTCAGGAGACGTCCCTAGAGGGGGGGGTAATGTTGTGACTCGACAGATATGTTAGGTTTAGTTATGTTTTATGTTGTGTTTTGATCTTGTCACTTCCTGTTTTTATTTTGAAAGTAATCTTTCCTGTCATTCCAGATCCCACATTTCCTGCCTTTGTGTGTTTCCCGCCCGTGAGATTGCTTGGCCCTGCCCTGATTGTTTTCACCTGTGCCCATCCCCCTCACCTATATATAGCCCTGGTGTTTCTTTGTTCCTTTGTCAGTTCGTTATGTTTCATGTTGTGAGCACCTAGGCCTTTTGACTCCTGATACCTACCTTGTGATTTAGACCAAACAAACAAACATTTCCTTCTGTAATATTCAGTTAGTAAGCTAAATCTAGTACACATCTTGCGTCTTAATTTAGTATGGTGGCTTGACACATCATGATAGTTAGCATAGGTAGCATTTTCCAGTTTGTTGACAGGCACAACTTTGGGAAAAATACATCTGCAGAACCAGAAAGCAGCTGGTTTAGTTTAGTCAAACAATGAGAATTAGAGATCACTTTTGTAAGTCGATCAGCAGAACCACACCTAGCTCAGCAAACATGCAATATTGTAAAATGCTGGCTCACTTTTTATTGGATTTTAGGTTCTGCCTGAGAATCAACTTGTGATCCCTTTACATTATGATGCACACACCACTCTTGGTTTCCTGCACTAACATCAAAATATGCTTTTATGTAATAAACAAGTCATGAAGCAGAGCAGAGGGAATACTTTACACAGCAAATACATTATATGTACGGTGCATGACTATTGATGCTGTTGAATAAGGGACCTGACACTTCAGGTTTGCCTACTCATCTTAACAGTTTTCAGAGGGAAACATTTTTCAATCATAATTGGGTAAGTTTGGTACCAAATGGATTTCAAAATGTCATAGTTTTAAAATATCAAACTTAACCACAGGAAGAGGAAGTTTAGACTTGTGCCAACTGAGTTTAACAATATTCCTGTCACCACAGGAGCTTTGCATACAAGACATTTTCAGCAAATAATCCAGTGTGGTGAGACAGTTCTCCATACTGATTATGTATTGCATTATTCAGTGATTCTGTTACATCTCCGAAATGTCCTCCAGGCTCTTCCATGCTTCCACAGTTTGTTATTGTCCTACTGAGGCCATCACTGCAAAAAGAGACTGTTTTGGGCATGCTTAGCAGCAGTTTTGATATGCTGAACAGTCTGAGTGAAACATGTATCTGCACTCTAATGGAGAGCATCTTTCCTTATTTCATTTCTCATCTTTTAGTCAGCTAGACAGACAGCCGTGCAGCCATCAGTCATGTGAGAATGCCTCATTTAAACACATCTTAATTGAATATCGTGCTGGGTATTGACTCAGCAGACAGTACCCTAACCCTAACCCTAGGTCACCAGAATACAGAGATTCAGTGCCATACGTCATGTATGGTCAATCTGGAAGTTAGCATGGCAAAAGCTCCCTCCACAAAAAGCAATGGGATTTTTCCATTGGGTTTTTGAATATTGTAGAATAAAAAATATCTATGGTATACACACATTGATGATACTTACACATTTTGTTCAGCAGGATCATTTTCACATATTAACACCACTTTATGATTTTGAAGTGTAAATGCTATCGACAGAATTACAAAAGCTAGCGCTGGGCCATAAACAAACTACATCATGGTCACATGACTTCACGTCTCCACCGCTAAGCTAAAGCCGGCTAATATTCCGCGGGATGATGTTTAGTCGTCTCATTCAGCCACCTGTTAACACGTTCATATTTAAGACACATACAAAGGAAGCTTCAGACATTCACCAGTGGGATATTTACTGATATATTTTATTTTATGAAATTCTCTTCAGCTTGTGCTAACCACAAACCTTATTTGACGCGTCTAACAAAGAACACATTTATCACCGTTGACATCAAGACGAGAGAACCAGAAGTGGTTAAACTCATTTCAGGGTTCAGGAGTCATTGCTGCACCCATCTATTAAGCAGTCATTCTGTGAATGTAGGAATACTGCTAAATACTGTGATAACATTTTAGATGAAAGTGTTAAGATAACATCATTAAATCAGTGGTTGATTAAGCAGGCATGACTAAAAGTTCAGGTTTTGGTCTTGGTAGGAATAGCTACTCCTGACTGTGTGATTGTGTCGATTACACAGACAGGACTGTCTCTGTCTAGCAGGGGGTCACGGGACACTGCTATCTCCTTCCAACATTAAATCTGAGTGCTCATCATCAGCAGCTCTGCAAAACAACACACCATTGAGCCCACATTCAGGAAAGTGATGAGTCAGGTGAGCCTCTGCTGCAACAGCACAGTGAAAATCACAAGAGGACAATACAGCAGTGAGTCACTGATTATAATGGCAGGTTGGTATGGAAACCAACCGATCATCTCATGATGGTACACAGTGGAGCATTTAAGCTGGTATGATGGCCGGCCTGCTGTCAAAAAGGACTCCTGCTAGACCTACACAAACAATGCTATACATTCTTCTTTTATGCAGATACATGTTGTCTTTAAAGAGGCTCTCACCCAATTCTACATGTAGAAGAGGCCCTATGATGCTAATGTTCAGGTTCATTTCTGTATTCTGTGACATATTCACATGCTTCAATGTTCAAAAGAATAATATATTTTTCTCATACTGCTTGTGCTGCAGCACCTGTTTTCACCCTCTGTCTGAAACCAGAGCCCAGTCTGCAAGGGATGGAGATGCAAAAGATGCTGTTGAGCAATATGCTAAGAGTCAGATCCATATCTTCGGGGGTTTGACCCATATAGGAACTAAAGTTACCTTAGGATATATCGTCCTCTGCTACACCAATTAGCCAACTTGTATCAGTCCCCCCCAAAATACCTTCACTTAATTGAAATGCAATGCTAAAATGCTAGACTGTCCCTTTAAAGTCCACCATTCTCATAAAAGTCATTCCATGACAACTGGGCTTTATTTGCTGATAAAGATCATGTGATAAGACTGAAAGCTCCAGAACAGCGACTAAATGGACCTTGTAGTGATACTGTTTGAA
Source organism: Pseudochaenichthys georgianus (assembly GCF_902827115.2). NCBI lineage: Eukaryota > Metazoa > Chordata > Actinopteri > Perciformes > Channichthyidae > Pseudochaenichthys > Pseudochaenichthys georgianus. The sequence goes on from NC_047508.1 coordinate 3,120,956, forward strand.
CAACTGTATGAAATTGCATTTAGTCCATCAGGACATGTTATATTCAAACTTACTGATGAACTTGTAGAGTGTACATCTCGTTGTATGTGTTCTACGGATTAAATCCTCAGCATCAACATCTCGTTGTATGTGTTCTACGGATTAAATCCTCAGCACACACACACATCTCGTTGTATGTGTTCTACGGATTAAATCCTCAGCACACACACACACACACACACACACTCCTTCCAGACATGGATCACAGACTATTACACACTCCTGTTTCCGGATGGATGTCCCCGTAGGAGTGCCACAAAAGGTTGGCCCATTTAATTACATTACTGATTATTGTGATCTCAACCGCTGTGTTCAGGGAGGAACCTCCATCACACTAAGGGTGGTTGACAAGTGCCGCTCCATGAATAAATGCATCACTCTAGTCTAAACCTAATGATTCAGTTGTTGTTTTTGAGTAGTTCAATCATTTAATCACTGTAGCCATGCACAGCTTTGTTTCATCTGTAGTAAGACACACAGTAAGAAGTGGGTGTTGGCCTTGTCAATGTTGTCAACAGTGTGTGTCTGTGCATCCAGTTACCTTCTGGTTTGTCCCGGCCATTCTTCGGATCCCCTGCAGACATTGGAGTTGAGTTTTCAGCTGCCCGTCCACCCCACAAGTCTCTGTTTCCCCGGGGACCGGCTATGAAGAGGTCCAGGGGGCAAGGCTGGCAGAGGAGGGTGAAGAAGGACAAAGATGAGACAGAAAAAAAGGAGGAAGAGGAGAGAGCGTGGAGAGAGGGCATATATCCATTCTACTGACGGCTTTCCTCTACTCCCTCACACACACTCTCTCTCCCAGACACATCCTCTGCTGAGAGGCCGGCAGGAAAGGGAGGGAGCAGGGGGGAGGAGAGGGAAGAGAATCATTCTGGAGGGTGGGGAGGGGGAGGTTGAGGGGAGAAAGGGGCAGGGATAGGGATGTAAGCTGTGTTGAACATGTTGAAGAATGATATAGAGAATAATATTTACCTCAGATTTCAAAGCTCTCACACTGTCTATGTTATCATCCTGGATGATAGTACTTAGCTTGCATGTCAACAGATCCATCTCCATGACAACTGAGCAAACTCCACCCACTGATTGTGATGTGATGCGGTTTTAAGACCTGGATAGAGCTTGTGAGGCCAGTTCAGATGGAATTGTTTTGTCACAAACAATTTACGGGGTCAAGAATGAACTGCATGCTTTAATACATACTTTTTAAAGGAGTAGTACCACATTTAAAGAAATAATCGTAATTACTTTTATTGCAGAGAGTAAGATATCAACATTGTTTTTTTGTCTGCACAATAAATATGAAGTTACTGCCAGTCGTCAGTTAGCTTAGCTTATCTTAAGTGGAATAGACATCCTGGATACAAAATGTACTACAATCACCTCTACAGCTCACTGATTGAGAAAATTATGAAGAATTTACCTACATGGATTTGTAACTGGTTGCGAAATGATTTGTTCCAGAGGCTTCAGTACTTTTGATTGATGTAACAACCATGAAGACAGAGATCAATATTCCTCAAACCCATGCCTGGTGGACAAACCAATGTACATCTTTGTTTTTCTTTAATCTTTGTATTTATTTGTTGTGACGTGTTGGGATTTTTCTGTCAGAAAAATGCCACTTTCTAATAATGAAGCAAAATGTGTTACGAGTTATGGTGTATTCGTAGCATCAAAATAACTTAGGGAAGGGACCAGGAAAACAATGCAGATGGTGGCAGAAGGGGGGGGGGGGGGTAGTCATACAATAAGGGAACACAAGGAGCCAAGAACTAATGGAAGCCACTGTAAGGGAAACTTCTGCAGCAATGGAGAGTCAGGACTCAGAGAGACATGAGGAGAGTTGGAGCTTTGATGTCAAACACTGGTGTATCGGCCGGAGAATTTCACATCACAAGTCACAGCAGCCCGAGGTTCTGACTGCACGGGTGGGTTGCCACATCAATTCTGCCCAGCCTCTCTCTCGATAGACCTTTTAACTAGTTTACAAAGAGTTAAATCAACATATTGGGGCAGAATAATCTAAACAGCTGGGCCCACTGAATCACTTGCATCTGACCCTTAACCCTTTAACTGCCGGGCCAAGAAAAAAGCTATGGAAAAATAGTTTTTTTGCATTTTCTTATCAAATGGGCCACAAATAAGCACAAACAATTTTTATTTATTTTTGACTGACCACACAGTTTTGTTTTTATGAGCCTCTACCAACTGCTGGCCTTCTATGGTAAAAGTACATTTTCAACAATCATCATATACAGTACAGTATTTGTATGCATCAAACTCAAATAAAACACAAACTCAAATACATTTGTTTCTTTTATGGAAAATGAGCAATATATACAACCAGATATATTCATAAAAGATAATAAATTATAATTGTAACAAGATAAATGGAAAAAAGTAATGTAAAGTGTTTTTCATGATAAAAAAAATACTTGTTCATCTTACTGTATATGCTGAATTGGCCTAACAGGAAACCACTGGCCTAACAGCAAATGTCTGTATCCTGTGTTGGCCTAACTTGCTCGTCTGTGTGCAACTTCGGGCTGAATGCCATGCATGAAAGGGGCTATATAAATTATTATCACTCTTTCACTCTGAGACTCATAAAGCAGTACTAGATTTAGTAATATTACCATGAATCTAGCTATTTATTTACCATATTTTATTGGAAAACATCTCTGAAACTCTGAAAAAGTCATATTGCTAGCTTACCATAAAAGGCCAATTCGACCGATTGGTTAAGCATATTTTCAGAAAAATAATTACACCCTTGTTAAAACTTTTTTTGTGCATCAAGTTATCTAATTATGTTCAGTCAGTGCCCTGCCACTAAAATATGTCAAAAAGGATATGGTTACCTTACAAAAGTTGACCAAAAAGAGTGATTTCTTCAGCAGTGATTTTTAGCATGCCAACTTTCTCAGAAGAAGCTAGCTGAAGGGCATTCTGTTTGAACTACAGTGACATCTAGAGGTTGTTTTGTGCATAACCTGTCAACCAAATGGTGGTGCTGGCAGTTAAAGGGTTGCCTCTAAGCCAGCGTTCTCACCCATAAACCATTTGTTACCCAGAGTTGACCGGTCATAGACTGAGAAATATCAACATATGACTGCATTACCACATTCCTTACGGGAGATAACAGAGCCAGGGTTGGTCATACACGTCAAAGGGCAAAAGGTTAAATATCTAGGAGTAAAGACAGAAATATTCCCTCTCAGCCACGGCTGTTACTGCTTCCTCAAATCACTGTTCACTCTACAGGACAGAATGGTCTATGCATCAACCAAACGGCTCGCTGCACCCTCGCTGTGAAGGGGTCCCAAGTTCCCATCAGCAAAAACACGTGGGTTTGCTATCCTGGCTCCAAAATGGTGGAATGAGCTCCCCATTGACATCAGGACAGCAGATAGCTTACACACCTTCCGGCGCAGACTGAAAACTCATCTCTTTCGACTCCACTTCGAGCGATAGAACTATTAACAAAGCACTTATAAACTAATAAAGGGCTGGCTTATCTATAGCCAGTTGAGTAGCACTTGAAATGTTTTTGCTCTATGAAGCCTGATGTACTTATATGATTCTGTTTTCTTCAAGTTTGTATCTTGTTGGTCGAACGCACTTATTGTAAGTCGCTTTGGATAAAAGCGTCAGCTAAATGCAATGTAATGGTCAAGCCAGACAGTGTTCTGAACATTTCTGTAGTCAACATTCTTTAACACCAAATCTACTCAGTTTATAATCTTACATCGCACACTAACGATCTATTAACTGTTTCTGGTCATGTGTGAAGCTACAACGCTACTGCTCTGGCATTGTGAATGAACTGTGTGTTAGTTTTGTGTTCAAAAGGAGTGTGTCCCTAACAAATACATGTATGCTACACTCTTCAGTGGATGCTTTCCATCAAGTATGGGTCCCTTGCTTGGACTATATTGGACCCACACTTTCATATCATGAGGGTTTCCTCCTGAAACCTAGCTTTTTCTAAGTACTTAAAAATAAATACTATATACACTACAAAAACTGTAAAATGTGTCTTTACAGTTGATATAAGCCCTAATAACTGAAGAAGTAACAATGCAGTGTAGGGTCTTGTTTTTAGACGATGCATCTGACATTTCTTGTGTCAAAGACTCTTATTTTCAGTTGTATTTCAGATGAAACGTTTTCTTTTTGCATTTACATTTTAATTTCACCAACTAACATCAGAAAACGCTTCACCGTTTGTGGCTTATTCTGTAACACAACATTACCTGAGTCTGATCAAATATAGTTCAAAATAAGTTTTCTTATTAATTTTTTGGAACGGTAAAGGTTGGGGAAATCCTAAATTGTCCAGTGTTTTTAGTTTTTCACACCTTACTTGTCATGTCATGTATCAGCTGTTGTGTTCTGTATTGTATTTGAAAAATGTAATAAACATTATTAAAAAAAAGGGAAAACACTCAGGAAGGTAAACTTGTCGCTCTATTGTTGATGCTTGACAACAGAAGCAGAGTCACTGACCCTCTGATCCCTTGCAGCTGTTAGTCCAGCGCCAGCCTTCATCACTGAAGAGGAACTGTGTTTAGAGAGCTGCCCTGTTTACTCCTCCAAGCTTCCGGACCTCTTCAGAAAACAGCAGGGAGCGTGCCAAGTGGACCGCTGGCTGGAGCCAGCACAAACAAGCTGTCTGAAGGGAACATGGAAACAATATCTCTCATTGCTGCACTTCAAATGTCCTCATGCAATTCAAAAAGTGTGTGTGTGTCAGAGCTCTGTGAATAACAAACTAAATTTGAATGAAGAAAATAAATATGAAAGAACAGATCTTGAGAAAGCTTGTCCAGAATGGGTTGAATGTCAAGGAACTTGATGTTTATAATATTTTGGATCCTCCACATAACTAACTAGTATCTCAATTACATAAAGTGTTAGGAAATGATATGGCATACATGAATTTAAATATGCAATACATGATTTCTTGGACACTTGCGGTCAGTGGAGATTTCCATCCAGCACATCCAGTAGAGAGGGACAACATTAGCATTCAAAACCATCTTTCTGGCACCTCATGAATGTAAGTCGAGTAGTCATCCCGCCTTCATTTTTGTTTTGATCTCCATGAACTGCTGAGAAACTCATTCATTTCAATTCAACATTCAAGGCTTTATTGGCCATAGTCTTATGGCCTGTGGGATGAAACTGTCTGGTGGTCTTTGTCCTGATGCTGCGGTATCGCCTGCCAGACGGCAGCATGTCTTTAGAATGCTAAGTGCTCCAGTATGTGGAAAGAGAAGAAAGCCATTATTAAACTAAAACAATGAGATGAAAGATGCTTAAACGCTCCGTAGAGCTGAGGGGAACTGAAAACTTGGGTGATAAGGTTGTCACATCCATTGGTTGAAAGTAACTAAGTACATTTACTCAAGTACTGTACTTAAGTACACATTTGAGGTATTCGTATTTTCACTTTATACCTCTACTCTAATCTCTAATTTGTACCCTTTACTCCACTACATTGATTGTTACAGATGTATTTACTAGTTACTTTATACATTCAGATTTGGACACACAATACTAAGGTAAAACTTAAAAATATGATTATTTGGTATAGTTCCATTCAGCATTATATTTAAGTAATTCAAATCATGAATGGATAACTGAAAATGTGCTTTTGCTTTAAAACATTTTAATATGTTATGATCACTTTTACTCAGAATACTTGATGTAGATTTTCTAACCATACTTAAATGCTTCCACTTAAGTAACATTGTTGATGCAGTACTTTTACTTAAAATTGAGTATTTTTACAGTGTCATTTAAAGGTGGGGTAGGTAAGTTTCAAGAAACCGGCTCGAGATACACTTTTTGTTATATTCCATGGAATGCTCTTAACATCCCGATAGCAATGAATATCTTAAGTGCTTTGACAAAAAATCCATAAAAAAATTTCATCTGTAGAAGCCGTAATACTGTAAAAAGTACAGGTAGGCCATCCAATCCGTTTAGCCGGCCCGGCTAAACGGATTGGATGGCCTACCTGCCTGTCAGCCTTCCATCGGGACACAAACTTATCTCGTGCCCTCATTGGTCATGTGCGCGTTCGTGTGTTGGAGGAGGGGCTCTATAAGGAAGTAGCAGATTTTCTCCAGTTGTGTATTTTCAAATTCTAGCGATCTCGAGCCGGTTTCTCAAACGTACCTACCCCACCTTTAACCTATATATTTTTTCAAATATGAAAAGTATTACTTTTTTTTAAGTATCTTAGTCGCTCCAAACAACCAGTGGAAAGACAGTTGTATACGAAAGCATTAGACTACAGGGTGCGAAAAATCATATGTTGAACAGTTTGGTCAAAACGTACATATTGGTGTTGTATCTGTCCAACCTTCCTTCTGTCGGAGCGGTTCCTTTGTTGGTCACACTAACAAGGCCTCAGCACCTCACTGTCATCTCGTTTCTTCGCCACACATTTCCTTCAGGGCCATGTAAGGAACAGAGACATAGCAGGATGTTGTGCAGAATGTTTTCCTGTCAGGGTGGGACCACATCGCTGAGGACAACAAGGACGCTGACCTGCTGTTCTCTAGTGTCGTCACGACGACAGCCTGGAGGCAGGCAGGACTCTGGAGAGGTTTCTCAATACTCAAATTTCCCCTCCTCGACTCCTATCCTCGAGACTTGGTGCCGCCCACAGAAGATGCGAGCGGAGGACTGAGGAGGGGAACCGAAGAGAGAGGAGGGGAGCAGGCGGTTAGAGAAATGAGAACTCCTCTCCTCTGAGCGGTCATTTTAAAGAGACGTCCATTAAAGATGACAGGAGGCACAGCAGCCCTCTGTCTGATGGACAGATGTGTTCATGACCACTTATATATTTACTTTTAATTCATTGACAGTGCGGTATAATGAGACAATAACAGGCTGCAGACAGGGCCGTATCCAGGATTTCCTAAATACCAAGGTCCAAATATGTTAGGGGGGTTCGGGGGATACCCCCCGAGATTTTTGGGATCTAGTTAGGTGCTTTTTAAGTCCTGTGGGGGGGTCACACATTGGATTGATTGTTACTATTAATGATCCGGACATGCAGAAGAGGCTAAAATGATCACACAACATTGTCAACATTCATTTTCCATGTCTCTCTCCTTTCCATAACCTGCAGCCTCTCTTCCATCTTCTTTAGTCTCTCTGTCTTCTTCCTGATCATTACTCTCTCTGTCCTCTACTCTTTCTCTTTGTTCAATCTCTCCCTGGTTGTTTACTTTTTGCTCCTCCTCACTTGTCGCTCCTGCAAGTGAATTAAAAGCAATTCAGCAATTTAGTTTAATTCACTTGTTTGTTTTCATTCTTTTTTTTAACTTTAAATCAGTTTTGTTTGATTCTAAAAAGAGAACAAAGATGTAAGCAAATTGTGTTTTATACAATTGTATGTTATTATGACATCATAACTGCAATAGATGTATGTTGTTTTACAATTATGCCTATTGTCTATATTGTAAATGAAGACTATTGTTATAGATAGATGGGGTTATTAAGCCTAAATTCTTTTGTGTGACTGTACCTGCAGTTCAAAATCAGTTTTGTTTGATTCTAAAAAGAGAACAAAGATGTAAGCAAATTGTGTTTTATACAATTGTATGTTATTATGACATCATAACTGCAATAGATGTATGTTGTTTTACAATTATATTGTCTATATTGTAAATGAAGACTATTGTTATAGATAGATGGGGTTATTAAGCCTAAATTCTTTTGTGTGACTGTACCTGCAGTTCCTCCCTGACTTCCATCCCTTTCTCTCTCTTTCTTTCTCTCTGCCTGTCCTGTCTCTTCCTTACCAAAGCTGAGCTTTGACTGACGTAGTCTTTTCATTATATCTGAGTCAGTGTAAAAAGAAAACAACACAATGTTATATCTCCAATGTTTTACTCAAATTGAAATGAAAGAAAAGCATTACAACGTTTGTTAAAAGGTAATCCTTCTGACATTGGATGAATGTAATTAACTTTAGCTCTCAAGCTAGTTTATTCACGCTATTTAAACTAAAGTATAGCCTATTGCTGCAATATAAGTTAGTGTGCATGTTGTCGGATGTCCACTGACTAACGTAGAGCGTTCACACAGGATCTGCTGGTCATATGATGTCCTGATGAACAGAAACACAAGCAGCCCACTGGACTCAGATCTCTAGATACCTCATCACTCCTCCGCTGATCCGGAACAAGTCCGAGCTGCGGTGGTTTGATGTCGTCTTCTTCCGTTTGCTTTAACCGAGGCTACGTACCAGAGCTATTTAATAGAAGAGTTACGACATCTCCGTTCACTCCAATGGACCACTTTTTTACAGCAATGGCGGATCGTGGAGCCTCTCAATCGTTCCCCGGAAGTTAGCGCCAAGGCTGGCAGAGCTGTGGAGTTGCAGCATAATAGACCGTTCGTGACGGACTTTTAAAGGTAAGAAGAAGTTTAAAGATTTATATTGCGGATATTATCAGTACATCTGATTCAAATGAACATGTGTATTAAAGGATGTCAGTGGATTATCCCTAAATTAGTAGATTTAGGGAACGTTTACAGATAACAGATTAAGCTAGCATACCGAAGCAAGTTAGCAACACACGTTGAACAGCCTTTTAATTGTAAGTTCCGTTCTCTTAATGTCATTTCGTCCAACATGTTGAATTAGAGAAGAGGGGCTTCTAAACGGGGTGGAGGGAGTTAAATATTAGATAAATATAACTTTGGTACGTGTAAGAGTGAGTGTTTTTAGCAGAGCCATATTGTGTCCTTGTGATTCTGTTGATTATTACCTGTCTGTATAATGTTGCAGCTCAGCTGATTCTGGATTGGTGGCAAAGGGAGAGGGACTTAAGTGAGAGTGAAAACACAAGGTAAGTTTAATACTGTTTTATATAAGTAAACACCTTATCTCCCCAAGGCATTTCCCATCCAATAGGTGTGCTGTGTGTGTATAACCCTTTCTCCTGTCTGTTACTCCCTCTTTCAGCACAAGAACCAGAGGGGGGTTCAATGGAGCCTGAATACCTGCACTGAGACCCTCACCCTGCACCATGAGTCTCAACTCTCAGTGTTTTTCAAGCCTTTCCCTGTTTTTTTGTATTAAACAAAACATTAAGTTTTCCCAATGGTGTGGTTTTCGTTTTGTGAAAAAGTGAAAATGCAGTGTTTGTATATAATTACATCACATATTTTGTTGCTGTTGGTCGTGAAATTGCTCCTGCTGACTTGAGCCAGACATTTTTTCCTCTGCTCTGTGTCAGTGGGGAAGCCGTACATTCGTACTCCTTTTTCTGAGCGATTTGAGCATCCCCAGGCAGCACAGCAAACCATGGTGGCTACTAGGAGGCAGCACAGCAAACCAGGACAACACGGAGGAAAAGGCACCGACAAACTGCATGATATGCTATTCAATGTTTATTGAATTCCATGTATTTGCTAATGGATGTTCCTAAAACAACACATTTAACATCATCATTATCATCATATGCTGCTAGTCCTGCTGCTGCTGCTAGTCCTTTGATAGTCACCTGTCGGTCTCCTGTCCTTTCTGAAAGCCATAAAGATGACATTAGTCATTTAGATAACTTGTGTCCTCAATTACCAGGGGATTACTGAAACTACCATGAATTTAAGAAAATGGTAGAAATGAATCTAATCTGAATTTTAAAGCATTACTTTAGATCCCCTCCCTCTAAATGTATCAATAAACATTAGAAAGTGATGCTCCTGACTACCATACAAGTTTAAGAAGATAATATTGGTTTGAAAGAATTCAAAGCTATAAATAAACAGCAACAGGCTCTTTAACAAGGCACTGTTAGTAACATGTAAACTAGTTGTTCACACTAATCCTAATATTATCACTTAATATTAGCAAATTCGATTTTATTTTTTAAAACATATTGATGTAAATACATACACATATCGATTTGTTGTATAAATATTGCAAATCAAAACCTTTATTCACTAATAATTAACAAAAATCGTAGTTCTATCTCCTGTTATCAATGCATTCACATTACGTTAGTCAATGGGAAAAAGTGTTTCCGGGCCTGGCAACCAAACGGAAGTGTAGTACCGCCGTTTGGTCAGCACGAATATTTTAATCTGAGTCCGGCGCACTTCCTGGGGGCTTGTGCGTAACGCCTCCACCGTTCCCGGAAATGCATCCGTGGAGGAACCATCTGTGTCTCCTCGGTTAGAGCTCCTCCAGAGAGCCTCCTCGATGCTCGAGCCCCGTCTCAGGTCAACTATTTTCATTTCCTCGCTCCTCAGTCTCACCGGAAGTTGATTTGCCTGCGCCATCTTGAGTACTGTCCCATGGCTCTTATTTCTGCCGGAGGACCGAGGATCGATAATGGAGGAGCGATAACCGAGGAACCGCCAGACCATCCTCCGCTGAAATCCTCAGACACTCGCCCGGCCCCCTTACTGTGTATCGCTCACTGATTGGACGATGATGCTTCTTGACATGAGAGCAGTTTCCCAGCGGAGTGAAGAAAATACATGAAACTCACGAGAGTCACTCCTCAGTTTATACCGTTTTGTTTCAATTAATGTATAATTTTGTTACAAATATGTGATATATCTGAACAACAAAGTGGTCAAAAATCATTTCACAGCCGAAAAGAATCCGCCCCTTCCTTCAGACTTCCTTACAGAGCACCTCCTCCAACACACATGAACGCGCACATGACGTCAGCAGACTGGTGAAAGTGGCCGCCTGTTGCTGGTGAGTCATTGAAGTACTGCTGCAATGCACGCCCAATGACGGCACGCCCAATGAGGGCACGAGATACATTTGTGCGCGCACGAGATGGAAGGCTGACAGACAGGGTGGTTGTACTTTTTACAGTACTACGGCTTCCACAGATGACATTTTTTTTTATGGATTTTTGTCAAACCACTTAAGATATTCATTGCTATCGGGATGTTAAGAGCATTCCATGGAATATAACAAAAAGTGTATCTCGAGCCGGTTTCTGAAACTTACCTACCCCACCTTTAAGTGCTATTTAAAATGTTAATGTGCTACATATCCACAAACAAACAAAGTGTGTAATCCAATGAATGTTAGGCTGCGGCCACACGAGGACGAATTCGGTCGTTTGCGTTACTGTTTAGTGTCATATAGACCGTTCGGCCACACGAGGACGACCGAATATGGCACTAAACGACTGAGGAAACGATAACGGGTCCCAAGGTGGATAGAAAGGCATACGCAACTCTCTGGGGGGTCAAACGGCTCCGTGTGTGCGCCCTATCCGAACATTTTCAGATCACTGATAGTGATTGCGCAATAGCCCCGCCTCTCCCCACCTCTTCTGCTCACCTCCGCTTACCCCGGCCATTGCTGAAGTGTTTCGCCACCAACAACAACAACAATGGCGGATCGCAGAGTTGCTATCGTGCTCTGGACGGTATTGACCATGCTACAGTTGTTTGTGCAACATCTACAGCAGGGGTGCCCAACCTTTTTTGAACCGAGAGCTACTTTTGAAGTTGCCAGTCTGCCGAGATCTACTAGTCCAAATAGAGAGGCGTAGCCATTACTGACAGCCTATTACCAGGTAAATGCACACTTCTACTTGTATAAAACTGACCTTTGTACGATTAATACTTCATAAAATGCTGCAGATCCATTATCTTACCTCTTTCTAATCTACACACATACAAGTATGTAACTGAAGTTACACAACAGTGTTGTTGATACAGAGTTGGAGTTTATTCACACGTCACAAACTACAGTGGGTAATGTCTTCAAGAAACATTGAACAGTGCTGCCACATATGACACAGGGAAAAAGAAAAGACTGTGAACCCTTTATTTGCCATTATATACAAATAGTGTTGCTACAAAAGTATAAATTAGGCTTACTAATAAGACAACTCAGATCTGAAGCTACACAGGAATCTGCTGCAACAGTGAAATAAAAAAGACAAAATTAATAGAATCAAACCCTTTTTTTGTTGCATTTTAGTAGATTATAAAAAGAAATGCCTTTAAAATAGGATGCAAGCAACACTAGTTTCTTAACCTGAATTGATAATAGACTATAATCAATTTAAGTTTGCATTCTTATACCATTTTGTACAATAATTATAATGAATAAGTTCAAACAAACTCAAAGCTGATTAATAACGGTATCTAACTTGAGTTTTTATCATATCAAAAACCTGTTGAAATGCTACTGTTATTTTTATTACGCATCGACAGCCTCCAGGAATGCTTCTTTCACAACTTCACCGTCTTTGAAAGACTTCATGTGTTTCGCAAGAACGTGACTGACACGTTAAGGCTGCGGCCCCACGAGGACAAATTCGGTCGTTTGCGTTACTGTTTAGTGTCATATAGACCGTTCGGCCACACGAGGACGACCGAATATGGCACTAAACGACTGAGGAAACGACAACGGGTCCCAAGGTGGATAGAAATGCATACGCCACTCTCTGGGGGGTCAAACAGCTCCGTGTGTGCGCCCTATACGGACATTTTCAGATCACTGATAGTGATTGCGCAATAGCCCCGCCTCTCCCCACCTCTTCTGCTCACCTCCGCTTACCCCGCGCCAGTGCTGAAGTGTTTCGCCACCAACAACAACAACAATGGCGGATCGCAGAGTTGCTATCGTGCTCCGGACGCTATTGACCATGCTACAGTTGTTTGTGCAACATCTACAGCAATAATGATGAGGCAATAGCCCCGCCTCTCCCCACCTCTGCTGCTCACCCCCACGTCAAAGTAAACTGCATCCTGAATTCAGATTATTTATCTTTCTCTTGCGAGTGAAGTCTAATCTGACAGGACGGAGACACGCAGCTCTGCCCACCTGCAGCTCCTCCCGCTGCAGCAAAACACACACTTCAAGTCAGATCATCACCCTTAGCTATTTTAATTACCTCTCAAACTCCCTAAACTAGTTATAAATATGTTTATTTTTTACTGTCGGCCGGGTCACTCATTACTGGATCAGCTGCTGCATGAGACAGACACTGACGCTGTCCGAAGAGAAGGAGGAAAAAGAGAGGCTCCGTGTATTTTATCATTATATTATATAGTCGTTATTCATTTGTTTTAAAGCTCAATAAATAACAAAGAAGACCTTTGACCGGCACTTTTATAATTTTGTCCGGAAGATTTCAACTTTAATACACGCTGACTGGCGAAAAACTCTGCCCGGTTCCCTCGGCCCCCACCGCGGAGAATAAACAGAAGGGCAACCATGACAACCATGCTTCTTCGCTGCTTTTGTGGAGGAAGTTACAGCGCCACGTAGAGGCTCCTGCATATGTACTGCAGCTTCTCCAGCGGTTGGAGCTAAACGGAGCGGTCTCGTGTGGGCAGACACTATCCGGATAATTATTGCATGTGGACGGAAGCCGTTTGCGATTGCGTTTGCATTAATCCTATGCGTTTAGCCGTTTTCGTCCTCGTGGGGCCGCAGCCTAAGATGCTATGGTAGCAGCCTTGCTCTTGTTGTTGGGCCTGGTGAAAATGGACTGCTGTGCATTTAGCTGTCCTTTCAGGCCCCTCCCCTTTTGGAGCGTAGGGCAGAATTAGGAGGGAATTCCGTCTCGTAGCGTTTGTGCACTGTTTTGAAATGCCGCTCCTAAATTACCCTTCTTCGATAAAGCCACGCTCGCATTGCAGATGAGACAGATGGACTTTGAATTGGAATAGATACAAAAATAATCATCCTCCCACTCGGAGTGAAAATTATATATGTTTTGCTTCTGCCATAATTGCGGTCTTGTGTGTCTGTGCGGACTGTCACACAACTTACGACGCTGAAGTTGGCTTCCGATTCAGAGCATCCGATTCGGCAGTTAAGGGGAAAGTTAAGGGACATTTCATTTACAGCGCTGAGCGAACAATCCTCCGTGTTTTAACCTCTTAAATCGCTGCAAAGCCGATTTATTTGGACTGGATTATCCCAGAGAGTTTAAAGATTCTTTATAACACAGTTTGAGATTTGTGAAACCTTTATTATATTTGTGAAAATACAAAAAGTGAGATTTCAGTGCTTTTTTCACATGTAGACCAGATTAGACCAGGTCCTGATCTAAAACCACTAGACCTAGACTCATCAAATCTGGACTGGATTATCCCACGGAGGCTAAATATTCTTTATAACACAGTTTCAGATTTGTGAAACCTTTATTCTATTTGTGAAAATACAAACAAGGGAGATTTCAGTGCTTTTTTCGCATCCTGACCACATTAGACCAGGTCCTGATCTAAAACCACTAGACCTACACTCATCAAATCTGGACTGGATTATCACACAGAGGCTAAAGATTCTTTATAACACAGTTTGAGATTTGTGAAACCTTTATTCTATTTGTGAAAATACAAAAAGTGAGATTTCATTGCTTTTTTCACATGTAGACCACATTAGACCAGGTCCTGGTCTGAAACCACTAGACCTACACTCATCAAATCTGGACTGGATTATCACACAGAGGCTAAAGATTCTTTATAACACAGTTTGAGATTTGTGAAACCTTTATTCTATTTGTGAAAATACAAAAAGTGAGATTTCATTGCTTTTTTCACATGTAGACCACATTAGACCAGGTCCTGATCTAAAACCACTAGACCTAGACTCATCAAATCTGGACTGGATTATCCCACGGAGGCTAAAGATTCTTTATAACACAGTTTGAGATTTGTGAAACCTTTATTCTATTTGTGAAAATACAAAAAGTGAGATTTCATTGCTTTTTTCACATGTAGACCACATTAGACCAGGTCCTGATCTGAAACCACTAGACCTAGACTCATCAAATCTGGACTGGATTATCCCAGAGGGTCTAAAGATTCTTTATAACACAGTTTCAGATTTGTGAAACCTTTATTCTATTTGTGAAAATACAAACAAGGGAGATTTCAGTGCTTTTTTTCACATGTAGACCACATTAGACCAGGTCCTGATCTGAAACCACTAGACCTAGACTCATCAAATCTGGACTGGATTATCTCAGAGGGTCTAAAGATTCTTTATAACACAGTTTCACATTTGTGAAACCTTTATTCTATTTTATCTCATGAACCTGAATTCCTTTAACATCTCTTTCATTTTTTTGTTTGCTATGAAACAGTATTTAAGATACGAAAACTTTGTAGATAAAGAATTATCACCTAAATGAGGAGCATACACTTATTTTTATTTATGTATTCATTTGTTTAACAGGGACAGTGCACATTAATTAACATTCCTGTAAATGTGCCAGAGTTAGCCAAGAGGCTATCATCTGTTGTCCCTGGACAGATTTTATAAGTGAACCTAAAACAAATTTCATTTAAACAAGTAAATACAATCAAATTAAAACATGCAACATACATTACTGGAATACTTAAATACAAAGACAGAACAATAAAACAAAACAAAAGAACATGTTGTGACGACCCCTTCTGCCTGTCTGTGCTCCCTGCCTTGCTGTCCTCTGGCAGGTACTGGGAGTGTTGTCCTGTTTGTGCCCTGCTTGCCCAGCTGGGAGGTTCACTTTCTGATCCTGATCCTGGCCTTCCACCTGTGTTTCTATTTTCACAAATAAAATAAAGATTTCACAAATCACAAACTGTGTTATAAAGAATCTTTAGACCCTCTGGGATAAGTGTAGGTCTAGTGGTTTCAGATCAGGACCTGGTCTAATGTGGTCTACATTTTTTGTATTTTTTGTATTTTCACAAATAGAATAAAGGTTTCACAAATCTGAAACTGGGTTATAAAGAATCTTTAGCCTATCTGGGATAATCCAGTCCAGATTTGATGAGTCTAGGTCTAGTGGTTTCAGATCAGGACCTGGTCTAATGTGGTCTAGATTTAAAAAAAGCAGCAAAATCTCCCTTGTTTGTATTTTCACAAATAGAATTAAGGTTTCACAAATCTGAAACTATGTTATAAAGAATCTTTAGACCCTCTGGGATAATCCAGTCCAGATTTGATGAGTCTAGGTCTAGTGGTTTTAGATCAGGACCTGGTCTAATGTGGTCTACATGTGAAAAAGCACTGAAATCTCCCTTGTTTGTATTTTCACAAATAGAATTTAGGTTTCACAAATCTGAGACTGGGTTATAAAGAATCTTTAGACCCTCTGGGATAATCCAGTCCAGATTTTATGAGTCTAGGTCTAGTGGTTTCAGATCAGGACCTGGTCTAATGTGGTCTAGATTAAAAAAAGCACTGAAATCTCCCTTGTTTGTATTTTCACAAATAGAATTAAGGTTTCACAAATCTCAAACTGTGTTATAAAGAATCTTTAGACCCTCTGGGATAATCCAGTCAAAATAAATCGGCTATGCAGCGATTTAAGACGTTCAAACACGGAGGATTGTTCGCTCAGCGCTGTAAATTAAATGTCCCCTTGTCCCCGGACAACGTTAGCGAACTAGTGCACTGCCCACTGCTCACCAGCCACGCCCCGACACATGGGGTCACGCCGGCCAATCACAAAGCTTTGATGCGTTCAAGTGCATTATTCTGGCACAGGAAAGTTATGTTACAGGACATTAACGATAACACAGAATATTGTTGTTCTATTTTTAGACACATCTCGCGATCGACTGGGAATCTCCCTGCGATCGACCGGTCGATCGCGATCGACTGGTTGGGCACCCCTGATCTACAGCAATAATGATGAGGCAATAGCCCCGCCTCTCCCCACCTCTGCTGCTGCTCACCCCCGCGTCAAACTAAACTGCACCCTGAATTCAGATTATTTATCTTTCTCTCGATATGGACCTAAACGCGAGTGAAGTCTAATCTGACAGGACGGAAACACGCAGCTCTGCTCACCTGCAGCTCCTTCCGCTGCATCAAAACACACACTTCAAGTCAGATCATCACCCTTAGCTATTTTAATTACCTCTCAAACTCCCTAAACTAGTTATAAATATGTTTATTTTTACTGTCGGCCGGGTCACTCATTACTGGATCAGCTGCTGCATGAGACAGACACTGACGCTGTCCGAAGAGAGGGAGGAAAAAGAGAGGCTCCGTGTATTATTATATTATATAGAGTCGTTATTCGTTTTTTTTAAAGCTCAATAAATAACAAAGAAGACCTTTGACCGGCACTTTTATAATTTTGTCCGGAAGATTTAAACTTTAATACACGTTGACTGGCGAAAAACTCTGCCGGGTTCCCTCGGCCCCCACCGCGGAGAATAAACAGAAGGGCAACCATGACAACCATGGTTCTTCGCTGCTTTTGTGGAGGAAGGCCCATTCCCAAACCGCCCCCTACACCCTACCCCTACACCCTACCCCTCCGTTTGCGCGTTCACGCGGAGGGTCCGCCATATTAAGGGCTGGTCCAAAGCAATCAGGGCGGAGGCGTAGTGGGTTATAAAAGCCTCCGACAGCGAGTTTGCATGGATGCAGGCTTGATAATCTCACTCCACAGGTGTGCAACCGTTTTTCGGGCATGGAGGAAACAACGTCATACAAATGTGAGTTCCATGTGGTTATTTTTTTAAAGGATAAATAATACGTTGCCTTAACTAAAACATGTATTTATAAATCTACACGTGTTAATTTGATTTGCCAAGATTACATTAGATTTTAATTGTGAAGATGTACAAATCTAAATCGGAATCAAACTAACAACACATGTGTCAATTCATGTATCCATTCACTTACGAAATCAGTTTAAACTTAAGTGTGATTTGTAATTTCAGGGACTGTGGTAAAAACCAAGGCACTTATTGCTTTAAGAATGGAAAAGGATGACCTGTTCTGCAAAAAACGCAATGCTGCCAAAGAAGCATGGGAGTGAGTTATATACTCAATTCATATTTTGTGCAATGAAAGTAATGAATGTGCACTGTGGGTCATTGCCTCAACACCAATATATATTGTTTAAATATTCTATGATAACAGGTCAATCATTAAGGAACTGGACCTTGGGCAACATGTGTCTCACAAACAGGCCTCCAAGAAATGAGAGAACCTAAAAAAGAAATACAAGGTAAATGGTGTATTGTTATTGTAAAACATGTTTGTTTTTGAAAAAGCTGAACAAAGATTTCTAACATGCATTTGTTTGCAATAGGAACTTAAAAGGCCAAGGACTGGAACAGGGACTGATCAGGGGGAAGAAACCCCTGCCACATGGCCCTTCTTCATGGCCATGGATGAGGCCATAGGTGCAAGGCCTTCAATTAGTCCTTCTGTCCTTGTTGCCTCAGCCTTGGCAAACCCCACAATCCTCTTTGATCCGGAGGCTGCTTCCTGCTCCTCTTCCTTCCCCCCCCAAATGTGGCTGATGATCCAGACCCCTCACCACCCTCATCACTGTCTGAGGCTGGAACCACCCAGCAGCCCCCCCCCAAAAAAAGAAAAGGTGCTATGGGAGTGCTGGAGTGCCTAGAACGCGAGGCAGAAAAAGAGGACGAACGCCACAGAGAAATAATGCAGCACTCAGATACATTTCTAACCCTGTTCGAAAAAATGGTCGACAAAATGTGATTTATTTCCCCCCCCCCACCATTGGCCATTTCTATGTTGATTATTGATGTTACTTTAAAGACTTGTTTTTGTTCGCTTGTATTATTTATTTGGAAGACAATAAACCTAATTTAACGTACTGTCCTTCATGTCTTCAATATTGTATGGGATATAGTAAATACAGGTAGACGGGTGATGAAGGTGACATTGCGTTTGCTTGATTGTTAGATGGCTACATTGTTCTGTGTGGGTTTCATAATGTAGAAGGAAAAGTTGTGCACAAAGTAATGGTGTGCACGGAACTAAAGTGTTTTTTCCAAAGTCTGAAGATTAACCCTGAATATCAGCATCTTAAATAAAGATATGTGTGTGCGCTTCATAGGTATAAGGCATTAAAATATACATGCCATTTACGGTCTTAATTGCTCATGTCAAACCATTTGCAGAGTTTCACTCAAAAACAAAAGTGATTGTATTAGAAGACCTGTGTTCATTTTCTGAACCTTTGCTCTGTGCTCGTGATTGAATGATCCAAGAGGTAAGGACATTTGTCTCCAATTTGGGATTATGCAGAAAGACAATTCAGGAAAACCAAGTTTGAAATCAACGGTGCACAGGTTTATTTTATTTCACCTCTTTTCTCTAAAGTGAGAAGTGGAGCTCACTAAAACAAACAAAATTAAATCAGGTATGTGTGCACATCATTTCAAAAACACAAGTTAACAGACAACCACGTTTTGCCAAAAAAAAACAAAAAAACAAAGTTCACGATTACATCATTAGATGTAATCGTGCTCTCTCAGGTGTGGTGCCATTTGGACAGGAGCAGAGAGTTGTGCAGCAATCCTGTTCCTTAGGTGGTGTCCAGGACTTTCCTGTCCACATGCTGCGGCAGGGGGAGGACTCTGGTCCCCATCTTCAGGGGGGAAGGCTTCAGCATCCTCAAGGACATCGTTCATGTCTATGCAGATTGTGCAGAAATGCACAACATGCAATGATGTCAGGGGCAAAGCTTGGACTGACCTCCAGCGCTTTGAAAAGGGTGGCCCTCCAGCGAGCCTTCATCCTTCCAAATGCTCTTTCCACCACAGACCGAGCCCTGGCATGATGCCTGTTGAATCTGGCCTGCACCTGGCCGCGAGGGACCTTGTAGGGTGTGAGTAATCCCACTGGTTTTTCCAGGCAGGGATAACCACCGTCCCCAAGGAGGAACCAACCAGCTGGGGGAAGTGCCTGGCAGAAGATGGGGCTGTTTCGCAGTACTGTGGCATCATGAACGGAGCCTGGATAGCCGATGAAGACATCCAGGAATCTCCCAGTTGAGTCACAGATGGCCTGCATCTGGATGGAAGGAAACAGCTTGTAATTGATGTACTCCTTGTGGTACTCGTTTCCTGGAGGTTTGATGCGAATATGGCATCCATCAATCGCACCAGCAGCACGGTGAAATGCAGGACTCTTTGCAAGCTGACAGAAGCCATCTGCAATCTCTGGCAGCTCATCTGCGGTTGGCAGGGAAATGAGGGTCTTCAGGTTGGCCTTTATCTTCCCGGTGACGTGTTTGATGATCCTGTGGACCGTCGATTTGGGAATCCCGAATGCTGAACCCACCACAGAGGAGAACAAGCACCTCGATGTCTTGTCCCCATCCGTGGTCCTTTGGGGAGGAAAGCATCTGCACCAAATACACCACACTAGATCACTTAACTCTAAAGTCCTTCTTTAGACAGGCTTCAGGGTTGGCATACACGGTGAGAACGACACACACACACACACACACACACACACACACACACACACACACACACACACACACACACACACACACACACACACACACACACACACACACACACACACACACACACACACACACACACACACACACACACACACACACACACACACACACACACACACACACACACACACACACACACACACACACACACACACACACACACACACACACACACACACACACACACGCACACTTCTGAGAGCAAGTCAAATTAACCTTTCCTTTTTTATTCTATAAACTACTGACAACATTTCTCTGTGTTGGAATTCTACAGACACTATACAGATATACACGTATAGCTTATAAAGAAAGACTAAATGAATGTATATCACAATATATCTAAATATCTATTTGTATTACACATACAAAGTTCATAGGCTACTATATAAGAAATAAAGTGAAGATAATTGTTGTATTGGCAATATTGAAATGTTTACCTGCCACTGGCACATCGCTAAAATGCGCCTCAACCTTCTGCGCCTTCTGTTGGATCTTGCCATTGCACCCGCTAACAGGCGACGGATAGCAACGCAGGTCAATGCAGCCGACAGATGTGGGCTGGACACCATGACGTCCGTTTCCTGCGGAAAGAGGGGAGGCTGTCCCAAAGCTTGCCGCTGTATTTATACCCTTAACCCTTAATGGAGGGAACTTCATTCAGCTGTGAGTGTGCCTACAGACGGAGTTCACTCCGTCACGGAGGGGGAGGGTCGAGGGAGTGGTTTGGGATTGGGCCGAAGTTACAACGCAGCGTACAGGCTCCTGCATATGTACTGCAGCTTCTCCAGCGGTTGGAGCTAAACGGAGCGGTCTCGTGTGGGCAGACACTATCCGGATAACTATTGCGTGTGGACGGAAGCTTGTTTGCGATTGCGTTTGCGTTAATCCTATGCGTTAAGCCGTTTTCGTCCTTGTGTGGCCGCAGCCTTAATCTAACTGGGTTTTGATAGATAATATATCTCTTTTTCTTCTCTCAATTATTTTATATCTATTGTGCACTCCAATATTAATCAAACTAGTGTTCGTTTATACATTTTAAGAATGGCGTTTATCTTTTTTGAGAATGAGTTCTTATTTTATTTTATTTATTGGGGTCTACAACAGATGATACAAATGTTTGTCTCAGTAAATGTGTGGCGGGGGTGTTTGTGAAAACAACGGGGACAGAGCTGCTGTGCGGCGTCATCACAAACGGAAGTCGCTTCACGTGACGCTCCGGAGGAAAGGACGTCCCATTGCTCTTAAAATTAATTTCCCTGCTTCTTGTGGTTTCCTTGCGTCTCTACCATGCTTCCCTGGTGGGAGGGACTAAACGCAGGGAAACAACGCAAGTGAGGGAAGCAAGGATTTCATTTAACCGGCCTGAGACGGGGCCTCGGTCCTCGAAGTGCATTTAGAGAAATTAGATGTCCTTCATTTCCGGGTCACTACCGGAGGACCGAGGAGTCGAAATTTGAGTATTGAGAAACCTCTAATGTCGAGGAAGGCTTCTCTAGAGCCACTATTTCAAGGATGCTACGTCATCGTGTCCGAGGCCGGCATCCTCCTTATTTTCGCACTCCCCGTATATTTTCAACATCGTGGATACATCCTTATAGGCCTATGCTCCCGGGAACACACTGAACGTCAACTTTGCTTCCTTATTACACTCACCCAGGGCCGTCCCTGGCCAACTTGGGGCCCCAAGCGACATTGTGAGATGATGCTGGTGGGGGGCACCGACAGGAGTGAGAGAAAAAAAAAACTACTTTGCAAATATAATTCCTGTTTATTATTATTAACAGTTACTTTTTTATACAGTGAGGTAAATGGCAAATAGCCTCAAAAATATTAAAATATAATTAATGCAAATAAACTACTTGTATAACACTACTTGTATATATATATTATTGTAATAATAATAATAATCATAATCAATTCAATAATATAAATACTATATTATTTTATTATAATATAGTTGTAATATAGTAAAGACAAACATACTTATGACATGCTCAAAAACTGGTATTTCTTAAATCTGTATTCAAATGTAGTTCCCTCTGTCAGCAATGTATCAACAACTACACACACATTTCTATGAGTATTTCTCTGTGTTGTGGTTGACATGATGACTGTTAGGAGTTAAGGGGAGAGGCTGAGCATCACCATGAAATGTGCAAATTGACATAAAAATTAATAAAAAGGGAAACAAATGCTCCATGTTTTTTAAGCTGTAAACTTTAACTGTTATGTAAGCCAACTAGACAGACAGTTTACCACTCTTCCTCCTGTAGCCTACATAAAGCAGATAAAAGGCATAAAATACTTGAATGAACGGTAAATAAAGAATGCTGGAAATAACTGCATCTCCATTATTCTGTAGGCTATGCAGAGACTGCCTTCTTCATGTCGTGAATTGCAGCTGATATGGCAATTGGCAAAAGTTTGACATATACAACATTCACAAGTTGTACATTTGACTCATACAATAACACACCTTTGAGTGATGCTCTAGTTTCTTCATTTTTTTTTTTCCCCCTCTTGATGGCGCCGGACTGAAACTGTCTTTTCACCGACATCTCTTCACCTGCATTAGTGGACGTATCAAAGCCGTGATTGGTCAGATGTCGATTCATTGCAACGGTGTCGGGTTACAGACGTGCTCCCAGGGCCGTCCCTCCCTACAGGCCGATCATGCAGGCAGCATGGGGCCTAACATTGTGCAGGGGGCCTCGGCTTATGCGCAGCTCTCAGCGCCATGGAAACCTTTGATCTCTGGACACCTCGTTAACTCAAATATAAACACCTGTGTCATGGAACACGATGATGTCATAACTCCAACTGACATGCTCAGAGCAGCAGACTTCAGATAATGGTCCTGCCCTCAACAGCTCTACGTCAATTATGGGGCGTCATCATATGCCGTTTCCATAGAAACGCATGCCTCGCCATAAAACACAATGACGCTGTAACTCCAATGGACACGGTCCGATCGTCCCCCAAACTTCGCTTGTATATCACCGGTCCATGCCACAACAGCTTTACGCCAAATCTGAGATCTCACCATAGGCTGTTGCCATGGACACAATGGATATGTCAAATCTGACATCTCAGATTTGTGGGGGATGTTGGCTTATCAGGCGCCCGCAGCTCACAGCCAAAGTGCGAGTGATCATGGGAGCGAGCGAGGGAGAAGGGTGCACCGGTACCGGCACTGTTGTTATTAGCATCTGGTGCTAGCTGCGCTAACAGATATAAGAAGATGTTTCTACAACAAGGGTGGAAGAGAGCTGTCTACTGTAAGACTGAGAGGCTCAGTGAGGTAAAGCAAAGGACTCTGTATTTAGATAGTTCACTTTAGTCTAAGTTATCTCAGTGGGTCTCAAACATTTTGATCACAATTTATGTAAACACATATTTCCAAGGCACTCCTTTATAATTATTGGGATAAACAGGTTTGAAATAACTTCTATGTATACAATACGACAGTAAATCAAAAATATCGTTTAAAACTTGTGAGATAAAAAAATATGCGTAAATAAATGTTAACTAGGTAAAATAATATATGAATGGACAACAAAAATAAAATACTTTACATTTATTTGTTTTTGGCTGTGGGTTATTAGTTATGTTCACATCATTATTTGATTATTAAAATATAAACCGATCTTTTTCATATGGGTGTTTAGAGTTGTACCCCCTAGATCAGGGGTCTTCAACTAAAATTCAACAAGGTCCAGTTAGAGAAAATGTCCCCATGTCTGGAACATCAAAATGTCTAACTTGCTTCATGAATTAGTGTGAAATATATTGAAGTGACCTGTACCTTTATCAACATCTGCATGTAATCAACAACTGACTGCCAATCAAATAAAGAAAGTACAAAAACAACAATATTTATTGTAAATTAACATTACTTAAATACTGTGGATATGTGTAATGTTCTTCTCTGTATTCCTTGGATACTCTATTGATTGGGGGGACAGCTAAAATCTCGCCTAGGGCATCACAGAACCGGCCCTGGGTACAAACCAAGAAATTCCCTGTACTGTAATACGGCCCAGCACCCAGGGTATAGTAATGTCATACAGACAATTGTACACAGCTGTTCCTTGCCCCACCCCTGTTATTGTCATCACCTTGAGCTCCATAGCACTCACCAGTGGCTCCACCCAGAGGAGCTATGGGAGGGACAGGAAGTCTAATTTCAGACCACTTCCTGTATGACATTCCTGACCCGAGCTGCCTTCCTGCCACTCTCACAGGCTGCGTACGTCAAGACATCTGTGGCCATTCACATTCCTTTATATGGGCTTTAAATGTCTGTATGGGAGAGTGTGTTCTCTACTGGAAATAAAAATATCACAGAGCCATTATTGAGATGCATTAGCCTTTGTAAAGACAATTGCATTAAAATAAAACATGCCTGATTTGTCAAGTTCACAAACGTACACTGTTTTTGTAGCCATTTCAATCCATTACTTTATTGGGACCTTCCATTAAGTGCATAGAATGAGAGTTCACATGAATAACATTTATAACAAAAAGGGACAGACTGATAGGTGTAAACACATGGAAAGGACAGACAGAACAGATTACTGCAGCAGCATCACTACAGTCCCTTCTTACCTCACCACACCACTGTTGTACAAATATAAAACCGGTTTTAATATGCAAATAAATGTGTTTTATGTGCAGTAACGCAAATTATATATTGGATATGAGAGAACACTGCAGACAAATGGCCCCAAGATGCAAGTACTGACAAGTATTAAGTCCTATTTTTTGTTCCATCACATTTGACAGAAACAGACAAGTCTGGGCTGATGATAGAACACGTATTATTTCGCCCAACAGAAGCAGATATTGTCTGTCTGAATGACTATGAAAGGCTCCATTCCAACACTTGGAAGCATTCTTCCTAATGCTAATAATTCTTAGTGTTTCCTTCAAATACCTTCTCATTCTACATTAGTTAAGTAGAGATTTCCCTCATTGTATATTTGTTTGTGTCACTATATATATCTATATCTTTGTTTATCCTTCCAGTTTAACAATGCAAATACAATGTAAATTATCTCAAAAATACATTTGCTACAAGAAGCTTTACTTTTGCTACTGAAAGTGACCAATTAGTATTGCCAACAGAAGCAGCTCTTTCCTCAAAATCATGAACAACAAATAATATTAGAACAGCCAACTGTAGCTTAGCAAATAAAAGTGTAAACCAACAGCTTTGATTGGATTCAGATTAAAAGAAATAGTATGAAAATCAAAGTCATCTCCTAACATTTTCTATATGAGATAAAGAAGGGTTTCGCTTTGTTTATGATCCATCAGTTTCATTTCAACTGTGAAGAGAAGCTCACCTCCTGCCGCTCTCCAACAATAATGTAAAACCTGATCCCAGCTCATCTACCTGACACACATACACTCCCCTGTGTTTCCATGGAGCCTGGGCAGCAGGGATCTGGTGTTTCAGTGATGTAGTTACAGGATGCTCTCTCTCAGGTTCCCACTGCTGCACGTGTTGGACTGCTGCCTTTGGTTTTCTGGTGTTCGGTTCCACGTGTGAAAGTCCAAAAGAGCCTGATTGAGCTGCTCCATCCAGTCCAGCCTCTCTTCTTTGGAGTCAGCTGAAAACCAACGCCTGAACAAGAACAACATCAGCCTTTAGGGAACTGTGTTATTATGGGTACTTTGTTATTTTTTTTTTTTTTTTTAAAAAGGGAGTGTACAATATTGAGGGTCTGTATTTTACTTGAGCATTTTAATTTTTTGCTACTTTGTACTTCTACTCCACTACAATTCAGAGGCAAATCGAGTACTTTTACTCTACCACATTTATATAATCAAAACATATACTAAATATTATTCTAAAGAGGGCCAATCTGCATAATGAGTACTTACTTGATGCTAATGCTTTTGTATACCTACTCTATAGTACATTTTACTTAAGTACAACATCTGAGTACTCCTTCCACGTAATTGGGGCAACAGAGCTTTGAGGTTATGGCAGTTGGCAACTGTGCAATCCTGATGATACCAAAATATGATGCCTTTTGGCCAGATTGCTCGTGTTGTTAGAGCAGGGGGTCCAAACATTTTTCACTGAGGGCCAAATACAGAAAAATATACGAAGGGCTGGGCAAATCACTAGAGGTGAGGTATATTGCCTCATAAGTTAGGTTAAGGCCCTGACACACCAAGCAGTCACCAGAGAACTCGCTGACGCCGACTGTTGCGTCGGCGTGTTCTCCTGCGTCTTGGCCATGTGTCGCACTGGAACACACCGCAAAGACTTCAGCCGAGCACGTACGAACTGCGCATGCGTGAGCGGCAATATCTCTCCTTACCAGCAGGCGGCGGTAGTGTGTATTCGTCATTCAAAAGAGGCAACAATCGGAAGACAAAGAAGAAGAACAGACTACGTGTTATAAACAAACAACAAATAGCGTGTGCGTTCCATTTTCACTCTCGTCCATCGAAAACATGTTTCGTGCGGTACTGGAGCTATCAGCCATTGGAGTGTTGCTTGTGGAAGACATTCTCAAGCAACCGTTTCGCTTCTCATGCACTGATTTGCTTGCTGAACAGCCAATCAGAGTGATTTATTTGTCCGACTGCCTGTACCTGACGCACACGCCGATTCAACATGTTGAATCGGCCGTGCGTCGGCCATGAAAGGCCAAACAAGGCGTGTGAAGGCCGCCGGTGCAGGACACACCAAATTGAGTTTGGGGCGACAGGGCACGCTTCGTCGTCCGACTAACGAAAACGGCCAATTTCGGCCTGGTGTGTCAGGGCCTTTAGATGTTAGCAGAATCAATCAAATGTTGGTCAATTTTGCTTGATAATTGAATTTCCAATAGAAAAAAACGGCCTACATCACATCTCTCTATAAGGTTTCATTAATTTTGTTTAAAAAAGTCTTCAGCTCATCGCTTATAAGAAGAATAGGAAAAGGTATATTTCAAGCTTGTTATGCAAATAACTTAGATGCAAAGATTTGTTAGAACATTTCATCAACTTGAATTGACTGAAATATTTGAATATGAGGCTTATTGAATACTGTGTAAATAATTACAGGACGTAGTTTGGACACCCCTGATGTAGAGACTGTTAATCTTAAATATTTTTACAGTAATTATACGGTTTCAAAAGAAATTTCAAACCGCAACCCAAACATTACTGTCTCAGAAGGCGTTTCTCATTGAATGTCAAAAGTAAAAACACCCCTGTGAGATCACTAGTGGACATCAACATGAACACACAACCAATAAAAAGCAAATCCTGAGTAGTGGTTTAAAGCTCTCAATGATAAGTGAAATCATTCAGGCGTATTTACACTTCACTAACTGCCACATGATTATTAAAGCTTATTAGTGTTTATTCAGTCTTACTTGGCAAAGGTGTCCTGGCCAGCGTCTTGCTGCTGTGGGACGCTGCTCACCAGCTCGAAGGTGAACGGTCGCGCACACGAGTCCCTCTTCACAGGCCGCACACACTGACTGCTGGTGCTGGACAGAGAAATGCTGCCCTCTGCATCCTGGGAAGTAAACACAGAAGCACAGTTAAAGCTATTTAAAGTAAATGGGTGATTCTTCTGTGTGTTGGTCCATACATCCATACCTTAGATTCTCTGTCATTGGGGTGGTTCCAGTAGGACATGGTGCATCCCATCAGAACAAAATATCGGCGATGCCACACCCCGTATCCACTGATCATCTCAAACATGGTCTGGGAACACATTAAGCGAGAGTGGGAATTTAAAACAACCGAACACAGAGAAATGCAGTTTAACTGTTTCCCACTGTTTTAGAAAGACATCTATTACGTCTTATTGGATTAGCGTACTACTTTATTGTATAGTTTAGCAAAGACAGCAGCTCATTCCCACCGGATTGGGTAAAACTGCTACTTATGTTTTCATCTTTTAACAAACTCACAATTGTTTTTAAACTATTATGAGGAACATTGACGCAATTTACTCTGTGAATGTTAAGATTTAGTGGTAAACCTCTTGTTAGCCAGAGAGCCAGAGACACATTCTGTTAGGTTACCATCTCTGTCTGCACACCACCTGAAGCTAAACCTTGACACGACTAAACTGCTCTTCCTTCCAGGAAAGGCCTCTCCCATCAGTGACTTATCATAGGACTGAGAACTGTAAACAGGGACAAACCCATACAAATGACCCACTTATTTGCAATATGTAGTTTATAAGTACAGGAAGCTACAAATGCATTCCTAATCCAGGAGAGAGTGTAGGTTCTGGTCCAGGATATTGCAATCACGTGCCTTGATTTATTCAATCCTTCTAGGCTGGTGTGCCCGCATATGTCACCTGACCTTTGCAGCCCATCCAGAGCGCAGCACAGCTGGTCTTGAGCTTCCCTTAGTTCTCCCTTATTGCCCAGCTGCTCAACTCCCAGTGGCTGCTCTAATCCCATTCAAGACACTGGTACGTGCTTTTCAAGGTTTTTTTAATGGCGCTTTTCCACTGCAGCACGGTTTAAGCGGGCCGGGTTGTTTTCCACTAGGGGTAGTTCCGGCTCAATGCTACTTTTTCACCTTTTTTCCTTCAGTCTGTGGTTTGTACTCGTTTAACTTTTGTCTAGTTTATGAGGAGCTGTGAACTCTGAGTGCTAACAGCTAACGGCTGATGTTTTGGTTTTGTGGTTCGCATTGAAGATGACATCACGGCAGTTTTACACAGCGTCGCTCCGCCCGCCAAACAACCGCCTACACTGCATTACCATAGTTACTACCCCCATTACTAAACTGTAATGGAAACGCAGCATAAAGTGAGCCTGGCATAGCAAGGCCTAACCCAGGGGTCTGCAACCTTTTTGACCAAAAGAGCCATTTTGTCCCCTTTTCCACCAATTTTTCTTTGTCTGGAGCCGCAAAACATATTTGATAGCTTATAAAGTTGTATATAATGTTACATCAGTCAAAAACTACAGTTTTTTTGCATTTATTATAGATAATTGTTTACCTCTAATAATAAACAAAGAACTCTTAATAAGGAGAATACAAAAAAATACACAGGCCTACTTTAAAATAAATCAACACAGCACTTGGGGAGTACTCTGCACATTTGAAGAAAATGAATATAATTAAAATGGGCCCACTTTGAAATAAATAAAACATAGATAGATGTTAAATGTTAAAAAGAGTTAACTGATTGAATTATGACTGAAGATCGTCAGATGTTCCGTGTTTTTCCTCCAATACGTAAAGGCTGCAGCACCTTTGACAACTTCTCTCCACATATCAAACATACCGGTAAGCTAGCATAGTTTGCTGTGAAAGCATATAACTCTGTCCACGCAGAATTAAACCCTCTGTGTTCCTCCAATATTTTTATTTTCTTTGATTTATCCATAGTTCGCTCATCGAGCCGGGGGTCAGGTTATTTACCGCAGCAGGATATGACGCATATAGTTGACCTAATTAAAACCGTTTTTAAAAAGAAAAAATGATGTGTCACTGCATCACCTCAAAATACGAAACATTTTCAAACGTGCAACAAAATAGAAATAGTCCTAAAAATATTTTTTATTTTATTCCCTTCTTATTTTTGTCTAAGCTCAAGGGAGCCAGAGTAGAGGGCTTAAAGAGCCGCATGCGCATGCCGACTCCTGACCTAACCATACCGTACTAAGCCGTGCTAGGTCCTGCAGTGGAAAAGCACCATTAGTCTCAGGCTCATCTTACATCCAGGCTGGTCAAACAGTACACTGAGCTCGTCCACTAGACTCTGCTACTGCTTCACTATGAGGGGGGCCTGGCTACCGCCCGACATACCACTCATGTTTGTATAATGCTTAGACGTTTGGATGTTTAATAAACCACCACTGTCTTTAAGATATGAAAGTGAGCCTGCTTATCACGTTCAATTAAGTTTTTGTATTTATTTTTTAGGAGGATTAATATTGTATATTCCATCAAAATGCATTTTAAACAACACATTTATTTGACTAAACACTCAAAAATAGGCAGATCCACTCGTGTCTTACATAGAGCAGTGATTATTTAAACCAGTTAATTTACGCATTCACCTCAGTTGCCTTTCTACTTCCTCATGGGGGGACCAGGTACCCCTCAACAAAAACATGCATGTTTTCTATCCTGCCTCCAAAATGGTGGAACGAGCTCTCCTCTGATATCACGACACATCTTCCTTTGCAGACTTAAATGCCTTCCGTCTCATTTGAACCTCTGCTCTAGCACTCAAAATGGTGTTATGGCAATCCTTATTACAGCGTATTTCTGGCATATTCATTAAAGTCACATGGTAAGCTATATGATGTGTGTTACTGAGTTGGGTCACACAGAGTTAGAGAGACAATGGTCGTTCTGAATGATCAATAGATGTATTCATTTTAAGTGAGCTGACACCGAGGTTGGAGGAAGTTCAAAGAAGGCCTCAGGTTATAAAAACAGTTAACCTTTGTTAGTTTACTTCTCCTAAGGATGTCATGAAATGATGACTTTTAAACATATACAAGTGTGGCAGGCTGCATGATAAAAATGGTTAGGGAAAATGTGTGTGTGTTCATTGCAGTGGCTATATAGGCTTTATGATTGTTGCTACTGTTGGGGGGACATTTCCGCGATTGGCAGGTGATGTTGTACTCCAAGATTATTGTTGTTGTTGCGCAACTGAATAATAATTAATCTCAACTAATGTCTGTGTTTGTGTTTTATTTATCTCTCTCTGTGTTAACATTAAGGTTGGTGAGCCATAAATTGCACTAACAATGGTATGGCTTATGTAACTTGCAGTTCCAAAAATATATCCTTAATGGTTGTCGCTTTGGATATAGGCGTCAGCTAAAGGACATTTAATGTTGAGATGGACATGTAAGCAATGCAGAAAGAGTTTTTGAAAATAAGCATCACCACATTACTGACCAGGAAGCCTTGGTGCTGTACACTAGAGTGCCCCTCGCTGTTCAGCTGCAGGTAGATGTTGCCCTCTAGAGGAGAGAGGAAAGGCACCTGCAGTGTGGGGAAGAAGAGGGGGGGGGGCAGTGTTAAACTGGTTTAACGTGGAAGACAAACAGAGCAGCAAGAAACAGAAAATATTTTAAAGAATTTCATTCCAACATAGCCTTTTAGATATTCTGATTGTCATTATGAGAAGGTACCGCATTTTGGAGTGACGTGTAAATGTATTGTGAATATGTGTATGAATAGATTACACTAGGAATAAGCATCTAGGGCAGGGGAACCTTTTTCCTCTCAAGGGCCATTTCAATTTTTTCAACATCCTCCGAGGGCCGTACAAATTATTGACCTCTGCTTAAAAATACTAAAATCACAGCCCATTCATTTCACCTTTCTTTCATGCTGTGCAAAGAAAAAGCAACCTCTTAATCCAGATATCTCACCATGACTCACGCATGCATGCATGCACGCACGCACGCACGGTTGTGGCATGACCACCAAAACCTCCTCTAGGGGGTTCCGAAAGATTTTAATTTTTTATGTTGAAGGTAAAAAGCATCAATCTGGTGCACTTTGAGAGCAACATTAGGAGATCTATGGATACATCTCTCAACATCATATGAAACAGAACTGTAAGCAGATTTTCTTTATGGATATTTTACAAATCACTCCCCTTTTAAACTTTATTCTTGTTTATTAATAACAACTTTTTTTTACTGTCATATAGTATTTTATACTTGTTTATTTTATTCTCTTAATGTTGTATATAACTAATGATCATATAAAGATGTGGCTTTACCTCACTGGTTGGAGAAAAAGCTTCTTATATTCGTTAGCATAGCTAGCTAACAAGATGCTAATAACAACAAAGTTATTGACTGTATGATCAGTATGACGGAGGAACAGATCGCCACTGGGCTTTCAGCTAAAGACACAGCCACGAACAAACTGCGACATGTGTACGGCTCCTTATCTGAAGTGCCGGAGCCGCAGGCCCGGTTCCAGAACAAAATGACTCTGGGTGCATCTGAGATTATTGAGGGTGCAGTGGTAAAGTGCTATTTTTATAAGTGGGGAGTGGACCCAACACCCTCTAGGGGGGTCCTCACCTCCTCTAGGGGTGCATGCTCCCGAGATTATTATTTTTTATATATTGAAGTTAAAAGCATCAATCTGGTGCACTTTGAGGGCAAAATGAAGAGATCTATGGATCTATGTGTTCTTTGCTTGATTCATGCCTTCTCAGTCCCTTATCACGTAGCCTATAAGAGCATGGCGCCAGTTGTTGTAGCCAGTTGTGGTGATGGCATCTGACTTACTTGAACCGAAATGACTACATGCATAGCAGAAGATGGTATATTTTTTTACATGAATATTCCAGCCAATCTCTGTTTTGAAACCATGAGCTGCAAAATGAGCGCCTTACCCCACTGTACAGGGGAGTTGGGTACTTGTTTTAAATATACCTGGGCAGGCTCTGTTTTGCCGAGGTCCTCTGGCACTTGCGGGCCGCTGGGGGGTGGCGGTGTTTGGGGCAATGAAGACGGCTGCGGGCAAAGCCGGCGAGTCGGGCGTTAGTGTCCACGACGGTGGCCGCGGGTAACGTAATGTCCCCATGATCTGAACTGTTATTACCTGCAGTAGATGCAGTGTTACTGCTGGCGATAAGGGCTGGTTGTTTTAACCATTTTCTGATGTCCATCATTGACTGCTGTGTAAGCACCTTGCAGATGACGAACGCGCAGCGGCACAGGTCACGCACACCTGACATAATAACGCTACTTACCGTTTAGATTGACCAACTAAATGCAGCAGACAATGTTATTCAACCACAATTTATTTTATTTCAACTAAATTCGTATTATTTTATATGTAATATTTTTCACGTTTTTTTTTTTCACTTTTCAAATGAGGGTGCAATGCACCCTTATGCACCCCGCAGAACCGGGCCTGCGGAGCCGCGTTCTGGTGCTCTCCGTCAGCTCTACACCCCTGTCAGACGAGACATATACCACACCTTGGCCACGAAAAACAGGCACTCGCTTGTTTAATTATTTTGCGGTCTAGATTTCTTAAATTTTTTTTTTTTTCCCGTGTGTTTATAAATTACCTCAAGGGCCGTATCAAATTCCCCACCCCTGATCTAGGGTGGGGGTATCAATATATAATATAGCAAGCATATATCTCTTGAAGCAATTAGTCATTTACCATACATTTGCTTTTGGAATAAAAATAAACATAATTGATAGTGTTTTTGATTTATGAGATCAGATTGGAAATAGCTTGAGCTAATAAAAGCATTCACCACAAACACAGCGGCTGTTCATTTGTTAAGTCACGAGTCAGCGACTAGTTCATGTTAAAGGTGACATGTCATGCTTTTCCGGTTATTACCCGTCCCCTTGTGTGTTATGAAGGTTTTTATGCATGTAAATGGTGTGCAGAGTCAAAACCCTCAAAGTACACCATGTAGCGAGAAAAACTCTAACACAGAAAATACCTCTCCAAAACGCCTCGTTGGAGATACGTCACTGTCCATTTGATTCTTCCGGGTACATCATGATGTCATGTCGTCCCCGGAACGAAATGGACCAATCTGTGGAGCCGTTACGTTAAGCCCCCGCTGATTGGTCCAAATTGACCAATCCACGGACTTCCTCACACACTCAGTGCAGGCAGCTCTGCTGATCTCTCCTCCCTGGCTGCAGGCTGATAACAGACAGTTGGGATCGCGGCGAAATTCTCTCTGCAGACCCATTCTCACAGCCTTGATCAACCTTTTTCTTACTCAATATCAAGCCACGCTTATTGTTTTTACTTCGGCTGTGACTTTGTGTGTGCTCAGGATGAGTTTGGCTGTGTTTCGCTAAACAAGGAAATCACACCTCCACGGAGCTCAGCGCGATTCACAACGTCCCGATTGGTCCCGACCAATCGGAGCACACTGGGCTCACAGGGAGGGGGGGGCAAGAGCTGGAACGAGCCGTGTAGTGGAGAGTGAATACTGCTGAATACACATACTTTACAGAGATGCTGTATGCGAAACCAATGTGAGTTTGGAAAATTGCACAGTATAAATCTATTCTAGTAGACCTCAACAATGGAATTATGATCAGTGGAAATGGCCATGACATGTGACCTTTAAAGAAAACAGAGAGAGGTGAAGGGCTGGCAGTGTTGTGAAAAGAGTGAAACCTTTTCCTGAAATTCATTTCCCAGCAGCCTCCTGATTTTGCCTTCAAGTTTCATCTGAGTGAAGGAAACAGGACAGAGGGGGAGGGAGGCAGAAAGGGAGGGGCAGACATGTTACATCACCAATGTGGCACCCGTGTGAGAAAAATAAAAGCACCAAAGGAGTGTATAGTGGTTTCTGCAGCACAGTGGATGTTTTACACAGGCCATGTTTTTCCCTTCTGAATCTTATCAAATTATTAACTATTACCACAAAAACTATTTGTGTCTGAACCTAAACTAATCCACCAAACTTCATTCATGAGTTGTTTTTACTTGCCTGAAAAAAATATGTATGGATGTGGCTAAGGCTTGTTAAGATATATGAACATAT
This sequence comes from Pseudochaenichthys georgianus, assembly GCF_902827115.2. NCBI lineage: Eukaryota > Metazoa > Chordata > Actinopteri > Perciformes > Channichthyidae > Pseudochaenichthys > Pseudochaenichthys georgianus. Next base: position 3,155,756 of record NC_047508.1, read on the forward strand.
CAAATAATCCGTTTAAATATTAACATTATTCATCTGATGAACAATCCTGCTTTCACAGAACTGCTCAGTTGCAAACCTCATTTCCAGACAGACGGATGAAGAATTGTATTAACCTTTCATTCCTAATTTTGGATGGCAAAAACCCTGAGTATGTTCCTTTTCATGACAGATTACCTTATCCAGAGGGAACTTGCCGTGTCCCAGAGAGGCCAAGTCGATCTTATGGGAGCCCACCAGACAAAAGTTGCTGGAGCGACGAGGGTTGAGAGCAGGAAGAGCTGCAGCTGAATGATAAGGAAAAGCAGAATGATAAACTTGCAACAGTCAGTAATATGCATGCATTTGTATATTTTCTAAACATTTAATATTCTTGAGTAATTGTTGATTTAAACGGGGATATAATTAGGGATGCACCGATGCAACATTTCTTGGCCGATGTTAACAATTCGGCCGATGCTTTAATGTAATTTTTTTCCACTTGTCATTCCACTTTCTGCCAGGAAAAACAAATAATTTCTCTCGCAAAATGGTTTCAGTTTCAAAGGCTGAGCAAGTTCGTTATTATAACATCATGGTACGCTGTTTCGAAAGTACGCAGCTCTGCCTGCTGTGACGGCCCGTCCACACGGCGGCGTGCGTTGAAGCTTCAACGCTTCTGCCCATTCACTTTGAATGGGGTGACGTCACACTCTGCCGAACTGCATTGTGGTTCCGTCGCTTCGCTTTGCTCGCTTCAAAAGTTGAGCAATGTTCAACTTTTGAAGCGTCAGCCAATCAAATCATATGCCAGTACAAGCTCTATCCAATGAAACCACGTTGGTTGTTGGTCGAGTTTCAGACACGCCCACCGGCAAGCTTCAACGCACGCCGCCGTGTGCATGCTGTGTGAGGGGACTGGTGAGCGGAGCAAAACACACCTTTAGAGTTAGACCTATCACACTGACTTAGTTATAAATATGTTTATTCTTCACTGTTGGGTCACTCATTACTAGATCAGCGAGCTGCATGAGACAATACTGACGGGCTGTCAGGAGAGAGAGAGGAAAAGAGAGCGCTCCGTTCCGTGTCAACGGAACACTTTTTGCCAACTGCAAAACCCCACACTGCCGACACGTTGTTTTTTTGTTTTCTTTAGTTCATGTTTTTATTTTATATAAGCGAACTACGGGTGCCGCAGATGTAACGGATCGCGAGAAAAAAAAAAATAACAAAAACATTGGCGACCGCCATCTGTGAATGTCACCTCATTTGCCGATGGCAGTAAATAGGGCGAACATCGGCCGACGACAAAGTCTGGCCTATGTATCAGTGCATCCCTAGAGATTAGGGATGCTCCGATCACCAATTTTGGGGCCAATCGCCGATCCGATCGAGTGGGCGGGGATCTTCCATTTAAAGTGATGTTTACAACTCAGTTAATGGGGCTCATTCACTGGAGCTTCCACAAACAACACACATAATTATTACATCCAAATGAAGTACATTATTCAAGTTTACATTAACTTTGGATAATAACACGGGAGAAATGAGCGGAAGCGCTCTCTTTTCCTCTCTCTCCTGTCAGTATCTCATGCAGCTCACTGATCCAGTAATGAGTGACCCGACAGTGAAGAATAAATATATGTATAACTAGTTTAGCTTGTTCCAGAGGTAGATCAAATAGCTAAGTGTGTTAGGTCTAACTCTTAGAGTGTTTTGCTCCGCTCACCGGTCCATCACAGCGGGTGGAGCTGCAGGATTTCTGCTTCACACACGTTGCATACCGCTATTTTATTGTCATTTTTCGGACACCTTAAAATACAGCCAGACTGGTGAAGCCATTTTTACGTGCTTGATGTGAACGAGCCTTTTGGGGGCACATACGCACATACGGGTACTTCTCAGGCATGACGGGTAATCTCCGACGTTTCGCTCTCTCAAAAGTTGGGCCATTCTGTCTTCATGCGCCAATGAGCAACTCTCATAGGAATGAATGAGGCCCCGCCTCCCACGCTGTATCCAGTTCTTATTATACATCCATGGCTTTGCCGCGCACAGAGAAAAGTGTCATGTATTTTACGTCATCATTTTACGTCATGCGATCGGCATTTTTAGAGAGCACAGATCAATCGGCAGAGAGTGAGTATCGGCCGATATCGATCAGCGGCCGATCGATTGGAGCATCCCTAGATATAATATCAGAAGTACTGACCAAAATAAAACTCAACTTACATGTCAGGCTGTGACTGTGACTGGATCTCTGTAAATGCAAAATAAAAGGTTTAGGTGAGAGGTTAAATAACAACACATACTCTATGATTGGGACGGGACATTTAACGGGATACTCACTTTGAGGGTGTTCAGAAGCTTTCTTGGCGTAACCTGAATATGAGCAAACAACTTAACCTAATCAGTATTTTTTTGGTAAATGCACACATGGCTCATTTATTTGTCTCCCGACTTACCCGTGACTTTGCGCTAGCCCGGTCCATACTGCTGTTACCACCTGAAGTGTGGGACTAGAATGGCACAAAAACAGAACATTTGTAAATTATGTGCCTAATAATGCTGTTATACCCACAATGTACCAGAAAAACCTGTTAAGACAACGAGCATGCTAAGAAAATTAGTGTGCTAACAAGATGCATGCCTCCCAGCCCACCAAAATAAAAACCCCATTGGTCAACAACATGCAAGCTAACATCACGTTAAGCCAACAACATGCTGAGCTACCTAGCATACTAAACTTGGAAATGTTATTTCACAATGGAAACAATTATTTTTCAGTCTATTATAGATATTTGATTGAAAACATAGCAAAATATGAGTTCACATCAATATGTTGAAAGTTCTCACCAGGCTGTAGACCTCCACATCTATCTCAAAGGATGAGCGGATATCCTTCCTTAAATATCAAGGGGACAAAACAGTATACGTTGCAATAATCTATATATTCCCACTCAAATGATCACATTTATGCAGGCATGAGACTTTTCACATTTAAAAAGGCAAGTGAGCAAGATCATAAATAAGAAACTCAACATTCAACACGTGTAACAAATGTGTCCTACTAAAGCAGTGATTCTCAAATGGGGGTATGCGGACCCCTAGGGGTACGTGAGATTTAAAAAAAAAAAAAAAAAACGTCATGAAAAAAATACTATGCATGATTACAAAAATAATCTTAGAACAAGTTAAATAGAAAACACCAAGGGGGTCCTCATATAAACATCTCAAATGTGTGTATTGTATTTTATAGTTTTGCATAATATATCATTTTGTTCATTGGTTTGTTAAACAGATATTACTTCAGTGGAAAAACTCCTTGGAAAAATCAGTTTTAATTTTTTTTCGTTATGTTATTTTTTTTTCATGCATAAAATGAAAATATCCTTAGTTTGCATGAAGGAGTTAATAAATCACACACTGAGGGAACATCACTATATTAGAATTATTTGTATAGGCTTTTTCGATCAAAAATGTTCGGGTTGGTCAGGGGGTACTTGGCTGAGAAAATGTTTCAAAGGGATACACTACTGAAAAAGGTTTGAGAAGCACTGTACTAAAGGACAAGCTGTTTGGATGTTACCATTCATTTATAGTTTGTTAAAAGCATTGTAAGCCCAAAACCAGGGTGTCCATCACTGATTTAAACAATAGGAATAAATGGTTTTGTTTACTTGTGAAAAAACATTCTGTCAATTCAGAAAAATAAAGTGTGTAGTATGTAAAAGCAGCAAATGTGTTCCAGGATTGATGCATAATATTTTGTTAAACGCAATAACAACGCAGCAGCTTACAGGATGACAGAAGTAGGGAAGGAGATAGTGTCTCCGTTCTTAGCATCAGCAGCCGTGGCGAGCGGCGTGGCATCGATGTTGCAGGGCCCGTAGCGGATCAGCACGAAAAAGAAGTGACTCGGCCGACCTAAACACAAAAAAACGTAGTCCTTTCTAACTGGATGTCAAACAGGTCATTTTTATTAGCTAAGCCCTGCATTTTGAAAACGTGTTTTTATTAAACTTATACATATGAACAATATGCACATGCGCTGCAATGGCGTAAAACCCTGTCATTAGGAGAAACACGCTGCAACTTCAGAAACGATGCAAATATAAAAATGCTGCAGATACAAAATGCTTCAAATTAGTCACTCACTATATTTAAAATGATTAGTTCAGCTACGTTAGCTCAATGGCAGATCTGCAATAATATCTGAAGGATTTATGCAATTTTCATTGACAAACTTTATAACTCCCGAACTTCAGCATTTTGTATTGCAGCATTTTTTAAATGTGGCGTTTCGTGCATGTGTTTTGGCACATTTGTGTGCGTTTTCCCCTGTCAGCCTCCATGGGACAATTAAAATGCAATCAAATAAAGTAGAATTGTTTTCCTGCTACCTGTGCGGTTGTGTGAGGAGCAGACAAACTCCACCTTGAGAGGCAGCTGGATGTTTGTGATGCTGACCGTCCCTCTGCAGGGCTGCTGGGGAACATAGTCCCCCTCCTCTCCTGACTCAGAGCCCCTCTCCTCCCTCAGTCTAGCAACCTCCGCCAGCAGGGCAGAACGCTTCTCACCTGGAACACACAAGTAGAACACATGGAGATAATTAAGAAGATGAAGAAAAAACTCTTATGCTTTAAATACAATTATTTAGGCTTTGCGAAATAGGGATGGTTGTTATTATTATTATATAAACAGACAAATGTATGCATAATAGTTTTTTTTTTTTTTTAAATAACACTCGTTTGTGTTATTTCATCAACTGTAAGTAAAATGTTAGTATCGAAATAAAGCAATATTTCATATGTAGCTCGTAGACAAAGATGGCTACGTTAAAACTGAAATCTAGACCCTTCTCTGGATATCATCAAGTAAACCCTGAAAACTAATTTGTGAGCCTTCCCACTTTAATTTCTTCATCCCCCTGCACTCACAAACAATGTCACACATCTCCTTATGTGCCTTCTGTCTCCTTGTCTGTTTTCTGTGCAGTCCTTGCGTGTTCTGTTGTGTGTTTTATGTTCCCTCTGTATAAGCATACTTGGGTTTATGAAAGGCTCTATATAAATGTAAGTTATTATTATTAGTAGTAGTAGTAGTAGATTTACAGGAGACCAGCAGGAGCTTCTCTGCCTCAGCCTCCTCCAGCGAGCCTCGGCCATGCTCTTCATCGGTGCAGCAGCTCAGAGCCTGCAGCGTCTGGCTGATCACATTCTGCAGCTTCCCTGCTTCTTCATTCAGAGTCTGGACAAACACAGGACAACATGTAACACTATGGGTTACTCACTTTCAATTTTGAAGCGCAGTTTACATTTCAAATTGACTGATTTAATATGATCTAATAAAGTATATACTTAAATCTCATCCTGAAGTATGAAGTCTGAAATTGGTTGATGGTCAGTTCTTCCTCATTTTCCTCAATTGTTCATATTTAGTTTATTAAAATAATGATATTGTGGTCAATAAAAGATGTCTGCTATTATGAGTATTATTATTTGTATAAGGCACCTTCTGCCTTCCTGTCATTAGGAGTTAGAAATGTAATGGCTATCGATTAGATTACTCATTATCCTAAACTGCTGGGACATTTCCCTATATCCAATTACCTTTATACTACTACTACTACTCTTCACTTACTTGTCAGCATAGGTCGGCATTGATGTACAGAGCCGACTAAAGAAGACCTTGTTTATATTGGCATCATATTGAGAGGTGCAGCCAGTGACGCGTCCTAAAACCAGGAAGTAAGCTATTGGTTCCTTCGACAAAAAGCAATGGGATTTCTCCACAGGGTTTTGAAACATAGCTGGAAATAAGGTCCGTGGAAAACAAACCCGTTTGATAAATGCACGTTTTGTTCAGCCGGATAATCTCCACATGTTTACCCTACTTTTATAATTTTCTAATCATAAATCTAATCGATAGATTATAAAAAAGGGTTTTAGGACGCCTCACTGCACCACTAGAAGCCAACTCCATCGATCAAGCTGAAACTTCCTCTCCCTCTTCTTCTCATGCAACTCATGTCACTCTCCTTTAACTCCTCCGGTGACTTTCTTTTATTTGAAGATTGTTTTTTTGCACGGCGCTTGGCCGGTTACCGGTGGTATTAAAAACATTTTGGCGAATGGTTAGGTGGCGCGATAGTCTGTAGTGAAGGAGCGCGCTCCCGCTCACGGGAGCCTGCTCGCGCTGCGCTCCGCAGCAAACAGCTGTTTGCTTTTCTCCCAACAACGACAAGCGACTCACCAAACGCTATGTTGTAGCGTTAATAAACGAAACAATTTAACAAAATTGCAAGTCAAAATACCTATAACACAGGAAAAAAACATTTTTAAACAATATTTTTAGTGGCCCGAGCGGGCAAGTGGAAAGTACGTTACGGGGTGTCTAAATAGTGCTTCCGGGCCAGCGGGCCATTTATAATGTCGAGCCCTGCAGTTTATAGTGGTGAAGTGATGATGTATTTTTGTTGGCCGACTCAGAAGTTAGAATCGCAAGTGCTCCATCAACCAAAAGCAATGAGATTTTTCCATTGGATTTCAGAAAAAAAAAAACATTATAATTAGCATTTTTTCCACCAGAAGGAAAAAGCTATTGCGAGGCAATAAACATTGAAGATTCAAACATTCACCAGTGGGGTATTCACTTGCGTATTTTGTAGAACAAGACGTGAACATCCCTTCAGCTTGTGTTAACCACCAACCTTATTTATAGACCCGATTATCTTATCCTATTTATCTAACAAAAAACACATTCAAAACCATTGACTTCAAGATGACTACACGCAGTCGACTTCACTCTATAGGTTAGTCTGGTCGTGTTACACACCGTGATTTTCTCCCTGGTGTTGACGGAGGGTTGAGGTCGGGACTTCTCTGGAGCTCGCCTCTGAACACCAGGAGTGACGCTCTGAATGCTGGGCGCTTTATTCTGTCTTTGTGTGCGGTAGGCATCAATACTGTAATAAACAGAACAGAAAAACATTCAAACATTGTGTCAACTGAAACTATTGATATTCTATCTAGTCACATCAAATAATGTATCATCATAGCTTTAAGAAGGCCTGTGGGCCTGCTGTTATTACCTGTATAGAGGAGCAGATTCACTAACAGGAGTGGTGGTCTCTTCAGGAGTCAGGAGCAGAGAGGGAAGAATGGAATCCTGGCTTGCTTCCAGTCGCTGTAGGTGGAATATGGAACATTAAATATGTTTTCCAGGGACTGAATTATGAATGGAACACATGTATGGAAAGCTCATAAGCCGCTTTCACACCAAGTACTTTGCTGTACTTAGTCCCGCCGAACTCTTTAGTCCCAGAACTGTCCTAGTAAATCGCGTTCACACCGGAATAAGTCCCTGCAAACAACTTCACGGAATATACTGCCGCCCGAAGTCCCGGAGTCCCCCGGACTAAATTGCCACCCGAAGTCCCGGGTAAATCGCCAGAAGCGCCGACACCTCCTCATCACTCCACCGCTCCCACGGTTTATTTTGTGTTGCCATAAGTTAGTCTCTCTCTTCATTGGTGCGCTAATGCTAATGCTAATAATGCGAGCAAATAAAATGGCAGCTTCACAAAACTTTTCGGAGTTTTACGGGCCGTGTTTTGCAATTCGCCCAGACAATCAGAAATTGGAACCTTTTCCTCCCCAGGCAAGTATCCCCTCTCTAGCAGGGACTGAACAGGGGTGAAACGGTTTGCATGAACTAGGTTCTAGTTCCAGATATGTTTGGTGTGAAGGCAAAATCCCAAGAACTATCTGAACTATTCCTGGGGAAATGAAATTATCTTACCAGAGGAGTAACCACAGCCTCTAAAGACTTGCTGAGAGGAGAGAGGATGCCACTGGAAGGAAAAGTCAGCAGCTCATCCTTGTTGCTTTCCAGCTTCTTGCTTTCATCACAGTGCTTTTCTTTGGACTCCCTCTCTTCCTCACTTTTCTCCTTTTCTGACTCCATGTCAATCTTTTCTTTGTCTCCAGAGCAAATGCCAATGCCGCTGTCCTCAGTGTCTTCATCCCGCCTCTGCTCCTCCATCCTTCCAGCATATTCCAGCACCTCATCGAACATCTGGTCAATAATTTCGGCAGTGTTGGTCTCATCGTGAGAGCTCAGTTCAGCATCTATGGAAGATACATTAACAAAGGGAGGGCACTTTCTGAAAAAATAAAAAACTTCAATTGACACAGGTAGACGCCTGCTAATGTCTGAGACAATTGTATTTAAATGAAGGAAACCCACACCATATAGATACGATCTATCTTGTTGTAGGTTAATCCCAGTCACAACTTTTCCCTCAAGTGCAACCCTGCAATAGAAACTGTGTGCTCATGGTCTTAAAATGGTCTCTCTACTTACCACCGCATTGAAGCTGAATAATGTAACCTTTAAGTGAAACTGAAACATCCATACAAACATATGTGGAGAAGCTTGTCCACCTGTGAATTTGTAAACATTCTGCTCTCAATATGAACCCACCACCTGCAGTGATTTCTGTCTCACCAACAAACAATTTCACCCACGTGCTCGATTCTAGAGGTTCACCTCCTTCCTGTTCTCACCTGACCCTGCCTCCGCCCTGGACTCCATGGAGGTATTTTCCTCAGACACTGTTGAGTCATGGATTAGCTCAGGCTCCAGGATAAAGGTGACTTTCTTTGAATTGTCTCCTCCCTCTGCTTTGTGGGTTTGTTCTGACGGCCCATCTACAACACCCTGCCCTGTCTCCAGAAGGTGATCTGACACCTGGACCTCTGACAAACCCTGAGCAAAGGCAGATGTTGGAACTCTTTTGTATGAGTCCACATCCAAGTCTTCTTCTTTCACATTAGCTGCCCGGATCTCCTTTGACTTTTGACATATGTCATCGGTAGAAGTACTTTCTCCTGTATCTTGCTGGTTTTGTTTTGTTGTAAAAATATGAATATCTTCTGCAACTGCTCCTTCACAGGACTCCATGTTCCCTTGTTCTTCATCCTCTTCAGGTCTAGGTTTTTCATCTTCCTTCGTTTTAGAGGAGCCAGGCATTTCAGCAGAGACATCAACCAAATAACATTCTCCATGTTGGATGTCAGAGAGTTCACTTTGATCTGCAACACTGTCCATTTTCTCTTTTTCCATTATAGGTGATTCACAATGACTCTCCTGCTCTTTAACACACACACATTTCTCCTGTTCTGCAGCTCTGATAGACTCTTCCTCATTGCACACCTTTTCTTGAGGATAACTCCAAGACCTTAACTCCTCATCTGTTGAAGGCTCAATGCCCTCTTCACTATATGAACTATCAATTTCCTCAAATGACCCAGACCTGCCCTGTGTAATCACTATGGAATCCTCAACCGGTTCCTTCATGTTCGACTCCTCTGAATGAGTTGATTCTAGCAAGCCTTGCTCTTTACCTGAAGGCAACTCAATGCGTTCCTCACCCAAAGGTGCTTTTGAGAAACTCTGATCCTCGCTAAAAGACAAATTCAACACAGTCCCAGTCTGTGCAGCGGAACTCTTTTGCTCCTTCTCCTCCCTGACTCCATCATCAGCATTTTGCTCCATCCATTCCATGTGCATCTGTCCCTCAATAGAGTTTCCAAGCTCTAGCGATCCTTCACAGTCTCTGGGTGCCTTTAATCCTGTTGAAAAGTAGTCTTACATGTTATAATAGGCTACCCGTGTTAGTTCATTCATATCTACTCTTTTATATTAAGTGGGTGTCAAAATGGATTTAAATAGTGTAGAATAATGATGTTAGAAAAGCATATATTACACAGTAAACACGCGGACTTCCTTGCAACTCTCTTAGGTGCTGCTATTAATTGAAATGGAGGAAAACACTGTTAAAGTAGATATTGTTTCTATCATGATAATGAAACTGGCACTTAAACTTAAGGAAATTAATGACTATTGATGGCAAACCAGTGCTCTTTTTTATTAAAAAAAAGAAAGTCTGTATACCACACTGTGGAACTAATAGGAATAATGTATCTTCTTATTACTAAGTAGGACCAGATTCTATGTACAGGGTTCATACACTTTTTCACCATGATGTTCAATGACTTCTTCATGACCTTTACGTAATTATCCATGACCAAAGAAATGGCTCTTTCTCAGCATACCACTGAAAATGGTTTATTTTAACATGGAACAGGAAAATAAGGTCTGCATATGAAACATGTTGTGCCTATCTAAAACAAATCAGATAGGCTTACTAGCTTCTACACGCTAAAGCAACTAAAATCTCTCACCAGCAAAATACCTCGACAGTTAAATGCTAATTTACGTTTCATTACTATACAGTATTTATTATCATTATAGTATTACTATTTCGGCGATTAGATAAAATATAAATTATATTTGATGCAACTTTAGTTACATTTCCATGACTTTTCCAAAACTTTGAGAAAAATATTGTTTTCCATAAATTTCCAAGGCCTGGAATTTGCATTTAGAATTTCCATGACTTTCCCAGGTTTTTAATGACCGTAAGAACCCTGTATGTAAGCATAACGTCTTACTGTAGGTGACCAAACAGCAGCATTTCAAGGGTTGTAGAAAGGGTCAGTTAAACGGTTCTAGTAGCAGGTGAAATGTTGGTACTGTATCACTGTTTGGGAATAAATACAAATAGATTTAAAAGAGTAGTGTTTTTTGTTTTACAATTGTTATACTCCGAGTGCGATGGCATCAAAAAGGCAAGAATACTGGTCTTGCAGATCAGTTTAGGTCATTTCTACTTCTATTGCTACAATCCGTCTGCTGAAATCCTGTGTGTATCGACCTAATCCTCTATACTTCAGGAACAAAATGTGTGTTTGTATATTTATAATGACTGTTTTTGTAAAAGTAGGTCTGATGTTGAAAGTCTTACCTGCACCAGATGTAGAAGCTTCAGTGAAGCTGCCATCTTTCATCACAGCATCATCATCATCCATCTGCTAGAAGCAACAGGGAACACAAATAAGATATAAGAATGCAGAGCAGAGCCTCATCTGATGTTTGTGATATAATCAAAGTAAATACACATACTAAAAAGAGTAATACAGTACAGCATCTCAAATGTATTATCGTGACTGTGTGCTAAACAACTATAAAAAGTGCGTTACTATGTTACTATTCATGTAACATACAGTTGTATCCCTATTCATTATAGGTGATTTTCTTTCAATAAACCCTATGAAATAAATTGGAACTGTGACATCATCCTTGTAAAGCAGTGTGTTACCTTCTCATATACCCACTATGGATCTAATATAAGCTGCTGTTCATGACATGTGAAGTGAAAAGATAATCCTTTATGTGAACAATCAATTTCCCCAAAACCACACCACACCTTAATATGTGCACTTTTTCAGAAGTGATCTTCTACCTCTGAAGAGACAAATATCTGGAGCCAAGTAAATGGGTTATTATGCCAACAAGGTGACTTTTTTTTTGTACCTTGTTATTTGCCTTCACTGCTCCTATTCTTATCACTACCCAAATCAATGATGCCCATTTTATTGGCTCCAAGTATTTGGCAGTGTTGAAGCAAAAGAATGACCAGAAAGGGAAGGGTTATTTGGTCACAGACTCACATCCCAGGGCTGCATAGGAGGCCAACAAACTCTTCTTGTGGATCTAGGAACCCAGACGGAGGAAGAGGGGCCAGGAGGGGTCCATCCCTGCTAATGTTTACATGAACTAGTGTATAAAAAACCCTCAAAAGCTATTTACAATAAGAAGTGACATTCTGAGTATATTACTGAACATACTACATGCCAGCCAAAGGGGGCATCCTATCCATTCAAACGCTATATAAGCAGCCTATCCTATCAGCATCGCAGAGATGTGGAAAGCTGTCTAGAATAAAGTGAGTATCTGTTCCATTTCTTTTATGTGCCAAATAGAAAACACATCTACTTTAATAAAACACAATAACACAACATTACTGACAGCTAAGACCAACATATTCTTATTTGAATTATAAAATATGATAATCGCAAGCCCACCTGAGATAATGAGGGATCAGAGCTGCTCCTCTTCAGCCAGGCGTTCTCACTGATTGGTTGGAACGGCAACTGGTTCAACTCCCGTTCCCGTTGCTGATCAGTGAAACAAGGTCACAAGTCAAGACATACATTTCCTACAGGTACTCATTCATGCTCAAGTCAATATAATTAAGGACAGTGCAGCAGCTAGTAGCTTCAATTTAGATAGATTTAACTGTTTGAACATTCAAAAAAGAAATACTGATGGATATTGCAAATAGTTTATATGGGTAAAGGATTTATATCACAATGCTTAGGAGTTAAATTGCCCATATACACTAAAGAAAATAAGATCAACAATGATGTTGATCCAGTTCATTTAAGAGTGGATAATACATTTTAGTAAAAAAAGGCCAAGAACCAACCTGGCGGATGCGTGAAGCCTGCATGGAGCTGGGTGCTGCAGAGCCCTGCAGCTTCTGCTGGATGGCAGACACAAATTTGGATGGGGTCCGCGGAGAGATGTTGGCAGAGCTGGCTGTGGTGGGGGGGGCAGTCTGGAAGACTGGCACTTTGAAACGCTCCAGTCGCTGGTTGAATTCTCCCTCACCTGAGGGCCACATTTATAGGGATTAACTATCAAACACGAATAGGAATCAGGTCAAATTAAAATCTAAGAAATTGTAGCAAAAACACCATATACATATCTGTATTTGTCTATGTAATACAGCAGTATGGTGTCTAACAACAATAGAATTTGCATTAATAGAGCTAGTCGAGATGTATGTTATTTTTGCCTAATCGACTGACTCATTCTAACTTAAGGTAAGCTCACTACAGCAGTGTGGGCTAAACATGTGATGGGAGAATGCCCTGTGCGTCCAGTGGGTTGTGAGAGGGTACTGAATTCCTATTTAGTGGGACGCTGGCAAATGATCCATACAATGGGGCGGTGGTGGCGAAGTCGATAGGGACTTGGCTTGGCAACTGGAAGGTCACCAGTTCAAGTCCCGGCAAGACCAAGTGCTACCGAGGCGCCGTTCAAAATGGCAGCCCACTTCTCCTAACACAGGATGGGTCAAATGCAGAGAAACAATTTCCCCACAGGGATTAATAAAGTATATCAAATATCAAATCATATAGAGTGGGCTGCTGAATGTAGTACATGTGTACAATTCAATGGGCATGATGTATTTTAAAGCTAATTATGCAAAAGTCCCAAAAGCTTTCTTTCCAACCCTTGTTACAATCATGTTTTTACTAACGACTTTGCAGCTAGGTACTAGGGCTGAACGATATACCGTGTCATGGCGATAACCGCGATATGCGCATGCGCGATATTCACACCGCAGGGACGTGCGGTTTTATTCATTTTGAAAGAAAATGCTAACACACTTTAGCACAGAATTCAAAATAAAGATACCCTTATTACTTCTCGAAACTGCACATGCAATATATCCGATTAAAGGTGAGACTCCACAGATTATTTAAGTATAGTATCTAAGCGATCCAATCTCGCAAGGGGAAGCAAACAGACATCACAACACGTACCTTTTACGGAGCTTCTAGGGAGATCGTCTCACCGTAGCTGTCAATCTGATCAAAAGACGTGTTCAATGGCATTAAAACGAGAAAAAACGCGGCTGAATCGGTTGATCCATAGGTTGATAATGTGGCTTTGAAGCAATTGTTTATAATCCATAATTCCATTTTTATGTAAAAATCGGAGCACAAAAGTTAGCTGCCAATGGTAGCCACCAGAGTGTATGCCGCTTCCGGTTTTGGCTACGCGTCACTCTCAATCCTTATTTGATAATGTGCGTGTGTTAGACTGCGCTGGACTGCCGCATAGCCAAGACCGGAAGCAGCAGCCACTCTGGTGGCTACCATTAGCAGCTAACTTTTGCTCTGCGATTTTTACATAAAAATGGAATTATGGATTATAAATGAAATAATTTTTGTATACAGAGACGTTAAAAACCTATGGATTAATTGATTCAGCCGCATTTTTTCTCGTTTTAATGCCATTGAACACGTCTTTTGATCAGATTGACAGCTACGGTGAGACATCTCCCCTAGAAGCTATGTAAAGGTACGTGTTGTGATGTCTGTGTTTGCTTCCACTGTCGCGAGTTCGGATCACTCAGTGATGATACTATATACCTAAATAATCTTTGGAACCTCAGCTTTAAATCGGATATCTTGTATGTGCAGCTACGATAAGTAATAAGGGTACCTTTATCTTGAGTTCTGTGCCAAAGTGCGTTAGCATTTTTTGGGGGGGGGGGGAAATCGCGATGTCAGTTTTTTTCAATATCGTGCAGCCCTACTGGGTACGGCAAATCATTTGAACTGAACTTACACCCTCAAAGATGGCCCTCTGGCCACTGTCAGGTCTGATCTGAGATCATTCAAGTTTATGCATTTTAGGTTGATTGTATTCTATCTATTATTCTTTGTTTTAATCTCTGTAAAATAATAGAAAATAGTATTTAACAGTAACAAGTCGGATGTCTCTTTGACATGTGTGTTTATTTGCATACTCACGAAGGAGATGCTCTTTGAAACCCTTTTCCTGGAGGATGAGCAATGGGCTGTCCACCCCGGGATCAGACAGGCAACGCTGGGCAAGAGGAGCTCCCCCTAAGACAACACACACCATTTATATTTATAGCACCACACAAATTGCACAGCACCTTGACAATAGTTCTTATCTTGCATGCAGGAAATCCAGCTTGACTGTTGACCTTTGCTACACGTCACCAACTTCAGATTTCCCACAATCACCGCCCACATAACTGTAACCTTTGTATGTACAGTCTAATTTTGTGCTATACAATAAATATGTTTATATATATATATATATATATATATATACTTGTTTATTATGTCTTCCTAGCTAATACCAATGCAACAGCCCTGCAATAAATCCTACTTTCATATCATGTTATACTGAAGTGTTTTGTTATGATATTTAGTCTTCCATTATTGATAAAAAGATACAATATTTTCTTGTCTGGTCAAATGTAAAGGTAAGATTACCCTCTCGTCTCTGTGTGAGCTGCTGGACCCGGGACCGGACTGAAGACACCATGGGTGTGTCCGGCTTGGCCTCTAGCTCAGCTTTGCGTCCAGAGGAGGGTTTAGGACTACAGTTCTCCTGACCAGACGCCTCCAGGCGCCGTCGCTTCTGGCCATCATTGCACTCTGAGACATCAGATAGAAAGATGCAAGGGAAGGATAAAGTCAAAAATGTTCTTAAGTGCAACGCCTGCAGAGAATATGATACACAGATATGCGTGAACCTCTACATTATTATTAATAAAGGCACAAACAAACCTGGTGCCAAGAGGACATTATCTTCAGAATCTGACAGAGGTGTTCTCTGTCTTTTCATGACGTTGCCAACATTTTCCTCACCAGCTTCCATTCTGAGCCGCAAACAGTGACATCATGTGTTTTAAGATGCAAGCTATTATTAAGCACAACAGCATTGTTACAAACAGGTGAACTCATTGCAGTTCATTTAGTGACTCACCTGCTCACAACTAATAAAATGGCCCAGTGAGTTACAAACCGGATACAAATAAGATGTGTCAACAGTGAAGGTAATGTACGAAACGATTGATCGGCTAAAAGTTATGATGTGGGTTAAGACGAACTATAGCCTAATAGCCACGATAGAATGAATAAAGCTACGTAACAACAGACGTGTTTACACAGACAGAGGAATATGATATAATATTGGATATTATATCCGGTTTTAGCATTTTGTATGAAATGTTGCAGTAGGCCTATGTCCGAGCCAGTAAGATTAGGTACAATGATGTAACATAACGTTAACTTGTTAACACTGCTAACAATTGAATAAACATGTGTTCGTTAAAGCTAATTAGCGTTAAAGCATATATCTGCGTAATTAAAACCTGTTACTTGACTTAGCTTGCTAACATTAGCTTCGCAGCCATTTGAATAGACTCTGGCAAGCTAATTCCAAGCTAACTTTTCTAAAACTGACCAGCGTAACGTTAGCCTAGCTTAGAATTGCAAGCTAACTGTAAAACTAACAAGCGGAACAACAGAGCTGGCAATGTATATGCTGAATAATTCGTGTGTTGTCTTACCTGAAAAGAAGTCTGTAAGGAACAGTTGAATTGATAGAAAGCTAGACACAACCTCCTTGTTGTTTTTACGCTTTCGTTTCCTCCTCCAACTTTGAATTTCAGCGGGTCTTCTTCTGACGTTAGCAGAGCATAGTGCACCCAACTGCAGTACCGTAAAGACTGTGGAAGATATGGCAAGTCGATTTAGCTTTTATTCATTTCTGGAGGATGTCAGAAATTCAATTGTAACTAGTTGTAATGTGTATTCTTGATATCAGATATGCGATTTTAACTAGTGAGATTTTCATCGTTTTTCTTAATAATTTCAATGGGAGTTGGCATTTGAACTATTTCAAATTCCAATTTCTGATATCAGTAGGCCTAATTCCTTTTTTTGATATCAGGAATTCAATTGTAACTAGTCATAAATACAAATTGAATTATAACTAGTAATAATTGAATTCCTGATATCAAAAAGGATTTTGAACTAGTTCAAATGGTATTTCTGAGATCAACAATTGGCATTTCGACTAGTTGAAATTGAATTATTGATATCAGAAATTGGTATTTTTACTGGTTCAAATGTATTTGTAACTACTAGTAATAACTGATATCAGAAATGTCAAATTCCAACTCCCATTGCAATGAATGAGAAAAACGATGCAAATCTCACTAGTTAAAATCACATTTCTGATAATCAAGAATACACATTACAACTATAGTTACAATTGCATTTCTGATATCAATAATTTGCATTTTAACTAGTTAAAATTCTATTTTTGATATCAGAAATAAACATTATTACTAGAAAGAATGCATTTTTGATATCAAGAATTTGCATTCTTACTATAAGAATAGATTTTTTGATATCCTCCAGAAATGAATAAAAGCTAAATCGGCTTGCCATAGAAAGAACGCCCCTTTGGACCGGGCGAAATATAATAGGCCTCGATTTGCTCAGCACTAGTGTCTGTGTAAAGTAGACGTCTGTACCGTGGACTGTACATAATTCCTCTAGATGTATTTGTCTGTCGTCTGTATATCTTATACAGTCAACAGAATGGTATGTGCTTGCTGAAAACATGGGATTGCGTTTTATTTACCGTGTTAAACAGTGGCGGCGCTAGGGGGTGGCTACTTGGGCTCAAGCCCCGGATGTTTTCTGAAAAGCCCCGGATGTTTCACTTAAAAAAATAAAAAAATAAACTTCTCGGGGGAGTAATGTGCAGTACCGGAGTCCACCAGAGAGGCACCCGCTGCGGGACATTAGCTTGCGTACTGCGTAGCCTGCCCTGAGGTAGAAGTGATCCTTCCTTGTGCCTGACGAGTTTTAAGCTAATAGCCTATACAGTTCAGAGTCCTGCACGGGTCGGATTTTCAAGACCCGCTCCCGCCCCCGCGACTTGCAATACCAAACCCGCCCCGCTACCCGCACATATTGCCAATTAGTTCCGCAACCCGACCCGTCGGCACAAGATCCGCAACCCGACCCGAACCCGCATAGCCTATATATGAGCAGTGAAAACGTGCCATTATTAACACATGCAGTTGCATATTTGTCTCAAAAAGTGTGGGATGTTGGTTATTTTCTCCATCTAGGATGACACCAAAAGCCTCCCAGACGTTGGATTTCGCTCTTGAGGAAGTGTTATTGAAAATGCTGTATTCTCCGCTAGAGAGCTTCACCTCAGCCATTTCGAATGTGGCGCGCACAGCAGCAGATTGATGCGCTGCAGAGGTTATGATTATGCGCGGTCCCGCGGGGGAGAGGTCTGAGGATTTTAAACATTAAACTAAATTATTATTATTTTAATATATTTATTATGCAATACCCGCGACCCGACCTGCATCATCTTTGTTTTGAAAAAATATCACCCGCGAATCACCTTTTGCGGGTACCCGACCTGATGCAGGACTCTGATACAGTTATGGATATTAGAAAGTTATTGTCATTGAAGCAAGCCAGAGTGGCTGCTGCTTCCGGTATTGGCTATGCAGCAGTCTAATACACACATTACCAAATAAGGAGTGAGAGTGAGGCGTAGCCAAAACCGGAAGCTGCATACACTCTGGTGGCTACCATTAGCAGCTAACTTTTGTGCTCCGATTTTTACATAAAAATTGAATTATGGATTATAAACAATTGCTTCAAAGCCACAGATACATTATTAACCTATGGATCAACCAATTCAGCCGCGTTTTTTCTCGTTTTAATGCCATTGAACACGTCTTTTGATCAGATTGACAGCTACAGTGAGACAATCTCCCGTAAAAGCTCCGTCAAAGGTACGTGTTGTGATGTCTGTGTTTGCTTCCCCTGTCGCGAGATCGGATCGCTTAGATACTATACTTAAATAATCTGTGGAGTCTCAGCTTTAATCGGATATATTGTATGTGCAGTTTCGATAAGTAATAAGGGTATCTTTATTTTTGAATTCTGTGCCAAAGTGCGTTAGCATTTTTTTTATTTTAAATGAATAAAACCGCACGTCCCTGCGGTGTGAATATCGCGCATGCGCATATGGCGGTTATCGCCATGACACGGTATATCGTTCAGCCCTAGTTAGTATGTATACAGAACATGACTAAAAATTATCCTAAGATGTAACGTTAACCCTTCATACCTCAGTCTACTTTTAAGACACTAAAATAACGTATTCCATTTTTTATTTTGTTTTCTCGCGTGGAATTATACCAGCTCTCGTTTCAGTACACATAACAACGGAACTGACAGGCAACCCTCTGAATCAGACTCCGATTGGCTGTGACTCCATCCACTCAGAGTGTCCGATTCAGAAACATGACTCTTACAACTAAAGCAAACAGATATTGTTCTAAACTGTATTAAAGTAAACAGGTATTATCTTGAACTGTATTGAAGTGAACATGTATTATTTGGGACTGTTTTAAAGTAATCCTATATATATAAACCTTCTTACATACACTTTCCCAGACACCCTGACACACACACACACACACACACACACACACACACACACACACACACACACACACACACACACACACACACAATACACTCCCTGACCAAGATATCAACACACACACACATACACTTTCCCAGACACCCTGACACACACAATACACTCCCTGACCAAGTTATCAACACACACACATACACTTCATCTTACCAAACACACACACATGTCCTTTTCAAGGTTCTTTTTGGGGCCAATATAATCTCAAGTACTAATATATCTGTGTACAATGTTTGATACTAATATATCTGTGTACAATGTTTGATTGTTTGAGAAAGAATAGTTTGTGTGAAACCTTCCCTGGGAAATTAAAGGAGTAGAATCCAGTGGAAGATAAGCAGTGACTCTCCGCCCCAAATATGTCCATATATACTGTTGTTTATTCATGCACGGTGCCCCCTGTTGCTGACTGGCTGGTCCCGATACCTGTATCGCACGGCAGTAGAGCGGGGAGCCCGGAGTGCTCTGTTACAGGGCACTCTGCATTTTCGTATTGTGTCTTTTTACCATTAAAATCAGATTATTGTTATAACTTTTATGCCGGTGTTTTGAACTCCTTCTCTTATTAATCTGACCAGGCTCACCTAACGGACGGCGCGGAGCAGAGCTGGGCTTTAAGCCACCACAACTGTGTCTGCTCCTACAATTTGGTGACCTGCGACGTGATGAGTGCTGGTCTATAGGAGGACCACCGACAGCTAGCGGACGAATTCAGTCCAGGGGAGGACACCTGGAAACCACTTACAACTACACCAGGGCGTCCTACAAGATACAAAGGTAAAACAGATACCTGTTGATTACCAAAATCTGTGATTGGCTATACTACAAAACATTTAGAGTTGTCAGTGGTGTTCTTAGTCACGGTAAAAAAATACAATACTGTAGATAGTGTGTCTATAAGAGTCAGGTAGAGCATTCCTGACCTATGGAGCACTAGGTGACTATAAGAGTCAGGTGGAGCATTCCTGACCTATGGTGCACTAAGTGTGTGTAAAAATACAATACTGTAGATAGTGTGTCTATAAGAGTCAGGTAGAGCATTCCTGACCTATGGAGCACTGGGTGACTATAAGAGTCAGGTGGAGCATTCCTGACCTATGGTGCACTAAGTGTGTGTAAGAGTCTGGTATTGCAGTCCAGTACCTTAGCTCACTAAAGCAAAGTCGGTGCTCAGAAGTCGGGTAGGACATTCCAGACCTGAGGCATCGTGTGTCTATAAGAGTCAGGTGGAGCATTCCTGACCTATAGGGCACTAGGTGACTATAAGAGTCAGGTGGAGCATTCCTGACCTATGGTGCACTAAGTGTGTGTAAGAGTCTGGTATTGCAGTCCAGTACCTTAGCTCACTAAAAAAAGAGTAAAGTGAACCAGCGAGGTCTCCGTGAGGTAGTCTAGTCCTGCACGAGTGACTCGCTGGGAAAATTCTGTGGACTATAGGCTGACAAAAAGCTGAAGTCGATATTATATATGGATATACAGGAGGAGACACACAACTTTCAAAAATCAATTTGAAATGACCGGATCTCGCAAACTCTTGCTGTGGGGTTGATCTGAACGGCTAAAACGTGACGATAAAGGATTTTTTTGGCTTGGGTTTAATCTCCATGTGAGGGTCACATCTCTAAAGAGAGGTGTCGAAGCGCTCTCAAAAGCCTGAATTATCTGTTGAAATAATACATCGCACAAAAACGCCGGACAGAATGTATAAGGGAATAAACTCTGTGTAATTTTTTACGTCAAATCTGTGTAATAATTGAGAAAAGAGAGCATAGTGACATAGTGATTGACATGTGTTGCTCCACGTTGAAAACTCTGAATTCAGACTGTGTGCACGTCTGAATTAACAGGACATTCAAATAAATAAGAATAAGGACATTAAGAGTAACGACAAGATTTGTCCAGTGTATTAATAAATACAAGTGAACACATATTAACCTAGTCAGATAAATAGATACGAAGTCAATCATGGAAGGAGAATTTGAAAAGAGTGATTTAAGTGTTCCAACTTCCGGAAGCTTCCGCGAACAATGGAAACAGACTGAGAGATTGATTCTCAGTGGAATCAAACAGAGAGACAGAAAAAAGGCTTGTGCAGATCTAAGATTCCTAAAAAATAAAATGATGAAAGAGGACAGAGTAGGAGACGACGAGACATTCGGAAATCTGTTTGTTGATTGTTCTGTCTGTTGGTTGTCATTGTTAATTCGTAAAGACCTTGTTTTATGTTGGTAAATGTTTTGGTATACCAATAGTTTGTTGTTAGTTGTTGAAAGAAGCCCCCCTTCTCTTGAAAAGGCTGAGAGCTCCAACCGGAGCCAGTATTTGTACTTTCTGATTCTGTAGAAGAGTATACCCTTTGTTTCAATCAGAAAAAGAGCAAGCTATTCATCACAATTGTATTTTTAGGTTATGAATAAAACAAAAAGTAGTAGCCTAAGTGATAAGCAGAAGGGTTTTTGAACGCTTATCAGTCAGAAGGAATCTATTACTGTGTATGTATGACAGGGGTGCTTATGCCCGCTTCGGTTTTCAATGTCCGCCATCACGTTAAAACAGAGGATTGGTGGCATTTTCAGTTCATTTCTTGCTTCCACACGCCTTTTCCCCTCCTTGTCTCTTTCATGACTTTATTTAATGCATTAGAACGATTGTTATCGTAACTTTCCGTGTTTCTAGAAGTCAAACTCACTGTTCATATTACGGAGTATATTTCCTGAACGGCCTTTCAAAATGAAAGCCACAGGCCGCTGTTCACCAGAGATGCCTTCACAATAAAACAGTAATTAGCTTAACAATATATTTAACTTATATTACGTCCTTTAACATTGATTTGAATTCATTACAGTTTTCAAATACGGCGCGGATTGAATACAGTTATTTGTGTATTCTGTTACAACCTCACCATGCTTGTAACACAACTTAGATAAACAATTTGAAAATGAATAGAATTAACCAAGTAGATAAAAGATTAGTATAGTGGTTAAGGAGGGTGTCTTTGTTTTGCCTATTAACTTAGAACTGAAGTAATAAAGAATAGGCAGACTACTATCATTAGTTTGTTTTAACATTCACATGTTTCAGCATTCCTGACCTCAGCCGTTTTATTTTGTAACCCGTTGGGAGAGAGATTTAAATTGAGTTTTTCTCAGTAGCTGAATGTGATTACAGCAGCATTGGATAGTTCTGCACCACCTTTTGGGTTCTCTGAATCAGTGTGTTGGTGAAGAGTTGCTCACTGCAAACAGAAGAAGTGTGCAAAGAACGCATCTCTGAGGAGATATTGACATTTTGCTTGTGCCTCGTTGTTAAGGCAACAGTGGTGTGAAGAGGTACTGCGGTTTTGGGGGATTTCTGCTGTACAGAGGACAACGTGTGTCTGCCAAGTGATTCCTTCCCTCATCCCAATGCCAGGGAGAGTTTCCTTGGAGCCCACTGACCAGGGCCGGTCCTAGCTTATTTGGGGACCCTGCCACTGACTACAGCTGCATCACTGACTGTGCTCATTATGACAAGATCTTGAGACATGCTTGTCTCAGATTGTTCTGGAGGAATGATGCAATGATTTTACAGCATAATTGTGCAAGAGTTTCCCAGGAGGTGGTGTAGAAACCTTAATGCTTAGTGTTTAGATAGGAGGCTGCTTGTTTAAATGATGGTCTGGAATACTGAAAAGATTAAAGTTGAATATTCTTGGTTAGCAAACAAGACATCTGATTATTATGTCACACATAATAATCTTGTTATAGAAACTATGGGTAAAATGTGTGGTTGTTATACCATTGTTATCATGAACAAAATATAAATAAGGAAATAGTATCTGCTTAAAGATGAACTGATTTCATATCCTAGAGGGGATTAGTTATTGTGAATACTCCACAAGGTATCTACTAATGTATTGGAAAGAACTTGAATTGACTTGATAAATAAGTGAAGATAAGAAGATGTATTAACCATGAATTAATCAATTGGTAAATTAATCAATTGGTAAATTAAAAATAGCGGTAAAAAGAAAACTATTAAAGTGAAAAATCATCCTAAAACACACTGATGGAAAAAGGGGGGGGGGGGGGGGGGGGGGGGGGGGGCATGATGGAAGTATGCACTAGACTTTAAGTAGTGGGTGTTTGGGAGTTAGGAGTACAGAGTAGAACCATATTCTTCAATCTTTTCATCATGTTTACAAATTATTCTTTTAGAGTTTTTATTCATGTGTGAATTTGGTAGTGTTTTAATTTGTTACAGTATTGATCAGTTCAAAGGGAGAGTTTTAGTAACAGATAAGATCAGACAAATATTTCTTTATATAGGTCATGTTGAAGGGAAAGCTAGTTCTAAAGAAAATATAGTATTTCAATTTGAGGTACTGGTTTCACCATTGTGGCATAGTTATTACCATAGGAGGGCTTTCGGATGGACATACGAAATGACTTCTGTTTTTAAATCCTTGATAAAGTAGGGAGTAATTGTTGCATGTTCGGACACCCAAGGTTCCACGCACTGTTAAAGAGGGTAACATTGTTCTTTAAGTGCACCAGAATTGAAGATAAATTAATATAATGAGTTAGGAAATACATAGCAGAGCTTTACAGATCCTGATAATGTTTTGACTCAAGATAATAATTATATGCACAAGTTTCTGAAATAGATCTAGTAGAAATTTGAATATGGATTAGGTGTTGATAAACTGCAGTAGTGTACAATAAGGAAGTGACATTTTTTGGCTAACACTTTGCAGGACATGTGGGAAACAGCTGTCCCAATGAAAAGTTAGAGATATCTTGAAAAGTATAGTTGTAATCGTGAATTAATTAATGATGGCGCTCCATATATGACAGATTTTTGTAGACAAAGGATACTGGCCTATGCTGAGATGTCAAAGTCTCTGCAGAGCACGACACATGGCAAAAAAGACTGAGACCAAATGACCTTTGACCCTGACCGACAGTGTAACTTGAGAAGGCACTGTCAATGACTGACTCTGGGGTGAACCTGACCAAACTTGACTTTACAACCTGACCGTGTGAGTGTGAATGTGAGTGTATGTCTGCATGTGATCAGTGCAACTGCATGATTTAAAACAATGACTAATCAAGAATGCTTTTGGACTTACACATTATTTTGGAGCTCTGTAGGCAACGAGAGGTTTCCTACAATTCCACAGAATTGGAAAACCGCATTTGTGACCCGTTTCTAATCTACTTGATGATATTTCACTCCCACAGGAGGTGGCGGTTTGCAGAATGTGAAACTCAAACTAAAACATGAAGATTCTGTTTCTTTTAGGACTGAATGATGGAGAGAAACACTTAATTTCACTGAAGTGTTTACTGTGGAAAATGATGGATGTACATTTATGAATAATGTTTGGTATTTTCTTATAATCCATTATGACCTGAAGGTTTTCTTCCCATACAGGATTTTGTTACACATGAGTTCATGTGTAAAAAGGGGGAGTGTAAACTTCACAATCTACATTTTTCAATCTGACAGTTTTAGAATTGACCTGCTCCATATCTGGGGATAAGATACTGTTTGATGGATGTTGACATGTTTCTAATATTGATTGAGTTATAACAGGTAACACAGATGCAGAATCAGTGGCCAATGGGCTACTGTGAGAGATGTAATTCCAGAATGGAATACTGAAGAAGTTGACCTGTGATGATGAAACAATTTCGTAATATTTCAATGTAATGAGACAGAATTTAATTTAAACAACATCATGTAACTAGCCTGGTAAAGAAGTAAAAGCCATAGACTTTATTGTTTAGGTCATTATGGGGATATACATTTCATCTAAATTCATAATAGAAAGACATTTGATGATAGTTTGTTGGAATTCTGTATCCATACGCAGTGGGGGATCAAAAATCTGAGGGCCCAGGAGCCCTGAGCGTAGGCTTGAGGGATTTGTATCAGATTTCTCCACACAGGTTGCTGGCGCCAAAAGAAGGAGGATCGTGAAGACATCTCTCCAGCATCGACCCGGAAGCCGCCATCAGCGGGCCAGAGGAGGAGGATCCGAAAGACATCTCTCTAGCAGGCAGCCCAGAAGCCGCCGTCAGCGGATCGGGGGGACAAAGACACGGCAAGCCAGGACGGCCCAGGGGACTCCACTCTCCACTGAAACAGGTGGATATAGCCGGTGTGGAGTTTGTTCAATACCCCATTTTTTGAGGAACTTTGCTCCAATACCCCATTTTTTGAGGAACTTTGCTCCAATACCCCATTTTTGAGGAACTTTGCTCCAATACCCCATTTTTTGAGGAACTTTGCTCCAATACCCCATTTTTGAGGAACTTTGCTTCAATATCCCATTTTTTGAGGGAGAAGCTGCCCCTTCCCCTTCGTACCAAATGCCCTTTTTGGCTTACCCGTCGGAGGAGGACGAGCACCATGACTCAGCCGACAAGGACAATTTTTTAACATATTTTGGTCTCCCTCCACTGTCATAAGAAGTTGTTATGGTGGACTGTTCCTAAGGGTTTAACCCTCTGGAGTCGGTGGATGCGCCGGCGCGTCCAGGTGCGCATTATTTTACGTAATTAATCATATATTTTCTATTATAAGGAGTAGAAACATGATTCAGATATCCGCGGAATCGCTGGAAGAGTAGCTTTCCAGCAGTATCTCCTGTGAGACTGTAATCATGGCACAGCAGCCAATATGGCCGCTCAAAGCAGCTTGACTTTACACTGTGTGGGATTGGTGGATTCGTGTGTCCGTCAAGGAAATCTCAGCCGGCAGACATCATGGTCTGAAATGACCAATGGACATCGAGAAATCACTAAGGACCTACCCACCAAGTAAAAAAAACACAATACACGTGTCTCCCATCAGTTTACGTCAGTGTGGAGAGAGAGAGAGAGAGAGAGAGACAGAGAAAATGGCTAAAAAAAGTTGCCGACTTCACTCGAGATTTTTTTCGCTGGCAGCACTGAAGATAGAGCCTCAGATGTTCAGAACCTGAAGTCTTCGACTCTTCTGAAGAAGAAGAACACAAAGACAACAACAAGGATCAATTTGGACATGGGTAAGTGTAAATATTACAGTAATAGTGTACTGGCAATGTGTGGGGAATACCGCGAAAATGAACAATAGGTTTATTGATATATATTTGTGATCGATAGTCATGCACTTTTTCTTGGGACAAAATAGACTCCATTAGCAAACGTTTACTCTGTGTTAACGTTATTTTGGTGTGTAAAAGTGAGATTACATGTGTAGATGATTAAATTAATCATTTATTCGTCCCACAACGGAGACATTTACAGTGACATGTTTTTGCCATCGATTATTTTATCATACTGTTCTGTACAGATGAGACTTTGTAATCAGATGTAGCCTATGTATATGTGTGTCTGTGATTTTATACTGAATGTAAAGTAACTGGAAATACCTGTGTGTGTGTGTGTGTGTGTGTGTGTGTGTGTGTGTGTGTGTGTGTGTGTGTGTGTGTGTGTGTGTGTGTGTGTGTGCGTGCGTGCGTGCGTGCGTGTGTGTGTGTGTGTGTGTGTGTGTGTGTGTGTGTGTGTGTGTGTGTGTGTGTGTGTGTGTGTGTGTGTGTGTGCGTGTGCGTGTGAGATCGAGAGAGACTCCTTTTCCAACCTCCCAAACTTTCTTTTTATGTGTGCATTGTTATTTGTGCTTGAGCAACATTTTACTTGAACTTTATTTCAATGAAATTAGTTGTAATTATTGTCCTACATTTTTATTTGTTTTACAGAGATGTTTCACAGCTGTCTGGGCCTAGTGGCCCACAGGCGGCGTTTATCCAGCAGCCACAACATCCATCTGTGCCGGCCCCCAGGTCAAGATCTACTGTGGCTCCCTTGAGCCACAGTAGATCTTGACCTTCACTAGAGCCATCACCACCAAGGACCAGCAGACCAGCATCACTACAGTTGCCTCCACCTCCATCTGCGGCTGCCACCAGGTCAAGATACACCTCAGCACAAAGGCTCCACCACAGCCATCACCTTCAACCCAGCCAGCAAGGAGGTCTCGTGGAGGTCTCGTGGAGGTCTCGTATAGCACTTGTACACCCCACCTACACAGCAGCCCATGCACCATCACCCCCACCTACTGTCTTGGAAGACAGACAAAGACCTTCACACTGTCTTGACATTTATAATGAATAGTTGGTTGAAAGTTCTGATGTTCAATATTGTAAATAGTTAGATTTTCCAGTTTCTTATATTTATATAAATAGTTGGTTGAAAAAAAAAAGGTTGAATGCTCAATTTGTATTTTTACACATCACATGAACCTTGGTATGTAATATGAAGTCATTATTCAGTCCTAATGTATCTCAGTCCCTGCTGTGGTGAAAGTAGAGTGATACACACTTGTTTTACTCAAAATTCGAATACATTTTTTTTCATTTTAGACATGAATTACACATTTATATACAGTGTAATTCAAATATTTCACTGCTTTTTTGATCCTAAGACTTTGGTAACCAAATCTAAAACACCAAAACAATTCGATCACACGAGTACATTTGTGTTTTCACAAGAGTTTTGAAGATTTTCCGAAAATCGGATGTAACATTTTAAGCTTTTGAGCTACTTATCTCATCAAACAGTGCTCTAAGGTGAGTAATTTGCATATATAGCAATACCAGAGATTGTCCTGAACATTTTGATATTTAACACATGGAGTGCCATGTTAGAAGAAATACATTTAAAAGGGGATTTAAGAAAACATCAAAAATTCGAGAAAATACCCTTAGACTCCAGAGGGTTAAAGTGCTCTAAATCCCAGCTTCTGATTGGATTTATATAAATGTTGGGGAACAGACAGTAGAAAAGAATGACAGTGGTTATGTTTCAAATGCTGTGTATACGTTGATCTCTGAAGGTGAGATCAAAAAAGGGATTAAAGCAAACAGATATTGTTCTAAACTGTATTAAAGTAAACAGGTATTATCTTGAACTGTATTGAAGTGAACATGTATTATTTGGGACTGTTTTAAAGTAATCCTATATATATAAACCTTCTTACATACACAGACACCCTGACACACACACACAATACACTCCCTGACCAAGATATCAACACACACACACATACACTTCATTTTACCAAACACACACACATGTCTTTTTCAAGGTTCTTTTTGGGGCCAATATAATCTCAAGTACTAATATATCTGTGTACAATTTTTGATACTAATATATCTGTGTACAATGTTTGATACTAATATATCTGTGTACAATGTTTGATTGTTTGAGAAAGAATAGTTTGTGTGAAACCTTCCCTGGGAAATTAAAGGAGTAGAATCCAGTGGAAGATAAGCAGTGACTCTCCGCTCCAAATATGTCCATATATACTGTTGTTTATTCATGCACGGTACCCCCTGTTGCTGACTGGCTGGTCCCGATACCTGTATCGCACGGCAGTAGAGCGGGGAGCCCGGAGTGCTCTGTTACAGGGCACTCTGTATTTTCGTATTGTGTCTTTTTACCATTAAAATCAGATTATTGTTATAACTTTTATGCCGGTGTTTTGAACTCCTTCTCTTATTAATCTGACCAGGCTCATCTAACGGATGGCGCGGAGCAGAGCTGGGCTTTAAGCCACCACAACTGTGTCTGCTCCTACAACACTACAGCTTAAAAAAAAGCTTAGAGCTGGGCGTGTCTGAAGCTTGGGGATTTTATTCAAGCAACGCGACCAACAACCAATCACATGAATCTCCCGCCCCCGACATACAGAGGAAAAACCCCCGGGTATTTTATGGGAGCAATATATATATAAACTCCCCAAACAGGCGAATACCTACCAGTTTCACCCACTGTCTCTGCCACCTCCCTCCATGCCTGGTTCCTCCGGTTTGTATCCCGGTAGGTGAAGAGGGTCTGGTCATACAAAACCAGGTGATTTGCTACAGCGATAATTAGTTTCTCATCCATCTTTTTTTGAAATATAGAAATGAACGGCGGGATATCTCTCCCAGCTTAGACGCGGTTTGATTGGCTACGGCTTGAGCTGTCAGATTTTCCGAAATGGGATATGATTGGCTACCGCTATGCTACCCACAATTCAGTTCGGCGAAAAAGCGAGGCAACGTGACGTCACCCCATTCAAAGTGAATGGGCAGATTGAAGCTGTCGACGCTGTAGTGTGGACGGGCCGTTACACATTTTTTACGTCACAAACAAAGATGGTGGATGAAAATAGATCTATAAAACGATAAGCAATACGCCAGAATCAAGTTGAGACTATCCGCATCCTTTAAAACTCTACGCACATTCGTTTCACCTTAATAAGTAAACGACTATTTGAGTGAGTTAAGGTATTAGTTTGCTTCATTAAAGGGTGTTAATGAGTGTTCTCCAGTGACTTTTGTCCGCTTTAAGGTGTTATTAAGGTAGGGTTAATGTTGCTCTCAAAGTGCACCAGATTGATGCTTTCAACTTCAATATTTAAAAAAAAAAAATCTTCCCGGGGGAGCATGCCCCCGGACCCCCCAAGAGGAGGCGACGACCCCCCCTAAAGGATGTTCGGTCCACCCCAGACAGGGGTAGCACTGTACCTCTGCACCCCCTCCCCCCAACAACTCCTGGGCTAAGCCCCGGATCTCCTACAATCCTATAATCCGCCACTGGTGTTAAATATATTAAAGACGCAATAATAGATTGCACTACAGAGCTAAAGTGTGTAAGGTGGGGTGTGTCACTCACCTACAGGGGGGATAATCATAGATCTAACATAGGTGTGGAGATGTGTTTAGGTAAGGTTTGTGTAATATTAAGAGTAAAATATTGATCAGGAAGACCCATCAAATGGGTCTTAGGCCTAGGCTGTAAAAGAGCATTGCAGTTTGAATAGTTATTAAATGTATACTTTACCGTCCTGAACATGTATAATTGTGAGATTACTAAATAATGTGACTATTGTAACATATCTCCCTTGACCTTGAGAGGATGGGAGCTACTTTAGGTGACACACATGGACTGTAAAGGTGACACACCATAGTAGAATCCTACAAACTCCATCTCACTACCTACAGAGACGCCCTCACTGCCGCAAAAACTGCTTACCTCTCCACCATCTTTACCGACCCCTCCCATAACCCCAGGACCCTCTTCTCCACCATCAACAAGCTCCTCAAACCCCGTGCTGACACCCTCCCTTCCTCCACTTCCACTTTATGCAGTTCATTCCTCCAGTTTTTCTCCGACAAAATCACTGCCATTAATCTCTCCCTATCCGCTGCATCTGACACACATACATCTCCCCCAACATCCACCGCCACAATTTCTCCCCCCATCTCCCTGGACCTCCCGAGCCTTCCTCCTCCCCACGGTCGCTGCAGAGGCCTAGTGGTTATGACTTTTCGGTTATTAAACCACAGACTTCGCGGCATTCCTCTGTCCGAGATACGCCACCTACACACGGTCACAATAAGCCCATGAGCGCCGTTTTCACGCCTCATGTGGACAGCACTGCACACACCTCCACTCATCCCCTGAGCGTGTACACGCCTCATGATGACAGCCGGAGTGAAACGCAGCGTGTGGAGGCTTCCTCGCAGCTCTTTTCGCCTCAAGGGCAGTGGCAGCGAGGGCAATGGCGTGGCTCGTCACCATGACGACCATTACGGCACATCACAGAGAATCCAGAATGGAGGAAGGAGCAGTATTCCAGGCTGAGTGGCCCCAGCGGCAGCGCCCGCAGTGCCACGGCGTCAGGGCTCGCTGCAGAATTCTGCTGGTTTTAACCTATCGGTTAATAAACTGCAGAGCTCGCTAATTAAGCCGGCTGCCACTAATCTGTTGATTAAGTAGACAGCAGGGCTCGCTGCAGAAGCCTGCCGGTTTTAACCCCTGTTAATAACCTGCAGAGCTCGCAGCATTCCTCTGTCCGTGATACGCCTCGTACACACGGCCTTAATAAACCCATGAGCGCAGTTATAACGCTTCATGTGGGCAGCACTGCACACACCTCTATCCATCCCCTGAGCGTGTACGCGCCTCATGATGAGAGTCGGAGTGAGACGCAGCGTGTGGAGGCCCCCACACTCCTGTCCTCCCAGAAGCTATGTCTTGTGCTCCAATCCGAACTGCTGGAACTCCTGTTGAAACAGGATATTTCCAGGGTTCCTCAAAGGGAGGAAAATCAGGGGTTTTCACTCCCGTTATTTTTCTAATCCCGAAAAAGACTGGGGCATGCTGTCAGGATTATTTTGTCATGTCACGTTTCTATGTCTAGGCGTGGGTGTTTTTCCGTTCTCCTTGTCATGTTTTCCTCCCTGTATATTGTCTGGTCTAGTTACCCTGTGTTTAAATTCCCTTGTCTCCCAGTGTTCAGTGTCAGTTCGTATTGTCTCTTGCCATGGTCAGGTCTATGTTCTTTTATGCTCAAGAATAGTTTTGTTCCTCACTACGTGAGCGATTTTCCTTTTGGTCTTTTTTTTTGTTCATCGTGTTTTTTTTTGGAAAAATAAAGTATCTTACCAGTACTTTACCTCTGTCTCCCTGTCTGCAATTGAGTCCAACATCCTAAGTGCCTGAGATCGTAACAGAACTAACTGACCAGAATATGGACCCAGCGGATATGGACGATTTTGAGTTAGATCTGTTCGATCTAGTCTTTTCCCTTCAATGTTATCATGCCGAGTGGAAGGGAACTTCTTCTAGAAAGGACAAAGAGGCTATTCTCGAGAGGGCATGAATGGAGGTGGCCGAAATGCCTTGGTTGAGGAGTTTGTTGCCGGAGTGGTTACAGCTTTTCACAAGTTGTCCTGAGGACTGGTCCGACGCATCTAACCCTTTCCTCGGATCCGGCTACGGTCCTGTTGGAGGTCCACGGAGTCTCCAAAGAGCCTCTAGGAGACGCAGGGCCAAGATTCCAGCCCATGCTCCAACAGCCATGATCCCGGTATGGGATTCCCGGTCTGCTAGCCCCAGGCATGCTAGCTCCCTGTCTCCCAATTCCCAACCTGGCACCATATGCCTCGGTGGGATCCGTCTGAAGTTAACCCATGCTTCTGCCCGAGGTCCTGCTCCTGTTCAGGAGTCGTATGCTGGAACTCGTCTGGCTTATGGAGGTCCACGGAGTATTCAGGCGGCTGCTAAGAGGAGTCGTCGCAAGGCCAGACTAGCAGCCCGGGCCCCAGCAGCCATGGTTCCATTCCCAGTACAGGCCCCAGCAGCCATGGCTCCATGCTCCAGTACCGGCCCACACCGGCTCCTCGTCACCTGTTGACTCATCGGCCGACGCCAGCTCCCCGTGTCCTGTCGGCGTACCGGCCGACTCCAGCACCTCATCTCCTGTTGGCTCTCCAGCCAACACCAGCTCCCCGAGTCCTGTCGGTGTACCGGCCGACTCCAGCACCTCGTCTCTTGTTGGCTCTCCAGCCAACGCCAGCTCCCAGTGTCCTGTCGGCGTACCGACCGACACAAGTCCCCTCTCAAGTCCCCTCTCCAGTTCCCTCTCGAGTCACCTCTCGAGACCCCTCTCAAGTTCCTACCCGAGTCCCCTCTCAAGTCCCCTCTCCAGTTCATTCTCAAGTCCCCTCTCGACTTCCCTCTCAAGTCTCCTCTCGAGTTCCCTCTCAAGTCTCCTCTCAAGTTCCCTCTCGAGATCCCTCTCAAGTCACCTCTCAAGTCAACTTTCAAGTCACATCTCGAGGTCCCTCTCAAGCCCTCTCTCGACTTCCCACTCAAGTTTCTACTCAAGTACCGTTGGAGGTTCTGCCGGGGGTCCTCGCCGACTACTCCTCTGCCGGGGGTCCTGCCAACCCTGTGTCCTGTCGCGTTGGAGGCCCCGCCGACTACTCTTCTGCCGGGGGTCCTGCCAACTCCTTGTCCTCTTCCGTGGGGAATCTTACCGACACCTGTTCCACCGGCTCTGGTTACTGTCTGGTCAACACCGGCTCCTGCTCGGTCCCCTGAGAGCTCTGGTCTTCGCCCCTCCTCGAACTCTGCCTTGCCCCCGGGTCATCGGCCCGAGACCCCCTTTTTGAACTCTGCCTTGCCCCCGGGCCGTCCGCCCGAGACCCCCTCCTCGAACTCTGCCTTGCCCCCGGGCCGTCCGCCCGAGACCCCCTCCTCGAACTCTGCCTTGCCCCCGGGCCGTCCGCCCGAGACCCCATCCATGGTCTCTGCCTTACCCCCGGGCCGTCCGCCCGAGACCCCTTCCTGGTCCTCTGCCATGCCCTGTGCTGTCAGTCAAGGCCCGTCCTCCACCCACCCTGCTGGACGTTTTGGATTTTTTGTTTTTTTTGTTTAGGTACGTCTAGTATCCGTCCCTTGAGGGGGGGGGGGGGGGTTCTGTCAGGATTATATTGTCATGTCACGTTTCTATGTCTAGGTGTTTTTCCGTTCTCCTTGACATGTTTTCCTCCCTGTATATTGTCTGGTCTCTTTTCCCTGTGTTTTCATGTATGTCGTTAGTTTCCCCGGTGTATCTAATTTCCTGATTGTCTCCTGTGCTCATCCGTGTCAGCCCCGCCCCTGATTGTTCCCACCTGTGTCTAGTTACCCTGTGTTTAAATTCCCCTGTCTCCCAGTGTTCAGTGTCAGTTCGTATTGTCTCTTGTCAGGTCTATGCTCTTTTATGCTCAAGAATAGTTTTGTTCCTCACTACGTGAGCGATTTTCCTTTTGGTCTTATTTTTTGTCATCTCATCCTGACATTAGTTAGTGACCTTTTTTTTGTTCATCGTGTTTTTTTTTGGAAAAATAAAGGTCCAACAACCTAAGTACCTGAGATCGTAACACATGCTGACGATCAAACAGGTCGTTCACCAGGACGACTGGTTCACTTCCACCTGAAGGATGCATACTTCCACGTACCCATCATCCCGAAACACAGGAAATTCCTGCGTTTTCTCATTTCAGGGAATATCAGACCAGACAATCGTCTGCCGTTCGGATATTTCCTGGCTCCTCCCATTTTTATGTAGAGAAGGCTGGAGCCACTACACAGAGGAGGGATGAGAGGGTGGTTTCCTCTGGACGACCTGCTATTTGCTGGCTCGCTCCAGGGAGGAAGTCGCTTTACAGACGGTACATCTCGTATCGCATCTGTCAAAGCCTGGGTTTCATAATAAATTGGAAGAAGAGCTGTCCTCTTCCCTCTCAGACAAATGTTTATCTGAAGTGGAATTAAACTCAGCCAGCAGCAGAGCGCGGCTCTCGCGGCAGCGAGTGGAGAAACTGAAAGCTCTCCTTCGGCATGTCACAACCCACACAGCCCGCTCCGTGACGCAGCTGCTCGTCATTGGCGTCAGCTGGTCACGTGGGGATTCCCCTGGGTCTCTTCCAACAGGGGGACACTCCAGAGGTGGTTCATTCACTGCAGAAGCCTGCTGTTTTAACCTATTGGTTTATAAACTGCAGTGCTCGCGGCATTCCTCTGTCCCAGATATGCCTCCTACACACGGTCATAATAAATCCACGAGCACCGTTATAACGCCTCGTGTGGACAGCATACACACACCTCTCATCCTCTGTGTGAGTGAAATGCAGTGTGTGGAAACTCCCTCGCAGCCCTTTTGCCTCACAGGCAGCGGCGGCGATGGCGTGGCTCGTCACCATGACGACCATTACGGCACATCACAGAGAAGCCAGCAGTTCCATGGGATCCAAGAAACACTGCTGTCATCCCAGGAACAGGGTCTTGCGCGGTTTTTACTCCCGCTATTTTTCTAAATCTTGGAAAAGAACGGGGGAATCGCCCTGTTGCTGTACAATCAAACATGTGTTGATTTGCACAGACAACAGGCCACGGCTATGGAAGCAGTCTACCTCAATCGCCAGGGAGTAGTACAATCTGCGCAGCTTCTGAACGCAGCCAGGCGGCTGCTGTTCTGGGTGCGCACACACACGTTGCTCTCCATCAGAGCAATGTATATTCCCGGAGAATTTAACAGAGGGGCTCGCAGAACGCAGCAGCCGTTGTATGCGAGGAGTATGGAGACTCAGACCTGTGTCACGCACACTGGTGCCTCAGTGGGATTTGGCTTTGGTTTTACGCGCACTGAAGCAAAGCCCCATTTGAACCTGATCAGGTTCCCCTTAAACTGTATTCAGCCAAAGTAGTACTGCTTTTGGCTCTATCAGAGAAAAGGGTGAGTGATTTGTCTGCTCTCTCTGTGGCTCCGTCATGTCTCCGGATCCAAGGAGATGGCAGTTCAGCTGTTTTACGCCCTAACCCGACTTCATGCCTAAGGTCATCACAACTCTTTTAGGTCAAGAGTGATCACCCTGGCTGGCTTCTTTCCCCCCTCCTCACAGGTCGGAGGAAGAAGCCACGTCTCATCTCCTCTGTCCTGTGCGGCCTGGCGCCGTTCTCAGCGCCTGTTTGTGCACTAGAGAGCGCTCGATCGGGCAACCTCTGTCTGCACAACGGCTGTCACACTGGCTGTGTGAGGCTGTGTCGCAGGCATATGTTTCCTCTGGGGTGGAGCCCCCGGAGAACATTAATGCGCACTCCACCAGAGGAATTCCTCCTCCACGGTTTGCAAGGACGAATGTCAGTGGAAGATATTTGCACTGCTGCATCTTGGTCTTCCCCCTGTTCATGTATTCATTTTTATTTGAGGGATGTCTCCGTTTCCTCTCTGACACACCCTGTACTGGGTGTCCTGTCGGAGTGAGTGACGTCAGGGATCCAGCTGTGCACCTCTCTCCTGCCTCTTGGCACCCGGAAAGCAGCCCTTTTTCCCTCTTATAGGAGGGATGTTCCTTTTTCCTCTGACACACTTTGTACGGAGTGTCTGGTCAGAGTGAGTGACGTCAGGGATCCAGCTGGGCGCTCTCCTACCTGTCTGACACGCAGAGAGCTGCTGTTCCCCCTCTATGATCGCTGGGCAAGGTGGGACCTTCGTCTATACTTTCTCACAGCGGCCGGTATGTATTGTTCCCAGCCTTCACCCCGTCGGGAAGATGGGCATGTTTTGCTATGTTCCAGGGACGGTGATGCGCCATTACGCATGGCACAACAGGCAGGGGGTGTTATTGAGCAAGTGTGTCTGTGCTTCTAGTGCTGGACGGACCCAGTGAGGCGCAGACTACATCATGCTTCGCCCTTAACCCAATAGCGATAGCCTTAGAGGGCGAAGCCATATACGAAATAGCACTGAGGTTACCTACTGTAACCCCAGCTTCTATGAGTAAATGGCACAGCCCTCTAAGTGCGGGGCCCCACTGGCTCTACGAATAGCTGAAGAAAAGTTATTTTGTATGAGAGCAGATTGCCGGAACCCCTTCCTTATTTAAGGAGGCCCGAGGGTAGGGCCCACCTAGCGGGTGGGCGTGGACTACAAGTGTTTCAGTGCTGCGCGGGGGCGCAGAGGGATAACCCAATAGCGATAGCCTTAGAGGGCTGCTCCATTTACTCATAGAAGCTGGGGTTACAGTAGGTAACCTCAGATCTGCATGGGGGAATGGGCCAAAATACCAGCATCAGTGTGTGAAAACCTTGTGAAGACTTACAGAAAATGTTTGACCTCTGTCATTTCCAACAAAGGGTATATAACAAAGTATTGAGATGAACTTTTGTTATTGACCACATTTTCCACCATAATTTGCAAATAAATTCTTTAAAAATCAGACAATGTGATTTTCTGGATTTTTTTTTTCTCATTTTGTCTCTCATAGTTGAGGTATACCTAGGATGAAAATTACAGGCCTCTCTCATCTTTTTAAGTGGGAGAACTTGCACAATTGGTGGCTGACTAAATACTTTTTTGCCCCACTGTATATAGAACATAATTCTGATGAAAAGTGTTTACAGTAAGAATTGTAGATAATGCGAAAAACAGTGGAGTACTCAGATCTTTTAAAAGTACAAAAGTATTACCATCAAAATATAGTTGAGGTACTGTCCATGCAGAAGGGGCATCTATTTATATTATATCACAGGGTTATAATTATTATATATATGTGTACATCATTTAATTTTGCAGCTTGGAAAGTTGAACTAACTTTAATGACGTTTTATACTGCAAAGTATCTTAATCCAGTATATCCTAATTTATCAGTCAATTTAATTTAGTTTGAATAATATAACCCTGCTAAATATAGTAGTAACTAATGCTTACAATTAAATGTAGAGGATTCAAAAGTAAAATATTTCTGCTTCCAACTTGTAGTGGAGTAGAAGAATGAAGTAGAATACAATGGAAATACTCATGTAGAGTACAATAAGAACTTAAGAACAGTACTTGAGTAGCGTAACCCCTGACTGAGCCTACTGTTAGTCTCCCCTCTTTTACTATTGCCCTTAATGTGACCTTCCTGCCTAAATAAATGACATGCTTCACTTCACAGTCCTGTTGGACCAAACATATCTACAGTACTTGTTGGGGGCATATTAAGCTAATGTTCAGCTTTATATCTGTACTCTGTGCGTCTGTGACATGTCTCCATGCTTTAATGTTCAAAAAGCTCTTTCTTTTTCTCATACTGCCTATGCTGCAGCACCTCTTTTCACCCTCTGTCTGAAACCAGAGCCCAGTCTGCTCTGTGATTAGTTAGCTGGTCGGCTCTGTTGTGATTGGTCAACCGCTTAGAATGTGTTGGAGCACTATCCAATAGAAGCGCCAGTGATGTTCCTGAAGTAAAAAACGATGGAGGCGTTTCAGGCAGGGGGGGGGGAGTGTGTGGGGGAGAAACTCACTGTGGACGGAACACAGGGATGACTGAGCTGACACCAAACCAAACCGAACCTCTCTAAATGCAAGTACTGAAGAGAGAATTGATTTTGTTCATGTTTTTATTGTCCAAGTTGCAGTGGAAACAGATGGGTTTTCGGTCTGTGTGGAGGATGTGTAGACTTTCTGCAGTCCTGATGTTAATGGGGATCCGTTTCACAATTTTGGAGCCAAGATAACAAACAGGCGTGTGTTGATGAGGGGAACCTGAGTCCACATTGCAGTGAAGCTGATTGGCTGATGCAGAGTGAAGTGCACATGCTGGAGTGTCAACCCAGTCTCACGGCATTTCGTGTTCACCAACACGATTTTTAATCTATTGATTCGTGTTCACCAACACGATTTGCCCCTTTTTTTCGTGTTGCACAGCACGATTTTAAAAGCGATGTATTTCTACTGCCTGCAGCACGTCTTTTTCTCCGGTCGGGTCGTGGAAGACCGGAAGCTGTGTGGTTCATAAAAACATGTTCTTACTCAATATCAAGCCACTATTATTGCTTTTGTTTTAAATCGTATAATTTCGGACTTTTGTTGCCGTCTGTGAGGAAAATAAATGGGGCTCAGAGCCTCAGGATACTGAAATCTGTATTTTTAAATATATTTTCCTTCTAATTTGTTATTCTTTTCAAAATAACACACTGTTATTTACTCAGCAATAACACACAATTATCCTTGCTTTTATTTATTGGTTTAATTCCATAATCTCGGGCTTTTTTGGTGTCCGTCAGGAACTGAATTTCAAAATAAAATAACCGGAAACAGACGTAGGCCTATAAGGGACATTTCGAGCATCATTGCGAGTTTAGGATGGCCGAAGACACTACACTACCCATAATCCCCAGCTATCGTTTAGGACTACAGTCCCCGTAAGGTTACGCAGAGCGTCAAACAGCTGTGTGAAATGGAACGAAACCACGCCAGACTATCCAAACTGGAATCGAAAACCCCCCCAGAACTACACTTGCTGGCTATTGTGTTTCGCAAAATGTTCTATGGCTCTACTGAACGTTTTCGTTTTTCCCACAATTAGAAGTTGCCAGTATTAAACACATTGGTGTTATCAAATGTAAAACATATAATTAATAAATGGGTGAAAATCGCTTGTGTCCATAATGCGCAACATTAATATATAGCATTAATATATACCCACATGACAGCTCATT
Organism: Pseudochaenichthys georgianus; assembly: GCF_902827115.2. Taxonomy (NCBI): domain Eukaryota; kingdom Metazoa; phylum Chordata; class Actinopteri; order Perciformes; family Channichthyidae; genus Pseudochaenichthys; species Pseudochaenichthys georgianus. The sequence continues at coordinate 3,194,638 of NC_047508.1, forward strand.
GCTACTTTGTAATTCCACTCCACTACAATTCAGAGGTTAACCTGGTATTTTTACTCCACTGCATTTATTTGAGTTACTTTGCAGATTCTGATTAATTATGTGAAATATAAACAACCCTTAAATCAGACTTTAGTTACACCTGAGTAAAATTCAGGTAAGGTGATTGTCAGGTGCCAACAATCAAGAGAGATATTTGATAGTTGGTGCTTGAGAAGACTAAACATGTATCTGCAATTGACATGAATGGAAACAAGTAATAAAGTATATTCATTACTCGTTATTCTCTACTAATAGTTAATTAAAGACTGTATATTATGGCTATTTTGCACATCCCTTTCAAGATTTTCAAAGGTTTATTGACATACACAACTATACGGTGTAGTTATGCAATGAATGCAAAACTTGGGTCACAGGTTCCTCAACAGTGCATTACAAGACATCTATCAATATGTGTGTACCTCCTTTTTTCTTATTTAAAAGAAGACCTTAATCTGTTATTTAATGTTTAAATAAAGGTTAATTCGTTTTTCTGTTTTGCACCTCCTCCTATTAATATCTTTGTACATCCTGCACTAAACTGTTTTATTGTAGAGATCACTTATAGTATCTTCTTGATTTTTTATATTCTATATTTCTATATTTACACTTTCCCCCTATGAAAGTATGTACTCTTAATATTTTTTTAATCTAATATAACACATAAAAACAATAATTCAATAACGTGCTTTAACCACTAGGAGGTGTACACAAGGTACACACAGCCATAATAACTTTGTATTATTAGTGTGTATGTACAACATCTGAAGATGTATAGTTTTATGCATGCTTTCACATCATTTTACAGCATATTGCTATACTATTTCAGACTCAGTATTTACATTCTTACATTCAAAGAAAATCAGTAATATCTTTAAAAACTACAGTCCTTTTATATCAGCTGTATACCGTTATGGTGTAAATATAACCTATCTATGAATTAGATCAAATGTAAAAGTCAGCCGAATTAGTGTTGATACTGCAAGGAGACGTATTGTGTGAAGAGAAATTGAAGATGTTGTTTAATTGTTGATATATTTATGATCCACGTCAAGTATTCAGTTTCGGCGGCATTTCTTCCAGTTTTTCCAAAGGTCTTCTCATCAGGGCGCTATAAATAAAGAACTACGGCAGATCTGTAATATGTAATGCAGCCGAACCGTGTATTACAATGCCGTTATGTGATGACTTTCAAAGAGAAAAGCAAGAGCACTCGGAATTAAGTATTATTTTATTCTTTTAAAATGTTTTCCAGATTTCATATAATATAAACACCAAATCCCAGCATGCATTGCGGCTAACACATCCAATCAGCGAGCTTAAAACCATAGCTGAGGATCTTGGGTAATTGCTCGAAATGCCTACGTACGTCTGTTTCCGGTTATATTTATTTTGAAATTCAGTTCCTGACGGACGCCAAAAAAGCCCGAGATTATGGATTTAAACCAATAAATAAAAGCAAGGATAATTGTGTGTTATTGGTGAGCAAATAACAGTGTGTTATTTTGAAAAGAATAACAAATTAGAAGGAAAAACAGATTTAAAAAATACAGATTTCAGTGTCCTGAGGCTCTGAGCCCCATTTATTTTCCTCACACACGACAACAAAAGTCCGAAATTATACGATTTAAAATAAAAGCAATAACTGTGGCTTGAGTAAGAACATGTTTTTATGAAACACAGCTTCCGGTCTTCCACGACCCGACCGGAGAAAAAGACGTGCTGCAGCCTGCAGGCACGAAACACATTACCAGTAGAAATACATTGCTTTTAAAATCGTGCTGTGCAACACGAAAAAAAGGGGCAAATCGTGATGGTGAACACGAATCAATAGATTAAAAATCGTGTTGGTGAACACGAAATGCCGTGAGACTGGTTTGGGAGTGTATGATTGAACAATGTCCTCAATGTAGGAAGAACTGGTTCCATTCACACAACCCTGTCTCCTAAAAATTACGTTCCCACAGAACTAAACTGCATTCTCAATTACGTTTAGCTACAAACGTATTTACTCCCACGTTACGTTAGTTATGAACGTATCTCAAATACGTTTATTTTCTACATATCTTCTAGAAACATGTTTTCTCCCAGGTTACGTTCCTTATGAACGTATCTGAAATACGTTTATTTTCTACATATCTTTGCCATTTATTGTCTTGCTTATAATAATGATAATAGTCATTTATAAATATCATTTTAGAGCACACTTTTGAAATCGACAATCGGGCTCGATATATGGTTAAATTAAAATCAGTAGGCGAGGCTGTAATTTCGCCAGCTGTTACTCTCATGTGCGAGGCAGAACATAATAGTTTTAACATGCCAAAAAGCTGCTGTGTCGTTCATTGCACCTCAAACATTAAAACAAATCCAGAGTTACGTGTACAGGACAGTAACAGAAGAGCTCTGTGGCTTCAGGCTTGATCGCCGTTCAAATGACAGCGTTGGTTTCCCCAAAAGTGGGCGGGGCTGTAAAGTGAAGTAGATTTTACTGTCATCTATTATTCAAAACCATTCTATTTATTCTAACGTATTACATGCCAGTGTTTTATCTTTTTATTTATTTGTTTTTATTTTAAATCGTATAATGTCGGACTTTTTTTGTCGTCTTTGAGGAAAAGAAATGGGGTTTAGAGATTCAAAATACTGAAATCTATATTTTTTAAAATCTCTTCCTTCTAATTTGTTATTCTTTTCTAAATAACACACTGTTATTTACTCAACAATAGCACACAATTATCCTTGTTTTTATTTATTCGTTTAATTCTATAATCTTGGGCATTTCAGCATGCTTTTTAGCCGTAAATAAAGTCACCAGAAACAGACGGGACATTTCGAGATTTAGGATGGCCCAAGACACTACACTACCCATAATCCCCAGCTATCGTTTGGGACTACAGTCCCGTTGACAAACCCCGTGATGTTGCGCCAAGGTTACGCCGAGCGTCAAGCTCTTTGAAATGGAACGAAACCACGGCAGACTATTCAAAACTGGACTCGAACGCCCCACCAGAACTACACATGCTGGCTATTGTGTTTCGCAACATGTTCTCTATGGCACGTCTCTACTGGGAATTGTAGTTTTAAAAGACGTTTTTCCCAAATGTAGAAGTTGACAGTATTAAACTGTGTACAGCCCTGGAGGTTTAGGCGATAGGAAACACATTGGTGTGTACACATTTAAAACATGTAATTACTAAATGGGTGAAAATCGCTTGTATCCATAATGGGCAGCATTAATATATACCCACATGACAGCTCATTGTTACTTTGTTATTCTACTCCACTACAATTCAGAGGTTAACCTGGTATTTTTACTCCACTACATTTAGTTTAGTTACTTTGCAGATTCTGATTAATGATGTGGAATATAAACAACCCTTAAAGCAGACTTTAGTTACACCTGAATACAATTCAGGGAAGGTGATTGTCAAGTGCCAACAATCAGGAGAGATATTTGATAGTTGGTGCTTGAGAAGACTAAACATTTATCTGCAGATCTTTATAAAGTATATTCATTACTCGTTATTCTCTACTAATAGTTAATTAAAAACTGTATAATGGCTATTTTGCATATCCCTTTCAAGATTTCAAGGTTTTCTAAGGTGTATTGATCTTATACACAACTTGGGTCGCAGGTTCCTCAACAGACATCTATCAATATGTGTGTACTGTATACCTCCACCATTAAACTGTCATATTCTGCACATTTCTTATTCTATCTACATACATAAGAGTATAATTAATGTGTATAATATCATTTAAAATAAGTGTTTCAACATAGTTAACATTGCAGGAAAGCAATATTTTAGACGTTAAGTACTTTGTCAGGCTTAATATTCATCTGTAGATAGATACCCCCAGAGCTTTTTTCTTGTTTAAAAGAAGACCTTAACCTAAAGTATTTTTTAATGTGTTAATAAAGGTTAATTCGTTTTTCTGTTTTGCACATCCTCCTATTAATATCTTTGTACATCCAGCACTAAACTGTTTTATTGTAGAGATCACTTAGTATCTTCTTGACTTTTTATATTCTATATTTCTATCATTGACCTTCTACTTTCCCCCTATGAAAGTATGTACTCTTAATATTGTTTTGATCAAATAAGATTATTCAACAAAAAAAATTCAATAACATGCTTTAACCACTAGGCGGTGCACACAAGGTACACACAGCATACTAATAATAACTTTGTATTATTAGTGTAGACACTTATGTATAACATCTCTTCAAATGTGTAGTTTTATTCATGTTTTTACATAATTTTACAGGATATTGCTATACTATTTCTCTTGTTTTACTTCTACACATTAATATCTGATTTGTAAAACATCACAGAAAGGCATAGGCTATCCGTCATTTAATAGTAAGCTATTGAAATTGTGATTCCATAGATGTGTCTCCCATCACCCAAATCCCCTGACTATTCTCTCAACTCAGTATTTACATTCTTATATTCAAAGAAAATCAGTAATATCTTTAAAAACTACAAGTCCTGTTCTATCAGCTGTGCACCGTTATGGTGTAAATATAACCTATATACCAATTGGATCAAATATAAAAGTCAGCCGAATTACTATTGATACTGCAAGGAGACGTATTTTGTGAAAAGAAATTGAAGATGTTGTTTAATTGTTGATATATCTATGATCCACGTCAAGTATTCAGTTTTGGCAGCAGTTCTCCTGTTTGTCTCTCTCTATAAATAAAGAATTACGGCAGATGTGTAATATTTAATGCAGCCGAACCGTGTATTACAATGCCGTTATGTGATGACTTCCAAAGAGAAAAGCAAGCACACTCTGAATTAGGTATTATTTTATTTTTCGTTGTCGGATATCATATCTCCATATCATATCAACACCATATCCCAGCGTGCATTGCGGCTAAAACATCCAATCAAAAAGCTTCAAGCTGAGGATCTTGGGTAATCAGTTTAGTGGGTTTGTGGTGTGTATCGCTCAAAATGTCCCGTCTGTTTCCGGTGACTTTATTTACGGCTAAAAAGCCCAAGATTATAGAATTAAATGAATAAATAAAAACAAGGATAATTGTGTGTTATTGTTGAGTAAATAACAGTGTGTTATTTAGAAAAGAATAATAAATTAGAAGGAAAAGATTTAAAAAAATACAGATTTCAGTATTTTGAGGCTCTGAGCCCCATTTCTTTTCCTCACAGACGGAAAAAAAGTCAGACATTATACGATTTAAAATAAAAACAAATAAATAAAAGATAAAACACTGGCATGTAATTTACGTTAGAATAAATAGAATGGTTTTGAATAATAGAGAGTAAATCTACTTCACTTTACAGCCCCGCCCACTTTTGGGGAAACCAGCGCTGTCATTTGAACGGCGATCAAGCCTGAAGTCACAGAGCTCTTCTGATACTGTCCTTTCTTCTTAGAGGAAGTACAGAAACACGTAACTCTGGATTTGTTTTAATGTTTGAGGTGCAATGAACGACACAGCAGCTTTTTGGCATGTTAAAACTATTATGTTCTGCCTCGCACATGAGAGTAACAGCTGGCGAAATTACAGCCTCGCCTACTGATTTTAATTTAACCATATATCGAGCCCGATTGTCGATTTCAAAGGTGTGCTATAAAATGATATTTATAAATAACTAATTATCCTTATTATAAGCAAGACAATAAATGGCAAAGATATGTAGAAAATAAACGTATTTAAGTTACATTCATAACTAACGTAACGTGGAAGAAAATATGCTTCTTGAAGATATGTAGAAAATAAACGTATTTGAGATACGTTCATAACTAACGTAACGTGGGAGAAAATACGTTTCTAGCTAAACGTAATTGAGAATGCAGTTTAGTTCTGTGGGAACGTAATTTTTAGGAGACAGGGTTGATTCACAACACAGTAAGCCAGAACCAGTGTCTTGAAGAAGATTCGGCAGTGAAGTGAGTAGAGGAGCAGTGCAGTGTGGGGGAACTGAGGGGAGGATGGAAACAAGTCAGGCTGCTGCATTCTGGGTGAACTGCAGAGGTCTGGTGCTACGGACAGAGGTGGGAGAAGTAAAAGTCCTGTATTCAAAATGTTATTCAAGTAAAAGGATTATCATCAAAATAGTACGTATTGTGCAGATTGGTCCATTTCAGAATAATATATATGACATGTTTTATAATGATTGATCATGAAAGTGTTCTCAAAGCTGGTAAAGGTGCAGCTAGTTTCAATGACTTTGTATGCTGCAGGGTAGCTTGTGAATTTACTCCAGGTGGAACTAAAGTCTGATTCAACACTTGATTATATTTCACATCATTCATGCACATCTGTGAAGTAACTAAAGGTGTTAAATACATGTAGTGGAGTAAAAGTACACCATTTACCTCTGAACTGTAGAGGAGTAGAAATACAAAGTAAATAATAAAGTACAAGTCTCTCATATTGTATTTAAGTGCAACACTTAGTTAAATGTACTTTACACCACGACGGTGGTTGCAGCTAAAATAATGACATGTACTGTAGAGACACTGTTGGTCCTATGGAATTCATAAACTGGTTTAAACAGAACATCTCCCGGTTGGTGTGTAGCCTTGTTGCCACATGCTTGGAAATGTATATCATGAAAAGTTAAAATCTAATTTCAACAGTGAATTAAGACACTACCAATAGGTCTCTTAACATTGAGTATGATCTAAATATAAAAATATGATCTGTTGTGAGTTCTCTGTACTTCTTGTTGAGAGCTTCATAGTATGAAGTAAATACTTAAAACGACAGTTAATTATAAATCATATATGATCAATCATATTCTTGTATGAACCCATAATGAGAATGCTTCTTGATGGTTTTTGAATATGTATGTATGCTTACAATTTTAGTTGTTGCTGTTTGATAACTTTGCGTTTTCAAAAGAGGGTGTTGACAGCTTCATAGTATGTTGAATACTTAAAACGAAAGTTAGTTATAATCAAATATAATCAATTATATTCTTGTATAACCCACAATGAAAATGCTTCATATTTTAGGTTTTTCTATATTTACAGCATAAACAAAACAAAGTGGTTTGTTAAGTTGAGTGTAAGGCCTATGATATATGCCCTGCTCTCTGATAAGAGAGTGGGCAGTTTCTTTCCTCTCCTCTCACTGCAGGGAGGGGGGCTCCGGACTTAAGCAGAAACACATTGAGGCCTCAAAAAGGTGGTTATGTCATAGTCATAGAATATGTCTAGTCATGTTTTGTTTTACACAAACTTGGGAAGGTGTGTCTTATGCCAGAGCCAATAGAATATGTTGGTTGGGTATAGAGGAGGTGTTTGTGGGTTTTCTATCCGGTTTTTTGAGCATAAAAGACTGGCTTTTTTGGATTTTGTCGGGGAGAGAGGGGGAAACCCCTGGTATACTCTCTCCCGGTAAGCTCTGTCCTTCAGAGCTGGGTTAGATGGCTCTCGGTAAGTGGTTTGCTGGTAGTTAATAGAACGATCCGGAATACATGATTTTATGCTGGAAGTTGCTATAACGACCGGAATCCATACATGGATTTTATGCTGGTAGTTAATAGAACGATCCGGAATACATGATTTGATGCTGGAAGTTGCTATAACGACCGGAATCCATACATGGATTTTATGCTGGTAGTTAATAGAACGATCCGGAATACATGATTTTATGCTGGAAGTTGCTATAACGACCGGAATCCATACATGGATTTTATGCTGGTAGTTAATAGAACGATCCGGAATACATGATTTTATGCTGGAAGTTGCTATAACGACCGGAATCCATACATGGATTTTATGCTGGTAGTTAATAGAACGATCCGGAATACATGATTTTATGCTGGAAGTTGCTATAACGACCGGAATCCATACATGGATTTTATGCTGGTAGTTAATAGAACGATCCGGAATACATGATTTTATGCTGGAAGTTGCTATAACGACCGGAATCCATACATGGATTTTATGCTGGTAGTTAATAGAACGATCCGGAATACATGATTTTATGCTGGAAGTTGCTATAACGACCGGAATCCATACATGGATTTTATGCTGGTAGTTAATAGAACGATCCGGAATACATGATTTTATGCTGGAAGTTGCTATAACGACCGGAATCCATACATGGATTTTATGCTGGTAGTTAATAGAACGATCCGGAATACATGATTTTATGCTGGAAGTTGCTATAACGACCGGAATCCATACATGGATTTTATGCTGGTAGTTAATAGAACGAACCGGAATACATGATTTGGGCTTTTGAATGAATATGAATTAAGGTTTTAGATAAAAAATATATAACCCCATTTTGATATGTTTTGTATGATTATAATGTGTTAAAAGGTAAAGACTCTGTAATGGTTTGGACCTATTTTTTCTTCAAATAAACTGATCTCACCTTTTGGATTGCTCTCCTCTCCTGCTTCAAAGGTAAGACTGCACCCTGCCACACACATGTTTAGGTAGGAACACACCCCATTTACTGATACCAAAATCCTTCGGGATCGCTTAAACAGATTAAAAGAGTTGTCTGAATATGAATATAAGAAATATAAGAAAGCACTGCGTAAAGCGAGAGCAGCCTACTACTCTTCATTAATAGATGAGAATAAGAATAATGCAAGATTTCTTTTCAGCACTGTAGCCAGGCTGACAGAGAGCCACAGCTCCATTGAGCCTTCTATTCCCTTAGCACTCAGTAGTAATGATTTTATGTGCTTTTTTAACGATAAAATTGTTACTCTTAGAAACAAAATTAATAACCTCTTGCCTTCGACCAGTATAGTGTTATCAACAGCTCCCGGAATCGTAAGTTCTAATATTACACTAGATAGTAAACTAGAATGCTTTTCAGCCATTAACCTTGAACAATTACATTCAATGATTCTCTCTTCTAAACCATCAACGTGCATGTTAGACCCAATTCCGACTAAGCTGTTGAAGGAAGTTTTTCAATTAATTAGCACTTCTTTATTAAATATTATGAATATGTCTTTATTATCAGGCTATGTTCCACAATCATTCAAAGTAGCAGTGATAAAACCGCTTCTTAAAAAGCACAACCTCGATCCAGAGGTTTTAGCCAACTATAGACCTATTTCTAATCTTCCGTTCCTCTCAAAAATTCTTGAGAAAGCGGTCGCAAAACAGTTGTGTGATTACTTAAAAAACAATGATTTATTTGAAGATTTTCAGTCTGGCTTTAGAACACATCATAGCACAGAGACAGCTCTGGTTAAAGTCACAAATGATATTCTAATAGCCTCAGACAAGGGACTTGTCTCTATTCTTGTTTTGCTCGATCTTAGTGCTGCATTTGATACTATCGACCATGATATCCTATTGCAAAGACTAGAGCACTTAGTTGGCATACAGGGAACTGCTTTAGGCTGGTTTAGGTCCTATCTATCTGAACGCTCTCAGTTTGTACGTGTTAACGATGAATCTTCCACGCAAACCAAAGTTAGCCATGGAGTGCCACAGGGCTCAGTGCTCGGACCTATTTTGTTCACATTATATATGCTTCCGTTAGGCAATATTATAAGGAATCATTCTGTAAACTTTCATTGTTATGCAGATGATACTCAACTATATTTATCAATCAAGCCTGATGAAATTAATCATCTAAATAAAATTCAAGACTGCCTTAAGGACTTAAAAACGTGGATGACCTTAAACTTTTTGATGTTAAACACGACCAAAACTGAAGTTATTGTACTTGGCCCGAAGAATCTACGAAACAACTTATCTAAAGACATACTAACTATGGATGGCATTAATTTGGCCTCCAGTGAGACTGTAAGGAATCTTGGTGTTATATTTGATCAGGATTTATCCTTTAACGCCCACATAAAATCAATTTCAAGGACCGCCTACTTCCATCTACGTAACATTGCAAAAATCAGGCATATCTTGCCTCAAAACGATGCAGAGAAACTAGTCCATGCATTTGTTACTTCTAGGCTGGATTATTGTAACTCTTTATTATCAGGGAGTACTAAGAAGTCAATCAAGTCGCTTCAGCTGATTCAAAATGCTGCGGCTCGTGTACTAACCAGAGTTAGGAAAAGGGACCACATTACTCCTGTTCTGGCTGCCTTACACTGGCTCCCTATAGAACACAGGATATAATTTAAAATTCTTCTTCTCGCCTACAAAGCCCTTAATGGGCAGGCGCCATCTTACCTTAAAGAACTCATTATACCCTACTGTCCTACTAGGGCATTGCGTTCCAAGAATGCAGGGTTGTTGGTTGTTCCTAGAATCTTTAAAAGTACAATGGGAGCCAGAGCCTTTTCTTATCAAGCTCCACATTTGTGGAATCAGCTTCCAGTTTGTGTTCGGGCGGCAGACACCCTATCCGTTTTTAAGAGTGCGCTTAAGACCTTCCTTTTTGATAAAGCTTATAGTTAGGGCTGATTAGATTCAGCCCCTAGTTTTGCTGATATAGGCTTAGTTTGTCGGGGGACATCTTACTTCTTCCTTCTCTCTGTCTATACCCGTGTACACTCATGTTCCGATTAACCCAGCTTCCCCAAATGTCTTTCTTTTTGGTGTCTATATACGCTGGGATCCGGAGTCATGGATGATCCTGCGGTCCTGTGTCCTGGATCGCGAGCGCTGGATCGCGAGTCGTGGCTGTGGTCCTGGATCATAGGTCCTCGATGGATATCCTCGTGGATTCATCTTCCTATTATACACACATGCATTTCCAAACATTTGGACTACCTATGTTGCAAATGTATTATCTTTTCAATTTACACACGGCATCTATTGCACGTCTGTCCGTCCTGGGAGAGGGATCCCTCCTCTGTTGCTCTCCCTGAGGTTTCTCCCATTTTTCCCTTTAAACTGGGTTTTCTTTGGAAGTTTTTCCTTGTACGATGTGAGGGTCTAAGGACAGAGGGTGTCGTATTGTCATACTGATATTCTGTACACACTGTGAAGACCACTGAGACAAATGTAACATTTGTGATATTGGGCTATATAAATAAACATTGATTGATTGATTGATTGATTGAATAGAAACAGCAGTTAATTGAACCTGGTTCTTCGGGGAGTTAATAGAGGTGAGATCTTGCTGACGTTTGGTGGATCTGAGCCAAGCAGTAAACTTACATAGACTCAGTAACTTCGGTCGGGTCAATTAGTGAGGTCAGAGTAATACCGGAATAAATTAATCGGGGCCTCACCTAGAACTCTAAACATTCTGCTGATAACTGATAAACTGCAAGTGTTTGATGATCTTTCCACTAACTAACTAACACTGAGATGTAGAATAGATGCTAAGAAGTCTGGGGTTAGGTGAAGTGATCTTAATCTTTATTTAAACTTCCTTCCCCTTAATAGATTACATTACATGTCACTTGTTAGACGCTTTTGTCCAACGCGACTTACATACATGCGGACAATCCCCACAGGAGCAATTTGGGGTGAAGTGTCTCAGGGACACAACGACAGGCTGACTGCAGTGGGGTCTGAACCTGTGACCCCCTGATCCCAACACCAAGGCTCTATCCACTGCGCCACACGCCTCCGTATGATAACTCCAGTCATTTTAGTGTTTCGCCACAGAGGAGGTTCTGAGAAGGTGTCGGGGAATTCTGCAATAACGTCTCATGACAGGACACATTTTCGGTGGAACCGAAAATGTGTCCTGTCATGAGACGTTATCCATTATGGACAGGATATTGGACTTGCTGCTGAGAGTGGACCACAGCAAAGGGAGAAGAGAAGACTCTCCTGCACTCTCTTTGGGGCTGCTGCTGCTGCTGCTGCTACTGCTGCTGCTGCAGCGCCATGCGTGAGTGATCTGATTTCACATCACTGTATGAGGTTAGTTGAGAGCAAAATAAAAAGTTCAACTTCAACTGCTTTCAACTAGCCTCATATAATTATGTGGAATCTGAATACATTTGATTAAAGTCGATGTTACATCCTCCTCAGAGTCTGCTCTTAGAAATGTTAACTTTCTCTGTTCCACAGATCATGCTCTGCAGCTCAGCACAGATCATAGAAACTGCTGCTTCGAGTTCTCGAACAATGGAGGTTGGTATCCGACATTACACCAACACAGCTCCTGTCGGAACAACGCCTTCATGTAAGTTTGTCTCTTTCTTCTGCTGTTTTTAACTGACTAATATAAAATGATGAGTAGAAAGATGATAATCCATGACCTCCAGACAGGCAACATCACCAAGCTACAACATCCACTATAGTTAATTTATGAATCACAAAGAAAGTAAATGAGTTTCAGAGGAAAACTAAATGACTGATCATCACTGTTGTGATCAAAATAGTATTATTACTTCAGTTATGGTCTTGACTGGTTTTTATATCCAGTGGTTTAATGTAATGTAGACTTTTGAGGTATGTGCACAGTATGTTTTGATTTGACTACTCCACTGATATTGTGCATTTAATCTCACTACATTTATTGATGGCTTTAGGGTGCGTTCACACCTGCCTTGTATACAGTGGCGCCTCCAGAAATGTAGAAGAAGTTCTCCCGCAGTTGGAGCGATCTGTGTGTGGCATTGTTGGAGCCCATCCTCGGTACATCACGCAGGGTTGGAGTATCTGGAGCTTCATACGTGGACTCCTCGACAGGTGTGCGTGATTTTCTTCCTATCGTCTTCCTGCGGAGGAAGTTGTGCAACACACAGGCGGCCTTCACACACAACTCTGTTACCTCCGGGCTGGTGGTGATGACACGCCTGAACATTCTCCACCGAGATGAGAGGATGCCAAACGCACATTCAACCACCAACCTGGCCCGGCTGAGGCGGTAATTGTACATCCTCCTCTCGCGTGTGATCTGGCATCCAGGGAACGCGGACGCAGCAGGTTGTCCAGCAGCGGAAAAGCCTCATCTCCAAACAACACATGGGGAAGAAGGCCGAGCCGCTCTGCTCCTGGGATGACGGTGTCAGGTGGTAGCTGCAGACTGCCATCTCTGAGGCTCTCTCCAAAAGCGGAATTCCTCAGGCTCCCACTGTCGCTGCTCCTTCCAAAGTCTCCAACATCCTGAAGAGGTACTGGGCATCCACTACAGCCAGTAGTACCAAGGAGTGGCCGGACTTATAATTGAAGTAGAGGGACCCAGAATTTGCCGGAGCCTGGATCACCACGTGCTTCCCATCAATGGCACCAACGCAATTCGGAAAGTTCCAGCGCTCCAGGAACTCAGCAGCGATGGCTCTCCTGTCCTCCGTCTGTGGTACCGGCATGGTCTCCTCAACCAGGGCGGTCCAGATGGCACCCGCAACCTCCCTGATGTTGACAGCCACTGTTATATGACCAACCCGATAGCTGAATGCTATGGTCCTGTACGAGGAGAAAAAAGTAATATACATGATTTAAAAAATAAAATAATTTCAGACCCCACACACACACACCCCACACACAGACCGCACACAGACCCCACAAACACACACACAGACCACACACACGCACACAGACCCCACAAACACACACACAGACCCCACACACGCCCCACGCGCACACACACACACGCACACAATTGATGATGTGGCATCCTCTTTTGACCTTTTCTTCACTCCTGACATGATTCAGCTA